>NC_090029.1:29150876-29750876 GCF_037176765.1 Anolis sagrei | reverse complement strand
CCAGGGGGGAGTCTCTCATCTGGTATCACCCACGGATTGAGGTGCTGGGTTTGAGCCTGCCACTTTTGAACTCTCACTTGCTGAGGTGTTCCAGCGAGTGTCTCTCTGTAGATCTAAGAAAACTATTTCTTGATTTAAGTCGTTGACGTGGTGGCTGATACCCAAACAGGGGATGAGCTGGAGATGTCTCTGCCTTGGTCCTTTCACTATTGGCTGCTACTTCCTGGCAAATGTCAGGTGGTGCAATACCGGCTAAGAAGTATAATTTCTCCAGTGGTGTAGGGCGCAGGCACCCCGTGATAATGCGGCATGTCTCATTAAGAGCCACATCCACTGTTTTAGTGTGGTGAGATGTGTTCCACATTGGGCATGCATACTCAGCAGCAGAGTAGCATAACGCAAGGGCAGATGTCTTCACTGTGTCTGGTTGTGACCCCCAGGTTATGCCAGTCAGCTTTCGCATGATATTGTTTCTAGCACCCACTTTTTGCTTGATGTTCAGGCAGTGCTTCTTGTAGGTCAGAGCACGGTCCAAAGTGACTCCCAGGTATTTGGGTGCGCTGCAATGCTCCAGTGGGATTCTTTCCTTCCCAGGTAATCCTCAGAGCTCGGGATGCTTGTCTGTTCTTAAGGTGAAAAGCACATGTCTGTGTTTTAGATGGGTTAGGGATCAGCTGGTTTTCCCTGTAAGAGGCAGTAAGAGCTTCTGTTCAACCATCTCAAAAGATTATGATAATAATAGTAATAATCATAATAATAATAGTAATAATTTGAGAAGTGTCCGACGTGTGATCCGATACAACAGTTAGCAGAGTGATCTTGTCTGCTGTGGACTCATCTTGTTGTGTTTCAAATAATAATAATAATAATAATAATAATAATAATAGGCTGTAAAGATCAAACTTCAAGGACTCTGGCATAAGCCAGTCAAGGTGGCCCCAGTGGTGATCGGCACACTGGGAGCAGTGCCTAAAGACCTTGGCCTGCACTTAAACACAATCAGTGCTGAAAAAATTACCATCTGCCAGCTGCAGAAGGCCACCTTACTGGGATCTGCATGCATTATTCACCAATACATCACACTTGGGAATGTCTGACGTGTGATCCAATACAACAACCAGCAGAGTGACCTTGCCTGCTGTGGACTCATCTTGTTTCATTTCAAATAATAATAATAATAATAATAATAATAATAATAGGCTGTAAAGATCAAACTGCAAGGACTCTGGCATAAGCCAGTCAAGGTGGCCCCAGTGGTGATCGGCACACTGGGAGCAGTGCCTAAAGACCTTGGCCTGCACTTAAACACAATCAGCGCTGAAAAAATTACCATCTGCCAGCTGCAGAAGGCCACCTTACTGGGATCTGCATGCATTATTCACCAATACATCACACTTGGGAATGTCCGACGTGTGATCCAATACAACAACCAGCAGAGTGACCTTGCCTGCTGTGGACTCATCTTGTTTCATTTCAAATAATAATAATATTAATTATTATTATTATTATTATTATTTTAGAGTTGTTTTTTTTTTAATGCTGGTTGCTATATTTTGTTGAAGAAGTTGAAGAAGAAAAACACGCCCTGGCAGAATTTGTCAAGGAAAGCCAAGAACCTGCTTTAATTGATGTCAATAATCGGAAACTTCTCAAAGCACAGCAGACAAAGAGTCAGTACAAGAAAACTATACTCCAAACCAGAGCTGACAGCTGGCACAACAAAGCCTTACAAGGGCAGTTCCTTGAGAAGATTGAAGGAAAAGTTGCCAAGGAGAAGACCTGGTGATGGCTCATGAATGGAACCTGAAGAAGGAGACAGAAGAAGGCCTGATTCTTGCAGCCCAGGAGCAAGCCATCAGAACCAATGCAATCAAGGCCAGGAACGAAAAATCAGCGAATGACCCAAAATGCAGACTGTGCAAGGAAGCTGATGAAACTATGGACCATATCCTCAGCTGTTGCAGGAAAATCGCACAGACGGACTACAAACAAAGACACAATTCTGTGGCCCAGATGATTCACTGGAACTTATGTCACAAGTACCACTTGCCAGCAGCAAAGAATTGGTGGGATCATAAACTCGCAAAGGTCGTGGAAAATGAACATGCAAAAATACTGTGGGACTTTCGAATCCAGGCTGACAAAGTTTTGGAACACAATACACAAGACATCATGATTGTGGAAAAGAAAAAGGTCTGGATTATTGATGTTGCTATACCAGGTGATAGTCGCATTGAGGAAAAACAACAGGAAAAACTCAGCCGCTATCAAGACCTCAAAATCGAACTGCAAAGGCTCTGGCATAAACCAGTACAGGTGGTCCCAGTGGTCATGGGTTACCCCACCACCATCTACCCAAGGAGACTCAGGGCGGTTTACATGAGGCCAAGCCCAGCAATTACAACAATGCAAATATACAACATAAAACATAAAAAGACTACCCATTGGCAGCAGTAGAATCAGAATGCCCTTATTGTGCAGTGCGGAAGGTCTCCAGGATGGCTATTATTAGATCCACCTTACAATGATTGAGCCAAAGTCTTGGAGAAAAAGAATACAAAGGGAGTATGCGTCACTTTTTTCCTTTTTGGCCTCAGAATGTTGGGATCCATCTCTCTCTGGTTTCCTTTTGGCATGGTTTTGGGTGAAATCCATCTTTTGGGAGTTTAAAGACAAGCCTGCCATTCAGAAAGTGGTAAAAGGGGAACACAAGATATAGGTGTGTGTGTGTGTGTGTGTGTATGCCGTCCCCTGCCACCATGCATTGCTGTGACCCAGTCTTGTGTACATGTGTTTTGTGTGTGTGTGTGTGTGTATGTGTATATATGTGTGTTTGTGTATATATATATTGGACCGGGTTACGACGCAGCTAGTTGGGAGTCAGCTGCATTAAAATCACTACTGACTGAGAGGTCATGAGTTCGAAGCCAGCCCGGGTCGGAGTGAGCTTCCAGCCATTTGTCTAGCTTGTTGTTGACCTTTGCTGTCCGAAAGACAGTTGCGTCTGTCAAGTAGGAAATTTAGGTACCGCTTATACAGGGAGGCTAATTTAACTAATTTACGATACCATAAAAAACTCTCCAACAGTGTGCAAAGAATGAGGAAGTGCTGCATCGGTGTCACAAGTGGATGGTGAGCAACAGCTCCCCCGGTGGCCAGAATTCAAAAAGCATACTCTCATGAAGCTGGAATGTTAAATCTCTGTGTCTCTGTCTATATATGTTGTGTGTCTATGGCATTGAATGTTTGCCATGTATATGTGCATTGTGATCCGCCCTGAGTCCCCTGTGGGGTGAGAAGGGAGGAATATAAATGCTGCAAATAAATAAATAATAAATAAATAAATGTGGTTTTGCACATGCACTGTAATGTATTTTTATTTTTTTCATTTAAATCTCTTCTGCTGTGTTTTTCAGTTTTTCTATGAGTGATGGTCACTCATTGGCCTGATAGTTGTATTGTGTCCAAATTTGGTGTCAATTCGTCCAGTGGTTTTTGAGTTATGTTAATCCCACAAACTAACATTATATTTATATATGCAAAAAAGTCCCAAATCGGGCAAATTCATTCAGCCTGGGCTTTGTTTCAAAATGATCATGTGGCGAGGGAAGGGATGGTTTTATGCCGGTCATCAGATGTTCAAGAATATTATTAGAAGAAAGAAAAAAAACCAAAACAAAACCCAGAGAGGAATGTACAGTACTAGCATTAGTCAGGGGAACTTTCATATCCCATTGAAAGCTTCATTCTGAATTAATTTGTTTGCATAAGAAAATGTTTACTATTTCTTTCCTTAAGATGTTGAGGTTGTGAAGTTTCACAGGCCATATAAAATCTTATTTATCTGCTTTGAACTGGATTATGTGGCAATGTAGGTAAAGGTAAAAGTTTTCACCTGACATTAAGTCCAGTCATGTCTGACTCTGGGGGTTGGTGCTCATCTCCATTTCTAAGCTGAAGAGCTGGCGTTGTCCGTAGACACCTCCAAGGTCATGTGGCCGGCATGACTGCATAGAGCACTGTGCTGTCACGTGCTGGCTTTTGAATAGGACGTGCTGTTTGTGCCCAGCGGGAAGCCGGGGTGCCTCAGCTGAGAGGCCCTAAGGATTTTCCTATACAAAGTCTTTAGACACTTGAAAAGTTTAACAAGGTCTTTATTATTGCTTAAATCTTCAACAAAACAATCAAATACTTCTCAGATCTTCAACAAGTAAAACCAATCCTTCAAGGGTTTGAATCAACTGGTGGCTGTCTTAATCTTGTCCACAACTGGCTTCGTGAACTGTTTATTTTCTTTAAGAGGAAAACCCTTTTTAACCCCTCCTTGGGCAATCTACTTTCTAAACTTTGCTGGCGTGGGCTCTACTCCCGGCTCCAAACTGCTTCTTGGGTCCTGAGTAGACCTACCAGCCAAGGCTTTGTAGATTCTCCAGCTGGAGTCATTTGGAACTGTTTCCCCCCGGAATTTCGTAAGAAACGAAGCTTCTCTACAGGTGGAGCTGATTCATGTCCTGTAGCTAAGCTTTCAACTGTAAGACTGAGCCACAATGGCTCCCTTTCCTTCCTGAACCCTGGGGAAAGGGAACTAAAAAACTCAACGATGATAGGCAGGTGGCTAACCCCATGACTGCAAACCAAGGGAAGCCACGTTATTGCAAAATGCATGGAACTTTGGAATACATGCAAATACTCAAAGAAAGAAAAGGAAGTTGGAGCTCCTGGTACAGCTGTACCAGCACAAGCACTGTTACCTTCCTGCCAGAGCGATATCTATTGATCTACTCACATTTGCATGTTTTTGAACTGCTAGGTTGGCAGAAGTTGGGGCTAACAATGGGAGCTCATGCTGCTCCCAGATTTGAATGTGCGACCTTTCAATCAGCAAGTTCAGCAGCTCAGCGGTTTAACTCACTGAGCCACTGGGGGCTCCATATGGCCGTGTAGACTCATATAATCCACTTCAAAGCAGAGAATGTGGATTATCTATTTGGATCATCTGGATTATATGGCAATGTTGAAGCGGTCTCAGAGAGGAAATTTGGATTTTTCCGACAATTTGCCAAGGGACAAATGGAAAGCAGATGCATGTTGAAAACAGTAACCATCTTCAAGCCTCCACTAGTTATTTGTTTTGTATATAATTCAGATTGCTTCCTGTATTGTATATGTGTAGAGGTTTGCAGTTATTTCTTTTTGTTCTGCGCGTGGCTGCAGACCATGTGATCAGGTCTGGGCTTGTTCAGGATTCAGACTTCACTTGAGAACCATATGCTTAGAGCAGTGGTCCTCAACCTTCCTAATGCCGCGAACCCTCAATACAGTTCCTCACATTGTGGTGACTCCCCAACCATAAAAATTATTTTTGTTGTTACTTCATAACTGCAATTTTGTAAGTGTTATGAATCATAATATATGTAGGATGTATTTTCATTCACTGGACCAAATTTGGAACAAATACGCCCACATTTGAATACTGGTGGGGTTGTGGGGGGATTGATTTTGTCATTTGGGAGTTATAGTTGCTGGGGTTTATAGTTAACTTACAATCAAAGAGCATTTTGAACACCACCAATGATGGAATTGAACCAAACTTGGCACACAAAACTCCCATGACCAACAGAAAATGCTGGAAGGGTTTGGTGGAGATTGATCTTGAGTTTTGGAGTTGTAGTTCACCTGCATCCAGCGAGCACTATGAACTCAAATAGTGATAGATATGGACCAAATTTGGCACGGATACTCAATATGCCGAAATGTGAACAATGGTGGGGTATGGAAAAAATAGGCCTTGTTATTTGAGAGTTGTAGTTGCTGGGATTTATAGTTCACCTACCATCAAAGAGCATTCTGAACACCACTAACTATAGAATTGGGCCAAACTTTCCACACAGAATCCTCATGACCAACAAAATACTGTGTTTTCAGATGGGTTTTGGCGACCCCTGTGACACCCTCTCACGATCCTCCCCTGGGGTCCTGACCCCCAGGTTGAGAAACGCAGGCTTATTCAGATATATGCTTTCAGACTCTCAGACTGTACAGACTTCATTGGACTTTCAGACTAGACAGAGATTTTTTAGACTCTCAGAACAGAGAGATGCTTTGGACTTTGGACTATTGAATCTAAGTAAGATAACCTGTGTTTCCTACACAGAGAAACTACTTCAAATCCTATTTATAACTGGATTCAAATGCAATGTACCTGTATGCTGAATACATGGAGCTTGTGAGTAAACTATGTTACTTTTAAAGAAATCTATTTATTTTTGTCTCTTGAGAGCATGATTTAAAGACAAATATATTTTAAGGGAGAGTAAATGTTGTTGGTGGCACAGTGGGTTAAACCGCAGAGATGCTGAGCTTGTTGGCCAAACGGTCGCAGGTTTGAATCCGGGAAGCGGTGTGAGCTCCTGCTGTCAGCCCCAGCTTCTGCCAACCTAGCAGATCAAAAACATGCAAATATGAGTAGATCAACAGCGACTGCTCCAGTGGGAAGATAAAGGCGCTCCATGCAGTCATGCAGGCCACATGACCTTGAAGGTGTCTATGGACAACGCCGGTTCTTCGGCTTAGAAATGGAGATGAGCACCAACCCCCAGAGTCGGACACGACTAGGGGCTTAAAGTCAGGGGAAACCTTTATCTACCTTAAAAGGAACAGTTCTAAAAATGCTCTCTCTCTCTCTCTCTCTCTATATATATATATATATATACACACACACACACGCACGCACATATATGTTTTGTGCATTGGCATATCTTTGTCCCTAACAGTTCAAAGACATATCTAGGTACATCAGTTTAACAACCAAGAAACCTAATTGCCTTGGATAAATGCCATTTTCACTGAAAGATTATGGCATCATTTCTCAAAAGGTTGTGACTTCTAACAAGGTTATGCCCTAAACGGTTTGGGACCATCCTACCCGCGTGACCGCATCTCCGTCTACGAACCCACACGTTCACTTCGTTCATCCGGAGAGGCCCTGCTCGTAATTCCGCCTGCGTCACAGGCGCGCATGGTGGGGACTCGAGACAGGGCCTTTTCCGTGGTGGCCCCCCAACTCTGGAACACCCTCCCAAAAGATCTTAGACAGGCCCCTACATTGGCAGTCTTTAGAAAGAACTTGAAGACCTGGCTGTTCCGATGCACCTTTCCAGAATAGGAATCTCCAACAACAAGTCCCAGAAGCACTTTAGTAGAACTAAGATTGCTGCACACCGCTGTCTTCGAAGAACAGGGTTCAAATCCCGATTCAGCCATGAAACCTAATGCGTGTCCTTGAGCAAGTCACACTCTCTCTGGCTGGATCTACACTGCTATATAATCCAGTTTCTGAATCCAGATTATCTGCTTTGAACTGGTTTATATGAGTCTACACTGCAATTTAATCCAATTCAAAGCAGATAATCTAGGGCCTCAAAGAAAGGCAATGAGAAGTCTCCACTGAACAAATTGCGCCAAGAAAACCTAGAATACGATGGTAGCAAGATATCAAAATAGATTTTGTGTGAATAAATAGAATATTTAAAGCAAACCCTGTGAACCTCTTAAATAATATTCCTCAACATAACACTTCAAGCTCTTTTCCAAATGTTTATATGGTTCTGCATCTCTTTTGCATTCTTCCAGCAACAGCCGCTAAAACAGAGAGGTCATTCAGCGTGTTGGCTTATTTTAAAAACGGTCTTGAGTTCATCTATCTGCAAAGCATGTCTCGCAGATCTGGGAACGTTGACCATTGCGTCGAAATTGGCACCCAAAAAATAAACACTGAATATATCTTTGAAACACTTGCTGATAGGAAGAGCCTGCAAAGCCCAGTGAAACGTGTTGTACACACATCAAAAGACTGATTGGAGAGAGAAAAATATCCAAGATATTTTTCTCTTGTTCCTGTTCTTTCTGATTTTATACTGGGTCAAAAAAAATGTGCATCCAGATTGATTGAAAACTCCCACAAGCCCCATATCTTGTTCCTGTTCTTTCCGATTTTGAACTTGATTCAAATAAACCAACCTGGTGATTTGTTATAAATAAATCTTTGTTTGTGTTGGAAACTGTCAGAAGATAATCTGGGATAAACAGAAATAACATCAAGAACAAAATCTGGAATGTCCTGGTACTTCCGGGTCCATCTGTTTTATTTATTTACTAGATGTACCCGCCACGCATTGCTGTGGCCAACCTTCCCTCCCTCTTTTTGTCCTTCTTTTTTTCTTGCTCTCCTTCCTTCCCTCTCTCTTCCCTCCCTCCCTCTTTCCTTCCTTCCTTCCTTCCTTCCTTCCTTCCTTCCTTCCTTCCTTCCTTCCTTCCTTCCTTCCTTCCTTCCTTCCTTCCTTTCCTCCTTCCTTCCCTTTTTTCTTTTCTTTTCTCCTTCCTTCCTTCCCTTTTTTCTTTCCTTTTCTCCTTCCTTCCTTTTCTCCTTCCTTCCTTCCTTCCTTCCTTCCTTCCTTCCTTCCTTCCTTCCTTCTCCACCTCTTTCCTTCCTTCCCCTCCTTTTTTCTTTCTCTCATTCCTTCCCTCTCTCTTTCCTCCCTCTTTCTTTCCTTCCCTCCTTCCTTCCTTCCTTCCCTCCTTCCTTCCTTCCCTCCTTCCTTCCTTCCCTTTTTTCTTTCCTTCTCTCCTTCCTTCCTCCCTTCCCTTTTTCTTGCCTTCTCTCCTTCCTTCCTTCCTTCCTTCCTTCCTTCCTTCCTTCTCTACCTCTTTCCTTCCTTCCCCTCCTTTTTTCTTTCTCTCCTTCCTTCCCTCTCTCTTTCTTCCCTCTTTCCTTCCTTCCTTCCTTCCTTCCTTCCTTCCTTCCTTCCTTCCCTCCCTCCTTCCCTTTTTCTTTCCTTCTCTCCTTCCTTCTCTACCTCTTTCCTTCCTTCCCCTCCTTTTTTCTTTCCTTCCTTCCTTCCTTCCTTCCTTCCTTCCTGCCTGCCTGCCTGCCTGCCTGCCTGCCTGCCTGCCTGCCTACCTACCTACCTACCTACCTACCTACCTACCTACCTACCTTCCCTACCTATTCTTGGACTGTAATGCCCAGCAGTCCTCCTGATTGATCTATCTACCTACTATCTATCTCTATCTAATCTATATATTAGGTATGGTTAGGTCAGTCAGAATCTTCATAATTCGGAATAAATTCAGAAAAATTACCTTTTTTGAAGCAATCGAACTTTTTTAGGAAACTGAAAGTCCCTTTGCTCTTCTGAAGCAAGTCTCGCCATTTTTCTTCCAACTCAGGAAGTGAGTCAGAAATGATTCTGGTCCCTGGCCTCGGCTCAAGCCAGAGCAGCCAGTTTTAAACTGGGAAGGATGAATTTCCTCCCTTTGCTTTCCCCACTTCTGCCTCAAACCAGAGAAGCCATTTTTAAACCAGGGAAGGAAGGAATTTCCTGGCCTTGGCTCAAGCCAGAGAAGCCAGTTTTAAAGCCAGAGAAGCCAGTTTTAAACCAGGAAAGGAAGGAATTTCCTCCGCTTGCTTTCCCCCGCTTCTGGAGTAAAACAACTACTTTCAAAGTAAAGAACACCCAATGAAACAGGAAATAACACTTTCAAACCATTAACGAAAGGATTCGGAAGTCTCAGTAGTTTCAAAAAGTTTTGAACCTTTTTTTTCTGTGAAAATCAGAATTGACTTTAGAATTGAACCACCAGCGCACCCGACATCCAAAACAAGTTTTGAACCATTTTTTTTTTGGATCTGGAAGACTGCTGGGAGTTGCAGTCAAGGAATAGGAAATAGGAAATATGTACCGATTGGGATGCTCTCAAAGAAATCTACTAACATATTGGAAGGTGTGTACGTACTTAAGCAGAGAATTCTAACATTAAGCTTTCCGTCTCTTTCTTTCTCCTTCTGTGCTCCATAGACATTTTCTCTCTCTGGATTTCCTTCTCTTTGACGTTGCATCCCTTCTCTCTTTCCAGGGCCAAATCCGAAAGCAACGGCACACAGGGCAGGAAGTAAGTAAGTGACAGATGCGGAGAGAAAGTCTTCCTTTATATTTGCTGATTAATTGCTGCATTGGCGTTAAAGGGAAAAAGTTGGTCTCGACCCAATGGTAATAATTAGTCCTCCCCGGTTTGTATAAATACTTTCCATCTGGCTTCCCGGTGGCACAAAAGCATTTTTGGCTTTTGGAAAAGCTCTCTGGCAGCGTGGAGCAGTTCTTACGGCTGTTAATAAGAGTTAACACTTTTGACGTAACGTCATTCTTCATATAACGAACAAGCCCTCGCCATAAGGAATTCGCAACCCAGGATGACTTATTGATAGAACAGCCAATTTTTATACTCTTTTGGGGGGGAATTTTCAATTAGAGCTTTACTGGCAGGCAAGCAATAAGGTGAGAGTGGAACCATATACTTCTATCCTCTGAAATGGACAGAAATAAACCGGATTTGGTTGCTATTGAAAACACAAGAGGAAGTTGTTGATGGATCAGTTGGCAATAGTCTTGTGCATTTGCATGGAAGTGCTTTTTGTTTTGTTTTGTTTCATTCATTTTGTGCCATTTTAGTTTTTGTTTGCAGTTTTCAAAAATGGGGTGTCTATCCAAATGGGATTTTTGTCTCACGTCTGAAAGAACGAAAATGTTCGGACCATTGATGGCAATGGGAGGGCTCCCTAGGCTCGCACTCCCCTCAGTTTTAGGAATTCTTGACAGGAAACAATCAGGGCTGGTTAACACCTCCCATCAAAGGATTCGCCCAGGCAGGAAGCAGCCAGGCTTTGAAGCTGCAAGGCCATGAAATACTAAACAGGAGCTCCAGCTTCTTTTTCTTTCGTTGAGTGTTTGCATGTATTTCAAAGTTCCATGCATTTTGCAATAAGGTGGCTTCCCTTGGTTTGCAATTATAGGGCTAATGACCCATCAATCATCATTAGGTTTTTTAGTTCCGCCCCTTTTTCTGGGTTATTTATTTATTATTTATTTTGGTTGCTTCCACCCCACCCTTCTCACCCCATTGGGGACTCAGGGCGGCTCACAATTCGATGCCCGCATCACATACAGCAAAAGACAATAACATCATTTAACAACAACAATTCTATCAATAACAGCAATTACCTTAAGACAATAATTATTATAGGTGAAAACAACCATAAAACCAATAAAAGCAATAAAAATCCATACAAATCTCCTTGACGGTCAGTGTTTCACAATCTCATAGTTTAAATTCCAATTACACTATTGTTAGTCCTTTCAGTCCTATCCATCTGGTTGTCCATATCTAGTTGTCAGGTTGCCCAAAGGCCTGGTCCCACAACCACGTCTTTACCTTCCTCCTGAAGGTGAGGAGGGATGTTGACGCCCTAATTTCCCCCAGGAGTGAGTTCCACAGGTGAGGGGCCACCACCGAGAAGGCCCTGCTCCTTATCCCCACCAGCCTCGCTTGTGATAGCGGTGGAGTCGAGAGTAGGGCCTCCCCAGATGATCTCAAATTCCGGGGTGGGATGTAGAGGGAGGACAGATACACTGGACCGGAACTGGAAAGGGTTTTGTAGGTCAAAACCAGCACCTTGAATTGTGCTCGGAATTGAACTGGCAGCGAGTGGGGCTCACACAGCAGTGGGGTGGTGTGTTCCCTGTATGTCGCCCTGGTGAGCAGTCTGGCTGCCGCTCGCTGGACCAATTGAAGTTTCCAAACAGTCTTCAAGGGCAACCCCATGTAGAGTGCGTTGCAGTAGTTTAAACGGGATGTAACAAGAGCGTGGACCACTGTGGCCAGATCAGACTTCCCAAGGTACGGGCGCAACTGGTGCACAAGTTTTAATTGCGCAAAAGCTCTCCCGGCCACAGCTGAGACCTGGGGTTCCAGGCTCAGCGATGAGTCCAGGATCACTCCCAAGCTGCGAACCTGAGTCTTCGGGGGAGTGTAACCCCATCCAACACAGGCTGTAACCCTATGCCCTGGCTGACCAGTAGGACCTCTGTCTTGTCCTACTTGGGTTAAGGAGGGAAGAAGGGGACCTCTAGTTCAGTTCTCACAGAGAAGCTTTTCGTACAGGGCGTGAGTCAGTTCCACCTGTAGAAAGCTTCCTCTTTCATAGCTTTTGCTGGGGGAATCCAGTCCCACAGCTCTACAGAGAAGCATCGCTTTTGCTGGGGGGATCCAGTCCCACCACTTTACAGCTGGCCTTCGCTGGGAATTGAAGACCTTCTTTCCTCTTGGAAATCTACAAAAGGACTCTGTTTGGTAAGGACCACTCACGGAAGCCATAACGCAATTTGGACCGGGTGTAGGGGCCCACGCCAACAGAGCCTAGTACAGATTGCCCAGGTAGAGGTCAAGGATTTCCCTGATAGAGAAGACACAGTTCATGAAGATAGGTGCCTGTCCCTTGTGGACAAGATTAAGAAAGCCACCTGTTAATTCAAAGCCTTGAAGTATTTGTTTGATTTATCGAAGACCTAAGCACTAATAAAGAACTTTGTGAAACTTTCCAAGTTTCTAAAGACTTTGTTTAGGGAAATCTATAGGGCTTCTAATCTGAGGCATCCCCAACGTCCCGTTGGGCATACAGAGCACGTCTTGTCTACAGACATTTTCACAGGCCCAGCGCGTGACAGCACAAGATGACCAATTGCAACATTCACAGACAAGAGTTCTTTCCTCCACCTCGGACATTATTCCACAGATACACAAACCCCAGGTTGCCTAGTTTCCAACAAACCTTACAACCTCTGAGGATGCTTGCCATAGATGTGGGTGAAACATCAGGAGAGAATGCTTCTGGAATATGGCCATACAGCCCGAAAAACTCACAGCAACCCAGTGATTCCAGCCATGAAAACCTTTGACAACACATTAGTTCATTTGTTGTTTGATTCGGCACTTCTTATACATTCCCTTAATGCTTCCCTGCACAAAGGGAACTTTGCAGTGGTTCTTTGTGAGATTTTCTCATACCACTCCCGCCCCCAAAAGCACAACTCTGTTTTACTAACAGCTCATTATTTGTTTGGAGCCCTGGAATATGCTTTTTCAGTGTGTCCTCTTCCTTAGTTTCCAACAGACCTCACAACCTCTGAGGATGCCTGCCATAGATGTGGGCAAAGTGTCTGGAGAGAATGCTTCTGGAACATCGCCATACAGCCCAGAAAACTCACAGCAACCCAACTTTGCTAACCTTTGGGTCAGACTCAGTCTCCTATGAGAATGTTTTTAATCTTCCTTCCAACTACTAAGAAAAAATGTCATCTGCCGATCTTTTGCACTGTTTCCCATCTGAAAGAAAGAGAAGAGACGAGAAAAGAAAGAAAATTAAAAATGGTTCCATTGGGGCACTCCTTGCAGCTTGCTTCCACAATTTATTGCTCTTGCACAGCGACCGCACCTGGCTTTTTCCCAAAGCGTAACATAAAAAATGATAGATCACATTGCAAGTAGATTGTGGCTGTGTGTATGTGTGTGTTTTCTAATTTTTGAAAAAGAAAAACTCTCAATCGTTCCAAGTAAAGAATCAAAGCTTGGCATACTATTTATAAAAAACATATAAATCTCTTTTTAAAAATGTGTTGTCAAAGGCTTTCATGGCTGGAATCATTGGGTTGCTGTGAGTTTTCTGGGCTGTATGGCCATGTTCCAGAAGCATTCTCTCCTGATGTTTCACCCACATCTATGGCAGGCATCCTGAGAGGTTGTGAAGTCTGTAGTGGAATGAAAATCATGACTAGCTCACATATTTACCAATCCACACACTGACTTGCTAGAGAAAAGACACGCAGATGATCAGTAAAGAATAAGGTGTTTACTCTTTGTTATGTAGAGCAACATATATACAGTCATGTGTACAGCTGCATTGACTCACACAATGTCCTTTGAGAGAGATTGAAATGGACTTTATGTGTCCATGTGAAGGATCTTCTTCCAGCAGCCAAGAAGCAAAAATACAAACTTTCTTGGTAAGCTCCTGCACAGAAAACCTAAAAATGTAACTGTTGCCAAAACTCCCAGGCTCAGCTAGCTTCTCGGGCGTAGCCCAACCAATCAGGTTTGTATTTTTGCATTTTTTAGTTAACACACTCACCAACAGATTTTTACATGCTCCAATAAAGTCTGTTGGAAACTAGGCAAGTGAGGTTTATATATCTGTGGAATAATGTTCCGGATGGGAGAAAGAACTCTCGTCTACTAGAGACAAGTGTGAATGTTGCAATGTGTCCAGAGGAGGGTGACTAAAATGATCAAGGGTCTGGAGAACAAGCCCTACGAGGAGCGGCTTAGGGAACTGGGCATGTTTAGCCTGAAGAAGAGAAGGCTGAGAGGAAATATGATAGCCATGTATAAATATGTGAGAGGAAGCCACAGGGAGGAGGGAGCAAGCTTGTTTTCTGCTTCCTTGGAGACTAGGACGCGGAACAATGGCTTCAAACTACAAAAAAGGAGATTACATCTGAACATGAGGAAGAACTTCCTGACTGTGAGAGCCATTCGGCAGTGGAACTCTCTGCCCGGGAGTGTGGTGGAGGCTCCTTCTTTGGAAGCTTTTAAGCAGAGGCTGGATGGCCATCTGTCAGGGGTGATTTGAATGCAATATTCCTGCTTCTTGGCAGAAAGGGGTTGGACTGGATGGCCCATGAGGTCTTTTCCAACTCTTTGATTCTATGATTCTATGATTCTAATTGGCCACCTTGATTAGCATTGAATAGCCTTGAAGCTTCAAGGCTTTAAAACATGCACGAACAAAAGTTCAAGGGTGCATCCACACGGCAGAATTAATGCAATTTGACACCACTTAAAACTGTCATTGTGCAATGCTATGGAATCATAAGAGATGTAGTTTGGTGAGGTATCAATAGAGAAAGCCTTGTAAAACCCCAACTTCCATGTTTCCATAGCATTGAGCCATGGTAGTTTCAAACTGCATTAATTCTACAGTGGAAATATATTCTGAAATCTGTATACATGCTGTAAGGGCAGGCAAAGTGACTTTGCATGAATGCATAAAAATAAATTATTTCACTGCCCACCAGTTTATTTCAAGATAAACACGATTTCTCATTCATTTTCTTTGTCCCATTCACTATATTTTTAGAGTTGTTTCTCTGCAGCCAACCACTGCAAAGACAACCAGCGATGGTTACCTCCAAGGCCATTAAGCTTCCAGGAGGCTGCTGCCTTGACCCTTAGCCATGTTTTGTCAGGTTTTGGAACCGGTTTTTGTGCAGAGCCTGAGCACAGGTCATCCTCCATCTCGACCTTCAGATGTTGGTGCCTCATCCCCATGTTGTCCTCCGAAAGCTGGGCATGTTGGTTGCTAGGAAACTGTAGAAATAATATACCTTGCTTTCTCATAACTTGGCATCTACATCATTCTTCAACAGGGGCAGGTAAAGCTACAGTTTAATGTATTGGTGGGCAAGGAGTGAGTGACAACTGCTGGAGAGGAGGACTTGTTTGGAAGATGCATGGAAGCTTCGAGATACTTCCATACGGAGGTATATAGTATAAGAAGGTGTTTATTTATTTATCGTGTCATCCGCAACCAGAACATTGTATTACATTTCTAACAGAACAAAACAAACAAACAGATTAAAAAAAAACCCACAAATTTTGCGAACTTGGTAGCTGATTAAATGTCCTTTGACCAGTATCTGGCCACTTGGAGTGCCCCAGCTTCTGCCAACCGAGCAGATCAAAAACAAGCAAATGTGAGTAGATCAATAGCTATCGCTCCAGTGGGAAGATAAAGGCGCTCCATGTAGTCATGCTGGCCACATGACCTTGAAGGTGTCTATGGACAACGCTGGCTCTTCGGCTTAGAAATGGAGATGAGCACCAACCTTCAGAGTCGGACACGACTAGGGGCTTAAAGTCAGGGGAAACCTTTATCTACTTTAAAAGGAACAGTTCTAAAAATTCTCTCTCTCTCTCTATATATATATATATATAATGTACACACACACGCACATATATGTTTTGTGCATTGGCATATCTTTGTCCCTAACAGTTCAAAGACATATCTAGGTACATCAGTTTAACAACCAAGAAATCTAATTGCCTTGCATAAATGCCATTTTCACTGAAAGGTTATGGCATCATTTTTCAAAAGGTTGTGACTTTTAACAAGGTATTTATTTGTCGTGTCAGGGCAACCAGTCAATTATATTACATTTTTAACAGAACAAAGCAAACAAACAGGCAAAATACAAAATTTGTGAGTTTGGTAGTTGATTAAATGTCCTTTGACCAGTATCTGGCCACTTGGAGTGCCTCTGGGGTTGCCGCTAGAAGGTCCTCCATTGTGCATGTGGCAGGGCTCAGGGTGCATTGCAGCAGGTGGTCAGTGGTTTGCTCTTCTCCACACTCTGTATAGGAAGGATAATAATATTGAGGATAGTTTTGACGGTGTGGTGAATGAATTAGAACCAGACATCCTGAGGAGTGAGGTTGAATGGGCCTTAAGAAGCATTGCTAACAACAAGGCAGCAGGAGACGACGGGATCCCAGCTGAACTGTTTAAAATCTTAAAAGATGATGCTGTCAAGGTGATGCATGCCATTTGCCAGCAAATATGGAAAACACAAGAATGGCCATCAGACTGGAAAAAATCAACTTACATCCCCATACCAAAAAAGGGAAATGCGAAAGACTGCTCCAACTTCCGTACAGTGGCCCTTATTTCTCATGCCAGTAAGGTAATGCTCAAGATCCTGCAAGGAAGACTCCAGCAATACATGGAGCGAGAGTTGCCAGATGTTCAAGCTGGGTTTAGAAAAGGCAGAGGAACGAGAGACCAAATTGCCAATATCCGCTGGATAACGGAGAAAGGCAGGGAGTTTCAGAAAAACATCTACTTCTGCTTCATTGACTATTCTAAAGCCTTTGACTGTGTGGATCATAATAAATTGTGGCAAGTTCTTAGTGGGATGGGCATCCCAAGCCACCTTCCCTCTCTCCTGAGGAATCTGTACAAGGACCAAGTAGCAACAGTCAGAACTGACCACGGAACAACAGACTGGTTCAAGATTGGGAAAGGCGTACGGCAAGGCTGCATCCTCTCACCCAACCTTTTTAACTTGTATGCAGAACACATCATACGATGTGCGGGGCTGGATGAATGCAAAGCTGGGGTGAAAATTGCTGGAAGAAACATTAACAACCTCAGATATGCAGATGACACCACCCTGATGGCCGAAAGCGAGGAGGAGCTGAGGAGCCTTCTAATCAAGGTGAAAGAAGAAAGCGCAAAAGCCGGGTTGCAGCTAAACGTCAAAAAAACCAAGATTATGGCAACAAGAATGATTGACAACTGGAAAATAGAGGGAGAAACCGTGGAGGCCGTGACAGACTTTGTATTTCTAGGTGCAAAGATTACTGCAGATGCAGACTGTGGCCAGGAAATCAGAAGACGCTTACTTCTTGGGAGGAGAGCAATGTCCAATCTCGATAAAATAGTAAAGAGTAGAGACATCAGACTGGCAACAAAGATCCGCCTAGTCAAAGCCATGGTATTCCCTGTAGTCACCTACGGATGTGAGAGCTGGACCTTAGGGAAGGCTGAGCGAAGGAAGAGAGATGCTTTTGAGCTGTGGTGTTGGAGGAAAGTTCTGAGAGTGCCTTGGACTGCGAGAAGATCCAACCAGTCCATCCTCCAGGAAATAAAGCCCGACTGCTCACTGGAGGGAAAGATACTAGAGACAAAGTTGAAGTACTTTGGTCACATCATGAGGAGACAGGAAAGCCTAGAGAGGACAATTATGCTGGGGAAAGTGGAAGGCAAAAGGAAGAGGGGCCGACCAAGGGCAAGATGGATGGATGGCATCCTTGAAGTGACTGGACTGACCTTGAGGGAGCTGGCGGTGGTAACGGCCGACAGGGAGCTCTGGCGTGGGCTGGTCCATGAGGTCACGAAGAGTCGGAGACGACTGAACGAATGAACAACAACAACACACTCGCATGTCGTGGATTCCACTTTGTGGCCCCATTTCTTAAGATTGGCTCTGCATCTTGTGGTGCCAGAACGCAGTCTGTTCAGCGCCTTCCAAGTTGCCCAGTCCTCTGTGTGCCCAGGGGGGATTCTCTCATCTGGTATCACCCACGGATTGAGGTGCTGGGTTTGAGCCTGCCACTTTTGAACTCTCGCTTGCTGAGGTGTTCCAGCGAGTGTCTCTGTAGATCTAAGAAAACTATTTCTTGATTTAAGTCGTTGACGTGCTGGCTGATACCCAAACAAGGGAGGAGAAGCAACCAGTGAAGGTGTTGTAATTCAGCCTGTGATTGTGTCTGATGTTAATGGGAATGATGGTTTTCCTGGGCCTGTGTCTAAAGTCAATGGGGATGAGGGTTTTCCGACCTTGCTGAGAGGCCCGAGGTTTCTCATGAATTGAGTGCTTCTCTTGCAGATTCCCAAGGTCAAATTCCTGAAGGAGACCCACAGTACTTCAAATTCGGATTTGCCCTCCCACCTTTCCTGCATGGTTCAAAATTGCTTTGAAAGTCAAAAGTCGGAAGTTTTTTACGACTTTCAGGCTCTTCCGAACGAACCTATCCAACCCTATTGGGTATATGTATTCCTTGTCAGTCAGTGTCTTATTTGTCAGTGCTAAATGGCACAGCCCTATCATGCCTGGGCCCAGAAGCAGATGAAAGATCCTCCATCCATCTCAATGGCCACTGACTTGGTCTTGGAAGGATGAAAGAGGAGGCAGCATAGACTCATAGAATCATTGAGCTGGAAGAGACCCCGACATGGGCCACCCAGTCCAACCCATTGCCAAGAAGCAGGAAAATTATATCAGCATCTGCTGAAATAATTCTGTTACACCCTTTCCTTGTAATCCTTTAAATCAGTGTTTCTCAACCTTCCCAATGCCGTGACCCCTTAATACGGTTCCCAACCATAACATTATTTTCGTTGCTACTTCATAATTGTAATTTTGCTACTGTCATGCAGCGTAATGTAAATATGATATGCAGGATGTATTTTCATTCACTGGACCAAATTTGGCACAAATACCCAATATGTCAAAATTTGAATACTAGTAGGTTTGGGGGGGGGGAGGGGTATTTTGTCATTTGGAGTTGTAGTTGCTGGGATTTATAGTTCACCTACAATCAGAGAGCATTCTGGACTCCACCAATGATGAAATTGAACCAAACTTGGCACACAGAACTCCCATGACCAAGAGAAAATATTGGACGGGTTTGATCAGCATTGGCCTTGAGTTTGGGAGTTGTAGTTCACCTACATCCAGAGAGCACTGTGGACTCAAACAATGATGGATCTGGACCAAACTTGGCACAAATATTCAATATACCCAAATGTGAAAACTGATGGAGTTTGGGAGAAATAGACCTTGACATTTGAGAGTTGTAATTGCTGGGATTTATAGTTCACCTAAAACCAAAGAGCATTCTGAACTTCATCAATGATGGAATTGAACCAAACTTGGCACACAGAACTCCCATGACCAACAGAAAATACTGGAAGGGTTTGCTGAGCACTGACCTTGAGTTTTGGAGTTGTAGTTCACCTACAGCCAGAGAGCACTGTGGACTCACACCATGAGGGATCTGGACCAAACTTGTCACGAATCCTGAATATGCCCAAATGTGAACACTGGTGGAGTTTGGAGAAAATAGACCTTAACATTTGGAGTTGTAATTGCTGGGACTTATAGTTCACCTACAATCAAAAAGCATTCTGAACCCCACCGACAGAATTGGGCCAAACTTCCCACACAAACCCCCCATGACCAACAGAAAGTACTAGTATTTTCTGATGGTCTTTGGTGACCCCTCTGATACCCCCTCGTGACCCCCCCCCCCCAGGGGTCCTGACCCCCAGGTTGAGAAACGCTGCTTTAAATTGTAACCATGAGAGCAGAGAACTGTTCTGGGCTAGTCAGCCACAGCCAGCCAGCCCTTTATGTCAGTAAGTAATGATAAAATTAATTGATTGAGTGCATCTGCAAATAGGAATAAACAGATGGATGTGTCTTGAGGGTCCCTTCCAACTCAGTAGAGTCGCCCTTGGGCTGATATGGGCGGGGTAAAAATGATATAAATAAAAAAAATAAAAATGTCAGACTACACAGAGAAGCCATTGAAATCCACAAGCATGTGGACAATTTCAACAGAAAGGAAGAGACCATGAAAATGAACAAAATCTGGCTACCAGTATTAAAAAATTCTAAAATTACAACAGCAAAACAGCAGAGAGGAAACAACCAGGCACATCTTAACACCTCTCAACAAAAGATTTTCCCAGGCTCAGCCAGGCCTTCAAATGCTAATGAAGGTGGTCAGTTGAAACATTCACACCTAGCTCCAGCAGAGAAGAGCTCTTTGCCCCACCCCAGCCATTCCACAGATATATAAACCCATTGTCCTAATTCCAACAGACCTCACTACCTCTGAGGATGCTTGCCATAGATGCAGGCAAAACATCAGGAGAAATGCCTCTAGAACATGGCCCTATAGCCCGAAAAAACCCACAAGAACCTAATGTCAGGAGAGTTTGGATGGTGCCTTTCTGCCCAGAAGAAGGGGGGTCAGTCTAGATGTCCCTTGATGGGGTCTGTACTATGAAGTCTGTTCTCCACCAATTTAACACAGTGTGTGCCACACAAACAAAGTTTCTGGAGTAGAGCAACTACTTTCAAAGTAAAGACCACCCAATGAAACAGGAAACAACACTTTCAAACCAGGAACAAATTTTCTTTATTATTAAAAAAAAATGGGTTTTTTTAATTAAAACTTTGAAAATTTGCCAAAAATCCATGAATAAGTCAAAGGTTATTTTTTGGCGAACCAACAGGGATCCATGTGTTCTACCACTGTGGCAAGTTTAATCAGGATTGGTCTAAAAATAAGGCAAGGAGAGTCCAGTGGTGTTTTTTCCCTATTGCACATATGTGTCTGCCATTAATGAATTGATTCGGAAGTTTCAGAAAGTTTCAATTTTTAAAAAAATTCGGAGTTGACTTTAGAATTGAATCACCAGTGTCCCCTACATCCAAAATGAGTTTTGAACCATTTCTCTCTCTCTTTTGGATCAACCAAGCCTAATACCCAATAAAGCTGTCCTGCATAAATAACGTGCCACCATGCCAGACATACACGGCTTGATGGGATGTCTTGGGGACGTGAAGCATCCAGAAATCAAATTATATGTATTCTACAATTTTCCAAATATAGGAAATAAGATTACCTAGGGATTTACTGTCCAGGCCACTGCCCGTTGAGTGATGTCTGTGGCACCCATCCCAAAACCTTCTTCCTGTTATTAGGGGAAGAAGGAATGGATTTCTTAAATGCAGTTACCATTTCTTGGAGAGAAGAACTGTTTAGTAGATCAGCACGATTCAAAGGGACAGTGTGTGGAGATAGTATACAAAGGCCATCGCAGAGATGGAGATGTTGGGGCTGGAGACTACAGAACCCACAAACTCTCAATGCCCATGTTGGATGGAGGGCTTTTTGACGTGTATTGCCAAGTGTATTGGATGTGGCGTACCTGGATTTCAGTAAGGCCTTCGACAAGGTCCCCCATGACCTTCTGGCAAACAAACTAGTCCAATGTGGGCTAGGCAAAACTACGGTGAGGTGGATCTGTAATTGGTTAAATGGACGAACCCAGAGGGTGCTCACCAATGCTTCCTCTTCATCCTGGAAAGAAGTGTCAAGAAGTGCCGCAGGGTTTGGTCCTGGGCCCGGTCCTGTTCATCTTTATTAATGACTTAGATGAAGGGTTAGAAGGCAGGATCATCAAGTGGACTGTGCCAAATTTCCACGTTCATCCATGCTGTGGCCTTCTTGACTTAACGAAGGCATGATCATCAAGTCTGCAGATGACACCAAATTGGGAGTGATAGTCAATACCCCAGGGGACCGGAGCAGGATTCACAACAATCTTGACAGATTAGAGAGATGGGCCGAAACTAACAAAATGAAGTTCAACAGTGACAAATGCAAGATACTCCACTTTGGCAAGAAAAACAAAATGCAAAGATACAGAATGGGGGACAATGCCTGGCTCGAGAGCAGTACGTGTGAAAAAGATCTTGGAGTCCTCGTGGACAACAAGTTAAACATGAGCCAGGAATGTGATGTGGCGACAAAAAAAGCCAATGGGATTTTGGCCTGCATCAATAGGAGACTAGTGTCTAGATCTAGGGAAGTCATGCTACCCCTCTATTCCGCTTTGGTTAGACCACACCTGGAATATTGTGTCCAATTCTGGGCACCACAATTCAAGAGAGATATTGACAAGCTGGAATGTGTCCAGAGGAGGGCGACTAAAATGATCAAGGGTCTGGAGAACAAGCCCTATGAGGAGCGGCTTAAGGAGCTGGGCATGTTTAGCCTGAAGACGAGAAGGCTGAGAGGAGATATGATAGCCATGTATAAATATGTGAGAGGAAGCCACAGGGAGGAGGGAGCAAGCTTGTTTTCTGCTTCCCTGGAGACTAGGACGCGGAACAATGGCTTCAAACTACAAGAGGAGATTCCATCTGAACACGAGGAAGAACTTCCTGACTGTGAGAGCCGTTCAGCAGTGGAACTCTCTGCCCCGGAGTGTGGTGGAGGCTCCTTCTTTGGAAGCTTTTAAACAGAGACTGGATGGGCATCTGTCAGGGGTGATTTGAATGCAACATTCCTGCTTCTTGGCAGAATGGGGTTGGACTGGATGGCCCATGAGGTCTCTTCCAACTCTTTGATTCTATGACCCCAACTCCCAAATGAATTTCCCCAGTGTTGATGATCAGAGTTTTCTTTTATCATTGTTTAGGTATAGGTAAAGGTAAAGGTTTTCCCCTGACATTAAGTCCAGTCATGTCCGACTCTGGGGTTTGGTGCTCATCTCCATTTCTAAGCCAAAGAGCCAGCATTGTCTGTAGACACCTTCAAGATCATGTGGCCAGCATGACTGTTTGGAGCGCTGTTATCTTCTCGCCGGAGCAGTACCTATTGATCTACTGACATTTTCATGTTTTTGAACTGCTAGGTTGGCAGAAGCTGAGGCTAACAGCGGGAGTTCACCCCACTTCCTGGATTCGAATTGCCAACCTTTCAGTCAACAAGTTCAGCAGCTCAGTGCTTTAACCCGCTGTGCCACGAGGGGTATAAACAACAACAATATGCAATATACAAAGCAGTATTGCCAGCAACAATACATATAGCAATATAGTCAACAATGATATATAGTAATTATCACCCATCTGCTCTCACTGCCGGCAAAAGCAAGAAGTGACATCGGTTTGTTACACATATGAACACAAGGAATATTCTTTTGGCATAAATCCCTGTTACTTCCTTTATCTTCTCAGTGTTTCCCTTTCAGCACATGCCAAGAAGAGAGTAATGAGTCAGATATTTGGGAGCTATGCAGGAATGGGGTGGCATTCCACATAGTTTCCAAGAGAAATCCCAGTTTTATTTGGTATGAAATGAGATATTTATGGCTAGGGTATCCCAAACTTGAAGTTTGGCTGATGTCACAGCCAATCACAACGAAGCCGACTCAGGGGGGTGGGCATGGAAACTTTTCATAGAATCATAGAATCATAGAATCAAAGAGTTGGAAGAGACCTTATGGGCCATCCAGTCCAACCCCCTGCCAAGAAGCAGGAATATTGCATTCAAATCACCCCTGACAGATGGCCATCCAGCCTCTGCTTAAAAGCTTCCAAAGAAGGAGCCTCCACCACACTCTGGGGCAGAGAGTTCCACTACTGAACGGCTCTCACAGTCAGGAAGTTCTTCCTCATGTTCAGATGGAATCTCCTCTCTTGTAGTTTGAAGACATTGTTCCGCGTCCAAGTCTCCAGGGAAGCAGAAAACAAGCTTGCTCCCTCCTCCCTGTGGCTTCCTCTCACATATTTATACATGGCTATCATATCCCCTCTCAGCCTTCTCTTCTTCAGGCTAAACATGCCCAGCTCCTTAAGCCGCTCCTCATAGGGCTTGTTCTCCAGACCTTTTATCATTTTAGTCGCTCTCCTCTGAACACATTTTGAATCTGAAAGCTATATATTCTGTATTTACCTGCCTAGCAGGCATGTCGATTTGCTGGCAGATTACTGCAATTGTCATCGTTTCCAGCTGGAATGAAAGAAACGCTTCGGTGGCTTTCCTTCAACTTGGTGAGACTTTATTTGGGAAAGTAAGGGGAAAATATTTTTGGCGCTTGTCGTCTTGCCAGGTGTTCCGGATTCTCCTTTTGGGTCTGGCTGGTCTCTGCCTAGGCTGGGCCTCCCAAATTCGTGTTTGGCAGATTTAAAAAGAGGATGCATTCATTAAAATGTTTTTGAATGCAGACGCCATCCCTTTCTCAGCAGACCAGGGCATCATGCAGTTTCTTAGGCAATGCGCTGCTGTCTGTCCACCCGCCTCCACACTCCTGTTCCTATGAGAACATTCATGTGCCAAACCCTCCACTGATAACTAATTCAAAACTCTAATTAAAAATAATATGTCACCTCCCTGCCCTCCTCATTTGTCATGAGGGATCGGACTGCGATTTCTATGGAAGGGGCTTGCATATCATTAGCGAGCAGCAGACCATCGAAAGATGGCATCAAAAGGCAAAGGCCAAAGGTAGACCAGGAGGAAAAAAGGATACTTCAGTACAGGAACCAAAAGCAATTCTTTTGGAATATGTAAATATAAGGTCAGAAGGATTGTGTTTGGTATTTTGAACAGAAAGTTTAGATTTGGACAGGTGAGAGCTCTGAGAGCTCCTGCCTTTGCTGTGGAGTTCCCCAGGATGCTATCCTCTCGCCCCTGTTATTCTACGTCTGGCCACTTGCTGGACTAGTGCGGAGCTTTGGCACAGAGTGCTACCAGTATGCAGATGATAACAGCTATTATTGTGTCTCGAACCTGGGACAACCGCGATTCCTGAGAATTTTAGGCTGTGTTTGGAAACAGTGATGAATTGGCTGCAAGTGAGCAGACTAAAAGTCAATCCTGCAAAAACTGAGATACTCTGGCCCGGCCAGCCGCCAGAATTAACCCAGTCTCTGCCTGATTTCGACGGGGAAGCTCTGGTTCCGTCTGCCACTGTTAAAAGCTTTGGGGTTGTGTTGGACTCATCGCTGACGTTGGAGGCCTAGATCACTGCCATAAGTAAGCAGGCCTTTTTTCATCTTCGCCAGGCAAGGAAATTGGCATCCTACCTTTCAGTAGAAGCATTGGCAACAGTAATGCACACAACAGTCACCACGAGGTTGGACTATTGCAACGCCTTATATGTCGGCCTTCCGAAGTCAACAACCCAGAAAATTCGGATGGTCCAAAATGCAGCGGCCAGGCTGCTAGTGGGATCATCTCTAAGATATCACACTGATTCTGCAACAACTGCATTGGCTACCAATAGAACATCGGATCTCTTACAAGATACTGATCCTGATATTTAGAGCTCAAAATGGCCAAGGACCTTTATATCTTAGGGACCGCCTCATTCCTTTTCTCCATCAGTGGTTACCTCAATCCACCCAGGAAAATCTCCTATACATATCGGGCCCTAGGGAGGGACACCTGGAAGCTACAAGGCATAGTAGAGCTTTTTTGACCTATGCTCCAATTCTGTGGAACTCATTGCCTCCATACATTAGAGCAATGTCGGAGTTGCGACCTTTTGTAAAGGCACTCAAGACTTGGCTGTTTGGTTGTGCATTTAAGTAAAGTGATCAGATCTAATTTGCCAAATAGTCACTGTTGAATGTTTTTATGTTGAATGTTTTTATATTGTGTAAATGCTATTTTAGATTGTAAGTCACTTGGAGCACCTTGGTGGAGAGCGACTAATTAAGAAATAAAGTAAAGTGAAGTGAAGTGATGATAATGATGCAGATGGAAACTCACAAGAGCAGACGTTCAGTGATAACACTGGCCAAAGCACATTTTGGTGCCTCAAATGTTAGCCCTCTTTCTGGGTATATATGACCTGCTGATTGCAAAAATGTCACCGGTTTCCCACCATCAGCCCTAGTTTTGAGATATATGTCATAAACCAGTTGTCATCTGCTCTCCCACAGAAAACCATGATAACCAGCTGATGCAGTCTAGCCAATGCAATTTTCTGAATCAGTGTCCCAAATAACCCCAGGAAGAGCCCTAAAAACCAAGTCACCAAGAATTTGTTTTATTGGTCTGTGTAATTCCACTAAAAGAAATAATATTTCCTTCTATATGTTAACATAATAGAAAGGGTTCTCCTAGTCCAGCATAGACTGTTATTAACAAAGTAACTTCAAGATTGGAAAATAAAATCAATTTTTAAAAAATGCAATTTTACAGAAGTTAATAACAGGTTAGGACAGTGTTTCTCAACCTGGGGGTCAGGACCCCTGGTGGGGGGGGGGGGGATGGTCATGAAGGGTTTCAGTGGGGTCGCCAAAGACCATCAGAAAACATACGAGGGTTGAATGAAAAGTAATGCCTCCACCTTCGTTACTTGGGGTTGGATGGAAATATTTTAATAAATCAAATGCAGAAATAATCCTTAGAATGTGCTCTTTAATGACCACTATTCACTTTTCCACATAATCACCAGACAATTGGATACACTTCTGCCAACGATGAACAAGTTTTCTGAAGCCGTCACAGAAGAAGTCGACACTCTGTTTCCGCAACCAACACCTCACAGTTCTCTCAAAGTCTTCATCAGAAGCATAAGGATGTCCCCGCAGATCTTCTTTCATTATCAGGAACAGATGGAAGTCAGATGGTGCTAAATCTGGACTGTATGGAGGATGTCGTACGGTGGTGAGATCCAGTCCCTGAAGTTTCAGGACTGTGCGCTTTCATTTCAGGCATCAGCATCCTGGGTACCCATCGTGCACAGATCTTCTGATAGCCAAGCAAAGCAATAATGTGACCCACACATTCTTATGAAATGCCGATTATGCTTGAAATTTCTCTCTGAATGATACGACGATCGTCCTGAATCAATCTGTCAACCTTTTGCTTGTGAAACTTGGTGGTTGCTGTCACAGGACGTCCAACTCTTTGTTTGTCACGCAAGTCAGATGTTCCCACTTCAATATCTTTAAACTTACTCTGGGAATTGTAGTTCACCCATATCCTTCTGCATTTTCCAATGGCAGCATTAATAAAAAAACAAAAGGAAAGACTGGCTTTTTTCCTAATAACTACCATTACACATTACCAAACTTCACAAAACAAACAATGCTTTTCTCAAATAACCCGAACACTGCCGGGTCCCCAAGCTAGTCAGTCAATAAAGAGAACCTCTTTTCAGATAGTTCCCGAGTCCAATGTTTCCACTTCCACTGGGTAAAAAGGAAAACATGACACTCAAATTTGTAACAAACTCGTCGTGCCATTAGCACTTGGATTGAGAGACATGAGGATTCAGTTTGTGAATGTTAGGAATTAATTATCGATTTCCCCCTCCTCTCTATCCTGACTATAAGGGACAGAACAGCTGCTTCCATTAATTCCCCTGTATTATCCTCACCATTGCTCATAAAATGAGATTACCTCAAGAATGCGAGGCTATTTTTATAGCCCTTGCCGGCAGCATTAATTAGATTCCCTACCCCTCAATTTAATCAATTTGGGGACTTCACTGTTCAGGAGCATCAGCATGCCGAATCTGATCAAGCATTATCCGAGAACTTAGATTCAAGCTGACACTTTGGAGGCACTGGTGTGGCCAGGGAACCAGCACATTGGGGCGTGTTATATAATTCAGAGTTTTGTTGAAACAATTCACATTCACTTTTACTTGGTTGTATTGATCTTTCAGATCAGATCTGGGCATCTAAAGCAGGCATGAATGTGTGGCCACAACTAGCCAAATATTTAGATGATGATGATGATGATGCTGACAAGCAAATTACATTTAGAAATTTGAGACATTTTTCTTAATGTTTGACATAAATTTGAAAGTAGTCAGGAAAATGGATTGTTGTCGCGTGATGATAAACCCTTCTTAGATTTGGGCCAAAATGAAGGCATCACCTGAAATCAATTTTAATCCTAGCTAGAATAACTTAGATAAGTATTGTCGAAGGCTTTCATGGCCAGAATCACTGGGTTGTTGTAGGTTTTTTTGGGCTATATGGCCATGTTCTAGAAGCATTCTCTCCTGACGTTTCACCTGCATCTATGGCAAGCATGGGCATTTTTGGAAAGGGACCCCTAAAGAAGGACTATGATATGTTGCATATTCCAGAATAGGCAAACCAGACACTCTCCACATCAACACTGACAAAGAAACAACAAGAAATACTGTTTACCCACAAGGATCAAGACATTACATATATTAGAAACCAACATTTTCTCATTACTTTATTTTCCAGATCACCAGACTGGGCCACAGCAATGCATGGCAGGGGACAGCTAATACCTTGTAAAACTACATCTCCCGAGATTATATAGCCTTGACACACAGGCAGTTAGTTCAAGCAGTGTCACACTGCATTCATTTAATATTATAGATGCTCTTTAAGACACTGGGAGAGCAGGATCTGAATCTTTTTGCAGCCATTAAAACCTACTGTGTGACTTTGGTCAAGCCACACTCTCTCAGCTTCAGAAGAAGACAAGGGCAGCTCTTCTCTGAACAAATTATGCCAATACAACTCCACAATAGAGTAAAGTGTGACTCAGAAATGGCTTGAAGGCACACAACAAAAATAATATCACAATAATGTCACAAACAGGATTCTGTTACTTAAGTTGGCCACTTTCCTCTGACTCATGGTGGGACCAGCCCTGCATTTGCATGTGTCATCCTCTTTGTGTGCACCATCATATTCTTAAGGAAAGTGGGACTTCATTTAAGCGCCACTGAAAAAGGAGGAAAAGAAATGTACAAAGCATCAGGTCAATCATTAATGACGCCCGCCAGCTGTCTGAGACTTGAGCGAGCCCAAATGTTCCATTTTATCCCTGCTATAAAAACCCACAACTTTCTGTGTCAATGATAATTTGAGTTAACGGGGAACAGATGTCGGCTGGAATTCTGATATTGCTCAACGCAAAAATGGGAGTGCACTACAGAGCGGAAAAAGAGAGTGAGACTCAACGTTGAGATCAAGAGCAAGGAATCCATTGCCCTCCAGATACTGATAAGCTGGAACTCTGTATCCTCCAACATTTTACAGATGAACACCTTACTTACTTACTTAGGCGATCCCTTGTTTTCCGAGAAAGATTGTCGTCCAAGTGTGATGTCCTGGCTGTGGGTCCGTAGGTGACTGTGGAGCCCTATTCTTGACCTGCATGGTCTCCAGCAGTGAGGACATCAATTTCCAAGTGGAAGGCAGTCCTGGTCAGGGTTGGCTTGATGCGCCTTTCTCTCTTTTGTCCTCCATTCGTGCCTCTTCAAATTCTACAGCACTGCTGGTCACAGCTGACCTCCAGCTAGAGCGCTCAAGGGCCAGGGCTTCCCAGTTCTCGGTGTCTAATATGCCACAGTTTTTAAGGCTGGCTTTGAGCCCATCTTTAAATCCCTTTTCATGTCCTCCAACATTCCATTTTCCGTTCTTGAGTTCAGAGTAGAGCAACTGCTTTGGGAAACCGTAATCAGGCATTCGGACAACGTGGCCGGTCCAACGGAGTTGATGGCGGAGGAGCATCGCTTCAATGCTGGTGGTCTTTGCTTCTTCTTCCAGCATGCTGATATTTGTCCGCCTGTCTTCCCAAGAGATTTGCAGGATTTTTCGGAGCACTGACGGAATCGTTCTAGGAGTTGCATGTGACGTCTGTAGACAGTCCACGTCTCACAGGCGTATCGCAGGGTTGGGAGGACAATAGCTTTATAAACAAGGGCCTTGGTCTCCCTACAGATGTTCCAGTCCTCAAACACTCTGTGCTTCATTTGGAAAAATGCTGCACTCGCAGAGCTCAGGTGGTGTTGTATTTCAGTGTCAATTGTGACTTTTATGGAGATGAACACCAAGGTGCCTGTGGACAAGTTCTGTCAGTACTGTGGTTTTACTGGGGTGAAACATCGCTTACAGTTTAAACTTTGTGTGTTCGGTGTAGAATGTAATGCCATGATTTAAAGCCTAGAACATGAACTGTGGACAGTTCCTGTTCATGCCACTCTTTCCAATGACCTGAATTTGAGATGACCTGAATTTGAGACTGCTGGGTGTTCTCTTCGAGCCATGCTGGAGAAGGAACAAGACGTGTGTGTAACTTCTTCTGTACATAAGTTATGTTTGTTGTTTTTGTAGGTTTTAGAAAGTAACTAAATAAATGTGCCACTTCAAGGCTTTGGAGTTGACAAAAGGCTGCGTACTTCACTTTATTCTGTGCCTCCTAGTAGTTGCTCTGAGGCCAGATTTGCCTCAGTTCCATCTAAGTGTGATCAAAATTTATATTTTTCTTGTCAGAAGCAAATTGAGAATACTGTTATAATGTATAAAAAAAACCACAAACAAAGTTTAAAACTTGGCATTATGCTAAATTTTCTTTGACCATAAGCTGGCCACTTGGAATGCCTCGGGTGTTGCTGTAAGAAGGTCCTCCGTTGTGCATATGGTGGGGCACAGACTCAATTGTAGCAAATGCAAGTCGTGGACTCCACTTTGTGGCCCCATTTCTTAAGGATAACTCTGCATCTCGTGGTGCCAGAGCACAGTCTGTTCAGTGCCTTCCAAGTTGCCCAATTTGATTCAATCGGTCTGAGCCACTGATTGAACTTTTAGTCTGCCACTTTTGGACTCTTGCTTGCTGAGGTGTTCCTGCAAGTATCTCTGTTGATCTTAGGAAGCTATTTCTTGATTTAAGGCATTGGCATGCTGGCTGATATCTGGCTGAATCTGAAACTATGTAGGTTGTCTTTTAGAGGTCCAAACAGGTAAAAGTCAGAAGGGGCCAAATTATAAACATTCTTCAAGTGATTATGGATTTCCTTCGGTGCACAAGCTCCTTTTGCCAGAAATTCAATGACAACTCTTTATTTTAGCTTCAGATTCATGGTTCTAATCAGTCAATCATAAAAAGAAAATAATATATCAGTAGAGTAAGATTACCTCTATCACACCATGCATAGATAGTCCAGTAGCTGTGGATGAAATAAAATTTGGAGCGATGAAGGCATTAGGTTTTGACCCATCTTCGTACTTCTGTATGTTACTAACAGGATGACAGCATGTCTGTATGGAAGTGCCCCATACAAATATATGTCATCCTTGAGCAACTGCTTAGGTTTGCTAGGAATCAGAGCAGAGCTACGAGGGTTGAATGAAAAGTAATGCCTCCACCTTCGTTACTTGGGTTTGGTTGGGAATATTTTAATAAATCAAACGCAGAAATAATCCTTAGAATGTGCTCTTTAAATACCACTATTCACTTTTCCACATAATCCCCAGACAATTGAATACATTTCTGTCGACAATGAACAAATTTTCTGAAGCTGTCACGTAAGAAGTCGACATTTCAGGTACCAGCATCCTGGGTACCCATCGTGCACAGATATTCCGATAACCAAGCAAAGCAATAATGTGACCCACATGTTCTTGTGAAATGCCGATTATGCCTGAAATTTCTCTCTGAGTGATTGACGATCGTCCTGAATCAATCTGTCAACCTTTTGCTTGTGAAAATTGGTGATTGTTGTCACAGGACATCCAACTCTTTGTTTGCCATGCAAGTCAGATGTTTCCACCTCAACATCTTTAAACTTACTCGCCCTACGACGCACAGTATTCACATCAACACAATCACCATGAACAGCGTGCATTCTCTAATGAATCCCCTTTGGGGTGACACCTTCTGCTGTCAAGAATTCAATGACTGCACATTGCTTAAGTCACATTGACCGACCGTCTGTGCAGGGTTCCATACTTCGCACTTTAACAATACAACTGTTTAATGCTAAGGCTTCCCACCAAAATGAAACTGTAGAGGATAGTCTACTGAACAAGCTAGTACCTGTCGCATACCAGTACTACCATCTGTTGAGGAGTTACGAAAGTGGAGGCATTACTTTTCATTCAACCCTCATATGACTTTTGGGAGCAATACTTGATATCTTGTTCTCCCGCCTCTTTCATAAATGTAAATTTATTTAGGAGCAAAGCCTGATTGTATTCATTTATATCCAGAAATCCATGGTTGGAATGGGCACCGGCTTTATACTTGCTGGGAGTTTCTGGGAGCTGCAATCCAAAACACGCAGTTACCTAAATTACGTTCAAAGGAATGTATTCTGAGCAAGGTTTCTCTCATTTGTGCTGGAAATGAAAAGAAAGCCTTGCATTTTCACAGAGCAAACAAGGACATTGCCATTGACAGTGACAATAACAATGGGATATTTCTCGGTAAATTCAAGGCCAGCTCTAGAAAAGAAACCAAGTGGTGTGGGCACGTATCTCGGAATGATACATTAAATGAGCCTGGAGACAAATAAGCATTGGTGCAGACAAACCTGTCATTCCCTCCTTCCCTGGAAGAGAGATCCAGAACAAGAAGTAATGGCAATGCAACCCTTTAATGCAGCGTTTCTCAACCTCAGGGTCTTGAGGGGTTTTTGAAGCCGAGCATGACCCCCCCCCCCCCCAACAAGGGATGGTGACATAGTTCTGCAAAGGACAAAGGTACCAGACGGCACAATAGGGGTTAAGTCTTGGTCAATTTGCCAAGGCCTTAACAACAATGAGGACCTCATGAAACTTTGGGAATAGCTAGATCTTGGGGTCTCTGCCTCTCTCGGGAGCTGTAGTTCTCCAAGGACGGTGAGCAAAGCTTGCTTCCAGAGACACCAGGTCCATTTGGGCCACTCAAGAACTCCTACCAGGACCTTTGTGCAACACCCTTGCATTTTAGCCATCCCTTATGGACGCTCTTTCCCCCCACATGGACAAACCTTATGAAATCTTGCCTTTTATGAACTTTAGATATATGAAATGTGTTTTCTGATTTCTTTGTGTGGCAGAAGCCTTTCCCCTTTTCCCCTGACCTTTGTTTCCGCTATATACATGAAGCAACTCCACCAAAGGGACTACAAAGCCCCAAACATTCCAGGAATTTTTTTATCCACAACTTCCTTTTGCATGGACAATAGCCTTGGCAGCTGGTGGCCCTCGGAGGAATTGTCCAGCCCTCAGCTTGCCCCTTTGGCAAAAATTCTTAATCATATTTCCTCCTGAAGAACAAAAGGTCCTCGAAAAAACCTTTTGCCTTCGGTCTGATTATTAATTCCACTCAAAGCACAATAGATCAGGCTGGCCTTTGTCTTGCCGGCCGCATGGCATGGCACTTCCTTTCCCAGATTCCTTTGTGCTCCCTCATCCCGCCTCCATCTCTCCTGATTGGCTGTCGCCACCAGGCGGCAGAGGTCTCCCCATTGGTTCCTACGGACCACTGTAGCCCATCGCCCAATCATGGCAGGGAACAACAGGGAAGCCAGGGCGGGGAGTTTGAACTCTACAACTTTGAATTTGCTATAAATATGACTGCATTGGTGTAATATCCTCATTCTCTGCTGGCGAATGATTGCAGCTTTGCCTCTGTTTCAGCTGAATCGCAATAAACTTCAATGGCTTTTCTTCAACTGGTGAGACTTTTCATTGGGAAATCAAGGAAAAATATGGGATGCTTCTCTGTCTCGCCAGGGAAAAAAGAACTCTTTGAGGAGTCTAATTGGTCTCTGCCTCCTGGCAAAGACCCCTAAATTTTAGCTCTATAACAGTTTCAGAGGGCTCGCCATAGACCACCAGAAAACACATATTTTTGATGGTCTTAGGAACCCCTTTGGCAGAGAAGGTTGAATATCTCTCTGCCTGTCCTTCTATTCCTTTTTGGAAATAGACAGTGAATCCTCTCGCCAAAAGCCCCCCTCGGCTGTGATTGGCCAGCCTCTCAGCCATGCGGAGGGCTCTGAGACTGAGACGCAGATCCCTTCTGAGACTCCAAATGGGGAGGGGAGAGCAGGTGTGCTCAGCACATGGCAGCGTGGTGCACATGTGCGGGCAAGGGAGAGTATACAAGGCTGGAGGGAGGCTCATTCCAGTGAGTCCCTTCAAGGCATGGGGGTTCTGTGTTGGAAGTTTGGCCCAATTCTATCATTGGTGGGGTTCAGGATGCTCTGTGATTATAGGTGAACTATAAAATCCCAGTGACTACAACTCCCAAATGTCAAGGTTCTATTTTCCCCAAACTCCACCAGTGTTCACATTTGGGAATATTGAGTATTCGTGTAGAGTTTGGATCAGATCCATCATTGTTTGAGTCCATTGTGCTCTTTGGATAGGGGTAAACTACAACTCCAAAACTCCAGATCAATGCCCACCAAACCCTTCCAGTATTTTCTCTTGGTCATGGGAGTTCTGTGTGCCAAGTTTGGTTCGAATCCATCATTGGTGGAGTTCAGAATGGTCTTTGATTATAGATGAACTATAAATTCCAGCAACTGCAACTCCCAAATGTCAAGGTCTATATTTTTCCCAAACTCCACCAGTGTTCACATTTGGGCATATTGAGTATTTGTGTAGAGTTTGGTCCAGATGATCATTGTTTGAGTCCACGGTGCTCTCTGGACATTGGCAGTCCTAGGTAATTTTCAATGGTAAGCAAACAGTATTTCTCCCCCCCCCCCCCCAACCAATCACTGATATATATTTTCTGTTTGTCATGGGAGTTCTGTGTGCCATATTTGGTTCAATTCCATCATTGGTGGAGTTCAGAATGCGCTTTGATTGTAGGTGAACTATACATCCCAGTAACTACAACTCGCATATGTCAAGGTCTATTTTCCCCCAAGAGCACCTCAAGAGCGCCTCTGGGCACAATGAACTATACCCCAAATGCTTACTTTGCATAATGGGTTGAGCCGCCCTTGTCTCTGGATGTAGGTGAACTACAACTCCAAAACCAAAGGACACTGCCCACCAAACCCTTCCAGTATTTTCTGTTGGTCATGGGAGAACTGTGTGCCAAGTTTGGTTCAATTCCATTGTCGGTGAGGTTCAGAATGCTCTTTGATTGTAGGTGAACTATAAATCCCAGCAACTACAACTCCCAAATGACAAAATCAAATTTTTTTGAGTGAAGGTCATACATTGTTATTAGGTGTCTTGTGTCCAAATTTGGTGTCAATTCCCCCAGTGGTTTTTGAGTTCTGTTAATCCCACAAACGAACATTACATTTCTATTTATATAGATTATATATAAATGTGTATTATATTTATTTTTATAAATATAAATATTTATATTTATTTATATTAATAGGTGGTTTGTGGTTTGCTCTTCTCCACACTCACATGCTGTGGACTCCACTTTGTGGCCCCATTTCTGAAGGTTGGCTCTGCATCTCGTGGTGCCAGTGTGCAGTCTGTTCAGCGCCTTCCAAGTCACCCAGTCTTGTGTGCTGAGAGGGGAGTTTCTCATTCAGTATCAGCCATGGCTTAAGCGGCCGAGGAGGAAAAGGAAAAGGCCTGAGGCTGTTAGGAATTATGGGAGTCCAAAACATGTGGAGGGCCTGAGCAAAATCCTGTCCATATAATCCAGTGGTTCTCAACCTTCTTAATGCCGTGACCCTTAATACAGCCCCCCATTTTGTGGTGACCCCCAACCATAAAATTATTTTCGTTGCTACTTTGTAACTGTAATTTTGGCTACTATTATGAATTATGGAATCATAGAATCATATAGTTTATTTATTTGTCGTGTCAGAGCAACCAGTCCATTATATTACATTTCTAACAGAAGAAAGCAAACAAACAGAAAAATACAAAACTTGTGAGTTTGGTAGTTGGCTAAATGTCCTTTGACCAGTCTCTGGCCACTTGGAGTGCTTCCGGTGTTGCTGCAAGAAGGTCCTCCATCGTGCATGTGGCAGGGCTCATGTTGCATTGCAGCAGGTGGTCAGTGGTTTGCTCTTCTCCACACTCGCATGTCGAGGATTCCACTTTGTGGCCCCATTTCTGAAGGTTGGCTCTGCATCTCGTGGTGCCAGAGCGCAGTCTGTTCAGTGCCTTCCAAGTCGCTCAGTCTTCTGTGTGCCCAGGAGGGAGTTTCTCATTTGGTATCAGCCATTGGTTGAGGTGCTGGTTTTGAGCCTGCCACTTTTGGACTCTCGCTTGCTGAGATGTTCCAGCGAGTGTCTCTGTAGATCTTAGAAAACTATGTCTAGATTTAAGTCGTTGACGTGCTGGCTGATACCCAAACAGGGGATGAGCTGGAGATGTCTCTGCCTTGGTCCTTTCACTATTGGCTGCCACTTCCCGGCGGATGTCAGGTGGTGCAATACCGGCTAAGCAGTGTAATTTCTCCAGTGGTGTAGGGCGCAGACACCCCGTGATAATGCGGCATGTCTCATCAAGAGCCACATCCACTGTTTTACTGTGGTGAGATGTGTTCCACACCGGGCATGCATACTCAGCAGCAGAGTAGCACATATAGTTGGAAGAGACCTCATGGGCCATCCAGTCCAATCCCCTGCCAAGAAGCAGGAATATTGCATTCAAAGCAACCCTGACAGATGGCCACCCAGCCTCTGTTTAAAATGTAATGTAAATATCTGATATTCAGAATGTATTTTCATTCACCGGACCAAATTTGGCATAAATACCTGACACGTCCAAATCTGAATACTGGTGGGGTTGGGGGCTGGGTTGATTTTTATCATTTGGGAGGTATAGTTGCTGGGATTTATAGTTAACTTGCAAGCAAAGAGCATTCTGAACTCCACCAATGATGGAATTGAACCAAACTTGGCACTCAGAATTCCCATGACCAACAGAAAAAACTGGAAGGATTTGATGAGCACAGACCTTGAGTTTTGGAGTTGTAGTTCATCCACATCCAGAGAGTACTGTGGACTCAATCCATCCAATGATGGATCTGAACCAAACTTGGCACAAACACTCAATATGCCCAAATATGAGCACTGGTGGAGTTTGGGGAAAACAAACCTTGACATTTGGGAGTTGTAGTTGCTGGGATTTATAGTTCACCCACGATCAAAGAGCATTCAGAACTCCACCAACGATAGAATTGGTCCAAACTTCCCACACAGAATCCTGATGCCCAACAGAAAATATTGTGTTTCCTGATGGTCTTTGGCGACCCCTCTGACACCCCCTCACGACCCCCTCAGGGGTGCCGACCCCCAGGTTGAGAAACACTGATATAAACCATATCCTCAAACAAAAGAAAAAGGCACATGAAAAGCGTGGACATGTTTAAGTCATCCCTTAGTTCCATCTTTAGAAGATTTTAGAAGAGAAAAACCTGTGGTCTGCTAATAGTTTATCATCCTGCCAGAACAAAGAAGGACATTTTGTTTTATCTCTAATGTCTAATTCGAGCAAGCCTTTGTTCAATGAGTGGGAGACTTAAGCATCTCTTGCACATGGAGTGCTCTTTGTTTGGGACTCTTTAGGAAAGCTGTTTTCAATTAAAAATGATCAAAATAGAAGAAATTGTTATCTACTATCGCATACGTGCCAGCATGGAGCCATGGCAGGAATAGCAACTATGGGGTAATAAATAATGGTATTTATGAATAAAGATATTGTGAACATATGGAGGAATGGTGTATACAAGCGAAGACATCAAGCACAGCCAAATGCGATCAGATATGGGAATAGCCCACAGAGCAGCATCTAGAGTTTGGAAAGTTACTTTTAGTATGCCACTCCACGGTTCTTTATCCAAAGCTGTTTTACCACTGCTTTCCTTTGAGGCAGAAAGATGTGACTTGTTCTGTTAGGTAGATAATGCATTGTTAGATAAGAATGCATTGACTGTAGTCCCTTTGTGCAAACCTGGTTGGAAAATACAGTTCTAATGGACATGTGGTCACACACCTACTGAAGGGTTAATTAGGTAGTGATGTGGAACTTGAAGGATCTCATGGGCCATCCAGTCCAATCCCCTGCCAAGAAGTAGGAAAACTGCATTCAAAGCACCCCTTATTTATTTTATTTATCGTGTCAGGGGAAACCAGACAATTGTATTACGTTTTTAACAGAACAAAGCAAAACAAACAGACAAAACACAAATTTTGCAAGCTTGGTAGTTGATTAAATGCCCTTTGACCAGTATCTGGCCTCTTGGAGTGCCTCTGGTGTTGCCGCAAGGAGGTCCTCCATTGTGCATGTAGCAGGGCTCAGGGTGCATTGCAGCAGGTGCTCAGTGGTTTGCTTTTCTCCAAAGTACCCCTGACAGATAGCCATCCAGCCTCTGTTTCAAAGCCTCCAAAGAAAGAGCCTCCTCCACACTCCAGGATAGAGAATTACACTGCTGAACAGCTCTCACAGTCAGGAAGTTCTTTCTCATGTTCAGATGGAATCTCCTTTCTTGTAGTTTGAAGCCATTGTTCCATTGCGTCCTAGTCTCCAGGGCAGCAGAAAACCAGCCTGCTCCTTTCTCCTTATAACTTATACTTATAACTTATACTTATACATGGCTATCATGCCTCTTCAGTCTTCTCTTCTGCAGGCTAAACATGCCCAATTCTTTAAGCCGCTCCTCATAGGACTTGTTTTCCACAACCTTGCTCATTTTAGTTGCCCTCTTCTGGACACATTCCAGCTTGTCAATATCTCTCTTCAACTGTGGTGACCAGAGTTTGACACAATATTCCAGATGTGAGCTAACCAAGGCAGTTTAGGGGGTAGCATGACTTCCCTTGATCCAGACACTAGACTCCTATTTATGCAGCCAAAATCCCATTGGCTTTTTTAGCAGCAGCATCACATTGTTGGTTCATGGTTAACTTGTTGTCCACAAGAACTCCAAGATCTTTTTCTCACATACTGCTCTCGAGCTACGCGTCCCCTATTTTGTATCTTTGCATTTCATTTTTTCTGCCTAAGTGGAGTATCTTGCATTTGTCAGTGTTGAGCTTCATTTTCTTAATTTTGGCCAATCATCTCTCTAATCTGTTAAGATTGTTCTGAATTCTTCTCCTGTCTTCTGGAGTATTGGCTATCCCTCCCAATTTGGTGTCGCCTGCAAACTTGATGATCAGGACGGAACCCTGCTTTTGGTACTCCGCTCGTCACTTCTTTCCAGGATGAAGAGGAAGCATTGGGGAGAATCACCCTCTGGGTTTGTTTGCTTAACCAATTACAGATCTACCTAACCGTAGTTTTGCCTCGCCCACATTGGACTAGTTTCCTTGCCAGAAGGTCATGGGGGACCTTGTTGAAGGAAGGCCTTCCTGGAATCCAGATATGCTCCATACACGGCATTCCCTGCATCTACCCAGCTTGTAACTCCATCGAAAAAAGAGATCAGATGAGTCTGGCATGACATGTTTTTGAGAAATCCATGTTGACTATTAGCAATGACCACATTCCTTTCTAAGAATTTGCAAAACACTTCCTTAATTATCTTTTCCAGAATCTTGCCTGATATTGACGTGAGGCTGCCCAGATGGTAATTGTTTGGGTCGTCCTCTTTTTGCAGAGTGGGTTAAACCGCTGAGCTGCTTAACTTGCTCGTCACTTCTTTCCAGGATGAAGAGGAAGTATTGGGGAGAATCACCCTCTGGGCCCGTTCGCTTAACCAATTAGAGATCCACCTGTCTGTAGTTTTTCCTAGCCCACATTTGACTAGTTTCCTTGACAGAAAGTCATGGGGGACCTTGTTGCAGGTCATACTGAAGTCCAGATACGCTAAATCAATGACTTTTATTTTCTTTTGAGACATCACAAATCATTTCCCAAGCAATGCACTTTATGTTGTCATGTATTAATCCTTGGTTGAGTGTGGAATTTGATTTGAGAAGGATGAAATCAAATTGTAGAGCAACCTAGAACTTTATAAAGCAAGGAATGAACAATCGAGCCATTTCCTTGCATTGCAATCAATGGCATTCATGCTGCACTTGTCTCTTTCCACCAGGCTGTGGACTGTGCCAAATTTCCATGTTCATCCATGCTGTGGCCTTCTTGACTTAACGAAGGCATGATCATCAAGCCTGCAGATGACACCAATTTGGGAGGGATAACCAATACTCCAGAGGACAGGAGCAGAATTCAAAATGATCTTGACAGATTAGAGAGATGAATGCCCAAAACTAAAAAAATAAAGTTCAACAGGGACAAACGCAAGATACTCCAATTAGGCAGAAAAAATGAAATGTAAAGATACAGAATGGGGGACAATGCCTGGCTCGAGAGTAGTATGTGTGAAAAAGATCTTGGAGTCCTCGTGGACAACAAGTTAAACATGAGCCAATAATGTGATGTGGAGGCAAAAAAGGCTAATGGGATTTTGGCCTGCATCAATAGGAGCATAGTGTCTAGATCCAGGGAAGTAATGCTACCCCTCTATTCTGCTTTGGTTAGACCACACCTGGAATATTGTGTCCAATTCTGGGCACCACAATTCAAGAGAGGTATTGACTCTAAGCTGGAATGTGTCCAGAGGAGGGCGACTAAAATGATCAAGGGTCTGGAGAACAAGCCCTATGAGGAGCGGCTTAAGGAACTGGGCATGTTTAGCCTGAAGAAGAGAAGGCTGAGAGGAGATATGATAGCCATGTATAAATATGTGAGAGGAAGCCACAGGGAGGAGGGAGCAAGCTTGTTTTCTGCTTCCCTGGAGACTAAGATGTGAAACAATGGCTTCAAACTACAAGAAAGAAGATTCCATCTGAACATGAGGAAGAACTTCCTGACTGTGAGAGCCGTTCAGCAGTGGAACTCTCTGCCCCGGAGTGTGGTGGAGGCTTCTTCTTTGGAAGTTTTTAAACGGAGGCTGGATGGCCATCTGTCAGGGGTGCTTTGAATGCAATATTCCTGCTTCTTGGCAGAATGGGGTTGGACTGGATGGCCCATGAGGTCTCTTCCAACTCTTTGATTCTATGACCTTGCTTCCTCGAATGGTAGGATTTATTGTTTCCCTTGAAACATTGCAGGTTGAATGTCAATTTTCTCTAGGCAAACTTGTGACACTGCAACGATCAAACATATCACTGGGGAGCTGAACAGATTTGTAGACGTGAACATTTATGTTTTGGATGGCTCTGTTTTGCTTTAAATGGATGGCCGTCATGTACCTAATTTTGCTACCTAGCCATGCGCTATTGCGGCTATGAAAAGACCCGTGCATGCCATCTGCTGGTAGACACTTACTATAATTTTTAAGCTAACGCTTCTCTAATACAGAACTTGGTGCTCTTCTTATTCATCCAGGATTTGGCCTGTTTTCAAAAGAGCTGTCCAAAGTTCTGGATTTAGGAATTGCGTTCAGCACTTTGGAAAGCTCCCTTAAACTCAGGATTAAAATCTGGGGTTGATTCATGATCACACATGCCAAGCCACCACTGTCTTTGTGCATATGTAACAGTTACCTAATTTACTCACCCATAGTAAAGGTAAATATTTTCCCTTGACATTAAAGGCCCTTCCACAGAACAATATAACCCAGAATATCAAGCCAGAAAATCCCACAATATCTGCTTTAAACTGGGATGTCTGAGTCCACACTGCCATATATCAAACATAAACCACCTCGAGTCGCCTTTGGGCTGAGAGGGGCGGTATATAAATATGGTAAATAAATGGTAAATAAATAAATATATTCCAGTTCAATGCAGATAATCTGAGATTTTATTTAGCTGTGTGGAAAGGGGCCTAACTCTAGTTGAGTCTGACTCTGTGGGTGGTGCTCATCTCTATTTCTAAGCTGAAGAGCCAGCGTTGTCCATAGATGCCTCCAAGGTCATGTGGCCAGCATGACTACACAGAGCATCGTTAGCTTCCCACCAAAGTGATACCTATTAATCTACTCATATTTGCATGTTTTCCAACTGCTAGGTTGGCACAAGCTGTGGCTACCAATGGGAGCTCACCCCATCCCACGGATTCAAACTGCTGACCTTCCTGTTAGCAAGTTCTGCAGCTTAGTGGTTTAACCCGCTGCACCACCACATACCTGGCTATATTCACAACTGCAAATTAGGGTGCATCTGCACTGCAGAATTAACCCATATTGGCACCACTTTGACTGCCACGACTCAATGTGGTGGAATAATGGGAGTCGTAGTTTTCCAAGGTCCTTTAGCTTTCCCTACAAGGTGGGTTCATGCCTCAACAAACTCGAACTCCATAGCATTCAGCCATGACAGTTAAAGTGGTATCAAAGCGCATTAATTTGAAAATGTGGATACAACCTACTCACAATTGTGACACTATTGCTGCAATTGCAAAGGCCACTTTTAGCTCCATGTCCACTCACAGTTTAATGACATATTTACAACTTTAATTCATTTTTATTTTTTAAAAAAGAAAGACACAACATTAGCTGAAGACATCCATAGGCAGTGCTGTTGCTCATATACAAAATAAATAAATTAAGCATTTACAAGTTCACAGATTTGCTTTTTTCTTCTTCCAGCGTTTGAACACATGATTTCATACAGTGATCTGGCAAGATTTCAGCACTAAATTTTCCATCGGCCCCAAGAAGAAATGTTTTTAAATGCCTTTCTCACAATGGTTTTGTGTTTAGAGGGATGTGAACAGAATTCTCCAAATGCTTAGCAAAGCTGACTTGGCCTCAGGGCACATCTACTACAACTGAAATGCCACATTAAGCTAGTGGTCAACTGGAGGACCAGTGGGATTTCTTTTCCTCTCTTGTCCATTGGAGGCCTAAATCATAGATTCATAGAGTTGGAAGATACCTCATGGGCCATCCATTCCAAACATAGTTGATTCAATGAATCTATTCTAGTTCAAGCTAAAATGATTATGACTTGGGTCTTCCTTGCCACCTAAAAATCAATTTTGGGAAGTTTTCCAACTTGATGGAGAAGGTTGGAGACAGAGCAAGAGACAACAAGGAGAATTTTAGAAGACACCTATGAGATCATAGTCTAAGTGATTACTTTGGTACTATGTCATTGCCAAACCTTAGTCTATCAAAAGCCATTATGGCCTACAGATAAAAATCTGAAGCCACTATTGAATAGCTATTGAATTAGGACCAGCTATTGAATTAGGACCGGAGTCCACAAGCTGAGTTGGCTGTCTTGAAGCTGACCTTGTCTAGCAACCTGTTGGTTAGTCCCAACTAGAACAGACTCATCAATCAATTATTGAATGTTAAGTCAACATATAGACATATCCCTCTAATCATATAGGTCAGTGGTCCTCAACCTGTGGTTCCCCAGGTGTTTTGGCCTACAACTCCCAGAAATCCCACCCAGTTTACCAGCTGTTAGGACTTTTGCGAGTTGAAGGCCAAAACAACTGGGGACCCATAAGCTGAGAACCACTGGTATAGGCCTACTCTAGTCAGGAGTGATAACAATTATAGGTCGTTCTGTAATTCATCTGGCTTCATCTAGATCAGTGGTTCACAACCTGTGGGTCTCCAGATATTTTGGCCTACAACTCCCAGAAATCTCAGCCAGTTTACCAGCTGTTAGGACTTTTGGAAGGCCAAAACATCTGGGGACCCACAGATTGAGAACCATTGGTATAGGTCTACTCTAGTCAGGAGTGATGACAGGTATAGGTCCTTTTGTAATTCATCTGGCTTCATCTAGACCAGTGGCTCTCAACCTGTGGGTCCTCAGGTGTTGTGGTCTACAACCCCCAGAAATCCCAGTTTACCAGCTGTTAGGATTTCTGGGAGTTGAAGGCCAAAACATCTGGGCACCCACAGGTTGAGAACCACTGGTATAGGTCTACTCTAGTCAGGAGTGATAACAGGTATTGGTCCTTCTGTAATTCATCTGGTTTCATCTAGATCAGTGGTTCTCAACCTGTGGGTACCCAGGTGTTGTGGTCTACAACTCCCAGAAATTCCAGTTTACCAACTGTTAGGATTTCTGGGAGTTGAAGGCCAAAAACATCTGTAGCCTACAGAGTCCACAAGTTGAGTTGGCTGTCCTGAAGTTGACCTTGTCTAGCAACCTGTTCGTTAGCCCCAACTAGAACATATTTAGTCAATCAAGGATTGAATTTTAAGTCAACATATAGACATATCATTCTAATTGTAGAGGTCAGTGGTTCTCTACCTGTGGGTCCCCAGGTGTTTTGACCTACAACTCCCAGAAATCCCACCCAGTTTACTAGCTGTTAGGATTTCTGGGAGTTGAAGGCCAAAACATCTTGGGACCCACAGGTTGAGAACTACTGATCTAGATGGATTGGAGAACAGTAGAATTGAGGAAGGTTGAGTTGGACTAGGTGGCCTTTGTGGTCCTTTCCAACTCTAAGGGCCCTTCCACACAGCCAGAATATCAAGGCAGATCCATAATATCTGCTTTGAACTGGATTATAGGAGTCGCCTTCAATGTGGATTTTATGCAGATGGGTTGAATGTTAAGTCAACATATAGACATATCATTCTAAGATTCATGATACAAGGAGCTGCACTAGGTAGAAAGCCTTGTAGATGCCTTCTATTGCATCTACAATGCATCTCTTGTTGGCATTGCAATGGACATCCGAGCTGAACTGGATGTTGCTTTGTCTGCCGATCTATGATGGCTTATGGAAAAGATGGCGACCCATTTTACGGAAAGCAAATGCTATCGCTAGCTTACATTATATTCTAATTCCAGCAAAACAGTTATAAGACCTAACCTAATAAAGGGAGAACTGTGAGGAACAGCAGGCCTCTATAATCTAGAAAAATATAGACACACTTCAGAGATGATGAACACAAGTGTTATGCTGTGGGCTTGCTTTACCCCAGAGTCAAGAGGATTTAGCATAACCGGAGAGCAGCTTAGCACAGCCTTCAGTGACATGTAGGCAGCATCACAATACATTCACATTGTTTCGTTGCTTTGAAATGACGCCTTATTGATTATCTCAAAACATTATTTCTGCTTCCTGATGAGCATTGCACACAAATTCATTGACTTCTCAACCAGCATCTTTGGATGTCTCTCATCTCAGTGGACCATCACACATTTGCTAGAATGGAACATCCAACACATAATTTCACTTGAACATGATTATTTGCAAAGAGGTTCTCTTGTGTGTGGTTATTTAACTATTAACAGAGTCTTTTCTAGACTCCAAAAAACCCTATAATCTTTCTAGGACCCACTTTCTCTTTCAGTTACCACTTGTATCAGCAATCGGTTTGGAGAAAACAAAACATTTCACTGAATTACTGAAAAATGGAAATGGATGACTTTCCCCTTTGATTTGAGGAGCCCAACCAATCAGTTTTGGTTAGGACAGTCCAACCGATCAGCGTCCCACGCCTCGGTGGGTTGTTTTTATTCCTTCTCGCCCTTATTACTTCTCGGTGTGAATAGCATCTCCAGCAACGGCTGCCTTTCATTGGGATGCAACGACAAATCGTTGTTTTTGGGGATGTTGTTCAGCCCTTCGCCTTTCTCTGTCTGGATGCGGCACCTTCTCAGGAGAGTCACCAGGATGGCCTTCATCATGACCATGGCGATGAATTTCCCAACACAGCCACGGGGGCCGAACCCAAAGGGCTGGAAATAGCGGTAAGGGACCTGCAGAAAAATGTTTGGGGAAACAGACAAACAAAGCAGTCAGAAAAAGTCCAGGTAAACTTTGAAAAAGTCATGAAGAGTGATCCCTATCTTTTCTTTCTTTCTTTTTTAAAAATCCTTTCTAGTAGTTTGGCCGAGTCCTTTCAGGGAGAGGGGGTGGGATATAAATAAAGCCTATTATTATTATTATTATTATTATTATTATTATTATTCTGACACAAAAGCAAACAAGATCTATATGCTGGATTTTGTATATTATTATTATTATTATTACTACTATTATTATTATTGTTTTGTTGTAGGTTTTTCAGGCTATATGGCCATGTTCTAGAAGCATTCTTTCCTGACATTTCACCTGCATCTATGGCAACCTTTGAGGATGCTTGCAATAGATGTAGGCGAAACGTTAGGAGAGAATGCTTCTAGAACATGGCCATATAGCCTGAAAAACCTACAACAACCCAGTGATTCCAGCCATGAAAGCCTTCGACAATTATTATTATTATTATTATTATTATTATTATTATTACTATTATTATTTGGCCCAATTCTATCATTGGTAAAGTTCAAAATGCTCTTTGATTGTAGGTGAACTATAAATTCCAGCACCTACAACTCCCAAATGTCAAGGTCTATTTTCCCCAAACCCCATCAGTGTTTAGGCATATTGAGTATTCATGCCAAATTTGGTCCAGATCCACCATTGTTTGAATCCACAGTGCTCTCTGGATGTAGCTGAACTACAAAACTCAAGGTCAATGCCTACCAAACTCTTCCAGTATTAAATTCCATCAGTGTTCACTTTTGGGCATATTGAGTTTTCATGCCAAGTTTGATCCAGATTCATCATTGTTTGAATCCACAGTGCTCTCTGGATGTAGGTGAACTACAACTCCCAAACTCAAGATCAATGCCCACCAAATATTTTCTGTTGGTCTTGGGAGTTCTGTGTGCCAAGATTGGTTCAATTCCATCATTGGTGGAATTCAAAATGCTCTTTGATTGTAGATAAACTATAAATCCCAGCAACTACTACTCCCAAATAAATTCCCCACCCCAATCCCACCAGTATATACATTTGGGCATATTGGGTGTTTGTGTGCCAAATTTGGTCCAGTGAATGAAAATGCTTCCTGCATATCAGATATTTACATTACGATTCAGAACAGTAGCAAAATTACAGTTATGAAGCAGCAATGAAAATAATGTTATGGTTGGGGGTCATCACAACACGAGGAACAGTATTAAGGGGTTGCAGCATTAGGAAGGTTGAGAAACACTGATGTAGTTGCACCCTGCAACTGTAAAATGTTTTAGTCCCCATCCCAAAGCAAAACCCTAAGCAAAGGGTTAGTCAACCCATGTACTTCCAGAAGTTACTTGACTCCCATTGTCACTGAACGCTATGCTGAAATGGATGTAAATTGGAGTTGTTCGCCACCATGGTCCTAAGCAACACACACTCACACTCTTTTCAAAGTTTTCAAGCGAGAACTCATTGGGCTTTGGGAAGAACTCGAGACGATGCATGCGCCCAATATTGAGAATGATGTTGGTGCCTTTTTTCACAGGATAGCCGTCAATCACATCGTCTTGCAGAGCTTTGCGCATGACCAAGTCCACGACCGGCTGGTATCTCATGCTCTCCAGAATGAAATTCTCAACCACCTTCAGCTTCGGCATGTCCTCACTTTGGATGTCTCTGTCACCTTCAAGGAATACGGAAGACAAATCACTGGTCACTGGCTTCTGGTATTGCCACCTTTAAGCAAGAGCCAGAATAACATTTCCCCTTTGAAAAATATGTTAACAATTTCCAAAGTTTCCAGTTCAAAGATCAGATGAAACGACTGTGTGGCTGAATGTACCTCCTGTATAACAACAACAACAACAACAACAACAACAACAACCCAAAATACCTTCTAATGCTTTCCAAACAATGTTGGTGGGGGGAAAGCTAGTACAAATTGTTCATCTTCCTAGGCTATAAAATAGTACGTAGTTTGGCCAAGTCCTTTCAGGGAGAGGGGGTGGGATATAAATAACACCTATTATTATTATTATTATTATTATTATTATTATTATTATTATTTGAAACACAACAAGATGAGTCCACAGCAGACACTCTGCTGGCTATTGTATTGGATGTATTATTATTATTATTATTATTATTATTATTATTATTATTATTGGGTTGTTGTAGGTTGTTTGGGCTATATGGCCATGTTTTAGAAGCATTCTCTCCTGACGTTTTGCCTGCCTCTATGGCAACCTCTGAGGATGCTTAATAATAATAGTAATAATAAACCTTTATTTGTACCCCGCTACTATCTCCTGGAGGACTCGGTGCAGCTTACATGAGGCCGAGCCCAAATACATCAGCAAAAACAACAACAACAAAATGAAATCAAAACAAAGCAATAAACATTAACAAAACACCATGATGCATTAAAATCTATGGCAGGGCCAAATGTAATAGTTAAAATTAAAAATATACTGGGCATGACCAGGTGAAAAGGGTAGGTATTTGGAGGGGGGTGGGGCATGCGGATATCCTGGATCTCTAGTAAAGTTCATTTGGGGACATATTGCTTGGAGTTTCCTCAATCTGGGAAGGCACACTGGAACAACCACGTTTTCAAGCTCCTCCTAAAAATTGCCAACATTGGGGCATGCCTGATGTCCTTAGGGAGAGAGTTCCAGAGTTGAGGGGCCACCCCCAAGAAGGCCCTGTCCCTCGTCCCCACCAATCGCGATTGCGATGCAGGTGGGATCACAAGCAAGTCCTCTCAAGATGATTGAAGAGATCATGTGGGTTCGTAAGCAGAGATGCTTGCCATAGATGCAGGCGAAATGCCAGGAGAGAATGCTTCTAGAACATGGCCATATAGCCCGAAAAACCTACAAGAACCCAACTTGGGAACTGTCTGTATTTTTTCAGGATGACTTTGACTATTCCTCTTGATAGACTATTAGGGATATATATCTCATGAGCTTTTGGTATAAGTATGAAAATAGATCAGGCTGTTTTTGCCCCTCTAGCCGATTGGGAAGCCATGTCTTCATTGAGGATTACTTATAGTTTGGACCTGTTCGAATGGAAAGCACAATGAGATGATTTGAGGAATTGCCATTTCCTTACTTATCACGGTTTGTATTTCCTTCATCATGGCCTCTTCAACTTGGGGGTGTTCTGCGATCAGCACCAGCATGAAGAACAGAGTCACCGAAAGGGTATCCGGAGCAGCGATGAGCATCTCCAAAACACACTGGTTGACGTTCTCAGCTGTCAGCTCCCCGCGGCTCTAGAAAGTTGAACCAAGTAGATAGTGACTTACAGATCCAGGTGCCAACAACATTGTGAAGTCAGACTCAACTCAGCAGAGTATCAAACTGATGGGTTTCATCCCTGGACTGCACAAGTCTCCAGTCCTCAATGAGTAGCTAGACTTAGATATAGGGTTAGAGCGAGGGATTCCTTTCTTCACATTCCGATGCATGCTTTTCCCAGAAGAGGCTTTGTCTATACTTTTCTTGCTTGCCACTATCTCCTCCCCCCTTTGAAGATGTAGCATATGTGAGGGACGAGGTACCTTTTTATTGCCTGGGTTTTGGCCATGTGGCCACTCTTCATTGCCGTCTCTCTCCCTTATAATATTTATAGCATTTATAATATTATAATGTAATGCAATATACTACTACTAATAATAATATGCACTGGGACTGTGGCGCAGCTGACTGAATGTCAGCTGCATTAAGATCACTTCTGACCACAAGGTCATGAGTTCGAAGCCAGCCCAGGTCGGAGTGAGCTTCCGACCAATTGTGTAGCTTGTTGTCAACCTTTGAAACCCGAAAGACAGTTGCATCTGTCAAGTAGGAAAATTAGGTACCACCTATGTGTGGGGAGGCTAATTTAACAAAATTTACGAGGCCATAAAAAAAGACTCCAGCAAAGCACTCCAGCAAAAGCATACGGGGAATGCGGAAGTACTTCATCAGTGTCACAGATGGACGATGAAAGTGATAGCTCCCCTGGCAGCCAGAAAAAAGTTAAATAGCCTCTGACTGTTTGTCTGTATCTGTTGTGTGTCTTTGGCATTGAATGTTTGCCATATATGTGTACATTGTAATTTGCCCTGAGTCCCCTGTGGGGTGAGAAGGGCGGAATATAAATACTGTAAATAATAGTAAATAAATAATTATAATTATATATTTATATTACATGTAATATTACTAATAATATTACAATATAATTGTATTTATTGATTGATTGATTTCAAACATTTTTACCCCTCCCCTCTCAATCCCCCCCCCCCCCCGGGGTGGAAGGGGGACTCAGGGCAGCTTATATCCGGCATAATTCGATGCCATTACATATAAATAATACATACAGTAATACATATAAAAGCATATTTTAAAAAAATTGTTTTAAAATAAAAAGTACATCAATGAAAATGCAATAATACTGACTGTCTAGCCTTATGTAGAAACAAATTCAGCGAGCACAGCACAATTGGAAACCTGTCCTTAGTCCATTTTTCGTAACATTATCATTATTACTATTGTCAATTGTCTGCCAGCTACCCAAAGGCCGGGTCCCATAACCACATTTTCAGTTTCCTCCTGAAGACGAGGAGGGATGTTGTGGACCTGATTTCACTGGGGAGCGAGTTCCACAGGCGAAGGGCCACCACTGAGAAGGCCTTGTCCCTTGTCCCCGCCAAGCATGTTTGTGCTAAAGGCAGGGCCAAGAGCAGGGTCTCCCCAGAAGATCTTAAATTTCAAGGTGGGACGTAGAGACAGATACGTTCAGACAGGTAAGCTGGGCCAGAGCAGTATAGGGTTTTGTAGGTCAAAACCAGCACTTTGAATTGTACTCAGAATTGGACCAGCAGCTAGTGGAGCTAACATAACAGAGGGGTGGTATGCTCTCTGTATGACACTCCAGTGAATAGTCTAGCTGCCACCCGTTGGACTACTTGAAGTTTCTGAGCAATCTTCAAAGGCAGCCCCATGTAGAGCGCATTGCAGTAATCTATTTGGGATGTAACCAAAGTGTGGACCACCGTGGCCAGATCAGGCTTCCCAAGCTATGGGCACAGCTGGCGCACAAGTTTTAATTGTGCAAAAGCTCTTCCGGCCACCGCCGGGATAGTACCATATAGTAATATTTAATACTGATATTGTACTATGCTAATAACATAATATATTGTAAACCGCTCTGAGTCTCCTTTGGGGTGAGAAGGGCAGCATATAAATGTTGTAAATAAATAAACAAACAAATAAGTCTCCCTTCCAGTAAGGACATATTTTGCCTTTCTCCAGGCAAAATGTGGCTGCATGGATACTTTTGATATTTTATCCTTTTACCTTCCTTAGAAGATGAGCTTAGTAAGCTACTTAGCTCCAAGACTTTTTCTATCTAGAATGGATTTCTTTTTACTTCAATAAACATTTTGAACCTAAAGTTGTGAATCTGCAAACCTGTACCATCCTGTTGAATGGAAGCTAATCCTGACTCGCCCCAGGTAAGTTTCTGCTGGTTATGAAGTTTGCTTCTAGCCTCTGCTGTATTTATGGTGGGATCACCCCAAGTGAGGGTTATTTTGAGCCTAATAGTTCTGATTCCCAACAAGAGGCTATGGGCCTAGTACGCTTCCGCTGAAAATCCTGCCAGAATCTGGGACAGTTATACATCATTCCATCAGGTAACAGATAGACAGGTGTATTTTTAGTTAAGAAACCATGAACAAATAGAGCAATCTATTTGTTCAGTGATCAGAAGAGATCATAACTCTGTGACCAGACACCTGCTTTGCAAACATCTTTGCACTGGGACTGTGGCGTGGCTAGCTGGGAGTCAGCTACATTAAGATCACTACTGACCAAAAGGTCATGAGTCTGGGTCAGAGTGAGCTTCCAACCAATTTGTGTAGCTTGCTGTCGACCTTTGCAGCCCGAAAGATAGTTGCATCTTTCAGGTAGGAAATTCAGGTAGCACTTATGTGGGGAGACTAATTTATGACACCATAAAAATCTCCAGCAAGCATGCAACAAATGAGGAAGTACTTCATTGGTGTCACAAATGGACGGTGAAGCAACAGCTCCCCTGGTGGCCAGAATACCCTCATGGAAAAGCTGGAATGTTAAATAGCCTCTGTGTGTCTGTCTATATATGTTGTGTGTCTATAGCATTGAATGTTTGCCATGTATATGTACATTGTAATTTGCCCTGAGTCGCCTGTGGGGTGGGAAGGGCGGAATATAAATACTGCAAATAAATACATAAATAAATTCAATCCCTGGTTTCTTTAGTTAAGTGATTGTGAAAGAGCTTTGCTTGAGACTTGGAGAACTGCCGTTGGTCAAAAGCAACCCAGATGAGCTAGTTTTCAAAAATAAAGCAACTTCGTAGAAGAGCAGCAAATTGACTTCCCCCTCCTTTCAACAATCCTTGGAGAACAGCAATAATAAATAATAATAAAACTTTATTTGTACCCCTCTACCATCTCCCCAAGCGACTCGGTGCAGCTTACATGAGGCCAGGCCCACAATACATCAGTAAAACCAATAACAACAGTAATACAAAACAATAAAATAAAACTCATAACAGAAAATAGCAAGAGACCAAACTGTGGTGCAGAAAAGGGAAAGATTACCTGTGCAAAAATCAACTGGGATGCAAAATCCATATGGTCCTCCAGTTTCTCAATCGTGGAAAGCTTTTGTCGTTTCTGCTCTATTAGGTCCTCAATGGCTTCTTTCAGATCATTCCTAGAACAGAAGGGATTTCATTTGTCATTAAGATCTGCAATGTTTTCCTGTTGGATTTCCATGATGTATTGGGAGTTGGAGCTATTAGAATTAAAAGGCCATTTAGATTTGAGTTGAAAGAGGTGGCAACATTTTGCCACCTCTTTCACCCCAAACTTCTCTGTCACCTTTGAGCTTGGCTCAAGTCTTCCTCTTGTAGCTGATGCAAGAAAGGGAATGGAGTCCCCTAATAAACAATGGTCTAGCTTGCATTGATCCATATCAATAATTTGTTTTAACAATTCGATTTCCATCCAGAATGGATGGAATAATAATAATAATAATAATAATAATAATAATAATTTAAGGTGAATGGGTCTTAATGATGCTTTCAAAATATATAATATATAAATTAATATATAATACTAATATTATATATTAATTTATGGTGGGTCCCCTCGTGGCACAGTGGGTTAAACCGCTGAGCTGCTGAATTTTCCGACCAGAAAGTTGGCAGTTCAAATCCAGGGAGCAGAGTGAGCTCTGGCTGTTAGCCCCAGCTCCTGCCAACCTAGTAGTTCGAAAACATGCAAATGTGAGTAGATCAATAGGTAACACCCTGGTGGGAAGATAATGGCACTCCATGCAGTCATGCTGGCCATGCAACCTTGGAGGTGTCTATGGAAAATGCTGGCTCTTCGGCTTAGAAATGGAGATGAGCATTAACCCCCAGCTGGACACAACTAGATTTAATGTCAGGGGAAACCTTCACTTTTACCTTTATATTATATATATTATATATAAATTAATATATAATACTAATATATGCTAATAATATAATATATTGTATAGACATATAATATTTACAATAATATTATAATGCAATACAATATAATACTAATAATAATACAATATAGTGGTTGCATATATTGTATTATTATTAGTATTATATTGAATTGCATTATAACACAATATAATTAATATATTATAAGGAGCCCCCGATGGAGCAGTGAGTTAAATCCTTGTGCTGGCAGGACTGAAGACCAACAGCTTGAAGGTTTGAATCCGGGGAGAGCGTGGATGAGCTCCCTCTGTTAGCTCCAGCTCTCCACGTAGGAACATGAGAAAAGCCTCCCACAAGGGTGGTAAAACATCAAAACATCCAGGCATCCCCTGGGCAATGTTGTTGCAGACAGCCAATTCTCTCACACCAGAAGCGACTTGCAGTTTCTCAAGTCGCTCCTGACATGACAAAAAAGTGGTTGTATATTATATATTGCCTGTGATATTGCAGTGAGGTGTTGTGGTACAATGTAGTAATGTATTGTACTGCTGTTGTGTTGTGCTGGTAATGTAATGTATTGTATAACCATATAATATTGATGGTGATGTTATGGTGTGAAGTATTAATAGTAGTGCAATATAATATTGTGTATTGAGGCCTTGGCATTTGTAAGCTGCATCGAGTCCTTCGGGAGATGCTAGCGGGGTACAAATAAAGTTTAATAATAAAATAATAATAATAATAATAATAATAATAATATCATAATAATATAATGGTGTGGTAGTGCTAATGTATTTAATGTTATTACTACTGATAATATATAATGATATATAATGATATACTGCTTTATTGTTGTATATTCGTATATCTGAAGTTGTAATGATTTTGATTGTGAGCTGCTTTGAGTCTCCGTATGGAGAGATAAAGTGGGATATAAATAAATAAATAGATACACAGGAATACTTCGAATTACAAAGGAGATAAAAGATAAGATTGATAAGTATTCCATCAGTGCTGCCTCCGAAAAATCCTGCAGACGGCCAAGTGGACAAATGTCAGCGTGCTGGAAGAAGCAAAGACCACCAGCACTGAAGTGATGGACCTCCGCCATCAACTCCGCTGGACCGGCCACATTGTCCGGATGCCCGACCACCGTCTCCCAAAGCAGTTACTCTACTCTGAACTCAAAAACGGAAAACAGAATGTTGGAGGACAGGAAAAGAGATTGAAAGATGGGCTCAAAGCCAACCTTAAAAACTCTAGCATAGACTGGGAACTGGGCACAGAACTGGGAAGCCCAGGCCCTTGAGCGTGCCAGTTGGAGGTCAGCTGTGACCAGCAGTGCTGTAGAATTTGAAGAGGCATGAATGGAGGGCGACAGAGAGACACATGCCAAGAGGAAGGCGCGTCAAGCCAACCCTGACAGGGACCGCCTTCCACCTGGAAACTGATGCCCTCACTGTGGGAGAACATGTGGATCAAGAATAGGGCTCCACAGTCATCTATGGACCCACCGCCAGGATACTACTCTTGGAGGACCATCATCCTCAGACTACGAGGGATTGCCTAAGTAAGTAAGTAAGTAAGTAAGTAAGATTCATAAACATTACATTGGCTTGAACCTTATCATTAAAAATACAGACTCATTAAATCAATTGTTAAATGGTGAACCAGAACGTAAGAGATTGTTTAGATCTTGAGTCTCAAACTCCTACCTGCCTTTGTTGCCAGATTTCAACAATTCTGGCAGCACACGTTTACATCAATGGAAAGAGCTGTCATTTCCCTGCCTTCTCCGCTCAGTAGCATCACTTATAATAGCAAATGTCTCGCCAGCTCTACTTACGCAGACTTTTCATATTTCTTGTACAGCCAGGAGAACTTAAAGAAGATATCAGGTTTCAGCAGAAGGGCCTGCCAGGCATCAAAGTAATTCTGGATCTTAAGTACAATGGCGCTTTCTGGAATTGGATATGGGTAAAAATACAAGGGAAATAGGCAGGGTTAGAGACTTGCACAAGGCACCAATTTGCTTCCTTCTCTCCTTTCCTTTCTTCTTTCTTTTTATTTCCATTCATATCCCTCTTTTAACCAGATTAGCTCAAAGGAGAACGCAAAAGTCTCCCTTTTTAAAATTAGTTTAGTTCAGAATGGAATGGGCAGCCTAGAGCAGTGTGCTGTCACGCGCTGGGCCTGTGAAAGAGTCTGTAGACAGGACGTGTTTTCTGAATGCCCAACAGGACACCGGGGGTGCCTCGGCTGAGAGGCCTTTCGGATTTCCCCACACAAAGTTCTTTTAAAGACTTAGAAAGTTCAACAAAGTTTTTATTGTTGATTAAATCTTCAATAAATCAAACAAATACTTCAAGACTTTGAATCAACTGGTGGCTTGCTTAAATCTTGTCCACAAGGGACAGGCAACTTTCTTCATAAACTGTTTCTTCCTTCTACAAGGGAAATCCTTGACCCCTCCCTGGGCAATCTATTTACTTTGCTGGTGTGGGCCCTACTCCTGGTTCTGATCTGCGTTATGGGTGACCTGAATAGACCTTACCAGGCAAAGTCGTTGGTAGATTTCCAAGAGGAAATAAGGCTTTCAATTCCCAGTGAAGGCTGGCTGGAAAACAGTGGAGCTGTATTTCTCCAGCAAAGAGCTGGCTGTAGAGTTGTGGAACTAAATTCCCCAACAAAGGCTATGCTGTAGTTTTCTGTAGAGCTGTGGGACTGGATCCCCCCAGCAAAGCTGGAAAAGATGAAGCTTTCTACAGGTGGAACTGATTCACGTCCTGTACGAAAGGCTTCTCTGTGTGAACTGAACTAGAGGTCCCCTTTTTCCCTCCTTAACCCAGAAAAAGGGGTGGAGCTAAAGAACATAATGATAATTGATGGGTCATTGGTCCTATGATTGCAAACCAAGGGAAGCCACCTTATTGCAAAATGCATGGAACTTTGGAATACATGCAAACACTCAATGGAAAGGAAAAGAAGTTGGAGCTCCTGGTACAGCCATACCAGCACAATTAGTGTTTCTCAACCTTCCTAACGCTGCAACCCCTTAATACAGTTCCTCATGTTGTGGTGACCCCCAACCATAAAATTATTTTCCTTGCTACTTCATAACTATCATTTTGCTACTGTTATCAACTGTAATATAAAGATCTGATATGCAGGATGTATTTTCATTCACTGGACCAAATTTGGCAAAAATACCCGATACGCCCAAATTTGAATACTGGTGGGGTTGGGAGGGGTTTGATTTTGTCATTTGGGAGTTGTAGTTGCTGTGATTTATAGTTCACCTGCAATCAAAGAGCATTTTGAACTCCACCAACGATGGAATTGGGCCAAACACAGAACTCCCATGGCCAACAGAAAATACTAGAAGGGTTTGATGGGCATTGACCTTGAGTTTGGGAGTTGTAGTTCGCCTACATCCAGAGAGCACTGTGGACTCAAAGAATGATGGATCTGGACCGAATACTCAATATGCCCAAACGGTGGAGTTTGGGGAAAATAGACCTTGATATTTTGGGAGTTGTAGTTGCCGGGATTTATAGTTCACTTGCAATCAAATAACATTGTGAACTCTGCCAACAACAGAATTGGGCCAAACTTCCCACATACAACCCCCATGACTAACAGAAAATACTGTGGTTGTTGTAGGTTTTTTCGGGCTATATGGCCATGTTCTAGAGGAATTCTCTCCTGACGTTTTGCCTGCATCTATGCAATCTTTTGTTGAGAGATGATTAGATGTATTGTATTGATGTATTGTAATCTAATCACATCTCAACAAAAGATTGCTCCAGGCACTGCCAGGCTATCAAATGCTAATCAAAGTGGTCAGTTGAAACATTCACACCTAGCTCCAGCAGACAAGAGTCCTTTGTCCCACCCTGGTCTTTCCACAGATATATAAACCCATTTTCCTAGTTCCAACAGACCTCACTACCTCTGAAGATGCTTGCCATAGATGCAGGCGAAACGTCAGGAGAGAATGGCCATATAGCCCGAAAAAACCTACAATAACCCAGTGATTCCGGCCATGAAAGCCTTCGACAATACAGAAAATACTGTGTTTTCTGATGGTCTTTAGAGACCCCTCTGACACCCTCTCATGACCCCTCCAGGGGTCCCGCCCCCAGGTTGAGAACCACTGGCCTAGAGGAAGATCTCTGTTAAGTAGAAGCCATTGGCACACAATTATAACAGGTTGGTACCACGTCGACTGCCATGGTTCCATCCTATGGAACTCTGGGATTTATAGTTGCAAATGGGATACATACAGCAGAGAAGCATTTCCATTTGTTTCCCTGATGGGAGTTCAACATTCATTCAGAGACAATGATAGAAGGGGGCTCCTAAAAAACTAATTCTAACCAAAATATTCCTGGCTAACAAAGCAATTTGTCATCTTCCAAGTCAAATTGGATGGAAGACATAGTCCAAAAGGTTAGGCAGTGTAGAAACAAACTTCTGAAATGTGCATTCAAGTAAGTTAGTAACAAGAGGGGGCAGCTACACTGTAGAATTAATGCAGTTTGATGCCACTTTAACTGCTGTGGCTCAGGGCTAGGGAATTCTGGGTGCTGTAATTTTATAAGGTCTTCCACCTTCTCTTCCACCCTCACCAAACTATAACTCCCAGCATTCCATAACACTGAGCTATGGCCATATTTATTTATCTGCTTTGGACACGCTGCATATATATATGAAATCCAAGAAAATCATTTTCCTACCATCGAGAGGAATGCCAAGAAAAAGCCTGTTTGAAGTGTCCAGCATGATCCGCCTCATAAGATTCAGGCTGTTGATGTAGCCACACTTGGTGGTCACCTCTTCCAGCTTGTCCATGTGTTCAATGGTGGATTCCACACAAATGGAGATCATCCTCACAAGACCTGGGCCCGACAGAGCTGGAATTTCACAAAGACCATTATAAACTCAGAAGCAAGAGTGAGAATTGTGTGAATTGTGCCACAAGCTTGTGTTGACTTCTTTCTTAACATAAGGAATGTTGTAAACATTTCTGTCATCACTGCCCCAGTTCTTAACACAGTTTACTTTGGTAGGTCTCATGTGCAACTTTTAATTATAGTCCCAGCAAGCAGGTAGTTAGTCACTGCAGGCCTTGGTCTTTTGGAATTGGTGTCTCCAAAATTATTAGCTCCACGCATTCATTCTTCCATTCAACTCAATTCATTCCACATTTACCAAATCTGCATATTGAATTTTTTATTACAGGTTCAATGCTATGGAAGTTGTATTTTTGGGCGCCATTAGGCCGAAAAGGCAAACGACCTTGTACGATTGTTCCAAAGCGCTGAAACATGGTAGTTCAAGTGATGTTAAACTGCATTCATTCTACAGTGTAGATACACACCAGGTCAAATGGTATTTTAATAGCACGGACTCTCTGGAACAGGCATGAGCAAACTTCAGCCTTCCAAGTGTTTTGGACTACAACTCCCACAATTCCTAATAGCCTCAGGCCCTTTCCTTTTCCTTTCCCCCCTCAGCTGCGTAAGCGAAGGGACCTGGGACTATTAGGAATTGCAAATGGGATACACACAGGAAGGAACCTGAGGCTGTTAGGAATTGTGGGAGTTGTAGTCCAAAACACCTGGAAGGCTGAAGTTTTCCCACACCTGTTCTAGAAGGATTTACCCCAGCAACTCTATATCAGGCACGGGCAAACTTTAGCCCTCCAGGTGTTTTGCACTACAACTCCCACAATTCCTAACAGCCAGTAGGCTAGGTTCTTGTGGGTTTTTTTCGGGCTATAGGGCCATGTTCTAGAGGCATTTCTCCTGACGTTTCGCCTGCATCTATGTCAAGCATCCTCAGAGGTAGTGAGGATGCTTGCCATAGATGCAGGCAAAACGTCAGGAGAAATGCCTCTAGAACATGGCCCTATAGCCCGAAAAAACTCACAAGAACCTAGTGATTCCAGCCATGAAAGCCTTCAACAAGCCAGTAGACTGTTAGGAATTGTGGGAGTTGTAGTGCAAAACACCTGGAAGGCTGAAGTTTGCCCATGCCTGCTCTATATTGTCATGAGATACTCTTATTATAATGGGACGTATTTGGAAATAGCTTGGCTCCGATTGACTCAATTTTCAAGCACTGTGGACAGTCACAGATTGGTTCCATCCATTTGCAAAAGTCCCAGTTGATTCTCAATTGTATTATTTTCCAGTAATGGAGGACTGGGGGGACTGGGAGCTAAACTGAGGCTTCGAGGTATAGCAAAGAGAAGGCTAGTGATTTCCTTGGCCCATCTACACTGCCACATAATGCAGTTTAACTGTATTGAACAGAGTAATTTAATCCAACTCACTGCATCATAGTATAGATGGAGCCCATGTCAGTGGGGAAATGGATCCACTTCCAAGGTTTGGATTGCTACAGAGGAGCTATCCAAAGTGCTGGATCTTATTTGCAGGAAATGTTTCACCTCCAAAGAGCACTTCTTTTAATGTGTTGTCGAAGGCTTTCATGGCCGGAATCACTGGGTTGCTGTGAGTTTTCTGGGCTGTACGGCTATGTTCCAGAAGCATTCTCTTCTGACATTTCACCCACATCTATGGCAGGCATCTTCAGAGGTGGTGAGGTCTGTTGGAAACTGGGCAAATGAGGTTTATATATCTGTGGACTGTCCAGGGTGGGAGAAAGAACTCTTGTCTGTTTGAGGCAAGTGTGAATGTTGCAATAGCCACCTTCATTAGCATTGTATGGCTTTGCAGCTTCAAAGCTTGGCTACTTCCTTCCTGGGGAATACTTTGCTGGGAGGGTCAGCTAACACCTCCCAACATAGGATTCCCCTCAGGCAGCAGTCAGCCAGGGTTTGAAGCTACATGTGTGAATGTTGCAATTGGCCACCATTGGTCAGCCAGAGAAGTTAGCCATAGCAGAGCACTTGCTGAACCAACCTGGACACAGCATATTATTTGAGAACACAGAAATGCTGGACCACTCTAACAACCACCATGTCAGACTACACAGAGAAGCCATTGAAATCCACAAGCATGTGGACAATTTCAACAGAAAGGAAGAGACCATGAAAATGAACAAGATCTGGCTGCCATTACTAAAAAAAAAAAAACCTCTGAAATCAGGACAGTAAATAAAGAGCAACACTCAAATATCACGGCAATTACAGACAAGAAACAATCAGGGCCAATTAACACCTCCCAACAAAGCATTTTGTGTTCTGCATTTCTGTGTTCTCAAATAATATGCTGTGTCCAGGTTGATTCAGCTAGTGCTCTGCTATGGCTGACTTCTCTGGCTGACCAGTGGTGGCCAATTGCAACATTCACACTTGTAGCTTCAAAGCCTGGCTGATGGCTGCCTGGGGGATCCTATTTTGGGAGGTGTTAGCCGACCCTCACAACAAAGGATTCCCCAGGCAGGAAGCAGCCAGGCTTTGAAGCTGCAAGGATATTCATTGCTAACCAAGGTGGCCAATTACAACATTTACCTCTGCCTAGAACAAACAAGAGTTCTTTCTCCCACTCTGGACATTCCACAGATATATAAAACCTACTTGCTTGGTTTCCATCAGACCTCACGACCTCTTACTCCACTTTGGCAGGAAAAACAAAATGCAAAGATACAGAATGGGGGACAATGCCTGGCTTGAGAGCAGTAGGTGTGAAAAAGATCTTGGAGTCCTCGTGGACAACAAGTTAAACATGAGCCAACAATGTGATGTGGCGGCAAAAAAACCCAATGGGATTTTGGCCTGCACCAATAGGAGCCTAGTGTCTAGATCTAGGGAAGGCATGCTCCCCATGCTCTATTCTGCTTTGGTTAGACCACACCTGGAATATTGTGTCCAATTCTGGGCACCACAGTTCAAGAGAGATATTAACAAGCTGGAATGTGTCCAGAGGAGGGAGACTAAAATGATCAAGGGTCTGGAGAACAAGCCCTATGAGGAGCGGCTTAAGGAGCTGGGCATGTTTAGCCTGAAGAAGAGAAGGCTGAGAGGAGATATGATAGCCATGTATAAATATGTGAGAGGAAGCCACAGGGAAGAGGGAGCAAGCTTGTTTTCTGCTTCCTTGCAGACTAGGACGTGGAACAATGGCTTCAAACTACAAGAGAGGAGATTCCATCTGAACACAAGGAAGATCTTCCTGACTGTGAGAGCTGTTCAGCAGTGGAACTCTCTGTCCCGGAGTGTGGTGGAGGCTCCTTCTTTGGAATCTTTTAAACAGAGGCTGGATGGCCATCTGTCAGGAGTGCTTTGAATGCAATATTCCTGCTTCTTGGCAGGGGGTTGGACTGGATGGCCCATGAGGTCTCTTCCAACTCTTTGATTCTATGATTCTATGATTCTGAGGATGCCTGCCATAGATGTGGGTGAAACGTCAGGAGAGAATGCTTCTGGAACATGGCCTTACCACCCAGAAAAATCACAGCAACCCAGCTTCTAGACTAAAACCTGTTGTTGATTCACTGGTGTACAACACAAGGATCTCCAAGTGGTATATAGGCCATACAGTCTCACTGTGTTTTACTTGATGTGCATAGAATAGAATATCTGAATTCTTTCGCTTTTGAGCATTTTCAGAAATCATTTTGAACACCAGAGGGAGCAGCCCAACAGGCAGTAGCATGGTTTTTTTGAGCTATTTTTGTTCTTTTGACATGTAGCTTTGACAACTACACATCCTTATAGCACATGAACAAAAGCAGAAAAAGGCTTTAGGCCACAATAGGCCACCCTTTACTTTACCTTTGGTGAAAAAGGGTCGGATCTCTTTCCAGAGCGTAGGGTTATTATTAAATATGATGCCGTTTTCATGCATGCCAATGCACTTCAAGCCAGGCTTGCTCCCGAATCTTGAGATGTAGTGTCCGTGCTTCATGATGTGGAACATGCTTGACGATCTGATGAAAGGGGTGAAAAGGCACACGGCATCAACAGATTTCATTAGCCAACTTTCAGGATTAAATTAAAAACTCCCCCCCCCCCCCCCCCAAAAAAAAAAACTTAACCAGGAATTTCCTTCAGAGGGAGCTAGAAGCTAAAAAATGCCACAGTGATCAGATCCGAGGCACATAAATCGAAGCAGATTAAGTTGTCAAGCGACTGTTAATCGGGATTTCACAACACAGAAAAACATTATTTCCTTTATGATAACACCCAAAAGCATCCAGCCCACACAAGTGGGGGATTATGGGAGCTGTAATCCACTAAAGGAAGTTTCCTAAACCCTGGTTTTGCCATGAAAAAAACACCAGGAATCATCAGGTGAAGACTTTTATGCTATGGAGCTGAATCTAGCCATTTCCACTCCCTTGGAAGCCACCTCTCCACAAAAGTCAACACTGACCCTGAAATTCAACACAGCCTGAGCTCTGTGAGTGCAGCATTCTTCCGAATGAAGCAGAGAGTGTTTGAGGACTGGGACATCCATAGGATACCATATAAAGCTATTGCACTCCCAACCTTGCTATACGCCTGCGAGATGTGGACTATCTACAGACGTCACGTGCAACTCCTGGAACAATTCCATCAACGCTGCAAAATCCTGCAAATCTCTTGGGAAGACAAGCGGACAAATGTCAGCATGCTGGAAGAAGCAAAGACCACCAGCATTGAAGCGATGGACCTCCACCATCAACTCCGCTGGACTGGCCATGTTGTCCGGATGCCCGGCCACCGTCTCCCAAAGCAGTTGCTCTATTTCGAACTCAAAAATGGAAAACGGAATGTTGGAGAGCAGAAAAAGAGATTGAAACATGGGCTCAAAGCCAACCTTAAAAACTCTGGCATAGACACTGAGACCTGGGAAGCCCTGGCCCTTGAGTGCTGCAGCTGGAGGTCAGCTGTGACCAGCAGTGCTGTAGAATTCGAAGAGGCACAAATGGAGGGTGAAAGAGAGAAATGTGCCAAGAGGAAGGCGCATCAAGCCAACCCTGACCGGGATCGCCTTCCACCTGGAAAGCAATGCCCTCAATGTGGGAGAAGATGCAGGTCAAGAATAGGGCTCCACAGTCACCTACAAACCAACCGTCAGTACACCAATTTTGGAGGACCATCATCCTCAGACAATGAGGGATCGCCTAAGTATAAGAAAGTAAAGAATCTAGCCACATTTTGGGAAGAGATAAAGGGTCACAAATAGAGCGTTGGAAAGTGTCCAATGAGAAGAGCACAATGAGGCAATAATCTTAGCCTGGATCAACACGGAAAATAATAATCCAGTTTGAACTGTGTTATATTGTCAGTGAAGACCAGGCATGGGCAAACTTTGGCCCTCCAGGTGTTTTGGACTTCAACTCCCACAATTCCTAACAGCCTACCGGCTGTTAGGAATTGTGGGAGTTGAAGTCCAAAACACCTGGAGGGCCAAAGTTTGCCCATGCCTGGTGTAGATTCATGTGCAATTCAATGCAATCCAAATTGCATGATACTTTGGATCAAAAGTTCGAACTGCATTATTTGGCAGTGTAGATCCAAATAATGATAGTAGACGGACTGGAAAAAAGTGTGAATTTACTTGCTAATAATGAGGGTCTCTTCTCCATTGATCCAGACTCTCATGAATTCACCATACATCTTGTTGTAGTAATTGCAAGCGCTGCCCACTCCCATCCAGAGAAATCGGCCGTGGGAGATCAGGGGCCCAATTCCCATACAGTAGCCAGGTCCTAAAAGAAAGAAGAGAAAAAAATGGATGTTTGTTGTTGTTGTTTATTTTTATCAGCAGTACTCTTTGCATGATAAGCAAACTATGGTAACATGGTCCTTTGTCCCACCCTGGTCATTCCACAGATATATAAACCCATTTTCCTACTTCTAACAGACCTCACTACCTCTGAGGATGCTTGCCATAGATGCAGGCGAAACGTCAGGAGAGAATGCCTCTAGAACATGGCCATATAGCCTGGAAAAACCTACAACAACCCTATGGTAACATGGTATCACCTTGCAGTTTCTCAAGTTGCTCCAGACACATATACCACCATAGACCTCTTGCCCTACCAGACTATACCACAATATTGTAGCTGAAATACCAGAGAATTTGCTATAAAACCCAACAACAGGGTATGTTTGTGTGAGCAGACAAAACCAAATGATTTGCAATGCTGTTGTAACTGAGTTTTTTTTTATCATGTCCGAAGCGACTTGAGAATCTGCAAGTTGCTTCTGGTGTGAGAGAACTGGCTGTATGAGTATGTTGCTGAGGGAATGTTCAATTTTTTTACCATCCTGTGGGAGGCTTCTCTCATGTCTCCGCATGGGAAGCTGGAACTGACAGATGGGAGCTCACCTTACTCCTCGGATTCAAACTGTCGACCTTTCAGATGTCCTGAAAGGGTTTAACCCATTGCATTGCCACAGCTATCCGTTGTAACTGTATTTATTTATTTATTTATCCTATGAGGAGCGAACCAAGGGTCTAGTTGTAATGCATTTATAAAAAAACAGAGTTTTCAAAAGTTTGCATTTCTATCCCAGAAAATCCCACATTATCTAAGTGTGGACTCAGATAACCCCGTTCAAAGCAGATATTGTGGGATTTTCTGCCTTGATATTCTGGGATATAGGGCTGTGTGAAAGGACCCTTGGTTGTGCAATGTCATCCTTTTACACAATGATGGTGTTGCACACCCAAAAGCACATTGCACACAGATGTGAAATGCACAACTATGCATTGAAGACAACCTTTCAATGACCAATGCTGACAAATGTTCAGTGGTGCAAACTCAGCTTTCAGCACATTATTTGAATAGAGTAACAACAGATGCTTAAAGAAATGTATGAATGCATAGGATGCATCGGTTTCCTTTCACCCCCCTGAAATAGGCAACCAAAATAATTTTGATTTGCAGTGGAAAAACAAAAGGGTGGCACAGTGGGTTAAACTGCTGAGCTGCTGAACTTGCTGACCAAAATTCGAATTCAGGGAGCAGGGTGTTAGCCCCAGCTTCTGCCAACCTAGCAATCCAAAACATGCAAATGTGAGTAGATCAATACGTACAGTTTTGGTGGGAAAGTAACAGCGCTCCATGCAGTCATGCTGGCCACATGACCTAGGAGGCATCTACGGACAATGCCAACCCTTTGGCTTAGAAATGGAGATGAGCACCAACCCACAGAGTTGGACACAACTGGACTTAATGTTGGGTGAAAACCTTTACCTTTACTATAAATAAAGTATTATTATTATTATTATTATTATTTCAGTTTGAGAGTTACAGATTGGGGCCCTTCCACAGAGCCCTCTATCCCAGAAAATCCCACATTATCTAAGTGTGGATTCAGATAACCCCGTTCAAAGCAGATATTGTGGGATTTTCTGCCTTGATATTCTGGGATATAGGGCTGTGTGGAAGGGCCCTTAGTACTGAAATGTCATCCTTTTACACAACAATGGTGTTGTGCACCCAAAAGCACATTGCACACAGATGTGAAATGCACAACCATGCATCGAAGACAACATTTCAATGAAAAATGTCCAGTGGTGTAAACTCTGTTTTCAGTACATTATTTCAATAGAGTAACAACAGATACTGAAAGAAATGTATGAATGCATAGGATGCATCGGTTTCCTTTCAGCAACCAAATAGGTGACCAAAATAATTTTGATTTGCAATGGAAAAATAAAGCCAATGGCTGGAAAGATATTTCCAGTCGCAGTAATATTCTGGACTGCTTTTTCCAAAAAGGTGAACAGCTCTCTTGTTCTATTATCCATCTCTCACCTACCAAACTTTCAGAAAAGCTCACCTGGGATTGTTGATGTTTCTTCGTAGCTCCAGATTAGGAAAATGAAGCCCATGAAGAACAGCAGGGGCAGGGTGGCCGTTGGCATCGTCTCTGAGACGGCTCGGGTGATATTGTAGTGCATGGGATTCAGGGCTTCCATGACCATCTCTTCCAAGTCGATGCGGCAACACTGCTGGACGAAAAGCAAACTCAATTTGGGAGCCAAGTCAGAGCCTTTCTGCTTCAACTTCCAAGAATGTTGTGCAAACTCGTTTGTTGATCCCGAGAAGTGAGCAAACCCGCCCGCGCTTCGCTTTGCTTTATAACAAAGGCGGAGGTTTTGATTAGACAACACAAGCGACAAGTCAAAACAAGAGTAGGAAAAGATACACTTCTTGCCCTACCAAACACAGCCTCTTCGGCCTTGGTATTGAAGCGCAGGTTGCTTACCACTCTTTGCACCAGTTGGGTTCCTATCTCCCCTATTACCCTTGAGGAGTCAATCAAATGGGGACCTGAAGGCCTGGTGCCAAGTTCCTAATCAAAGCAAAAGGAATGAAAAGCCTTTGCTGTGGGTTGAGAGGCTCTATCTTCTCTTTCAGCCTTATTACCTTCCAACATCTGCTGTAGGGGGTCTGGAATGGCCTTGGGCTTCTAAGATATCCAAAGGCAATGCTCCTGGATGGAGAATCACACCATGGGGAAATTCAACCTGCAGCCATGGATTCATGTGTGGAAACCGCACAATGCTAGATCAGTGTTTCTCAACCTTCCTAATGCCGCGACCCCCTAATACAGTTCCTCATTATGTGATGACCCCAACCATAAAATTAACTTTCCAGTATGGATGTCCCCAAGTTACTCTGGGGCTTAAAACAAAAGATTGCGCAAAGATCTCGCTCTACTTATTCCGCAATTAATGCAAAGTGATGATGAATGAATTCGGTGATTTGCCACCTTCCTAATGCGTGACCCCTTAATACAGTTCCTCATGTTGTGATGACCCCCAACCATAAAATTAATTTTCCAGTATGGTTGTGCCCCAAGTTACTCTGGGGCTTAAAACAAAAGATTGCGCAAATATCTCGCTCTACTTATTCCGCAATTAATGCAAAGTGATGATGAATGAATTCAGTGATTTGCCACCTTCCTAATGCGTGACCCCTTAATACAGTTCCTCATGATGTGATGACCCCCAACCATAAAATTAGCTTTCCAGTATGGATGTGCCCCAAGTTACTCTGGGGCTTAAAACAAAAGATTGCGCAAATATCTCGCTCTACTTATTCCGCAATTAATGCAAAGTGATGATGAATGAATTCAGTGATTTGCCACCTTCCTAATGCGTGACCCCTTAATACAGTTCCTCATGATGTGATGACCCCCAACCATAAAATTAGCTTTCCAGTATGGATGTGCCCCAAGTTACTCTGGGGCTTAAAACAAAAGATTGTGCAAAGATCTCGCTCTACTTATTCCGCAATTAATGCAAAGTGATGATGAATGAATTCAGTGGTTCTCCAGCTTCCTAATGCGCAACCCCTTAATACAGTTCCTCATGTTGTGATGACCCCCAACCATAACATTATTTTCATTTCTACTTCATAACTAATTTTGCTACTGTTATGAATCATAATGTAAATATCTGATATGCAGGATGTATTTTCATTCACTGGACCAAATTTGGCACAAATACCCGATATGCCCAAATTTGAATTCTGATGGGATTAGAGAGGGATTGATTTTGTCATTTGGGAATTGTAGTTGCTGGGATTTTATAGTTCACCTACAATCAAAGAGCATTCTGAACTCAACCAACAATGGAATTGAACCAATCTTGGCACACAGAACTCTCATGACCAACAGAAAATACTGGAAGGGTTTAGTGGGCATTGACCTTGAGTTTTGGAGTTGAAGTTCACCTATATCTAGGGAGTACTGTGGACTCAAACAATGATGGATCTGGACCAAACTTTGCAGATATACTCAATATGCCCAAATGTGAACACTGGTGGAGTTTGGGGAAAACAGACTTTGACATTTGGGGATTGTAGCTGCTGGGATTTATAGTTAACCTCCAATCAAAGAGCATTCTGAACCCCACCAATGATAGAATTGGGCCAAACTTCCCATACAGAACCTCCATGACTGACAGAAAGTACTATATTTTCTGATTGTCTTTGGAGACCCCTCTGACACCCCCTTGCAACCCCCTACGGGTCCCTGCCCCCCATTTTGAGAAATGTTGTGCTAGATAGATCTGTGGACATGGAAAATGTCACCAATATCTTTTATTTGGTCCAAACAAATAGTTGAGGAATCTCCTAGCTCTGTACATATTCTGGTGTCCATTGGGAAGCATCCAACGCTTCCAATCCTGTAGTGTTTTGGGCCATTTGTGAAAACACTGTCTCTTTATCATTGTGTGCCTTGGGTACATTAAGTGTCCACATGTGTGAAAATTAGGGATGAGGCAGGGGACAGAGATGTTTCAAATGTAAGAAGCCCACTGATACTTTGGAATTTACATTTCAGGAGATAGTGTTCTAGATTTTCAAGGTCAATATTTGAGATGGAAAAACTCCATATTTGTGGTCTACTCACTTTGCTCATTTATTAGCTCAGTACATTGTAGATACTTAGAATCATAGAATCATGGAATCATAAAGTTGGAAGAGACCTCCTGGGCCATCCAGTCCAATCCCTGCCAAGAAGCAGGAAAATTGCATTCAAAGCACCTCTGACAGATGGCCATCCAGCCTCTGCTTAAAAGCCTCCAAAGGAGCCTCCACCACACTATGGGACAGAGAGTTCCACTGCTGAACAGCTCTCACAGTCAGGAAGTTCTTCCTAATGTTCAGGTGGAATCTCCTTTCCTGTAGTTGGAAGCCATTATTCTGCATCCTAGTCTCCAGGGCAGCAGAAGACAAGCTTGCTCCCTCCTCCCTATGACTTCCTCTCACATATTTATACATGGCTATCATGTCTCCTCTCAGCCTTCTCTTCTTCAGGCTAAACATGCCAGGTCTTCAATCCACTCCTCATAGGGCTTGTTCTCCAGACCCTTGATCATTTTAGTTGCCCTCCTCTGAACACATTACAGTTTGTCAACTTCTCCCTTCAATTGTGGTGCCCAGAACTGGACACAGTATTCCTGTTGTAGAAAAAAACTTTTTTTGTTTTGTTACCTCAAATATTATGCTTTGGAAATGTCTTCATCCGCCAGGCTATCACCCAAAGAGTGAGATAACTAGTGAGTACTATTGTCCTTGCATGGTTAGAGTTGTTTAGATAACAAATGATGCATGAACTTGATGCCGAAGAGCAGCTACTGTGTGGGATGTAGCCACTGAAAAGGACACCAGCTCTCCTTGAAGAAACACAATTTGCTTGGCACACAGGGTAAATATGATTTCAAAAACACAACAGTTGGACAAACATCCTCCTCCTTGAGCCCTGGTCCTGGTCCTGGTCTAGACTAGAGCAGCATTTCTATAGGTTTCCAGCACAATTAGGGTTTGGATGGGGTTGGAATGAAGATATTGTGCAATGTACAACCATGTCCGACCATGCCCAACCATGCAAACAAGGCACCACAATGCACAAGTTGCAACAACTGATGTGCAATTACATCAGAACACACCTGGAATTCTGTGTCCAAATCTGGGCACCACAACTGAAGAGAGACATTGACAAGCTGGAATGTGTCCAGAGGAGAGTGACTGAAAGGATCAAGTTTCTGGAGAACAAGCCGTATGAGGAGCGGCTTAAAGAGCTGGGCATGTTGAGCCTGAAAAAGAAAATGCTGAGAGGTGACATAATGATGGCCATTTATAAATTTATTTATTTGTCGTGTCAGATCAACCAGTCAATTATAGTATTACATGTCTAACAGAACAAAGCAAACAAACAGATAAAATATAGCATTTGTGAGTTTGGTAGTTGGTTAAATGTTCTTTGACCAGTATCGGGCCACTTGGAGTGCCTCTGGTGTTGCTGCAAGAAGGTCCTCCATTGTGCATGTGGCAGGGCTCAGGTTGCATTGCAGCAGGTGGTCAGTGGTTTGCTCCTCTCCACGTTCGCATATCGGAGATTCCACTTTGTAGCCCCATTTCTGAAGGTTGGCTCTGCATCTTGTGGTGCCGGAGCGCAGTCTGTTCAGTGCCTTCCAAGTCATCCAGTTTTCTGTGTGCCCAGCGGGGAGTCTCTCATTTGGTATCAGCCATTGGTTGAGGTTCTGGGTTTGAGCCTGCCACTTTTGGACTCTCGCTTGCTGAGGTGTTCCAGAGAGTGTCTCTGTAGATCTTAGAAAACTATTTCTAGATTTAAGTTGTTGACGTGCTGGCTGATACCCAAACAGAGGATGAGCTGGAGATGTCTCTGCCTTGGTCCTTTCACTATTGGCTGCTACTTCCCGGTGGATGTCAGGTGGTGCAATGTAATCAGTGTAATTTCTCCAGTGGTGTAGGGTGCAGACACCCCGTGATAATGCGGCATGTCTCATTAAGAGTCACATCCACTGTTTTAGTGTGGTGAGATGTGTTCCACACTGGGCATGCATACTCAGCAGCAGAGTAGCACAGCGCAAGGGCGGATGTCTTCACTGTATCTGGTTGTGATCCCCAGGTTGTGCCAGTCAGCCATTTATAAATATGTGAGGGGAAGTCACAGGGAGGAGGGAGAAAGCTTGTTTTCTGCTGCCTTGGAGACCAGGATGCAATAGAACCACAAGAAAGAAGATTCCCTCTGAACCTTAGGAAGAACTTCCTAACTATGAGAGATGTTCAGCAGTGGAACTCTCTGCCCCAGAGTGTAGTGGAGGCTCCTTCTTTGGAAGCTTTTAAGCAGAGGCTGGATGGCCATCTGTCAGGGGTGCTTTGAATGAGATTTTCCTGCTTCTTGGCAGAATGGGGTTGGGCTGGATGGTCCACGAGGTCTCTTCCAACTCTTTGATTCTATATGCATGGATTGAACTTTTGCAACCAGCTGAATATAGACATTAGACATCAGTCAAGAAAATGCAACGACATGCATAGAGGATCTTGCACATGAATCCAGTTCTGCTTTTCCATTGCAAGTCTGCCACACATGTGGCAGCAGGGGGAGCTAAAGTGTGCACATTTATTAAGGCTTCATGTTAATATTAAGACTTTGTATTACATATACACAACAACCCCCACATTGTTTTGAATTTTCTTTTTGGGAGAATTAAGTTTCACAGGAAGAATGAAGGACAGGGCTTTAATGGTTCTGCAGAAGAGAGGATTTGAATAGCAATTCTATGTTCAGCTTTCAAATCTTAGCAGAAATTGGCCTTCACTTGCTAGCATTGTGTCACTGTGGGAAAGCCATAACTAGACTAGCACACCAACAGGACCCAGCCATAATCTCAGCAATCCTATAACGGTAAGGGAAATCCTTAGGTAAAGGTTTTCCCCTGACATTCAGTCATGTCCGACTCTGTGGGGTGGTACACACCTCTATTCCTAAGCCGAAGAGCTGGCGTTGTCCATAGACACCTCCATGGTCATGTGGCCAGCATGATTGCATGGAGCACCATTACCTTCCTACCTAGAATCATAGAATCAAAGAGTTGGAAGAGACTTCATGGGCCATCCATTCCAACCCCATTCTGCCAAGAAGCAGGGATATTGCATTCAAATCACCCCTGACAGATGGCCATCCAGCCTCTGTTTAAAAGATTCCAAAGAAGGAGCCTCCACCACACTCTGGGGCAGAGAGTTCCACTGTTGAACGGCTCTCCTCATGTTCAGATTGAATCTCCTTTCTTGTAGTTTGAAGCCATTGTGCCATGTCCTAACCTCCATGGAAGAAGCAAACAAGCTTGCTCCCACCTCCCTGTGGCTTCCTCTCACATATTTATACATGGCTATCATGTCTCCTCTCAGCCTTCTCTTCTTCAGGCTAAACATGCCCAGCTCCTTAAGCCACTCCTCATAGGCCTTGTTCTCCAGACCCTTGATCATTTTAGTCGCCCTCCTCTGGACACATTCCAGACTGGTACCTATTGATCTGGGTCAATATTGATCTGGGTCAATTATGCTGGGGAAAGTGGAAGGCAAAAGGAAGAGGGGCTGACCAAGGACAAGATGGATGGATGGCATCCTTGAAGTGACTGGACTGACCTTGAAGGAGCTGGGGGTGGTGACGGCCGACAGGGAGCTCTGGCATGGACTGGTCCATGAAGTCACGAAGAGTCGGAGACGACTGAACGAAAGAACAACAACAACCTATTGATCTACTCACATTTGCATGTTTTCGAACTGCTAGGTTGGCAGAAGCTGGGGCTGACAGTGGAAGCTCACCCTCCAATATAGACACATGAAAGATGGAACGCAACTGAGTGCAAACTACATCTGTGCGCAGATGACGTCCAACTCTATCACTCCTTTCCACTTGTTGCCAAGGAGGCTGTCCAGATGCTGAATTGGTGATTGGCAGCTGTGACAGCCTGGATGAGGGTGAATAAACTGAAATTGAATCCAGACAAGACAGAGGTACTCCGGGGGCCTTTCCACACTGCTCTATATCCCAGAATATCAAGGCAAAAAATCCCACACTATTGAGTGTAGACTCAGATAACCCAATTCAAAGCAGATATTGTGGGATATTCTGACTTGATATTCTGGGATATAGGGCTGTGTGGAAGGGCCCCTGGTTAGCCGAAGGGCCAAACAGGGTTTAAGGTTACAGTCTGTGTTGGATAGAGTTACACTTCTCCGAAGACTCAGGTTCACAGCTTTGGAGCTCTTCTGGATTCATCACTGAGCCTGGAACCCCAGGTTTCGGCGGTGGCCAGGAGTGCTTTTGCACAATTAAAACTTGTGCAGCAATTGCACCCATACCTTGGGAATTCAAACTTGGCCATGGTAGTCCACACTCTGGTTAAAACCAGAATAGACTACTGCAACACACTCCACGTGGAGTTGCCCTTGAAGTCTGTTCGGAGGCTCTAAATGGTCCATTGGGTGACAGCCAGATTGCTCACTAGGGCAGTGTACAGGGAGCATACAATCCCCCTGTTACATCAGCTCCACTGGCTGCCAGTTTGTTACCAAACAAAATTCAAAGTCCTGGCTTTAGCCTATAAAGACCTAAATGGTTCCAGCCCAGCTTACCTGTCTGAACATATATCCCTCTATGAACCATTTTTGGGGTTAAAATTGCTGAGGGAGGCCTTACTCTCAGTCCCACCTCCCTCATAAGTGCGACTGGTGGGGACAAGAGACAGGGCCTTCTCAGTGATGGCCCCTCATCTACGGAACTCCCTCCCCAACGAAATCAGATCAGCTCCCTCTCCCCTGACCTTCAGGAAAAAAAACTTAAGATGTGGCTTTGGGACCAAGCCTTTGACCAGTAATTGGAGCAGTGCAATATGTGACTATGAACTTATTGACAAATGGAATGGCCCTGGATTATGATTTGGGTGGCCTGATTTTAATTTATGTTTTACTAATTGATGTTTTAACTGTTTGGTTTTTAATTGTATTTGTTTATTTTACAGACATATATGTATATGGTATCAAATTACTGCCTGTTATAAGGTCATTTTGAGTCCCCTTCAGGGTGAGAAGGGTGGGATACAATTATCTTTTTGTCGTGTCAGGAGCGACTTGAGAATCTGCAAGTTGCTTCTGGTGTGAGAAAATTGGCCGTCTGCAAGGACATTGCCCAGGGGACACCCAGATGTTTTAATGTATTACCACCCTTGTGGGAGGCTTCTCTCATGTCCCTGCATGGGAAGCTGGAGCTGATAGAGGGAGCTCATCCACACTCTCCCTGCGACCTGTCGGTCTTCAGTCCTGCCGGCACAGGGGTTTAACCCACTGCACCACCGAGGGCTCCTGGGATACAAATGGGGTAAGTAAATAAATACTTTTGCACTTTGAATTCAATTTTTAGAGACTGAAGTAAGTTGAGGAGGAAGAGGAGCCCTATGAGAAGTGGCTTAAAGAGCTGGGCATGTTTAGCCTGAAGAAGAGAAGGCTGGGAGGAGACGTGATAGCCATGTATAAATATGTGAGAGTAAGTCATAGGGAGAAGAGAGCGAACTTGTTTTCTGCTGCTCAGGAGACTAGGATGCAATGGAGCAATGGCTTCAAACTACAAAAAAGGAGATTCCACCTGAACATGAGGAAGAACTTCCTGACTGTGAGAGCTGTTTAACAGCGGAACTCTCTGCCCTAGAGTGTGGTGGAGGCTCCTTCTTTGGAGGCCTTTAAACAGAGGCTGGATGGCCATCTGTTGGGGGTGCTTTGAATGCAATTTTCCTGCTTCTTGGCAGAATGGGGTTGGACAGGATGGCCCACAAGGTCTCTTCCAACTCTAGGATTGTATGATTCTAGAAGTGACTATGAACTTATTTGATTGACAAATGGAATGGCCCTGGATTATGATTTGGGTGATGTGATTTTAACTGATGTCTTACTAATTAATGTTCATGCCCAGCATTATTTTTTAATTTTTAATTATCACATTTGGCCCAGCCATAGGTTTTTAAATGTTTGTTGTTACTGTTACTGTTTATTTTTTGTTTATGAGATTTATTTTGATTGTTTTGTATTGATGTTTTGTTATTGCTTTTATTATTGTTGTTCTATGGGCTCAGCCTCATGTAAGCTGCACCAAGTCCCTTGGGGAGATGGTAGCGGGGTATAAATAAAGTTTTATTATTATTACTAGCCGTCCCCTGCCATGCGTTGCTGTGGCCCAGTCTGGTGATCTGGAAAATAAAGTAATGAGAAAGTGTTGGTTTCTAATCTATGTAATTTCTTTATGCTTGTGTTGATGTAGAGATTGTCTGGTTGGCCTACTCTGGAGCATGCAACATAAAGTTGTCGTTCTTTGGGGGTTCCTTTCAAATCTATGATACTATATCTGTGTGTGAGAGAGTCATATCTCTCTCTCTATATATATATGGCTGGATGGCTCTTTGTCGGGAGGGCTTTGATTATGTCTTCTTGTCCTGGTAAAGGGAGTTGGACTGGATGGCCTTAAGTATTTTCTGTTGGTCACGGGGGTTCTGTGTGGGAGGTTTGTCCCAATTCTGTCATTAGTGGGGTTCAGAATGCTCTTTAATTGTAGGTGAACTATAAATCCCAGTAACTACAACTCCCAAATATCAAGGTCTATTTTCCTCAAACTCCATCTGTGTTTATATTTGGGCATATTGCATATTCGTGCCAAGTTTGGTCCAGATCCATCATTGTTTGAGTCTGCAATGCTCTCTAGATGTAGGTGAACTACAATTCCAAAATTCAAGGTCAATGCCCACCAAATCCTTTCAGTGTTTTCTGTTGGTCATGGGAGTTCTGTGTGCCAAGTTTGGTTCAATTCCATCGTTGGTGGAGTTCAGAATGCTCTTTGATTATAGGTGAACTATAAAACCCAACAACTACAACTCCCAAATAACAAAATCATAATTTTTTGAGTGATGATCACTCCTTGTGTAGGGAGACGTTTTGTTGCCAAATTTAGTGCGATTTAGTTCATTGGTTCTTTTGTTTTTAAGGTTGAGAAGAAGCAGGGGAGCTGAGGGATGATTTATTGTTGCCACCAATTTAAAAGGAACCAGTATTCAGGAGATTTTACCCCAGTTCCCAGTTTTAAAAAGAACTGGCCGATTTGCAATGGAGGTTACTGATTAGGAACCAAATTTACCATCAAGTTGGAAGGGAGGCTATTCAATTGCACCTCCTCCTTTATTAAGAAAGTAATAACTTAGTAGTAATTACACTGTATATACTGTAGCGTGACTGGAGAGAAGAATGTAGACTTATTTGGTTACTTTTCCCTACGTTTCTGCTACCACGTGAGGTAAGTTGTAATATTGTGAGAAATGGCACTTGGTACACAGAATAGACGGAGCTGAGGCAATCTTCAAATAAAAGTTAACAATTTTATTAAGTACACAGAGTGTGGTTGCAAGACGTAACTTTTCCTTGTAGCACTTGGAATAATACTTGTAACTTTAACAGTTCATACTTTCAAGTAACACAGTATCTTTCTGACGTAGAGCACTTGTTTCAGACAAAGTTTCCATACAGGGATGTTTCCCTTAGCTGATCCTCCCTAGATCAAATACTAAGTAAACTATTCTTTAGCCTCTCCTTAGACTAAAAGAATACCAGCTATGTTTCACCATTCGGCTGCACTAGCCTGAGAAACTTCCAATAGCCAAACCCAGCTTTTCAAAGCCTCAAAGCTTTGCTTCACAAGTCACTCCACCACCTTTCCTTTCCTTCTCTCCCAACTCCTAACTCCTCACTCCTCTGAACCTAACTCCTGACTGCTCACTTCTCTAAACCTAAACTTCTAACTGATTTTTAACTGTCATTTTTTAAAACTCTCCCCTCTAAGCTCCTCCCACTTCCCTCTCTCCTGCATCAGTCTCCATGGCAACGCACATGGAGGACTCCTCTGACTTAGGCCGTTCCAGCCTTACTGCAGCCAATCTAAATACAGTTAAAATTATACAATTTATAATCAACTCCTGTACAAAGGTACTCATTATGCACTGAGCATTTATATATATATAGGATATTATTATTATTATTATTATTATTATTATTATTGCTATTATTATTATTATTATCTGTTTGGTTTTGAATTGTATTTGTTTATTTTATGGACATCTATGTGTATGGTATCGAATTGCTGCCTGTTGAGTTCCCTTCAGGGTGAGAAGGACACGATACAAACGGGACAAATAAATAAATACTTTTGCACTTTGAATTCAATTTTCAGAGACTGAAGTAAGTTGAGGAGTAGGAGGGAAACTAGGAGGAGAAGGAGGAGGAAAGAAAAACTTTGGGACATTTTATAAGGAGCTGTAAAAATAGGATTAAGCAGGACTGCCCAAGCCACACCAGAACAATTGGAAAGTATGTAAACTATTACCATCCTGCCAGGTCCATTATGAGACATAATGCGAGAAGCAGCTTCTCTTACATGCCAGGCAACAAAACCACTTTGGCCAGACATGTTTTGGCAACTCACAAAGCACAGTCTTGAGTCTACCAATTATCTAGTAAAAGTTGTTTTTGATCTTTTAAATTGTGACTTTTTCAAAACTCACCCTAATTCAGATCCTTCAAATCCTCTGAAGATGCCCGTAGCCACAGATGCAGGCGAAATGTCAGGAGAAATGCCGCTAGAACACATTGGACATACAGCCCGGAAACCATACAACACCCCAGTGACTCCAACCGTGAAAGCCTTTGACAATACTCACTCTAATTACTTTGGGAGAGAAAACACTGTGTGAGGAATGGGGGCATGCTCTTCCAAATTTTCCATCTGGCCCATGGAAAAATCTATGTCTGCATGAAAAAGCAAAGCAAAGCAAAACAAAAACAACCCACTTGGGATGTCCAGATTTATTTCCCTTGGCCTTGTTATTTACAGTTTGTCTCATTTACTCCTGAACCATATCAATCTATATCTATATCTATATATCTGAGCTTTCACAGGGACTATGCTGGATGGAGACTTCTGGGGGATTTAGCCCCAAACTTCAAATTTCCAATGGAAGATTACCCAACAATCCTGACATTCAGGAAACAGGTGAAGTCGTGGTTGTGGAGACAGGCTTTTGAAGAATGAGACAACGATTTGGATGGAAGACGGTGTATATTCAATTTTAGAATGACGACTGCCCACTGTAGTTTTTAAACATATGTGCTTTTCCAGTGTTTTATTGTAATTATGTACTTTGATATTTTACAGATTGTATGTGTTTTTATGGTTGGAAACCGGGCTGAGTCCCTCTAATGAGGTGAGAAGCTCGGTATATAAAACTTTGAAATTAATAAATAAATAAATACTCCATCCATCCCATGCAGATGACCGGTGACACCAGCCTATTACCGTATATACTCGGGTATAAGCCGAGATTTTCAGCCCTTTTATAGACTGAAAGCCCCTCCCCTGGCTTATACTTGAATCAAAGTTATTTATTACCTTATTTAGTTTATTATTATTATTATTATTATTATTATTATTATTATTATTTGAAACACAACAAGATGGGTCCACATCAAACAAGATCACTCTGCTGGTTGTTGTATTGGATCACATGTCGGACACTTCCTAAGTGTCTAGGACTGTGTGATGTATTGGCGAATAATGTGTGCAGATAACAGTAAGGTGGCCTTTTGCAGCTGGCAGATGGTAATTTTGTCAGCACTGATTGTGTTTAAGTGCAGGCCAAGGTCTTCAGGCACTGCACCCAGTGTGCTGATCATTATTGTTGTTGTTGTTGTTGTTGTTATTGTTGTTGTTATTATTATTATTATTATTATTATTATTTGAAATACAACAAGATTAGTACACAGCAAACAAGATCACTATACTGGTTGTTGTATTGGATCACATGTCGGACACTTCCCAAGTGTCTAGGACTGTGTGATGCATTGGCGAATAATGCTTACAGATCCCAGTAGGGTAGCTTTTTGCAGCTGGCAGATGGTAATTTTGTCAGCGCCGATTGTGTTTAAGTGCAGGCCAAGGACTTTAGGCACTGCACCCAGTGTGCCGATCACCACTGGGACCACCTTGACTGCCTTGTGCCAGAGTCTTTGCATTATTATTATTACATTTATTATTTTACTCTAGTATTATTATTACATTTACATTATTTTACACTATTACTATTTTTATTACATTTAATATTTTACTCTATTATGATGATGATATTTATTATTTTATTCAGTATTTATTATTATTATTATTATTATTATTACATTTACATTATTTTGCAGTAGCTGCTGCATTTCCCACCCTTGACTTATACTTGAGTCAATACATTTTCCCAGTTTTTGTGGCAAAATTAGGTGCCTCGGCTTATATATGGGTTGGCTTGAGTATACGGTATTGACTCTATATAATCTACAGAAAGCTTTAGAAGTTACCTTGTTTAGAATACAGCTTCTAGATTTCCAAGTAGCCACATTGCCTGGGGATTCTGAAAGTTGTCGTCCAGCAAAGTCACACTTCCAAACTTTGCTTTTTCACAGTCTCAGGACATGATTGGGGTGCTTCCCTACTAAGTTGTCTTTTCAGTGCCAAGCAAAGACGTCTTTTATTTTCCCAAGGCACCTAGTCAGACGTGTTCTTTTTCTTCCTGTCCCAACTTTGGCTGAATGTTTCCACCATCTCCTCCACCCCCCATGCTACTGTTTTGTTTTTCTTAAAATTGTATTGCAATATTTACACAATTTTTTCCAAATATTTTGGTGATCATTTTTCCCCCCAAGGGCAGATCTGAAACAAAGAAGGAAACATATCCAAGGCAAGAAGAAACGTGTTCTTTTGCTTTTCTGTCCCTCTAGTTTGACTGTTGGCATCTGGTCTTACCGTTGGCTTCTGTAGCAACAATATGATGAAACCCCTCCAAATTTTAATCTGAGATTAAACACAGGTAAATTACTTCCTTACAGGGTTTGGTTGAAAACTCGGAGCAGATTTATTGTCCTTCTGAACTGGAAGTCGCCAGCTCCCTAATATCAGAAAATGGAGAGGAATCACTAAGCATCATCTATATAAATAAAAATGTGATGTTCGTTTGTGGGACTAACAGAACTCAAAAACTACTTGACGAATTGACACCAAATTTGGACACAAGACACCTAACAACCCAATGTATGTCTTTCACTCAAAATAAGTTGATTTTGTCATTTGGGAGTTGTAGTTGTTGTGATTTATAGTTCAGCTACAATCAAAGAGCACTGTGAACACCACCAACGCTGGAATTGAACCAAACTTGGCACACAGTTCTTCCATGACCAACAGAAAATACTGGAAGGGTTTGGTGGGCAGTGTCCTTTGGTTTTGGAGTTGTAGTTCACCTACATTCAGAGAGCACTGTGGACTCAAACAATGATAGATCTGGAAGAAACTCTACATGAATACTCAATATGCCCAAATATGAACACTGGTGGAGTTTGGGGAAAATAGAATCTTGACATTTAGGAGTTGTAGTTGCTGGGATTTATAGTTCACCTACAATCACAGAGCATTCTGAACCCCACCAATGATAGAATTGGGCCAGATCTCCCACACAGAACCCCCATGACCACCAGAGTGGGCCACAGCAATGTGTGGCAGGGGATGGCTAGTCTATTTAAATAAAAATGTAATGTTTGTTTGTGGGATTAACATAACTCAAAAACTACTTGACGAATTGATACCAAATTTGGACACAATAACCTATCAGGCCAACGGGTGACCATCACTCATAAAAACATTGAAAAACACAGAAGAAGAGACTTTTAAAGCCAAAAAAAGCCCCCCAAAAATTACAACTCCTGTTCAAAACCACATATATAGACAAACACACCTATACACACACACACACACACACACACACACACATATATTCACACACAATACACATATACACAGAAAGAGGGGGAGAAGGAAGGAAGGAGAGAAAGAGGGAAAGAAGGAGGGAAGGAGAGAGAGAAGGAAAGAGAGAAAGATAGAGAAGGAAGGAGGGGCAGAAGGAAATAAAAAAGTGAAAGAAGGAAGGAAAGAGAGAGGGAAGGAAGGAGAGAAGGAATGAAAGAGAGAAAGAGGGGGGGGGGGAGGAAGGAAATAGACAAGTAAGGATGGAACCAAAGAGCAAAGGAAGCGAGGAAAGAAACAGAGAAGGAAGAAAGAAGAAGGGAAAGTAGAAGGGGAAGAAAAAAAGAGAAGGAAGGAAAAAGGGAGGGAAGGAAGGAAGGAGAGAAAGAAAGAAAGAAAGAAAGAAAGAAAGAAGAGAAAGAGGGAGGGAAGGTTGGCCACAGCAATGTGTGGCGGATACAGCTAGTCTATATAAATAAGAATGTAATGTTCATTTGTGGGATTAACATAACATAACTCAAAAACCACTGGACGAATTGCCCCCAAATTTTGCCACGAGATACCTACTAACCCAAGCAGTGACCATCACTCAAAAAATTGAATTTGTCTTTTGGGAGTTGTAGTTGATGGGATTTATAGTTAACCTACAATCAGAGAGCATTCTGACCCCCACCAAAGATGGAATTAGACCAAATTTGGCACACAGGTCTCCCATGGCCAACAGGAAACACTAGAAGGGTTTGGTAGGCATTGACCTTGAGTTTTGGCAAACCAAACAATCTCCATATAAACACTGACAAAGAAAAAGGAAGAAATACAGTTTACCCACAAGCAGAAAGAAATTACATATACTGTATTAGAAACGAACACTTTCTAATTACTTTATTTTCCAGATCACCAGACTGGGCCACAGCAACGCGTGGCAGGGGATGGCTAGTAGATCATAAAAGGATTTATGAAGACAGTTCAACTTTTGGTTCTTCACATAGTTTGGACTTCAGCTTCCAGAATCTCTTCCTATGAAATTCTAAGTTGGCTGGGACATCTGGGAATTGAAGTCCCAAACTCCTAGGGGACCACAGCTTAGAGACCACTGGTGTAGCCCATTCATCTCAACCAACCATACAAGATGGGCTATGCAGTATCTAGCTAATGCAATGTTTCTCAACCTGGAGGGTGTCAGATGGGTCACCAAAGACCATCGGAAATCACAGTATCTTCATGGGAGTTCTGTGTGGGAAGTTAGGTCCAATTCTCTCATTGGTGGGGTTCAGAATACTCTTTGATTGTAGGTGAACTATAAATCTCAGCAAGTACAACACCCACATGTCAAGGTCTATTTTCCCCAAACTCCACCAGTGTTTACATTTGGACATATTGATTATTTATGCTAAGTTTAGTCCAGATCCATCATTGTTTGAGTCCACAGTGATCTATGGATGTAGGTGAACTACAACTCCAAAAGTGAAGATCAATGCCCACCAAACCCTTTCAGTATTTTCTGTTGGTCATGGGGGTTCTGTGTGACAAGTTTCATTTAATTACATCATTGGTAATGTTCAGAATGCTTTTTGATTGTAGGTGAACTATAAATCTCAGCAACTACAACTCCTAAATTACAAAATCAATCCCTCTCTAATCCCATCAGTATTCAAATTTGGACATATCAGGTATTTGTGCCAAAGTTGGTCCAGTGAATGAAAATACACCCTGCATATCGGATATTTACATTATGATTCATAACAGAAGCAAAATTACAATTGTGAAGTAGCAATGAAAATATTTTTATGGTTGAAATCTGAAATCACACTGTGTCCAATTCTGGACACCACAATTGAAGGGAGATATTGACAAGCTGGAATGTGTCCAGAGGAGAGCAACTAAAATGAGCAAGGATCTGGAGAACACGCCTTATGAGGAGCGGCTTAAAGAGCTGGGCATGTTTAGCCTGAAGAAGAGAAGGCTGAGAAGAGAAATGATGAGAGCCAAGTATAAATATATGAGAGGAAGTCATAGGGAAGGATGGAGCAAGCTTGTTTTCTGCTGCCCTGGAGACTAGGATACGAAACAATGGCTTCAAACTACAAGAAAGGACATTCCATCTGAACATGAAGAAGAACTTCCTAACTATGAGAGTTGCTCAGCAGTGGAACTCTGTGCCTTGGAGTGTGGTGGAGGCTCCTTTTTTGGAGGCTTTGAAACAGGAGGCTGGGTGGCCATCTGTCAGGGGGGCTTTGAATGCAATTTTCCTGCTTCTTGGGAGAGGGTTGGACTGGATGGCCCATGAGGTCTCTTCCAACTCTATGATTCTATGAAAGAGAAATGGATGTAATAACAAGCTGAAGCCATCCATAACTGAACAATGGCAAGATGATGCCTTGGCACCCAGAGCATCATCCTACCATCCCTTGCATCCAATCTTTTTCAAAGCTCCCTTTTTGGAGCAACATCTGCATCTTCTGCATAACCAGATACTGGGAGACCTTAACTATATGCAATCCCAGGAGACCTCACAGTTCTGAGTATTATCTGCACCCATCCACCTACCCATCATGACATCAGTGGCTATTCTTTATAGAAGAGAGAGCAATGAGGTGAGTACAAGACATACTGTTCAGAAACTGGGCACAAAAACTGGGTCGGATGATGATGTCTCACTCATCTCAAACAAGAAGGCAAGATGTTCCATCTCAAAGTGTTAATTCCACTGTGATCCCTTCCTGTCCTTCCCTTCTTGAAAGCCCATACCATTAGGCTGTTACCTTTTAGTTAAAAAGAGGTCCTCAACGTGGCAAACAATACAAAGAAGTCACTTCCAAAAGAGGTGAGAATTTCACCTTGTACTTTCCTCGCCTTATTATGGGAGAACATTGGGAACATTGCTTCATAAACATGGGTCATTGAAAGAAGAATCAGAAAGACACGGACTCATTAGATAGATAAGAACCAATTACCTCCAGTACAATTAGAACCTAGACAGATACATCTATGTTTTGGAAGGTGTGTGTGTGTAAGTACATGCTTCTTCTCCTTCCTAGTTTTTCTATCCAAAAAAGATAATTTTTAACAACTGGTACATAAATCCTGGAGGATCTACACCACAGAATTACTCCAGTTTGACATCACTTTAACTGCCATGGCTCAAGGCAATGAAATCAAGGGAGCTGATGTTTTACATAGACTTTAGACCAATGGTTCTCAACCTGTGGGTCCCTGGGTGTTTTGGCTTACAACTCCCAGAAATCCCAGCCAGTTTACCAGCTGTTAGGATTCCTGGAAGTTGAAGGCCAAAACATCTGAGGACCTACAGGTTGAGGACCACTGCTTTAGATTCTTCTGCCAAAGAGTGTTGGTGCCAATGTATTGTCAAAGGCTTTCATGGCTGGAATCACTGGGTTGTTGTAGGTTTTTCGGACTATATGGCCATGTTCTAGAACATGGCCATATAGCCCGAAAAACCTACAACAACCCAGTGTTGATGCCTTTCCAAACTAATAATCCCAAAGTTCCATAGCATTGGTATCAAATTGCAATAATTCTACAGTTTAGATGCAAACTCAGCCCAGTGGTTCCCAACCTTTTTTTGACCAGCAACCACTTGAACAGGGACCACTTTGATCAGGGACCACATTACCAGGAACCTCTTAGTCCAGGGACCACGCTCCAACATCAGTATCAAAAGGGTCATGAATCCATTTTTGGTCAACTTTAGATTCAGTTTGGTTAATTGGGGTGCTGATTCAGAAAAGTGCATTGGATAAGCCACAGCTATAGTTCCTGATACAGAACATATGCCACCCAGTACTCATCATTTGCTCACCCACAGACAGGCATGTAGCTGGGGTGGGGTCTTGGGGTGCTTCAGCCCCCCCCCTGAAATTCTCATGGTGGTCTGTGAAAAGGCCTTACTGGTACATTATTTAAACTGTTATGTCTATTCATATCATGATCTGATCAACATGCTCGATATATCTCATATGCATGGGGGTATTGGGGTAACGATACAAAAGGTTTGCTAGGGTAGACACTCTTTCACTCAGACTCACCCCCTCCCCCCGAATCAAACTCAGCCCCCCCCCCCCCCCCAATCAAAATCCTGGCTACGGGCCTGCCCACAGAAATTCATATTTAATAATTGAGAGCTGATGTGGAAGTAATAATATTTCATTAGTAGTCAGCCTCTCCCCTCCCAACATTCCCATTGCCTCGGCATAAGAGGGTTTTGTGAGACCAGTTACTCTCATTTCCGTGTGGTTTCGAGGCAACGACATAGTAATGGTGAGACCACAGACCATATTTTCATTCTTGTGGACAACTGGTGGTCCACAGACCACAGGTTGAGAACCATTGCCTTAGATCAGTGGTTCCCAATCTTTTTTTGTCCAGGGACCATTTGACCAGTGTGTCCCAAGTTTGTTTCAATTCCATTGTTGGTGGAATTCAGAATGCTCTTTGATTATAGATTAACTATAAATCTCAGAAGCTACAACTCCCAAATGACAAAATCATCCCCCTCCAATCCCACCAGTATTCAAATTTGGGAGTATTGGGTATTTGTGCCAAATTTGGTCCAGTGAATGAAAATACATCCTGCGTATCAGATATTTACATTACAATTTATAACAGAAGCAAAATGATAGTTATGAAGTAGCAATGAAAATAATTTTATGGTTAGAGCTCACCACAACATGAGGAACTGCATTAAGGTGTCATGGTATTAGTAAGTTGAGAAGCACTGCTTTGGACATATAAGAATGGAGATTCCACCTAAACATTAGGAAGAACTTCCTGACTGTGAGAGCTGTTCAGCAGTGGAACTCTCTGCCCCCGAGTGTGATGGAAGCTCCTTCTTTGGAGGCTTTTAAATAGAGGCTGGATGGCCATCTGTCGGGGGTGCTTTGAATGTGATTTTCCTGCTTCTTGGCTGGGGTTGGACTGGATGGTCCACGAGGTCTCTTCCAACTCTAGGATTCTGTGATTCTATGTAAACAAGACTTATTAGAAAAAACAACAATGCTTTGCAAGCTAAGAGGCTGTAGGAAAGCAGGAAGACCCCACTACAGGTAGATATAGACTTGCAAACTCAAAGCCACAGCTTTGAGTTTGCAACTCAAAGACCAAAGCAGGACAGTGGATAACAAAGTGACTCGAGTTCACTCATTCATAGAATTGCCATAAGCTGAAGTCAGCATGACAGCCGATAACAAGAACAACAGCCTGAAGCCTTCTGAAAAGACAGGAGAGTCCATCTGTTGCAAGATGAACAATACCAAACGCTGTCACACTTTCAATATATCCTGTATTTTGACACATAAAAATGTGCGACATTTAAAATTCATCCACAAAAGTCTGCGTTATAATAAATTTGATAATTTCTAAAGTGCCTCAAGATCCTTGAATGAGGAGCCTGAATATTTCTTTCTTGTTGTTCAAAGCAAATAATCAACATCTCCCCACTTCGTCCTCCGGCATGAAAATGACAACAGAATGCAAGAAGACTCCTGAAAGGTGACATTCCCTACTTCACATTGCTGCACATTTGCACAATACTTTGGGTTTTGTTCAATGCCATTTCATTCAAGACTCCTGAAAGATGACATTCCCTGCTTCACATTGCTGCACACATTTTCAGAATACTTTAGTTTTTGGTCAATGCCTTTTCATTCAAGACTCCTGAAAGATGACATTCCCTACTTCACATTGCTACACACATACACACAATACTTTAATTTTGATCAATGCCATTTCATTCAAGACTCCTGAAAGTTGACATTGCCTACTTCACATTGCTGCAGATTTACACAATATTTTACTTTTTGGGCAATGCCATTTCATTCAAGACTCCGGAACGTTGACATTCCCTACTTCACATTGCTGCACATTTGCACAATACTTTAAATTTTGGCCAATGTCATCTCATTCAAGACTCCTGAAAGATGACATTCCCTCCTTCACATTGCTGCACATTTTCACAATACTTTAGTTTTTGGTTAATGTCGTTTCAAGACTCCTGAAAGTTGACTTTTCCTACTTCACATTGCTGCACATTTGCACAATACTTTAATTTTTGATCAATGCCATTTCATTCAAGACTCCTGAAAGATGACATTGCCTACTTCACATTGCTGCACATTTGCACAATATTTTACTTTTTGGGCAATGCCATTTTATTCAAGACTCCGGAACATTGACATTCCCTACTTCACATTGCTTCACATTTGCACAATACTTTATTTTTGGTCAATGCCATTTCATTCAAGATTCCTGAAAGATGACATTTCCTACTTCACATTGCTGCACATTTGCACAATACTTTAATTTTGGTCAATGCCATTTCAATCAAGACTCCTGAAAGTTGACATATCTTACTTCACATTGCTGCACATTTGCTCAATGCTTTAATTTTTGGTCAATGCCAATTCATTCAAGACTCCGGAACGTTGACATTCCCTACTTCACATTGCTGCACACATTTGCACAATACTTTAATTTTTGATCAATGCAATTTCATTCAAGACTCCGGAACGTTGAGATTGCCTACTTCACATTGCTGCACATTTGCACAATACTTTAATTTTTGACCAATGCCATTTCATTCAAGACTTTTGAAAGTTGACCTTCCCTACTTCACATTGCTGCACACATTTGTGTAATACTTTGAAAAAATAGCACCATATGAAAAGCTGTCAAATCATTACAGGTTTTCAAGTGTCACCAATACTAATACCAATACCATGGACAGAGAATTGTTAGATCTATATCAGTTTAATTTAAAAAATGTCTATTTTCCTCTCTCTCTGAAAAAAAAAATCACCAATTTTCTCAGTTGGATTCTTGTTCCAGAAGCTGAATTTCAGAATCTCTTTTCTAATTGCAAAATTTAGAAGAATTCTGTCTGAATTTGAATAATCCGAACATAGAAAAGCTAATGTTGTTGTTGAATTTTAACTAATGGGAATGGATTCCCAAGTGAATGAAGGAGAGAAACAAGACTGCCCTTGAAAGAAGCTACTTTGCCCCTCTAGAAAGCCCAACCATTAAAAAAAATACTTTCCAAAATACTTGAAAGTATGTTTGAAATCTGCACTGAATTGGAATAACTACCTTAAGGTGTATAACCAGAACATGCTGCCTCAAGACAACTCGATTATCCCCAAAGACTCCAACATTTTTACAATATGTTTTTCATTTCATCCCTCTAGACATATGATAATATGAATAAAAAAGTTTTTAAAAGTTACCTTGCCCTTTTCTCACTTCTTTGTCCTAGGTTTCTTACTCGGGAAGTCGGCTACCTTTGCTAATGATGCGGTCCTTTCAAAGATCAGAAAAGACTTTCTGGTGATCACTCTTTATGTAGCATCTTTATTTCTCCTATAAAGGTACTCCTTGTTGCTAAGAGATCGGTTGCTAAGAGATTTTTTTTTTTTGGTGGTAGGTCAGGGGGGCTTTTGTAGCCGAAAAGAGATTTTTGTAATCTAACCTCTGAAGGAAAAACTGCACTTAAGCCAAATATCCAATGATAGATTTTTTTGGGGTGGGGGAGGAGGAAAGTAATTCAAGAGAGAAGAATTCAACCTGTTGGAACTCGTGGAAATACAAAGAGGTGAATTGGTTACAAAAGAGGGAAAGCAAAGAGATGGGGTTCATTTGGGGGTAAACTCAGCATTATACACTGGGCCAAGGAATTAGGTGTTAGAATTTATTTATTTATCATATCAGGAGCCAACCAAGGTTACATTTGCATTGTATTAAAAAACCCACAAAGTTTGAAAACTTGCCATTATAGTATATGTCCTTTGATCAGAAGCTGGCCACTTGGAGTGCCTCTGGTGTTGTTGTGAGAAGGTCCTCCATTGTGCATGTGGCAGGGCTCAGGCTGCATTGTAATAGGTTTTTGTGTGTGTGTGTCAGGAGCGACTTGAGAAACTGCAAGTCGCTTCTGGTGTGAGAGAATTGGCCGTCTGCAAGGACGTTGCCCAAGGGATGCCTGGATGATTTGATGTTTTTTATCATCCTTATGGGAGGCTTCCCTCATGTCCCCGCATGAAGAGCTGGAGCTGATAGAGGGAGCTCATCCGCCTCTCCCTGGATTTGAACCTGTGACCTGTCAGTCTTCAGTCCTGCCGGCACAAGGGTTTAACCCACTGCACCACCGGGGGCTCCTTATTGTAATAGGTGATCTGTGGTTTGCTCTTCTCCACACTCGCATCTCATGGACTCCACTTTGTAGCCCCATTTTTTAAGGTTGCCTCTGCACCTCGTGGTGCCAGAGCACAGTCTGTTTAGCGCCTTCCAAGTCACCCAGTTTTCTGTGTGCCCAGGAGGGAGTCTCTCATTTGGTATAAAGCCATGGGTTAAAGTTCTGGGTTTTAGCCTGCCACTTTTGGACTCTTGATTTCTGATAATAATAATACAAGCATTGTTGTTACTGAAAGCAATAGTGTTTACTACTTTTTTTGGTAAAGGTTGTTAGCCACCTTGAGTCCCCATGAGGAAAAGTGAATTCAGAGGTCCCAGAGTAGTTTGGAGTGTTTATTTTCTGTAACTTTTTCAGGTGTGTGATCCCACCAGTTCTTTGTCACAGGCAGATGGTATTTGTGGCACAAGTTCCAATGAATCATCTGAGCAATGGTGTTATGCCTCTGCTTGTAGTCTGTCTGTGCAATCTTCTTGCAGCAGCTGAGCATGGGGTCTATTGTTTCATCTGATTCCTTGCAGAGTTTACACTTGGGATCTGGTGTTATTATTATTATTATTATTATTATTATTATTATTATTATTAACACATCAAGATGACTCCACAGCAGACACTCTGCTGGCTGTTGAATTGGATCACACGTCGGACACTTCCCAAGTGTTGTTGTTATTATTTGAAACACAACAAGATAAGTCCACAGCAAACAAGATCACTGTACTGGCTGTTGTATTGGATCACATGTCGGACACTTCCCAAGTGTTGTTGTTGCTGCTGTTGCTGTTGTTGTTGTTGTTGTTGTTGTTGTTATTATTATTATTATTATTATTATTATTATTATTATTATTAGAAACACAACAAGATAAGTCCACAGCAAACAAGATCACTGTGCTGGCTGTTGTATTGGATCACACATCGGACACTTCCCCAGTGTCTAGGACTGTGTGGTGCATCGGCGAATAATGCGTGCAGATCCCAGTAAGGTGGCCTTCTGCAGCTGGCAGATGGTAATTTTGTCAGTGCCAATTGTGTTTAAGTGCAGGCCAAGGTCTTCAGGCACTGCACCCAGTGTGCCAATCACCACTGGGAACACCTTGACTGGCTTGTGCCAGAGTCTTTGCAGTTCGATCTTTAAATCCTCGTATTGTGTTAGCTTTTCCAGTTGTGTCTCTTCAATCCTGCTGTCACCTGGGATTGCAACATCGACAATCCATACTTTGTTTGTTAACACGATCGTGAGGTCAGGAGTCTTGTGCTCCAAAACTCTTGTCAGTCTGAATTCAGAAATCCTGGAGGAGTTTGATGTGTTCATTTTCTGTAACTTTTTCCGGCTTGTGATTCCACCAGTTCTTTGTTGCAGGCAGATGATATTTGTGGCATAGGTTCCAATGAATCATCTGAGTAATGGTGTTGTGCCTCTGCTTGTAGTCTATCTATGCGATCTTCTTGCAGCAGCTGAGGATGTGATCTATTGTTTCATCTGCTTCCTTACAGAGTCTGCACTTGGGATCTGTTGTTGACTTTTCAATTCTGGCTTTGATGGCATTTCTTCTAATGGCTTGTTCTTGGGCTGCAAGACTCAGGCCCTCCATTGTCTCCTTTGTCAAAGTTCCATTTGTGAGCCACATCCATGTTTTTTCTTTGTCAATTTGACTCTCAGTTTTTCCCAGGAACTGTCCATGGAGCGCCTTCTTTCACCAGTTTTCTCTTCTGCTCTGGATTGTTGTTGTTGTTGTTGTTGTTGTTGTTGTTATTATTTCAGTTTCATCTTCAAGAGGGTTCCATTCTCTCAGCTCCAGAGAAAGACCATTGCAAACCCACTCTGAACCAGTCCTGCCAAGAAAATCCTAGGCCAAATTCATCTTAAAGTCACCAGAAGTTGGAAATGACTTGAAGGCACACAACAGGATGTCACAGCAAATGTACAAGCAGTTGCCTTGTACAATGTTTTAGCCTTACGGGATAATTGTTGGTGTTACATTCCCTTGCCTCACAATGCATTCACTTTGCGATGCAAAGGATTTTTGCACATGAACCATTGTGACCGTATCACCCCAAGCACATCTCGTAAAGTCAGCATAAAAGAGGTTAAACAAAGAATAAACTTCTGTGGTTGTTGTTTTCAGGGACATTAAAAAATAAATAAAACGGGATCCCATAAAGGCTTCTTTCATGCCAAAGAATCCCTGGAACGTTGTCTAATGAAACTAGAATAACTGGAGTTGTTGTTCTCCACAAAGATCTCAACTCGAATGTTGTAAATTCTCCAGCCTCTGTAGGCTTTCGAGTCAATTCAGAGATGAAGTAAGTCTAAATTTACAATGGACTTTTGTGTTGCAAAGATGCAAAATGCTTTGCTTGACAGCAAAGGAAGAGCTTTTGCTTTTGGAGGATAGACAAACTTAATCATCATACATAACTGGAAACCTGTTCTTCGACCCTTCAGCAGTGTTTCCAGACACCTCTCCTACATTGATATAGGCAGGATGTGGGAAAATGAACAGTATTTCAGTGTGAGAGAGCATGTTAAAATCTATTATTTACTAATATAGAGGCTGCATGTGGGAGAACAACCGTGCTCATGAGTACATGTTTGTGTACCATGTGACTTCAAGTCACCTGTTGACTTATGATGACCCCAAGAATACCATTGGGCAGGCATGGGCAAACTTTGGCCCTCCAGGTATTTTGGATTTCAACTCCCACAATTCCTAACAGCCTACTGGAATGGTGGGAGTTCAAATCCGAAACAACTGGAGGGACGAAGTAATATGGCTGTTTGGATAGGGACATGGTAACAGACAAAGGTGAGTTCAAGTTGACTCCAGGTTTTCTAGTTAATGTAGACAAACCCATAGTTTGATGAAGGTTGGAGATCCCTGGTCACTCTTTCCTAACCCCAAAAGAGTAACAGTTCCCAGGATCCTATGGGATGATGGAAGGGTATTTATTAAACCTAGTCCAGTCCATCCTAGCATAGATACTTACTAGGCATGGTTAGGTACCTTTGGAATCTTCGTAATTCAGAATAAATTCGGAAGAATTACCTTTTCAAAATGATTTTGAAGTTTTTAAGAAAACTGGGAGTCCCTTTGCCCGTCTGAAGCTTTTTCTGCCATTTTTGTTGTGACTCATGAAGTGAATCGGAAATGATTCAGCTTTCCCCACTTCTGGTCCCTGGCCTCGGCTCAAGCCAGAGAAGCCAGTTTTAAACCAGAGAAGCAAGGAATTTCCTCCACTTGCTTTCCCCCGCTTCTGGTCCCTGGCCTTGGCTCAAGCCAGAGAAGCCAGTTTTAAACTAGAGAAGCAAGGAATTTCCTCTACTTGCTTTTCCCTGCTTCTGGTCCCTGGCCTCGGGTCAAGCCAGAGAAACCAGTTTTAAACCAGAGAAGCAAGGAATTTCCTCCACTTGCTTTTCCCGCTTCTGGTCCCTGGCCTCGGGTCAAGCCAGAGAAGCCAGTTTTAAACCAGAGAAGCAAGGAATTTCCTCCACTTGCTTTCCCCTGCTTCTGGTCGCTGGCCTTGGCTCAAGCCAGAGAAGCCAGTTTTAAACCAGAGAAGGAAAGAATTTCCTCCACTTGCTTTTCCCCGCTTCTGGTCCCTGGCCTTGGGTCAAGCCAGAGAAGCCAGTTTTAAACTAGAGAAGGAAAGAATTTCCTCCACTTGCTTTTCCCCGCTTCTGGTCCCTGACCTTGGCTCAAGCCAGAGAAGCCAGTTTTAAACTAGAGAAGCAAGGAATTTCCTCTACTTGCTTTTCCCTGCTTCTGGTCCCTGGCCTCAGGTCAAGCCAGAGAAGCCAGTTTTAAACCAGAGAAGCAAGGAATTTCCTCCACTTGCTTTTTCCCGCTTCTGGTCCCTGGCCTCGGGTCAAGCCAGAGAAACCAGTTTTAAACCAGAGAAGCAAGGAATTTCCTCCACTTGCTTTTCCCCGCTTCTGGTCCCTGGCCTCGGGTCAAGCCAGAGAAGCCAGTTTTAAACCAGAGAAGCAAGGAATTTCCTCCACTTGCTTTTCCCCGCTTCTGGTCCCTGGCCTTGGCTCAAGCCAGAGAAGCCAGTTTTAAACTAGAGAAGCAAGGAATTTCCTCTACTTGCTTTTCCCTGCTTCTGGTCCCTGGCCTCGGATCAAGCCAGAGAAACCAGTTTTAAACCAGAGAAGCAAGGAATTTCCTCCACTTGCTTTTCCCGCTTCTGGTCCCTGGCCTCGGGTCAAGCCAGAGAAGCCAGTTTTAAACCAGAGAAGCAAGGAATTTCCTCCACTTGCTTTCCCCTGCTTCTGGTCGCTGGCCTTGGCTCAAGCCAGAGAAGCCAGTTTTAAACCAGAGAAGGAAAGAACTTCCTCCACTTGCTTTTCCCCGCTTCTGGTCCCTGGCCTTGGGTCAAGCCAGAGAAGCCAGTTTTAAACTAGAGAAGGAAAGAATTTCCTCCACTTGCTTTTCCCCACTTCTGGTCCCTGACCTTGGCTCAAGCCAGAGAAGCCAGTTTTAAACTAGAGAAGCAAGGAATTTCCTCTACTTGCTTTTCCCTGCTTCTGGTCCCTGGCCTCGGGTCAAGCCAGAGAAGCCAGTTTTAAACCAGAGAAGCAAGGAATTTCCTCCACTTGCTTTTTCCCGCTTCTGGTCCCTGGCCTCGGGTCAAGCCAGAGAAACCAGTTTTAAACCAGAGAAGCAAGGAATTTCCTCCACTTGCTTTTCCCGCTTCTCGTCCCTGGCCTCGGGTCAAGCCAGAGAAGCCAGTTTTAAACCAGAGAAGCAAGGAATTTCCTCCACTTGCTTTCCCCTGCTTCTGGTCGCTGGCCTTGGCTCAAGCCAGAGAAGCCAGTTTTAAACCAGAGAAGGAAAGAATTTCCTCCACTTGCTTTTCCCCGCTTCTGGTCCCTGGCCTTGGGTCAAGCCAGAGAAGCCAGTTTTAAACTAGAGAAGGAAAGAATTTCCTCCACTTGCTTTTCCCCGCTTCTGGTCCCTGACCTTGGCTCAAGCCAGAGAAGCCAGTTTTAAACTAGAGAAGCAAGGAATTTCCTCTACTTGCTTTTCCCTGCTTCTGGTCCCTGGCCTCGGGTCAAGCCAGAGAAGCCAGTTTTAAACCAGAGAAGCAAGGAATTTCCTCCACTTGCTTTTCCCCGCTTCTGGTCCCTGGCCTTGGCTCAAGCCAGAGAAGCCAGTTTTAAACTAGAGAAGCAAGGAATTTCCTCTACTTGCTTTTCCCTGCTTCTGGTCCCTGGCCTCAGGTCAAGCCAGAGAAACCAGTTTTAAACCAGAGAAGCAAGGAATTTCCTCCACTTGCTTTTCCCGCTTCTGGTCCCTGGCCTCGGGTCAAGCCAGAGAAGCCAGTTTTAAACCAGAGAAGCAAGGAATTTCCTCCACTTGCTTTCCCCTGCTTCTGGTCGCTGGCCTTGGCTCAAGCCAGAGAAGCCAGTTTTAAACCAGAGAAGGAAAGAATTTCCTCCACTTGCTTTTCCCCGCTTCTGGTCCCTGGCCTTGGGTCAAGCCAGAGAAGCCAGTTTTAAACTAGAGAAGGAAAGAATTTCCTCCACTTGCTTTTCCCCGCTTCTGGTCCCTGACCTTGGCTCAAGCCAGAGAAGCCAGTTTTAAACTAGAGAAGCAAGGAATTTCCTCTACTTGCTTTTCCCTGCTTCTGGTCCCTGGCCTCGGGTCAAGCCAGAGAAGCCAGTTTTAAACCAGAGAAGCAAGGAATTTCCCCCACTTGCTTTTCCCCGCTTCTGGTCCCTGGCCTCGGGTCAAGCCAGAGAAGCCAGTTTTAAACCAGAGAAGCAAGGAATTTCCTCCACTTGCTTTTCCCCGCTTCTGGTCCCTGGCCTTGGCTCAAGCCAGAGAAGCCAGTTTTAAACTAGAGAAGCAAGGAATTTCCTCTACTTGCTTTTCCCTGCTTCTGGTCCCTGGCCTCGGGTCAAGCCAGAGAAGCCAGTTTTAAACCAGAGAAGAAAGGAATTTCCTCCACTTGCTTTTCCCGCTTCTGGTCCCTGGCCTCGGGTCAAGCCAGAGAAGCCAGTTTTAAACCAGAGAAGCAAGGAATTTCCTCCACTTGCTTTTCCCCGCTTCTGGTCGCTGGCCTTGGCTCAAGCCAGAGAAGCCAGTTTTAAACCAGAGAAGGAAAGAATTTCCTCCACTTGCTTTTCCCCGCTTCTGGTCCCTGGCCTTGGGTCAAGCCAGAGAACCCAGTTTTAAACTAGAGAAGGAAAGAATTTCCTCCACTTGCTTTTCCCCGCTTCTGGTCCCTGACCTTGGCTCAAGCCAGAGAAGCCAGTTTTAAACTAGAGAAGCAAGGAATTTCCCCCACTTGCTTTTCCCCGCTTCTGGTCCCTGGCCTTGGCTCAAGCCAGAGAAGCCAGTTTTAAACTAGAGAAGCAAGGAATTTCCTCTACTTGCTTTTCCCTGCTTCTGGTCCCTGGCCTCGGGTCAAGCCAGAGAAGCCAGTTTTAAACCAGAGAAGGAAGGACTTTCCTCCACTTGCTTTTCCCCGCTTCTGGAGTAAAACAACTACTTTCAAAGTAAAGACCACCCAATGAAACAGGAAATAACACTTTCAAACCATTAACGAAAGGATATGGAAGTCTCAGAAGTTTCGAAAAGCTTTGAACATTTTTTTCTGTGAAAATCAGAATTGACTTTAGAATCGAACCACCAGCTCCCCCTGCATCCGAAATGAGTTTTGAACCGAAACGAGGTTTTTTTTTATCAAGTACGCCTAAAACTTACATTCAATACATTTCTGTTGGTGGGTTTTAGGTTTCAAACTTCTGCTGTTGGCTGTTTATGCTGCCGAGCTGAAACATCAGCCAGTAACCTTTTCCTTGAACCCAGCACCTCCAGTATAGAAGGGATGGAATTAAAATCAACACTTTATTATTTTTTTCTCAAAAAAAGAAAAACCATGATTCCTCTCAAGAGGCATTTTGCAAGAATAATAAGATCCCATCAGCACTAGGAGAAGTGAATTGGGTGAAATTAGCCTCTTTTTTCTTCTCGGCATTAGACTTAAATGCTTCTTTTCAGCAGGGAAGGATCACATCATGATGAGATATTGTATCATTATGTGCTATCTTTATACGCTGATGGACATCGAGGCCAACTCTGTACTGAGATGGCACACCTGTGTTTTTCGGGTTCAGGTAAGGACACGCATGGCTGAATACTTCGGGCATATTATTCAAGAGAAAACTAGCCATGTTAATCTAGAATATCAGCATGCAAAAGGCATCTTTTAGCACCTTATCAATGAGCTGAGAAAATGAAATTGGTAGCATAAGCTTTTATGGAGTGAATGTATTTCAATGAATCTGAGGCAGTAGACCAGTCTGTCACGGAAAGTATATTCATGCAAAGCAAGTGAACATAGCACTGAACAAAACATGCAGAATAATCACAGGATGTCTCAAACTTACACCTGTTGATAGACTCTACAACAGTGGTTCTCAACCTTTTTTTGACCAGGGCCTACTTGACTGGGGTCCACTTAACCAGGACCCATTTTGACTGGGAACCACTCAACCGGGACCCACTTTGACCGGGGCCCACTTTGAAAGGGGCCCACTTGACCGGAGCCCACTTGACCAGGGCCCACTTTGACTGGGGCCCACTTTGACCAGAGACCACTTTGATCAGAGACCACTTTGACCAGAGACCATTTTGGCCAGACACCACTTTGATCAGAGACCACTTTGACCAGGGCCCACTTGCCCGGGGCCCACTTTGACCAGAGACCACTTTGACCAGGGACCACTTTGACTGGGGTCCATTTGACTGGGGCACCCTTTGACCAGAGACCACTTTGACCATAGACCACTTTGAGCAGAGACTACTTTGACTTGAGACCATTTTGACCAAGGACCACTTTGACCAGGGACAACTTGACTGGGATCCACTTGACTAGGGCTCACTTTGACCAGAGACCACTTTAACCAGGGACCACTTTGACTGGGCCCCACTTTGACCAGGGACAACTTGACTAGGGCTCACTCTGACCAGGGACCATTTTGACTGGGGCCCACTTTGAGCGGGGCCCACTTTGACCAGGGACCATTTTGACTGGGGTCCACTTGACCGGGGCCCACTTTGACTGGGGTCCACTTTGACTGGGCCTCACTTTGACCAGGGACCATTTTGACTGGGGCCCACTTTGACCAGGGACCACTTTGACCGTGTCCACTTTGACTGGGCCTCACTTTGACTAGGGACCACTTTTACCGGGCCCCATTTGACCGGGGCCAACTTTGATCAGGGACCACTTTTACCAGGGACCACTTTGACTGGGGTCCACTCGACCGGGGCCCACTTTGACCAGACAACCTGGCAAAATGGCACTACCTAAAAGAATCCCACACCTTGTGTGACTGTGGAGCAGGACAACTCTGCATCGGTATGCTTGTCCACTATGCCCTGCTTCATGTACAGAGGAGGAATTGTTGGAGGCTACAGACAATGCCATTGCTGTTGCTCGTTTTTGGTCAAAAGACATTTAGCCGCCTATGCTCCTTCTATTTTTATCAGTTTTATACTAATTTATGCCATGCTTTTGATACGAAATAAATAAATCTAGGAAACATTGTTGCCAGATCACTTGGAGGCCAGATAAAATAAAAATAGAAGCAATGGTAATCAATCTCATTGGTCATTCCTAGGGGAGGGGGAGAGGCCAGGCTGCAGCCACAAATATTTCCTTCCATTCAAGCTCTTCTCTGAGGTTTTGCTAGAATATTATTATTCATTATTACATTTTTACACTCCACGCTGGGTTTCATGGTTGAAGAAGAGGCCCAGAACTATACCGGAGAATTTGTCTCTGTGATTACTTATTTAAAAGTTCAGACAGTAAGAAGAGAACAGGCTTGCCTAGGGCAGAAGCAATTTTCTCTTTGCAATTGTAGGCTCATCACTCGGAGAACAAGGAGGACCTCTTCAAGATCTCAGCCGAATACCGTGAAATCTAATATACTTTCAGAATATCCACTTGTACCAATTTTTCCCCATTTCGGATCAACCGTTGGAGGATTCAGGCATCCTTCATAGGAGTTTTATTTTACCAAATTTCGGCTGTTTGCACTGCTCTTAAATATTGCACTCTTAAATATTAAGCACTTAAGTGTTTTCCTTCATCTTAACAAAACAACAAACTTTATTACGGCCCATGGACCCGCAACTTAACACAACATTAATGATCATTATTCACTTTTTGTTCAAAGAGAGCTCATGGCTTCAACTCTCCAGTGTTGAGTTTTCTCACTTTTCCACTCTTTGTTCTAAATGTTCTCCATTGGTTCCGTAGAGGTCAATATGACCCATGCCAGAACTTGATAGCAAAGCATCAGATACTCTCAGTTCCAGTTCCCTCTTCACTTGTGCATTACTGGTTTGCTGTTATCCTTTCTCAGGGTGAGTGGTGGATGCTATTTTCACTTTTTTAAACAGGAAACTTTCCAGATATTAACCACACACCAAAGAACAACAATGTGGTAGAAACAGAGATGGATAGAGGGCTTTAATCAATTATTAAATGCCATCTATATAACGTGCTAGCTTGGCACCCAGCAATGCCTGGGTTATTTGAAAAGGCATTGGGTTGTTGCAGGTTTTTTCAGGCTATATGGCCATGCTCTAAAGGCATTAGGAGAGAAATGCCTCTAGAACATGGCCATATATCTCGAAAAAAACCTACAACAACCCAGTGATTCCAGCCATGAAAGCCTTCAACAATACATTGAAAAGGCATTGTTTGTTTTGGGGTGTTAGGTAATACCTACTTACTTAGGCAATCCCTCGTTGTCCTAGTAAGATTGTCTTCCAAGTTTGGTGTCCTGGCGGTGGGTCCGTAGGTGACTGTGGAGCCTGATTCTTGATCTGCATCTTCTTCCGCAGTGAGGGCATTGGTTTCCAGGTGGAAGGTAGTCCCAGTTGGGGTTGGCTTGATGATCCTTCCTCTTGGCATGTTTTTCTCTTTTGCCCTCCATTCGTGCCTCTTCAAATTCTACAGCACTGCTGGTCACAGCTTATCTCCAGCTGGAGCACTCAAGGGCCCAGGCTTCCCAGTTCTCTGTGTCTTTGCCACAGTTTTTAAGATTGCCTTTGAGCCCATCTTTAAATCTCTTTTCCTGTCCACCAACATTACATTTTCCGTTCTTGAGTTCGGAGTAGAGCAACTGCTTTGGGAGACAGTGGTCTGTCATTCAGACAACATGGCTGGCCCAGCGGAGTTGATGGTGGATGATCATTGCTTCAATGCTGGTGGTCTTTGCTTCTTCCAGCACGCTGACATTTGTCTGCCTGTCTTCCCAAGAGATTTGCAGGAATTTTAGGAGGCAACGCTGATGGAATCATTCTAGGAGTTGCATGTGACATCTGTAGACTGTCCACGTCTCGCAGGTGTATAGCAGGGTTGGAAGGACAGTAGCTTTATAAACAAGCACTTTGGTATCCCTACAGATGTCCTGGTCCTCAAACACTTTGTGCTTCATTCAGAAAAATGCTGCACTTGCAGAGCTCAGGCAGTGTTGTATTTCAGTGTCAATGTTGACTTTTGTGGAGAGGTGGCTGCCAAGGGAGCGGAAATGGTCAACATTTTCTAATGTTACACCATTAAGCTTTATTTCTGGCATTGGGGAGGGATTGGCTGGTAACTGCTGGAAGAGCACTTTGGTTTTCTCAATGTTCAATGACAGGTCGGGCTTCTCACATGCTTCTACAAGGGTGTTTAAAATGGCTTGTTGGTCTTCTTCTGAAGGCGCACAGACGACATTGTCATCAGCATACTGGAGTTCTATAACATATGTTGTTGTAACCTTGGTTTTGACTTTCACTCTGCTGAGGTTACATGAGGTTAGGTAATATCATGTAGTTAATGAGTAATACTGTTTATTAGAAAAAAGCCAGTTTTTAATTTTGTTGTTTATGAATGCTCCCATTAGAAAATACATAACGATGTGGGTGAACTGCAATTCCCAGAATCATGGGTCATTCCTCCCCAAACAAGGGCACAGCTGGCCATGTTGGGTCTGAGTGCCAAGTGTGGTCCAGATCCGATGTTGGCTGGGTTCAGTGCTCTCTGGATAAGGGTGAACTACAGCTCCCAAAATTCAGGTGAATTCCCACAAACCTCTGCAGTGTGTTCCCTGCCACATTTTTGGGGCCATGGATGCCTGTTGTTTTACCAAAGCTGCCAAAGCTGCCAGGGCATTTATGTAACGTACCAATCCATTGCCCAATAGAAAGGCCAATTTTGGCGGTGTTGGGAGCTTGCCTATCTCGCTTGCCATCTTTGAACTCTCCTCCTCGCTTCATCCTCTTTGCATGCAAGAATTTTGACATTTTGATTTGCTTCTCCTACTCCTGCCTCTTCCCTCTTGGACTGGCATGCATGAGGAAAAAAATCCTACGTGGAATTTGTGTAGAACACAAAGTGCCTTTATGCTACTTCTCATGTTGTGGAAGATGGGACTTCTGTTGCGGCTCTGCAGCTGCCTAAGAATATGATGTTCAAGCCAAACAGCTGCAGTCCCATCTGGAAATCTAATAAGCAGCCCGTTCACCGGCTTCCTCTCTCTGGTTGTCCCTTACTGAACCATTCTTCAAAGCATGATACTCCAACATGCTTTGAAGAATGTTTCAGAAGAGGAACATGAGTTAGGCTTATCTCCTTGGGTACTGAGCAGACAACAAACACAACCTTTCTGATCCATCGTTCTGCAACAATTCTCTTGAGAAGCAAGCAAGACGAGACATTAGAAAATCTCTTACATTACCCAAGTATTTTTAAATCCTTAAGATGGAGTTTTTTAAAAAAATCAGAATGAGATATTTTAAGGCTCTTTGCAACTGTCAAACATTAATTTGGGGGTTATAATTCCTGGCCATTTTTGCAGATTCTGGAGATAGTGTCCAAAACCCTGTATTGACGGCACATGGGAATTATGTTACAGAAGCATGTCAGAACTTTCAGTAATTTTGGAAGACAAAAACTAAGGAAAGAACATCCCTAAATATTTGCTGGTTTGCTACGCCCGTACCTTGGGAAGTCTGACTTGGCCACGGTAGTTCACGCTCTGGTTACATCCCGTATAGATTACTGCAACGTGCTCTATATGGGGCTGCCTTTGAAGACGGCCCAGAAGCTCCAAATGGTCCAACGCACAGCAGCCAGGTTGCTAACAGAAGCAGCGCTCAGGGAGCATACAACTCCTCTGCTGCATCAGCTCCATTGGCTGCCAGTTTACTACCAGGCTCAATTCAAAGTGCTGGCTTTAGCCTATAAAGCCCTAAACGGTTCCAGCCCAGCTTATCTACCTGAAGCATCTCTTCCTATGAACACTCCAGGAATTTGAGATCGTCCGAGGAGGCCCTGATCTCGATCCCGCCTGCTTTGCAAGCACGTCTGGCGGGGATGAGAGACAGGGCCTTCTCTGTGGTGGCCCCTCAGCTGTGGCTTGTTCAGTAGACTCTCCTCTACAGTTCAATTTTGATGGGAAGTCTTAGTATTGAATGGTTGTGTTGTTAAAGTGTGAAGTATGGAACCCTCCACAGACGGTTGGTCAATGCGACTTAAGCAACATGCAGTCATTGCATTCTTGACAGCAGAAGGTGTCACCCCAAAGGAGATTCATCAGAGAATGCAAGCTGTTTATGGTGATTGTGTTGATGTGAGTACTGTGCGTCGTTGGGCGAGTAAATTTAAAGACGTTGAAGTGGGAACATCTGACTTGCATGACAAGGAAAGAGTTGAGCGTCCTGTGACAGAAACCACCGAGTTGGACGTCCTGTGACAGCAACCACCGGGGGAGTAAGTTTAAAGATGTTGAGGTGACACCTTCTGCTATCAAGAATTCAATGACTGCACATTGCTTAAGTCACACTGACCGACCGTCTGTGCAGGGTTCCATGCTTTGCACTTTAACAACACAACCGTTCAATTCTTAGGCTTCCTGCCAAAATGGAACTGTAGAGGATAGTCTACTGAACAAGCCAGTACCTGTTGCATACCAGTACTGCCATTTGTTGAGGAGTTACAAAGGTAGAGGCAATATTTTTCATTCAACCCTCGTATGTTAACATGACATGACCTTCAATCTGTTTAGGATTCTTAGTTTTTAGTTTTAGTAAGTAACCCATGGAGCGACGTATGTCCAATGTTGTTCTTTGTGTAAAAATGTAAACGTTTGGATACTCTCTCACACTAGAAAATTGCAATAAAAAGAACCCATGCTTTAAAGTTATTTATTTGTTGTGTCAGGGCAACCAGTCAATTGTATTACATTTCTAACAGAAACAAACAAACAAACAAACAGACAGACAAAACACAAAATTTGCAAGTTTGGTAGTTGATCAAAAGTCCTTTGAACAGTATCTGGCCACTTGGAGTGCCTCTGGTGTTGCCGCAAGGAGGTCCTCCCTTGTGCATGTGGCAGGGCTCAGGTTGCATTGCAGCAGGTGGTCAGTGGTTTGCTCCTCTCCACACTCGCATGTCGAGGATTCCACTTTGTGGCCCCATTTCTTGAGGTTGGCTCTGCATCTTGTGGTGCCAGAGCGCAGTCTGTTCAGTGCCTTCCAAGTCGCTAAGTCTTCTGTGTGCCCAGGGGGGAGTCTTTTATTTGGTTGAGGTTCTGGGTTTGAGCCTGCCACTTTTGGACTCTCGCTTGCTAAGGTGTTCCAGCAAGTGTCTCTGTAGATCTTAGAAAACTATTTCTAGATTTAAGTCATTGACGTGCTGGCTGATACCCAAACAAGGGATGAGCTGGAGATGTCACTGCATTGGCCCTTTCACTATTGGCTGCTACTTCCCGGCGGATGTCAGGTGATGCAATACCGGCTAAGCAGTGTAATTTCTCCAGTGGTGTAGGGTGCAAACACCCCGTGATAATGCAGCATGTCTCATGAAGAGCCACATCCACTGTTTTAGCATGGTGAGATGTGTTCCACACTGGGCATGCGTACTCAGCAGCAGAGTAGCCTAGCGCAAGGGCAGATGTCTTCACTGTGTCTGGTTGTGATCCCTAGGTTGTGCCAGTCAGCTTTCGTATGATATTGTTTCTAGCACCCACGTTTTGCTTCATGTTCAGGCAGTGCTTCTTGTAGGTCAGAGCACGGCTTTAAAGTTATTGAAAAGTTAGTCATAACAATAACATTATAGAAAAGTTAGTCATAATAATCCCAATTAATCCTCTGTCATCCCAGTTTTTGCGCTGCCTTTTAAATGCCACTCTTCTCCACTACCTACCTGCCCCTGTCCTCAAATTACTTCATTTTCTATCCCTGACATTTAGGATTCAGAAAGACATTTTGGTGTGAACATTTTGAAATATCTTGCAAGAAGACCAACCTCATCCTCAGGATAAATATTCTGATGAGATCGAAGTCTCTTTGGAGGCTTCCTAAATCTCTCACTTGGTTTTTAGAGATTCTTTCCTCCTTGTTCTTGCAGTTTCTCTGAAGCTGGGTTATCCTCTAATGACCACATTCTACTTTCCAATTCCTGAGGAGGACAGACGTCTTCTCACATCTAATGCCTTTTTCTCCCTGAAAAACTGTTCCTGAGAGATAATCTCAGTAATCATATTGGATTAGCTTTAAAGTACAGCCAATGGCTTCTCATTGGGCACCGTATTCGCCCTCTTTATAGTTTCTGAACAGACACTCTTGCGTTCAAATAGCAAATTCTGAGAATTCAAATATACAAAATTGCTGTCGAAATTGAAAGCAATGGGTTCCATCTTCCCATGTCTCAGCTACTGGTGAAAATGAAGCAAAGAAGCTTTGCTGTCCATTTGCTGAATGACTATCAGAACCTCGGCTCTCAGATTGCTTTCTCCAAGGCTGCATCTGTATTAGGACCTCCGTTAAAATCCCCCATGCACATCAGTCTGACCTCACTGTATTAATGTTTGGCCCCACTTTACTAAGGTTTGACCCCACTTTAACTGCCATTGGTCAATACACTCTACACCAGGCATCCTCAAACTGTGGCCCCCCAGCTGTTTGGGCCTCCAACTCCCAAAAGCCCTAATGAGCTTGTTCAATTGTCAGGAATTCTGGGAGTTGAAGGCTCAAACAGCTGGAGGGCCACAGTTTGGGGATGCCTGTTCTACATCCATCTGCCACTGGCCCAACCCATGTCTCGTATATATACACTATATATCAGGTATGGGCAAACCCAGGCGTGGTGGAGCCCCTTGGGCTCTTTTCTCCGACCCTCCTCTCTCTCACCATTCTATCCTTCCTTCTCTCTTTCCTTCCTCCTTCCCTCCCTCCCTTCCTTCCCTTCCCTTCCACCCTTTTGTCCTTCCATCCTTTCACTCTTCTTCCCCCTCTTTTTCTTTCTTTCCTTCCTTCCCTTTTGTCTTTCCTTCCTTTTTGTCTTTCCTTCCTTCTTTCTTCCCTCCCTCCTTTCCTTCCCTCCCTCCCTCCCTCCCCTCCATCCTTCCTTCCCTTCCTCCTTTCCCCCCCTTCTTTCCCCCTTCTTCTCTCTCTTTTTTTCTTCCTTCCCTTTTGTCTTTCCTTCCTTCTCTCTTTTCTTCCCCTTTCCCTCCCTTTCTTTCCTCCCTCCTTCCTTCCCTTCCACCCTTTTGTCCTTCCTTCCTTTCACCCTTCTTTCCTCCCTTCTTCCTTCTCTCTATCTCCTTCCTTCATTCCCTTTTGTCTTTCCTCCCTTCTCTCTTTGATTCCCCATCCCACCCTCCCTTCCCTCCCTCCTTCCTTTCCTTCCACCCTTTGTCCTTCCTTCCTTTAACCCTTCTTTTCTCCCTTCTTCCCTCTCTCTTTCTCCTTCCTTCCTTCCTTCCCTCCCTCCCTCCCTTTTGTCTTTCCTCCCTTCTCTCTTTGCTTCCCCATCCTTCCCTCCCTCCCTTCCCTCCCTCCTTCCTTCCTTCCTTTAAACCTTCTTTTCTCCCTTTTCCCTCTCTCTTTCTCCTTCCTTCCTTCCTTCCTTCCTTCCTTCCTTCCTTCCTTCCTTCCTTCCTTCCTTCCCTTTTGTCTTTCCTCCCTTCTCTCTTTGCTTTCCCATCCCCCCTCCTTCCTTCCCTTCCACCCTTTTGTCCTTCCTTCCTTTAACCCTTCTTTTCTCCCTTCTTCCCTCTCTCTTTCACCTTCCTTCCTTCCTTCCTTCCTTCCTTCCTTCCTTCCTTCCTTCCTTCCTTCCTTCCCTTTTGTCTTTCCTTCCTTCTCTCTTTCCTTCCCCCTCCCTCCCTTCCACCCTTTTGTCCTTTTTTCCTTTCACCCTTCTTCCCAGCCTTCTTCCATCTCTCTTTCCCCTTTCTTCCTTCCTTCCTTCCTTCCTTCCTTCCTTCCTTCCTTCCTTCCTTCCTTCCTTCCTTCCTTCCTTCCTTCCTTCCTTCCTTCCTTCCTTCCTTTGTCTTTCTTTCCTTCTCTCTTTCCTCTCTCCCTCTCTCCTATACCTCCCTTCCTCCCCTCCATTCCATTCCACCTTTCCTTCCACGCTTCTCTTCTTCCTTCCCTCCCTCCCTTTTTCCTTCCTCCTTTCCTCCTGGGGGTTGTTTACTTGGGAAAAGAAGACAATTCAGAGGGTGTCCACTTCTGAATCCTAGAACCCTCCTTCATGAATCCTCTCACACATGTTCTGCCCTGCTTTCTCTGAAAAATATCCCATAAATTGCTCAGCCAAGGAAGAAACCCTTCAACCAGCTGGAACTGAAGTGCTCAGGAGGGGAAAAAAACACAAAGAATGCAAAACTTGGCTGTTGAACGCATTCTAACAGCTCTAAAGAAAAAGAAAACCCCAGATGTTTTCATTCAGTGAAGCAATCTTCCTTCTCCAACATTAATGTACCCGGAAGGAAATCATTATGCTATTTCTGCAAAGGGCAGTCATCGGATAATTGGGCATACTATTTTTGTTACTGCAACATTTAACTTTAAAGAAATGAAATAATCCATTATGAGTCTCTTCCCAAAGGTCTTTGATAAGATGCTGTTGGTGAAGATGTATTGATATGGGTTGTTGTAGGTTTTTCCGGGCTATATGGCCATGTTCTAGAGGCATTTTCTCCTGAGGTTTCACCTGCATCTATGGCAAGCTTCCTCAGAGGTTGCTTGCCATAGATGCAGGCGAAACGTCAGGAGAAAATGCCTCTAGAACATGGCCATATAGCCTGGAAAAACCTACAACAACCCAGTAATTCCGGCCATGAAAGCCTTCGACAATACATGTATTGATATATTTATAACTAGCCACCCCCTGCCACACATTGCTGTGGCCCAATCTGTGTATATGTGTTTTGTGTGTGTATATATGTGTGTATGTCCGAACGTATTCTCCCCTATGAACCAGCAAGGTTGTTAAGATCTTCTGGAGGGGCCCTGCTCTTGGTCCAACCACTTTCGCAATTGCGTCTGGTGAGGATGAGATACAGGGCCTTTTCCGTGGTGGCCCCTCGGCTATGGAACTCTCTCCCAAATGAGGTTAGATGTGCCCACTCCCTCCTATCCTTCATCAGGCTAGTGAAATCCTGGCTATGGAATGAAGCATTCCCAGAATAATGGTTGAGACCGGCAACAGACTAAAGTTATTGGTATATGCGGACTGTGTTGGACATGATTTTATCTTGGCGAACTGGCTTATATGTATTTTACTTTTTATGTAAGGTAAAGGTAAAGGTAGTCCCCTGACATTAAGTCCAGTCATGTCTGACTCTGGGGTGTGGTGCTCATCTCCATTTCTAAGCCGAAGAGCCAGCGTTGTCCATAGACACCTCCAAGGTCATGTGGCCAGCATGACTGCATGGAGCGCCCTTACCTTCCCGCCGGAGCGGTACCTATTGATGTACTCACATTTGCATGTTTTCGAACTGCTAGGTTGGCAGAAGCTAGGGCTGACAGCGGAAGCTCACGCCGCTCCCCGGAATCGAACCTGCAACCTTTTGATCAACAAGCTCAGCAGCTCAGTGCTTTAACCCACTGCGCCATTTTAATCTATTGTTGTTGTATGATGTTTTTAACTGTATTGTGGCATTGAATTCTTGCTGTGAGCTGGTCTGAGTCCCTCTGTGGAGGTTGAGAAGATCGGGATATAAAAGTTTGAGATAAATAATAATAAATATCTCTGTGTACGAACCCGCATCTCTGTGTACGAACCCACACAATCTCTTCGATCATCTGGAGAGGCCCTGCTCATGATCCCACCACCATCGCAAGCGCGATTGGTGGGGACGAGGGAGAGGGCCTTCTCGGTGGTGGCCCCTCGACTCTGGAACTCACTCCCCTGGGACATTAGGCAAGCTCCAACTTTGGCAGTCTTGAGGAGGAGCCTGAAAACATGGTTGTTTCAGTGTGCCTTGCCAGGATAAGGAAACTCCCAGCAATATGTCCTTAAATGCACTTTAATAATGATTTAAGATTGTCTGCACATTTCTTCCCTCTCCAAAACCTCTATCCCAATTACATGTCACCTGTTCATGCCCAGATTTATTTTTTTAAATTTTAATTATTACATTTGGCCCAGCCATAGGTTTTTTTAAATGCATCGTGTCAATGTTTATTGCTTATTTTGCTTATGAGTTTATGTATTGTTTTTGTATTATTGCTGTTTATTGTTTATTGTTGTATTGTGGGCTCAGCCTCATGTAAGCCGCACCAAGTGCTTTGGGAGATGGTAGTGGGGTACAAATAAAGTATATATATATATATATATATATATATATATATATATATGGGTTCATATATTTGTGTGTGTGTATATATGTGTGTATATATTTGTATATTTGTATGTTTGTATGAGTACGTGCATATTGTGTATATGTGTGTGCTTGTTTATATGCATATTTGTGTGTATATATGTATGTATGTGGATATGTATATATATGTGCATGCGTATATGTATATATGTATGTCTGCACATATATGTGCATGTGTATATGTATATGTGTGTATGTATATGTATGCGTGCATATGTGTATATTTGTGTGTGTTTTTGCATATACATGTGTCTGTGTGTATGAATGAGTGCATGTGCATATGTATATGAGTGTATGTGTATATACGGTGTATTTTTAGGGTTTTTAAGACTGTTCTGCTGGGATTTTATGTGTGTGTGCGTGTGTTTATGGGTGATGGACATTCATTGGACTGTTAGGTGTCTTGTGTCCAAATTTGGTGTCAATTCGTCAGCAGTTTTTGAGTTATGTTAATCCCACAAATGAACAATACATTTTTATTTATATAGACTAGCTGTCCCCTGTCACGCATTGCTGTGGCCCACATGGGGATTCTGTGTGGGTGGTTTGGCCCAGTTCTATCGTTGGTGGGGTTCAGAATGCTCTGTGATTGTAAATGAACTATAAATCCCAGCAACTACAACTCCCAAATGTCAAGATTCTATTTAACCCCCAACTCCACCAGTATTCACATTTGGGCATATTGAGTATTTGTGTAGAGTTTGGTCCAAATCCATCATTTTTGAGTCCACAGTGATCTCTGGATGTAGGTGAACTACAACTCCAAAACCAAAGGACACTGCACAGCAACAGTATTTTCTGTTGGTCATGGGAGAACTGTGTGCCAAGTTTGGTTCAATTCCATCGTCGGTGGGGTTCAGAATGCTCTTTGATTGTAGGTGAACTATAAATCCCAGCGACTAAAACTCCCAAATGACAAAATAATTTTTTTGAGTGAAGGACATACATTGGGTTGTTAGATGTCTTGTGTCCAAATTTGGTGTCAATTCGTCCAGTGGCTTTTGAGTTGTGTTAATCCCACAAACAAACATTACATTTTTATTTATATAGATTGAGGGGAAAACAAGCACCTAGGAAATGAGCATAAAGTGACTATGACAAATGTGGTGACTGACATCACATTTCATACCACTTAACATGCCCGATGTGTACTATAATTCTCTGCATTTGGAAGGATGAGAAACACTTTGTAACTAGAATCATAGATTTGGAAGAGACCTTGTGGGCCATCCAGAATGACTCCCCGCCAAGAAGCAAGAAAATCACATTCAAAGCACCCCCGACAGATGGCCATCCAGCCTCTGCTTAAAAGCCTCCAAAGAAGGATCCTCCACCACATTTTAAGAGAATTACATCAAGAAATATTTTATCACATTTCCCTCCTATTGCAGACTCATCACACAGAGAGTAAATTCCCCATATTTGCAAAGGTGAGGCAAGTGCGTTAAAGTAAGAGATTAGCAAGCTCAGATTATTAGTTTGCTACACTTTTTATGTGGCACAGAATGCAAATAAATCTCCATATTTGGGAGAATAAAGACAACCATTTATTACAGGGCTTACTGTGTATCCTTTCCTATCTACTAAAAGTCCAATGTAGCAGTTGATAGTTTACCATATATTTTATAACATCATCATCTTCAACAACAACAACAACAATAACAAGCCGGTAAAGGTGGTCCTAGTGGTGATTGGCACAATGGGTGCAGTGCCTAAAGACCTTGGCCTGCACTTAAGAACAATTGGTATTGGCAAAATTACCATCTGCCAGCTGCAAAAAGCTACGCTGCTCGGAGCTGCACACATTATTTGCTAATACATCACACAGTCCTAGACACTTGGGAAGTGCCCGATGTGTGATTGGACACAAAAACTGTTTACTTAATCTTGTTGTGTATCTAACAACAACAACAAGCCAATAAAGGTGGTCCCAGTGGTGATTGTCACACTGGGTGCAGTGCCTAAAGACCTTGGCCTGCACTTAAAAACAATCGGCACTGACAAAACTACAATCTGTCAGGTGCAAAAGGCCACCCTGCTCAGATCTGCATGCATTATTCACTGATACTTCACACAGTCCTAGACACTTGGGAAGTGTCCGATGTGTGATTGGACACAAAGGCTGGCATAGTGATATTGTTTGCTGTTTACTTAATCTTATTTATTTATTTATTTCTAACATTTCTACCCCACCCCTCTCAACCCCCAAGGGGGGGACTCAGAGCAGCTTACACTGGCAGCAATTCAATGCCGACACGTAAAAAACAGATACAATAAATATAACAGAATTTAAACAGTAAAAACAGTAAATTAAAAACAATCTAAAAACATTATTATCAAGCCAATGGTTGCATCCAGTCCAATTTCACATCCAAGGTGCTTTCATGCCTGCTGTCCAAACGTCTGGTCCCAAAACCATGATTTCAATTTCTTCCTAAATGAAAGGAGGGATGATACCAATCGAATCCCGCTGGGGAGCGAGTTCCACTGACGGGGGGTCACCACCAAGAAGGCCCTGTCCCTCATCCCTGCCAAATGCGTTTGTGAAGCTGGCAGGGCTGAGAGTAGGGCATCCTTGGACGATCTTAAATGACGGGGTAGAATGTATCTAACAACAACAACAACAACAACAACAACAACAACAACAACAACAAGCCAGTAAAGGTGGTCACAGTGGTGATCAGCACACTGGGTACAGTGCCTAAAGACCTTGGCCTGCACTTAAAAACAATCAGTACTGACAAAATTACCAACCGTCATCTGCAAAAGGCCACCCTGCTCAGAGCTGCACGCATTATTCGCCAGTACCTCACAGAGTCCTAGACACTTGGGAAGTGTCCGTTGTGTGATTGGACACAAAAGCTGTTTACTTAATCTTGTATATCTAACAACAACAACAACAACAACAACAACAGCAAGCCAGTAAAGGTGGTCCCAGTAATGATTGGCACACTGGGTGCAGTGCCTAAAGACCTTGGCCTGCACCTAAAAACAATCGGTACTGACAAAATTACCATCTGCCAGCTGCAAAAGGCCACTCTGTTTGGAGCTGGACGCGTTATTCGCCAGTACATCACAGAGTCCTAGAAACTTGGGAAGTGTCCGATGTGTGATTGGACGCAAAAGCTGGCATAGTGATCTTGTTTTCTGTTTACTTAATCTTGTTGCGTATCTAACAACAACAACAACAACAACAAGCTAGTAAAGGTGGTCCCAGTGGTGATCGGCACACTGGGTGCAGTGCCTAAGGACCTTGGCCTGCACCTAAAAACAATCGGAACTTACCATCTGCCAGCTGCAAAAGGCCACCCTGCTTGGAGCTGCACTTGGGAAGTGTCCAATGTGTGATTGGACACAAAATCTGGAAGAGTGATATTGTTTGCCGTTTACTTAATCTTGTTGTGTATCTAACAACAACAACAACAATAACTTTATTCTTATACCCTACCACCATCTCAGTAAAATTCTTTATTGCTTGGCAGAAAGAAATGGCAAGTGTACTTCCCTTTTCTGCCATACATTTGATAGAGATCTTTGGAAATAGAAAAGGATGCCCACCACCATCATAGGTTGTTAGACTTATGATGGTGGTGGACATCCTTTCTCTATCCAAACGTTTCTGTCAATTCAGGCTTCATTGTGGTTATGCCGCAACCAAATATTATAAACAACGTGCTCACCTGCTTTGTTCGAATGGGAAGAGAGGAGTTTATTCTGCAAGACCTCAGGAGAAGAGCAAGGATAACCCAGCAGATGTAGCCTTGGATTAGTCAATCCGTCTTGCTCTCTTTCCATGGCATCTTCCTCCTTGGCAACTGGAGACTCAATGCCACTTGGAGACAAATATTCTCACGAGGCTTAAGCTCAAGTTCTTTCGAGTTGGCAAAAGTGCCGGTGAAATGCCACTGTGTGCCGATTCCCCCATCTTGTGCCGGGACGATTGCCTGGCGCCAAGTCCCGGATTCACAATTTCTACCAATCTCCTTGCCAGGCCGCTTGCGACGTTTGCCCACACCTTCATAGTGGATCGCTTGTCTTGGGATGCATTTGTATTGGACTCAGTTCAGTTCGCCTTGCTCATGCAGCGGCATGTGCTCCAAGGAATCCCACTGAAACCCAAGGGAAGAAAATACGATTCCAATATAAGCAGGATGATGTGGTTGCTTCTTGAAGTTTGAGAGAATCTGGTAGTCATTGGTAGAGTCATACCAATGCCAGTGTACTGAGTTATCTTTGAAGCGAAAGACCTACAAATTCCAAACCCTCTTGTTTGTCAAGGCCTTTTAAAAACATGCTGCCATGTGAGAGCAATTCAGTTGCAATAGATGATGTGGTGCAACCAAATAAAGTCAAGGAGCCAAGGTTCTTTTCTAATTTTTCATTACATTGCTTACTGTTTTTCGTTCACATATCAACTGACATGCTGAGACCAACATCAAAGTATGTATGTATGTATGTATGTATGTATGTATGTATTTATGACATTTATATGCCGCCCTTCTCACCCCGAAGGGGACTCAGAGCGGTTTACAAGATATATAAACATACAATATATTTTGTTATTAGCATAGTACAATATCAGTATTAAATATTACTCTATTGTACTGTGCTGTCGTGCGCTGGGCTTATAGCAATTGGCTTTGTGCCCAGCGGGAAGCGGGGGTGCCTCGGATGAGAGGCCCTATGGGTTTTCCTATACAAAGTCTTTGGAAGCTTAAAAGTTTAACAAAGTTCTTTATTATCGCTTAGGTCTTCAACAAACAATCTTAGATCTTCAACAAATCAAACAAATGCTTCTTAACTTGTCTATAATGGACAGGCAGCTTGCTTGGAGAACTATTTATTTCCTTTATGAGGAAAACCCTTTTTAACCCCTCCCTGGGCAATCTGCTTTCTAGGCTTTGCTGGTGTGGACCCTACTCCCGACTCCCGAGTAGACCTACCAGCCAAGGCTCTGAAGAATTTCAAGCTGGAGTCCTTAGGATTTTTCCCATGAAAGTTGTAGGTCTGTTTCTCTAACCCCAATGAGGGTTGTGCTGTAAAGCTGTTTCTCTTAAAAGTCTTTCTTTAGAGACTGTTCTCAAAGCTGTGAGGCTGTAAACTCCACAGCCAGAGCTTTTGGGACTGTTTCCCCCCGGATTTTTTAAGAAACGAAGCTTCTCTACAGGTAGAAAACTTTTACGTCCTGTAGCTGAGCTTCCAACTGTAAGATTGAACTAAAATGGTTCCCTTTCCCTCCTGAACCTGGAAAAAAGGGCGGAACTAAAACTTAACGATGATAGACAGATGGCTAGCCCCATGACTGCAGCCTAGCAGGAACCATCCAACTGCAAAATGCATGGCCAGAACAAGCATATGAAAACGCTCAAAGAATGAAAGGGAGTTTGGAGCTCCTGGTACAGCCGTACCAGCACATGTACTATACCATTATATTGTAATATTATTAGTAATATTACATGTAATATAAAATATATAATTATAATATCATATTATTTATTTATTTATTTGCAGTATTTATATTTTGTCCTTCTCACCCCACAGGGGAATCAGGGTAGATCACAATGCACATATACATGACAAGCATTCCATGCCATAGACACACAACATATATAGACAGACAGACAGAGGCTATTTAACTTTCCATCTTATGAGGGTATGCTTCGAATTCCGGCCACCGGGGGAGCTGTTGCTTCACCGTCAACTTGTGACATCGATGGAGTACTTTCTCATTTCTTTTGCACACTGCTGAAGATTTTTATGGCGTCGTAAATTGGTTAAATTGGCCTCCTTGCATAAACGGTACCTAAATTTCCTACTTGAAAGATGCAACTGTCTTTCGGGCTGCAAAAGTCATCAGCAAGCTAGACAAATGGTTGGGAGCTTACTCCTACCTCAGCTGGCTTCAAACCCATAATCTTTCGGTCAGTAGTGATTTTAATGCAGCTGACTCCCAACCAGCTGAGCCACACCCCGGTCCATTTTGTACACTCATATTTTATATTATATTGGGCATGAAACACAGTTTAGATTACATAAATATAATATATACTGCCCTATATCATCCATGGCTCTCCTCAAACAATGCACAGGAACTTTTGGTAGGGCTCCGTGGATGATTTAGAGCAGAGCCGGCATATGCTGCTGTGGCAGCAACATGTGAAGCTTCCCATGTTGTGCAAGAAGAAACGGGGGGAGGTCATGTGGTTGATACCTCCCCCCCCCCCATGGAATCAGCTGCCTCATGAGCCAGGTGATGAAGGGCATGAGCTGATGAGTTCCCTGTGCCCCCCAATGACAGTTGCCGGATTTGCCATGACACAGATATTGATGAAGGCATGATGGAAATACATAATACATGTATTGGAAAATATATTGGATGTAACTATATTAGAAATAAGTATTAGAAAATATATATGAAGTCACAGAGGAATATGTATGCATGAACGTCACTTCACTTGGGAAAATATGCTCTTCTTAAAAACTGCAAATTAGATGCCACAAGAGGCCAGGGTCTAGGAAAGGAATGTCTAAGGCTTCTAGCAAATATCAAGAGACCCTTTTGTACAACGCAGGGCTTATCCTAAGATTCATGATGTAGCCTTGTCATCAAGAGGCTTCTTCATACCAAGAAAGACTTGTCTCAAGATGGGTGGAAGTTCTTGCTATCAGTAGCCGGTGGTAGATACTCTGGCGCTCTGGAGTACAAGATGGTCCTTCAGTAGCAACTCTTTAGATAAAGGTGCTTAATGGAAGATTAAAGGTACTGAAATTAAAAATATGCTGTTGGAAACAATGTAAAGTGACATTTTGTGATGCACATTATGAAGCTTGTATGATGTATACATGTTATTTTAAAGGGTATATAAATCAAGGCAATTCCTTTGGTCACCACCCTGTTTCCTGGAATACCAGCAGGGTCCATATCTGGTTGGTGCCAACCGAGAATAAACCGTACTTTTGCAGATCTCAGGAACTCTCTTTTGTCTCTTTTTCTCAAACCTTCTCCCTGTCATTTCAATATGAAGAATCTGTATAGAGTTGCCCCATAGTTGCACTTCCTGATTCAAGATCTCAATCAAGGTGTCTTCAGGCAACAAAGGAGGAGGCTAGATTGCAAACTAATGACCCCATTGCTTCTTCTATTGTGCCTCCCATCTATTTGGACCTCAAGCCATGTTCTCTGACCCCAACTACTGTGGCCTTGATGAAAATCCTTCCCTAAAGCCAGCTGCTAACGTTTTCTTGACTGACACGATTGCAAGTGACACATTTGGCACCCTGTCTAAATTTGTCCCTTATTTAGGTGATGGAATAGATAGGAAAGCTCTCGTAGGGAGCATGCATACATCAGCAACTTCTGTTTGCAGATTTGTAATATGGATAATACCAAGAGCGATCCTTTCTGGGAGACAGAAAAATACGTTTTATTTTCAGCTGAGACTCTGGCATAGAATCTCATCCAAACGCAAACCAGAGTAATGATAAAGGCATTGACTTTCACCTTTTATACATCTTCAAATGCAGGCAAACAAAGAAACATGCTTCTACATATATAACATCATCAGTACGTCACCTTTTTTTAAAAAATAGTCTTTATTGTGATTTTCACTATAACAACGAAAGAGGGGGAACAATGGATGTGATAGAAAAGGTTAGAAAATTGATAGGTTGGTAGAAAGATGGGAGAGGGGGAGGGGGAAGTGGGAACGTAGGGGATTACGAAGAGGGCCAGTCCATCTACCTGTGCAAAAAAGATAAAAAGAGGAAGAGAAAAAGAAAAAGAAAAAGGAGAAGAAGAAAAGGGGTCTTTGGTGGCTTCCGTTCGGTCCGCTGAGGAAATGTCTTTAGTTTTACACATCTTCTTTTGGTCTCACATTCCTTTCTTATTTGATTAAATCCCTGATGCCTAGTATTATATATTGAGTTTGTTTTTCTTTCTCAGGTATTCTTTTAGTTGGTTCCAGTTTGTTGGTTTTTCCTTACTTTGATCCTTTAATAGATATGAGAGTCTATCCGAGTCCATAAATTCTACTACTTTCTTGAACCATTCGTCGTTAGAGGGGGTTTTGTTAGTTTTCCACTTTTTTGCAATTAATATTCTTGCAGCTGCAGATAGATAGAAAAAGATTTTTTCCTCGTAGTTCTTTAGATCGAGGTTTGTTATATTCAGTAAATAATACTCGGGTTTCAGTTTGAATTTTGTTTTAATTATATTTTGTGTATGTTTGTGAACCTGTACCCAAATCAGTACGTCACCTTAAGCATCATAGAAATATCAAATTACATCTTCTACATGCAAATGTCTTCATATTTTTTCTAAGGAACAGCTTACATCCATCAGGGGCCTACTTTTGACCTGTCAGGAGGGAGGGGGAGAAACACCTTACTTTTTACTTATATCTGTTGGTACCAGGACTATAATAATAATAATAATAATAATAATAATAATAATAATAATCTTTATTTATACCCCGCCACCATCTCCCCAACAGGGACTCGGGGCGGCTTACATGAGCCCAAGCCCAAACAACAAATTACAACAAAACAAAACCAAAAACACAAGCAACAAACAACAATATCATAATTACATAAAACATATGAATACATTAACGATATAAGATTACAATAAACACAGTCACAGTGACAATGGGTGGCCTACATGTGCAAAAAAAAAAAGATTTAAAAAACTGATTAAAAACTCAGGTGAGATAAAAGGAGAAGCAGATTATTTGCGGGGGGGCTCATTAAAATGGGGATTGTGTAATCAAGCTTTCCCACCGGGGGGGCGGGGGACGGGGACGGGGGATGGGGACGTATACTCCAATGACAAAAACGTTGAGGCTAAGCAATAATGTGAGGTTGTATACCTACTCACCAAAGGCTCAGCGGAAGAGCCAGGTTTTAAGGTTCTTTTTAAAGGTTTCTAGGGGAGGGGCTTTCCTAATCTCTCCAGGTAATGATTTCCAGAGTCGGGGGGGGGGGGGGCACAGAGGAAAAAGTTCTCTCTCTTGTGCTCACAAGGCAAGATTGTGAAACTGGCAGGGGTGAAAGAAGGGCCTCCCCAGAAGATCGGAGGGCCCGGGCTGGTTCATGGAGGGAGATACAGTCACAAAGGTAGCCCGGTCAGACCGGTGACTGACCTGGATGACCTCTGTCTTGTCCTTTCTTATCTCTCCCGATTGGAATGTTCAGCCCCCCCCCCCCCCGCCCCGCCCCTTTTGCCTGTGCCTTGGACCCAGATACTTCAGCTTCCTTTTGTCCTGTCAGCTTGGCTTTCTAATACAGAGAGAACTTGATTTTTTCTACATTTCAGTGCTTGTAATGTACATACAATGTATGTATAAATATTTATATTTCCAATATCTCCACATCCGCTGCATCTTTTCACCTGGCTCCAGATCCCTTCATATCTACTTAGGCTCAGTGGTGACCACGTTGCTTGCTTGAAGGCAAACTGTCTGCAAGTTGACCTGTGAGGATAACACAAAGAGGAAATGTGATCCCTCTGAAATCCTGGCTGAATCGGCCCTTCTGTGATGGATTTATTTGCAGCTCATGTCAAAGAGAGTTTGGGGAAATTCCTGCCCTGACTTCTCATCCCTCAAATATGACGAGCCCACAGACCTTTCAGAGGCAAATTCAGCCAAGAGGAAAACACAGAATGATGTCCAAATTCTTCTTCTTTTTGAAAATGCCCAATGACTGATTCACATCAGCTTTCATTCTTGGGATTTATGAGCATAAATAACAAAATAGGTGTAATGTGGGAAAATGAAGTCCTTTCCCAAGTTTGCAGCCTATGGGCACTCAGGTATTTAAAAAATCATGACAAGAGGAATTGGGAGGAACCTCTCCTCCTCCCATGAACTAACCACTACCCAAATAGTACATAGAAGAGACTGACAGCCGGACCAATTTCTATAATGGCAAATGCTGCTTGAAAAATGGGAATGTGCTTCCTATTAAGTATGGAAGTAAATCTTTCAAAGACCAGCGGTGCCTTCGGGCAGTGTTGACATAAGGCTTCGTACACAAATCGTTCCTTCTGAACACTGGCCCCATTCCAGTTGGGCATCCAAGGCTGCCGCATATCAAAAAGAGAGATAAACGGATGCAATTTAACAATTTATTTATTTAGGTGTGCTGCAATGCTCCACTGGGATTCCTTCCCAGGTAATCCTCAGAGCTCAGGATGCTTGTCTGTTCTTAAGGTGAAAAGCACATATCTGTGTTTTAGATGGATTAGGGATCAGCTGGTTTTCCCTGTAATAGGCAGTAAGAGCATCTAGAGCTTTGGAGAGCTTCTGTTTAACCATCTCAAAGCTCCCTGCTTGAGCGGTAATGGCACGATCATCAGCATAGATGAAAGTCTCTGTCCCTTCTGGCAGTGGCTGGTCATTTGTGTAAATGTTGAACATGGATGGAACCATCTCAAATACCTGAGAGTTTCTCTGGACAATACTCTGACCTATAAGAAGCACTGCCTGAATATCAAGCAAAAAGTGGGCACTAGACACTAGACACAATATCATATGAAAGCTGACTGGCACAACCTGGGGATCACAACCAGACACAGTTAAGACATCTGCCCTTACGCTTTGCTACTCTGTTGCTGAGTACGCATGCCCAGTGTGGAACACATCTCACCACACTAAAACAGTGGATGTAACTCTTAATGAAACATGCCGCATTATCACGAGGTGTCTGCACCCTACACCACTGGAGAAATTACACTGTTTAGCCCTTGGGGAGAGTGAAGTCCAGAATAGGGGCAGAAACCAATAAGTCATGCAAAGAATTAATGGAGTTCCACTGAGCCAAAGGATGGAATTCTGCAGAGCTGAGAACGAAGCAGGTCCTTGGTCCTTGGGGAAACTACAGCTCTCGAGAGAGAGGCAGAGACCCCAAGGTCTAGCCATTCCCGAAGTCTCGTGGGGTTCACATTGCTGTTAGTGTCTTGGCAAATTGACGAAGACTCCCCTATGGTGCAGTCTGGTACCCTTGTCCTTTGCAGAACTATAAGTTACCATCCCTTGTTGGGGAGGGGGGGGGGCATGCTCGACTTCAATACCAGTATTTTTTTTTTAAAAAACCCCTCTAAAATTAGGCAACTGAACATACTAGAGGGGTTTAGGGACTGATTCAACAGGATGGAAGTTGTAGTTCACCCTGCATCAGGACACAGCACTGTGACCCCTACCGACAATGGAACTGGACCGCATTTGGCACACAGAACCCCCATGACTAACAGAACATACTGGAGGGATTTGGGGGGAATCGGCCTTGACATTTGGGAGTTGTAGGTACCGGGATTTATATTTCACCTTCAATCTCATAGTAATCTGATCACCACCAACGATGGACCTGGACTTATCTTGGCACACAGAACCCTCATGACCAAGAAAAATCACTGGAGGGATTTTTTTTTTTGGGGGGGGGGGGGTTCACTTTGATTTATAGGAGCTGTAGTTTGCCTACATCCAGAGAGCACTGTGAACCCAAACAACGATGTATCAGTACCAAATTTAGCATGTATACCCGACATGCCCGAATTTGAATACTGGTAGGCTTTGGTGGGAACTGGTCTTGACATTTGGGAGTTGTAAATACTGGGATTTATAGTTCACCTGCAATCTAAGAGCACTTTGGACCCCACTAACAATGGATCTGGACCAAACTTGGTACACATACCCAAAATGCCCACTGAAGGGGTATGGGAGAGATTGACCTTGATTTCTGGGAGTTGTAGTTCACCTACAGCCAGAGACACTGTGGACCCCATTGGCGATGAACCTGGATCAAACTCAGCACACAGAATCCCCATGACCAACCGAATCTACTCGAGGTGTTTGGGGGAAACTGTCTTTCATTTTTGGGAGTTGTAGTTCACCTACATCCGGAGACACCAGGACTACTACCGACAATAGATCAGGACCAAACTTGGCACACAGAACCCCCATGACCACCTGGACCTACTGGAGGGATTTGAGGGGAACTGACCTTCATTTCCGGGAGTTGTAGTACACCTACAATGGGCCCACCACCAAACTTAGCACACAGAACCACCATGACCAACTGAACATACTGGAGGAGTTTGGGGGAACTCAACTTCCTTTCTGGAAGTTGTAGTACTGCCACAATCAGAGAAGCCGTGACCTTTCCCGATGATGTACCTGGATCAAACTTGGCATACAGAACCCCCATGACTAACTCAACCTACTGGAGGAGTTTGAGGGGACTAACTCACCATAGTGGGAGTTGTAGTTTACCTTGCAGCCAGAGACCATACGGAACCCCACCGATGTTGCATCTAGAGAGTAAACTTGCCCAATATGACAAACTTTACTGATGGAGTTTCAGGGGGTTATCCTGGCATGATGTGAGTTGTAGTTCACCCACAACCTATGCATTTTGAAAAATAAAAATGTGACTTTTTCAAATAACCTGGGCAACGCAGGGTATCCAAGCTAGTATAATAATAGAATATAAACTGGCAAAATCATGGTGTGCTTTGGGGAATTAAAAACAAGTATTCTCAAACTGTGCATGGTTAAATCCATGGATACAGAATGTGTGGATATGGAAGAGACTTAGTATATAAGAAAATAGTTTGTCAACTGCTTTGGGAATCTTTTTGGACAGCAGAACACTGAATGTTTGAAACAAATTCAGCATCATTGCTCCCAAAAAGGCGTTTCTGAGGCTCTCGGAGGTTGCAACATAAACACCAAAGAGAATAAATTCCATTGAAGGCAGTGGGGTTTTCTTCAAGATAAATAGGGACAGGAATGAACTGTGAATATTACCCAATTACTCACTGGTCTCTGTGGGCAGCGTCTGGGAACAGTTGCATCCTCTGCCAAGATTGTTCCGGCACTCCATCCTTCTTCCTCTTCAGAAATAACTGGATGTTGAGTCCCACTTGCAGAGAAATGAGAATGTTTCCAGATCTGTGGAAAAAAGACTAGTTAAGACTACTGGGAAATTGAGGATCAGCTCAGATGTTACTGAAAGAACATGAGAAGAAGCCTAGGGAAGGAGACAGCCAGCCCGGTTTGACCCTAAACACGTGCTTCATTCATCTTCATCCACCTGCATTTATGGGGGAGAATGAACATGTATCATGGAGTCCTGATTAGCACCAATATTACTGCCAAGAATCCCAAGCTCTGAGGATTACCTGAGAAGGAATCCCACTGGAGCATTTCAGCACACCCAAATACCTGGGAGTCACTCTGGACCGTCCTCTGACCTACAAGAAGCACTGCTTGAATATCAAGCAAAAAGTGGGCACCAGACACAATATCATACGAAAGCTGACTGGCACAACCTGGGGATCACAAGCAGACACAGTTAAGACATCTGCCCTTACTCTTTGCTAAGGGCAGAGTACGCATGCCCAGTGTGGAACACATCTCACCATGCTAAAACAGTGGATGTGGCTCTTAATGAGACATGCCGCATTATCACGGGGTGTCTGCGCCCTACACAACTGGAGAAATTACATTATTTACCCGGTATTGCACCACCTGACATCCGCCGGGGAGTAGCAACCAATAGTAAAAGGACCAAGGCAATGACATCTTCCGCCCACCACATTTGGGTATCAGCCAGCACGCCAATGACTTAAATCAAGAAATAGTTTTCTAAGATCTACAGAGACACTCACTGGAACACCTTAGCAAGTGAGAGTCCAAAAGCGGCAGGCACAAATCCAAAACCTCAATCCATGGTTGGAACCAAATGACTCCCCCCCTGGGCACACAGAAGACTGGGTGACTTGGAATGCGCTGAACAGACTGCGCTCTGGCACCACAAGATGCAGAGCCAACCTCAAGAAATGTGGCCACAAAGTGGAATCCACGGCATGCGAGTGCGGAGAAGAGCAAACCACTGGCCACCTGCTGCAATGCAACCTGAGCCCTGCCACATGCACAATGGAGGACCTTCTTGCGGCAACACCAGAGGCACTCCAAGTGGCCAGATACTGGTCAAAGGACATTTAATAGAATACCAAGTCTGCAAACTTTGTGTTTTGTTTGTAGTTGTTAGAGTGGTCCAGCATTTCTGTGTTGTCAAATAATAATATAGTGTGTCCAGATAGGTTCATCAGGTGCTCTGATTTTTTTTTTTTAGGTGATCCCTTGTAGCTCAAGGATGATGGTCTTCCAGATGTGCGTCCATAGGTGGCTGTGGAGCCCTATTCTTGATCTGCATATTCTCCAGCATTGAGGACATCTGTTTCCAGATAGAAGGGAATCCCAGTCAGGGGTGGCTTGACATACCTTACCCTTGGTACATATCTCCCTTTCGTCCTCCATTCGTGCCTCTTCAAATTCCACAGCACTGTTGCTCACAGCTGACCTCCAGCTGGAGCGCTCAAGGGCCAGGCCTTCCCAGTTCTCAGTGTCCAACATTCCGTTTTCCATTCTTGAGTTCGGAGTAGAGCAACTACTTTGGGAGATGGTGGTCGGGCATCCGGACAACGTGGCCGGCACAGCGGAGTTGATGGCGGCAGACCATCGCTTCAATGTTGGTGGTCTTTGCTTCTTCCAGCATGCTGACATTTGTCTGCTTGTTTACCCAAGAGATTTGCAGGATTTTTCGGAGGCAGCGCTGATGGAATTGTTCCAGGAGTTGCATGTGATGTCTGTAGACAGTCCACGTTTCACAGGCTTTTGTGGAGAGGTGGCTGCCAAGGTAGCGGAAATGATCAACATTTTCTAATGTTATACCATTAAGCTATATTTCTGGCATTGGAGAGGGATTGGCTGGTGACTGCTGGAAGAGGACTTGGGTTTTCTCGATGTTCAATGAGAGGCTGAGCTTTTCATATGCTTCTGCGAAGGTGTTTAGAGTGACTTGTAGGTCTTCTTCTGAATAAGCACAGACTACGTTATCATCAGCATACTGGAGTTCTATAACAGATGTTGTTTTGGCTTTCAGTCTGCTGAGGTTAAACAGCTTGCCATCTGTCTCACAGATTATTTCCACTCTGGTGGGAAGCTTCCCGTCAACAAGGTGAAGTATCATAGCCATGAAGATGGAAAATAAGGTTGGGGCAATAACACATCCCTGTTTGACACCTGATTCCACTTTAAATGGGTCACTTAGACTTAGAGGTTTGTCCTTACATTCATGTGACACACCTACACACTGCAGCTGACACACTAATACAAGTAATTACAAATCCCAAAGGTCAATGTCTATTTTCCCCAAACTCCACCAGTGTTCACATTTGGGCATATGGAGTATTCGTACCAAGTTTGGTCCAGATCCACCATTGTTTGAGTCCACAGTGCTCTCTAGATGTAGGTGAACTACAACTCCAAAACTCAAGGTCAATGTCCACCAAACTCTGCAAGTATTTTCTCTTGTTCATGGGAGTTATGTGTGCCAAATTTGGTTCAATTCCATCATTGGTGGAGTTTAGGATGCTCTTTGATTGTAGGTGAACTATAAATCCCAACAGCTACAACTCCCAAATGACAAAATCACCCACTCCCCCAAACCCACCAGTATTCAAATGTGGGCGTATTGGGAATTTGTGCCCAGTTTGGTCCAGTGAATGAAAATACATCCTGCATATCGGATATTTATGTTATGATTCATAACAATAGCAAAATTACAGTTATGAAGTTGCAACGAAAGTAATGTGATGGTTGGGGGTCACCACCACATGAGGAACTGTATTAAGGGGTCACGGCATTTGGAAGGTTGAGAACCACTGCACTAACGTGTCGCAACCCACAGTTTGGAAAGCTCTGCCCTAGAGAAATAGTTGGTCTCATCTTGTGGGGTGGAATGAGCTTTTCCTCTTGAGTGGACTACCCTGTTTTCTCTCTCTCTCCCCCCCCCCCCCCCCAGAAGTCCAGAGCAGACAGATCTTCATAGTCTGAATAGCCAACCCCTTGTAAGGGACAATAACAGTGGCCTCTTTGGGCTTCACATTTGCAAGGTGGTGGGAGGTTCTTGAACTGCGCAAGTGGAGCTATGTATGTAGGATCTCGGCCTCTGAATGTCATAGATTTCTCATGAAGAAGGGGACTGACATCTCCATTGATACGCCCAACACAAAGTGCTTGGGAGGCAATGCGTAGCAGCAGGCAGCAGGACGCCAATGGCAATTCAGAAAGTCACGGGTTGGGTGAAGTAATGTAATAGCCCTTGCCAATATTGCATGCTCCAAGTCTGTTGCTCTTATTCTGAACTTTTGACCAATCGCTTTGATCCCTTGCTTTGCATCATAGACGTCTTTATTCTAACCGGCTGCTTTTGTTCTGTTTGATTCATTCATTTGACTCGTGTCCCTTGAGTCGGCTTGATTGCTCCTTCCGGGTCACCTTTCCTGCCTGATTCATCTTGCATTTTACAAATACCAGATTCTTCCTTCAGTCGCCGGCAAGCCAGTCTCTCCCCCTCTCTTTCAGACTTCTCTTCATCACACCCCGGTTCTTTGTATCTTCCTGGCATTGAGTCATCATTCCTCGTAGAGCTAGAAACAGATCCAAGGATCCCACAGGCTTTTGTATGTTTCCATCAAGGAGAGAGGAACAATGATGTTTATTTCTTCCTATCCCGCATGCTTAAATCGAGGTAGTAAAGGTAAAGGTTTAAGTCCAGTCGTGTCCAACTCTGGAGGTTGGTGCTCATCTCCTTTTCTGGTTGCTTCTGGAGTACCACCTCACCTGCCTCATAGGAAACCTGCTACAAAACAGGAGCTTTTTTGTTGAGTTCCAGGGCCAGAGAAGCAGATGGCGGAAACAGAAGAACAGTCTGCCTCAGGGGAGCGTGTTTGCTCCATCCGTGTTCAACATTTACACAAATGACCAGCCACTGCCAGAAGGGATGGAGAGCTTCATCTATGCTGATGATCGTGCCATTACTGCTCAAGCAGGGAGCTTTGAGATGGTTGAACAGAAGCTCCCCGAAGCTCTAGGTGCTCTTACTGCCCAATACAGGGAAAACCAGCTGATCCCTAATCTATCTAAAACACAGACATGTGCCTTTCACGTTAAGAACAGACAAGCATCCCGAGCTCTGAGAAATTACACTGCTTAGCCGGTATTGCACCACCTGACATCTGCCGGGAAGTGGCAGCCAATAGGGCTGGGCGGTTTCGTTTCGTTAATTCGTAATTCGTTAATAATTTGTTAATTTTTTCAATTACAAAACGATAACGAACCATTCTGGAGCAATTATTAAAAAAAACGAATTTTCAAAAACGTTTTGTAAATGCTTCGTATTTCGATATTGTATTCGTTTCGTTATTGTTTTGAGGTCGTTTCGTTATTATTTCCGCATGTCTGGGCCAGTTTTATGGTTTAATTAGTGAAAAAAAATTATAATATCACACCAACAGTCAACAACAGAGGGAGAGGGAAGCTTCAGAAGGTTTTGGAGGTTTTTTAGCGTATTTCGCGGTCGCGTCCGCCATTAACGAATCGATTCGTTATTGTTTCGGAAATCGATTCGTTAATTTTTTTACCATTTACGAAATTTCGTAAATATCAAACTTTTAAAAAGGAAAATTTTGTAATTATTTTAAATATCGAAACAAAAAAAACCCCCAAATACAAATCGATTTTAGAAACAAATTTTTCCGTTGTTACCCAGGCCTAGCAGCCAATAGTGAAAGGACCAAGGCAGAGACATCTCCAGCTCATCCCTTGTTTGGATATCAGCCAGCACGTCAACGACTTAAATCAAGAAATAGTTTTCTAAGATCTACAGAGATACTCGATGGAACACCCCAGCAAGAGAGAGTCCAAAAGTGGGAGGCTCAAACCCAGAACCTCAAACAATGCCTGATACCAAATGAGGGACTCCCCCCTGGGCACACAGAAAACTGGGCGACTTGGAAGGCGCTGAACAGACTGCGCTCTGGCACCACGAGATGCAGGGCCAACCTCAAGAAATGGGGCCACAAAGTGGAATCCACGACATGCGAGTGCGGAGAAGAGCAAATCACTGACCACCTGCTGCAATGCACCCTGAGCCCTGCCACATGCACAATGGAGGACCTTCTTGCGGCAACACCAGAAGCACTCCAACTGGCCAGATACTGGTCAAAGGACATTTAATCAACTACCAAGCTTGCAAACTCTGTGTCTTTGGTATGTTTGTTTGTTTGTTCTGTCAAAAATGTAATACAACTGTTCGGTTACCTGATACGATAAATAAATAAATCTCAATTTCTAAGCTGAAGAGCCGGCGTTGTCCGTAGACACCTCCAAGGTCTTGTGGCCAGCATGACTGCATGAAGCGCTGTTATCTTCCTGCCGGATGATGATCCAACCCTGGACTTTTCGGGATCAATATCACCAGAACTGTAGTGGAATCAGGGCTTTCCAGGGGTGCATCTACCGAGTCGTATTAACTCAGTTTGGCACATTCACACTGGCTTGGTTTGTCATGAATAACTTTTCAATAACTTTAAAGCATAGGTTTAAAAAAAGGTAAAGGTTTTCCCCTGACATTAAGTCCAGTCGTGTCCGACTCTGGGGTGTGGTGCTCATCTCCATTTCTAAGCCAAATAGCCAGCGTTGACTGTAGACATCTCCAAGGTCATGTGGCTGGCATGACTGCATGGAGTACCATTACCTTCCCGTCGGAGTGGTACCTATTGATCTACTCACATTTGTTTGTTTTTAAACTGCTAGGTTGACAGAAGCTGGGGCTGACAGTGGAAGCTCACGCCGCTCCTCGGATTTGGACCTGTGACCTTTCGGTCAACAAGCTTAGCAGCTCAGTGGTTTAACCCACTGCACTACCGGGGGCATAGGTTCTTTTTATTGCCCTTTCCAGTGTGAGAGGGTCTCCCAATTTTATTATTATTATTATTATTATTATTATTATTATTATTATTATGGAGTTGTAGTTACTGGGATTTATAGTTCACCTACAATCAAAGAGCATTCTGAACTCCACCGATGATAGAATTGAACCAAATATGGCACACAGGACTCCCATGACCAACATGGGAGGGTTTGGTGGGCATTGACTTGGAGTTGGGGAGTTGTAGTTCTGGACCAAACTTTGCACAAATATTCCATATGCCCAAATATGAACACAGATGGAGTTTGGGGGGGAAATAGACCCTAACATTTGGGAGTTGTAGTTACTGGGATTTATAGTTCAGCTACAATCAAAGAGCATTCTGAACTCCACCAATGATGGAATTGAACCAAACTTGGCACACAGGACTCCTATGACCAACATAAAACACTAGAAGGGTTTGGTGGGCATTGACCTTGACTTTTGGAGTTGTAGTTCACCTACATCCAGAGAGCACTGTGGACTCAAACAATGATGGATCTGGACCAAACTTGGCACGAATATTCCATATACCCAAATATGAACACAGATAGAGTTTGGGGAAAATAGACCCTGACATTTGGGAGTTGTAGTTACTGGGATTTATAGTTCACCTACCATCAAAGTCATTCTGAATCCCACCAATGACATAATTGGGGCAAACTCCCCACACAGAACCCCACTCCGCCATGCAGGAATGCACAACCAAAGCACTCTCGACAGATGATCATACACCTCGATGGCCATCTAGACTTTGTCAGGCCCCCAAGCAGTGACATATTCTACTTTGAGCATCAAATGTTTAGAAGGAATTGTTGAAGGCTTTCATGGCTGGAATCACTAGGTTCTTGGGGTTTTTTCGGGCTATAGGGCCATGTTCTAGAGGCATTTCTCCTGACGTTTCGCCTGCATCTATGGCAAGCATCCTCAGATGCAATTTGAATCTATCACGTCAAGAGGAGTCGAAAACAAGCAGAGTTGGCTCTATGGGGACCATTTTCCTCTTCCTTTCACACCTCTATTGAATCTGAGGGAAATAACGACACATTTCTCAAAGCCCAACTTTCCAGCAAAATTGCACAGATGGAGAACCGAGGGAGATGTCCCTCCTGCTAGGCTCCAAATGTCAATTTGAAATGAAGCTACGTATATCGTGCTATCCTATACAGCACCTATTGCAAAGGAAGGCCCACTGAGTTCGTTGGGGCTCCCTCCCAGGCATCTGGGCGTAGGACTGGAGGGGAAATCGAGCACTCTGCTAGGAAGCGGAGAATGCAAAATTCCCCTTTTTTGGAAAAGAAAGGATCGAGTATATCTATAGTTTCAGGAACAATCATTCCATTCCAGGAGAGGTACGTATATCCCCATAAGTAGTGCTGGATGCTGGATGGAGGATTTGGGGAAGGTGTTGTCATTGTATAAAGCATTGCTTGCTGGGGGATACTGGGAGATGTCTTTTCCCCCAACAACACTGACTGGGGGATACTGGGTGACATCCTTCTGCAAAACAATGGTGACTCTGGGATACTGGGAAATGTCACACCCCCCCCCCCAAAAAAAAACAAAAAACAAAAAACACACAGCAACAATGGTGACTGGGGGATATTGGGAGATTTCCTTCCCCAAAACAATACTGACTGGGGGATACTGGGAGATGTCCTTTTCCCAAAACAATGCTGATTGGGAGATATTGGGAGATGTCCTTTTCCAAAACAATACTGACTGCGGGATACTGGTAGATGTCATTTCCCAAAACAATGCTGACTGGGGGATACTGGGAGATGTCCTTTCCCCAAAACAATGTTGACTGGGGGATACTGGGAGATGTTCTTTCCCCAAAACAATGTTGACTGGGGGATACTGGGAGATGTCCTTTCCCCAAAACAATGTTGACTGGGGGATACTGGGAGATGTCCTTTCCCCAAAACAATACTGACTAGGGGATACTGGGAGATGTCCTTTCCTCAAAACAATGCTGACTGGGGGATACTGGGAGATTTCCTTTCCCCAAAACAATGCTGACTGGGGGATACTGGGAGATGTCCTTCCCCAAAACAACCCTGACTGGGGGATACTGGGAGATGTCATTCCCGAAAACAATGCTGACTGGGCAGGCATGTAGCCGGGGGGGGGGGGGGGCTTGAGGGGTTCAGCCCCCCCCCCCGAAATTCTCATGGTGTTTCGCGAAAAGGCCTTACTGGTGCATTATTTAAACTGTTATGTTTATTCATATCATGATCTGATCACCATACACAATGTATCCCATATGCATGGGGGTATTGGGGTAATGATACAAAAGGTTTGCTAGGCTAGACCCTCTTTCACTCAGACTCAGCCCCCCCCCCTGAAACCCCCCTGAAAAAAACTCAGCCCCCCCCCCCCGAATTGAAATCCTGGCTACGGGCCTGTGACTGGGGGATACTGGGAGATGTCCTTCCCCAAAACAACCCTAACTGGGGGATACTGGGAGATGTCCTTCCCTAAAGCAACCCTGACTGGGGGATACTAGGAGATGTCATTCCCCAAAACAATGCTGACTGGGGGATACTGGGTGACATCCTTCTCTGAAACAATGCTGACTCTGAGATACGAGGGGGGGGGGGTGTCTTTTCCCCCAAAACACTGCTGACTGGGGGATACTGGGAGGTGTCCTTCCCCAAAACAACCCTGACTGGGGGATACTGGGAGATCTCCTTTCCCCAAAATGTCCTTGGAATTGTTTGGTGCCTACAGACATCCTTTGTCTACTGGGGATACTGGGAGGTGTCCTTCCCATAAAAGAGTGCTGACTGGGGAATACTGGGGGTGTCATTTCCCAGCAGATGCTTCCCAGATTCCCTCTTGGGCCCCTTCCTCCCTCCCTGCCCCTCCCTTGCTCTCCTCCTCCTCCTCTTCCATTCTTCCCGACTTTGGTCGGGGCCAGCTCTTCCTCCTCCTCGGGGCCAGAAGAGCCTTGGCGTCGGTCCTGAGAGCGGCGAGGGCTCGGTGGGCTCCTTTGGGGGGGCCATGCGGGCTCCGAGGGGCGAGGGCCAGGCCTTGAGGTGGGTCCTGGGCGCCGTGGGGCTCCTCGCCGCCCTCAGCGCCGCCGGCACCTTCTTCTTGCTCTGCCAGTGGAGAGAGATGCAAGGGGCGCTGCGGGCGCTGCAGGAGGAGAAGCAGGAGATGCAGCTCCTCAGGTCTCCTCCAAGGAGCGAGGAAGAGCAGGGAGGCCTCCAGCGCCCCTCCCCCGGACCCTGGGGAGAGCACCAGGATGAGGACCCCTCCCTCGGCAGGAACAAGAGGAGCCACCGCCAGAGGGGTCTTTCCAAGGGCCACATCCGTGCCGAGAGCGATGAGATGCTCATGATGATGACCTACTCCATGGTACCGGTAGGTCTCAGGACAGAACTCTCCAACCAATGAACTAACCAACCAACCAGGCACCTCTTCAACTCTATTCAACTTGATATGCTGTCCTGCCCATTGGGTCTCCTTCAGCTTGTTCACATGGGATTTGGGATGCTCCAACTCCAGGGTCCCCAAGTTTTGGTCCTTCAAGTGATGGGGACTTCGACTCCCAGAAGCCCTAGCCAAGCTGGTCCAATGGCCAGGAATTCTGGAAGCTGAAGTTGCAAACACCTGGAGGGCCAAGGAGAAAAAAGAAATAATCAATCAACCAACCAACTAGGCATTGATTTGTAGAAAGAGCTTGTGTGTCTTCAAGTCTCCCAACCAACTAGGCATTGATTTGTAGAATGAGCTTCTCCTTGTGTGTCTTCAAGTCTACCAACCAACTAGGCATTGATTTGGAGAATGAGCTTCTCCTTGTGTGTCTTCAAGTCTACCAAACAACTAGGTATTGATTTGTAGAATGAGCTTCTCCTTGTGTCTTCAAGTCTACCAACCAACTAGGTATTGATTTGTAGAATGAGCTTCTCCTTGTGTGTCTTCAAGTCTACCAACCAACTAGGTATTGATTTGTAGAATGAGCTTCTCCTTGTGTGTCTTCAAGTCTACAACCAACTAAGCATTGATTTGTAGAATGAGCTTCTCCTTGTGTGTCTTCAAGTCTACCAACCAACTAGGCATTGATTTGGAGAATGAGCTTCTCCTTGTGTGTCTTCAAGTCTACCAACCAACTAGGTATTGATTTGTAGAATGAGCTTCTCCTTGTGTGTCTTCAAGTCTACCAACCAACTAGGTATTGATTTGTAGAATGAGCTTCTCCTTGTGTGTCTTCAAGTCTACCAACCAACTAGGCATAGATTTGTAGAATGAGCTTCTCCTTGTGTGTCTTCAAGTCTACAACCAACTAAGCATTGATTTGCAGAATGAGCTCCTCCTTGTGTGTCTTCAAGTCTACCAACCAACTAGGTATTGATTTGTAGAATGAGCTTCTCCTTGTGTCTTCAAGTCTACCAACCAACTAGGTATTGATTTGTAGAATGAGCTTCTCCTTGTGTGTCTTCAAGTCTACCAACCAACTAGGCATAGATTTGTAGAATGAGCTTCTCCTTGTGTGTCTTCAAGTCTACAACCAACTAAGCATTGATTTGCAGAATGAGCTCCTCCTTGTGTGTCTTCAAGTCTACCAACCAACTAGGTATTGATTTGTAGAATGAGCTTCTCCTTGTGTGTCTTCAAGTCTACCAACCAACTAGGCATTGATTTGTAGAATGAGCTTCTCCTTGTGTGTCTTCAAGTCTACCAACAAACTAAGCATTGATTTGCAGAATGAGCTTCTCCTTGTGTGTCTTCAAGTCTACCAACCAACTAGGCATTGATTTGCAGAATGAGCTCCTCCTTGTGTGTCTTCAAGTCTACCAACCAACTAGGTATTGATTTGTAGAAACAGCTTCTCCTTGTGTGTCTTCAAATCTACAACCAACTAGGCATTGCTTTGTAGAATGAGCTTCTCCTTGTGTGTCTTCAAGTCTACCAACCAACTAGGTATTGATTTGTAGAATGAGCTTCTCCTTGTGTGTCTTCAAGTCTACCAACCAACTAGGCATTGATTTGGAGAATGAGCTTCTCCTTGTGTGTCTTCAAGTCTACCAACCAACTAGGTATTGATTTGTAGAATGAGCTTCTCCTTGTGTGTCTTCAAGTCTACCAACCAACTAGGCATTGCTTTGTAGAATGAGCTTCTCCTTGTGTGTCTTCAAGTCTACCAACCAACTAGGCATTGATTTGGAGAATGAGCTTCTGCTTCTGTGTCTTCAAGTCTACTCCATGTCTATGATCCCCAAGCTTTTATCTTCTAGGTTTTTGGGACTCTGACACCCAGAAGCCCAAGTCAGGCTGTCCAATGCTCAGGAATTCTGGGAGCCGAAGTCCCAAAACACATGGAGGGTCAAGGGGAGAAACCAAATAATCAACCAACCAACTAGGCATTGATTTGTAGAATGAGCTTCTCCTCGTGTGTCTTCAAGTCTACTTCACTTGATGTCATGTCCTTTCCATTAGGTCTTCTTCAGCTTGCTTGCATGAGATTTGTGATGCTCCAAGTAAACGGTCCCCAAGCTTTGCTTCTCCAGCTCTCAGAATTCCTAACTAAGCTTGCCCAATGGTCAAGAATTCTGGAAGCCAAAGTTCCAAAAACTTGGAAGGTCAAGGGGAAAAACAACCAAACAAACAACTAGCCATTGATTCGTAGAATGAGCTTGTGTGTCTTCAAGTCTACCAACCAATTAGGCATTGATTTGTAGAATGAGCTTCTCCTTGTGTGTCTTCAAGTCTATTCCATGTCTATGATCCCCAAGTTTTATCTTCTAGGTTTTTGGGACTCTGACACTCAGAAGCCCAAGTCATGTTGTCCAATGCTCAGGAATTCTGGGAGCTGAAATCCCCAAACACATGGAGGGTCAAGAGGAAAAACCAAATAATCAACCAACCAACTAGGCATTGATTTGTAGAATGAGCTTCTCCTTGTGTGTCTTCAAGTCTGCTTCACTTTATGTCATGTCCTTCCCGTTAGGTCTTCTTCAGCTTGTTTGCATGAGATTTGGGATGCTCCAGGTTGATGATCCCCAAGCTTTGGTTCTCCAGCTCTCAGAAGCCCTAGCTAAGCTTGCCCAATGGTCAGGAATTCTGGAAGCCAACGTTCCAAAAACCTGGAAGGTCAAGAGGAAAAACAACCAACCAAACAATTAGCCATTGATTTGTAGAATGAGCTTGTGTGTCTTCAAGTCTACCAACCAACTAGGCATTGATTTGTAGAATGAGTTTCTCCTTGTGTGTCTTCAAGTCTACTCCACTTGATACACTTGTCTTCTTCAGCTTGTTTGCATGAGATTTGGGATGATCCAAGTCCAGGGTCCCCAAGTTTTGGCCCTTCAAGTGATGGGGACTCTGAATCCCAGAAGACCTACCCAAGCTTGTCCAATGTAGCTGATTTAAACACCCAAGGAAAAGCCCACCCTAGAAGTCCCAAACACCTGGAAAGTCAAGGGGAAAAGCTAACTAACAAACCAACCAGGCATCAACTTGTGTGTCTTCAAGTCTACTCTACCTTATATGATGGGTTTTCTTCAGCTTGTTTGCATGAGATTTGGGATGGTCCAAGTCCAGGATCCTCAAGTTTTGGTCCAAGTGTTGGGGACTCTGACTCCTAGAAGCCCTAGCCAAGCTTGTCCAAGGATCAGGAATTATGGGAGCTGAAGTCCCAAATACCTGGAGGGTCAACCAATGTCCTTCCCAATGGATCTTCTTCAGCGTGTTCGCATGAGATATGTGATACTTCAGGTCCAGGGTTCACAAGCTTTTGTCCTTCACGTGTTGGGGTAGTCCGACTCCCAGAAGCCTTAGCCAAGCTTGTCCAAGAGTCAGGAATTCTGGGAGCTGAAGTCTCAAATACCTGGAGGGTCAAGGGGAAAAACCAACTAATCAACCAATGTCCTTCTCAATGGATCACCTTCAACTTGTTTGCATGAGATTTGCGATGCTCCAGGTCCTGAGTCCCCAAGCTTTTGCCCTTTAAGTGTTGGGGACTCCGACTCCCAGAAGCCTTAGCCAAGCCTTGTCCAAGGGTCAGGAATTCTGGGAGCTGAAGTCCCAAACACCTGGAGGGTCAAGGGGGAAAACCAACCAACCAACCAACCAACCAATGTCCTTCCCAATGGGTCTTTTTCAGCTTGTTTGTCTAAGATTTGCAATGCTCCAGGTCCAAGTGCTGGAGACTTCAGCTCCCACAAACACCAGCTAAACTTGTCCAATGCTCAGGAATTCTGGGAGTTGAAGTTCCAAACACCTGGAGGGTCAAGGAGAAAAATTAACCAACCAACCAACCAATGTTCTTCCCAATGGGTCTTCTTCAGCTTGTTCACTTGAGATTTGCAATGCTCCAGGTCCAGGGTCCCCAAGCTTTTGTCTTCCAAGTGGTCCAGGGGCCCCAAGCTTTTGTCCTTCTCCTTGTGTGTCTTTATGGTGAGTCTTATTCAGCTCCTTGGCATGAGATTTAGGATACACCATGTCTATGAGCCCCAAGCTTTTATCTTCTAGGTTTTTGGGACTCTGACACCCAGAAGCTCAAGTCAGGCCGTCCAATGCTCAGGAATTCTGAGAGCTGAAGTCCCAAAACACCTGGAGGGTCAAGGGGAAAACCAAATAATCAAATAATAGGCATTGATTTGTAGAATGAGGTTGTGTGTCTTCAAGTCTCCCAACCAACTAGGCATTGATTTGTAGAATGAACTTCTCCTTGTGTATCTTCAAGTCTATTTCACTTGATATCATGTCTTTCCCATTAGGTCTCCTTCAGCTTGTTTGCATGAGATTTGCAGTGCTCTGTGTGTACATGATCCTGAAGCTTTTGTCTTCTAGGTGTTTGGGACACTAATTCCCAGAAGCTTTAGCCAGCCTGTCCAATGGTTAAGCATTTTGGGATCTGAAGTTCCAAACATCTGGAGAGTCTCCACTGCTTTGTATGGTGTCCTTCCCATTGTGTCTTCTTCAGCTTGTTCACATGGGATTTGGGATGCTCCATGTACATGGCTCCCAAGATTTGGTCCTTTAGGTGTTTGGAACTCTGACTCCCAGAAGCCATAGCCAGCTTGTTCAGGAATTCTGGGTGCTGAAATTCCAAATACCTGGAGGGTCAAGGGGAAAATCAGTCAACCAACAATTTCTCTTTATAGAGTGGGCTTTTCCTTGTGTGTTTTCAAATCTCCACCACTTTGTTTGCATGAGATTTGGGATGCTCCAGGTCCATGGTTCTCAAGCTATGGTCCTCCAGCTCCCGGAAGCCTTAGCCAAGCTTGCCCAATGGTCAGGAATTCTGGAAGATGAAGTTCCAAAAACCTGGAGGGTCAAGGGGAAAAACCAATCAATCAATCAACCAACTAGGCATTGATTTGTAGAATCAGATTCTTCTTGTGTGTCTTCAAGTCCACTTCACTTGATATATTGTCCTTCCTATTGGTTCTTGTTCAGTTTGTTCACCTGAAATTTGCGATGCTCCAAATCCATTGACTCTAAGCTTTTGTCCTCCAAGTCTTTGGGCCTCCAACTCCCAGAAACTTTAGCCATCTTGCCCAATGGTCAGGAATTCTGGGAGCCAAAGTCCAAAACACCTGGAGAGTCAAGGGGGAAAAGCAAACAATCAAATAACCAACCAACCAATCAGGCATCAATTTGTACAACGAGCTTCTCCTTGTGTGTCTTCAAGTCTACTCTACCTTATACTGTATGATGTGTTTTCTTCAGCTTGTTTGCATGAGATTTTGGATGCTCTAGTCCTTGGTCCCGAAGGTTTCATCCTCCTGGTGTTCGGCATTCCGACACCCAGAAGCCCTGGCCAAGCTTGTCCAATGGTCAGGAATTCTGGGAGCTAAAGTCCAAAACACCTGAAGGCTGAAGGGGGTGGGGTGGGGGAGATAGCCAACCAGGCATTGATTTGTAGAATGAGGTTCTCCTTGTGTGTCTTACAGTCTCCTCCATCTCATATGATGTCCTTCCAATTGAGTTTTCTTGAAAAGGCTTGTTCTCATGAGATTTGGAATGCTCCAGGTCCACGGTTCTCAATGTTTCATCCCCCAAGAGTTTGGGATGCTAACTCCCAGAAGCCCTGGCCAAGCTTGTCCAATGGTCAGGAATTCTGGGAGCTGAAGTCCAAAACACCTGGAGGGTGAAGGGGTGAAAAGCAGCCAAACAATCAACCAGGATTGGATTGTAGAATGAGCTTCTCCTCATGTGTCTTCAAGTCTACTCGACCTTATATGGTGGCTTTTCTTCAGCTTTTTTTTTTTGCATGAGATTTAGGATGCTCCAGGTCCATGGTTTCCAAGCTTTCATCCCCCAGGTGTTTGGAATTCCAACTCCCAAAAGCTTTAGCCAGCTTGGCCAATGGTTAGGAATTCTGGAAGCTAAAGTGCCAAACACCTAAAGGGTCAAAGGGAAAAAGCAAGCAACCAAACAACTAACCGACCAGCCAGGTCTCCATTGTAGAATGAGTTTTAAGTCTACTCCACCTTATATGGTCTGCTTCCTACTGGGTTTTGTTCAGCTTGTTCACATGAGATTTGCAATGCTCTCGATCTATGGCCAAAGCTTCTGAAAGACCAACTGCTAGGGAAATGCCACAGAAAAGTGCAACTCTCAGAATGTCATCGAAAAAGTCGCAACTCCTTCCCAGATTTCCCAAGCTCTATAGTGGAGGGGAGAGAAATGGTGCCAACTGGGTGTTGTGAACTGGCAAAGAGAATTTGGGGGAAACCAACCAACCTGATCTCAACTGAATCGACCTAAGAGTTGGAGGGTGTGGCATTTTGGGGTTATAACTCCAAGATGTCCCATTCTTGAGGTAGTTCTGGAATGCTACTTGCCAAGCTCTGGAATTGATGTTGGTGGTGGATGGTGTTCTGCTCTAGAGGAGCGGGTCAGAGGGCAGACAAACAACCAAACAACACCTGATTTCGCTTGGACATGGATGCTCCCTGGACCATAATTGTCTTAGGAGCTGAAAGGTGTGACATTTTGGGACTCCATCCTCCAGGATCCCCCTTCTTGTGGAGTTCTGGCGTCTGTAATTCAAGCAAACCCCTTCATCATTTCTGTCTCAAGTTCTTGAACTAAACAGTGCCCATAAGGGGGGTTCTGTTCTCCATAAGAGGGTCAGCGGCAAAACTACCAACTAACCAACCAGGTGTGGATTGGATCCAGAATAGGCCTAGGAGCTCAAGCATATTGTGCTTCAGTCTGAAGGAGTTGTGGGATCTGTAGTCCAAAAAGTTACAACTCAAGGTCCCTATGTTCTAGAATGGAGACAGAAATGACAGGAATTAGATGGCAAAAGACTTGGCAACAGTCTCTCCCAACTTGTGTTCTCCAGAGTGATAGATTACAGCTCACATCAACCCCAGAAGGGATGGGAATGCCCCACCTTGTGGACAGGCAGGGGATCTTCTGAATTACATTACTACTACCTCTACCATCTCACAGTTATCCCTGCCAAATTTGAAAATGTCAGGGCTATGTATGATGGCACCTACAGTACAACTGGCCCTCCATATTTGTAGATTTAACTTTTGTGGATATTATTAGTCATGGATTTTATTAATATATGATCCCTAGCAGGCCCGTAGCCAGGATTTCGTTTCGGGGGGGGGGGGGGGGGGGGGGGGGGGGGGGGGGAGGGGGCTGAATTTTTTTTCAGGGGGGGTTTCGGGGGGGGGGGCTGAGTTTCGGGGGGGGGGGGTTGAGTCTGAGTGAAAGAGGGTCTAGCCTAGCAAACCTTTTGTATCATTACCCCAATACCCCCATTCATATGGGATATATTGAGTATGGTGATCAGATCATGATATGAATAAACATAACAGTTTAAATAATGCACCAGTAAGGCCTTTTCGCGAACCACCATGAAAATTTCGGGGGTGGGGGGGGCTGAAGCCCCCCGAGCCCCCCCCCCTGGCTACATGCCTGATCCCTAGCAATCTTTACATTCTCCAGTGTGACTCTATAGCAGGTATGGGTAAACTCAAGGCCAGTGCCCGGATACGGCCCCTTGGGCTCTTTTCTCTCTCATCATCGTATCCTTCCTTCCTTCTCTTGTTCATTCCTCCTTCCATCCTTCTTTCTCTTTCCCTTCCATCCTTTCGTCCTTCCTTCCCTATTTCCCTCTTTCCCCTTCCTTCCTTCCTTCCTTCCTTCCTTCCTTCCTTCCTTCCTTCCTTCCTTCCTTCCTTCCTTCCTTCCCAAAGTTTACCCATGCCTGCTCTTTTGTCTTTCCTTCCTTCTCTCTTTCCTCCTACCCCTCCCTCTTTTTTCCTCCCTCAATTCCCTTCCTCTCTTTTGTCCCTCCCTCCCTCCCTCCCTTCTCTCTTTCCTCCTATTCTTCCGCCCTTCCCTACCACCCTTCCCTTCTTCCCTCACTTTTGACTTTCCTTCCTTCTTTCTTTCTTTCCGCCATTCCTTTCCACTCTTTTGTCCTTCCTTCCTTCCGTCCTTCCTTCCGTCCTTCCTTCCGTCCTTCCTTCTTTCTCTTTCTCCTTCCATCCTTTCATTCCTCCCTTTCATCCTTTCTTCTCTTTTTCCTTCTTCCTTCTTTTCTTCCAATCTTCCACTCTTTTGTCCTTCCTTCCTTCCTTCCTTCCTTCCTTCCTTCCTTCCTTCCTTCCTTCCTTCCTTCCTTCCTTCCTTCCCTCTCTCCCTCTTTCTCCTTCCATCCTTTCATTCCTCCCTTTCATCCTTCCTTCTCTTTCTCCTTCCATCCTTTCATTCCTCCCTTTCATCCTTTCTTCTCTTTTTCTTTCTTCCCTTCCTTCTTTTCTTCCAACCTTCCACTCTTTTGTCCTTCCTTCCTTCCTTCCTTCCTTCCTTCCTTCCTTCCTACCTACCTTCCTTCCTACCTACCTTCCTTCCCTCTCTCTTTCTCTTTCCATCCTTCTCTTCCACCCTTTTGTCCTTCTTTCCCTCCCTCCCTTTTCCTTCCTTCCTACCTACCTTCCTTCCCTCTCTCTCTCTTTCTCTTTCCATCCTTCTCTTCCACCCTTTTGTCCTTCTTTCCCTCCCTCCCTTTTCCTTCCTTCCCCCTCTCCCTCTTTCTTCTTCCATCCTTCCCTTCCTCTTTCCTCCTTTCCTCCTCCTGTCTTTCCATCCTCTTTCTCTACCTTCTTAGCATAAGGCCCCCAAGTAAGAAAGTTTGCCTATGCCTCTAGCAGACCTAGAGTTTCCTAGAAAGGTGTTCCTTTGTGCTAAAAACAATGTTTTTAATTAATATTTTCCCACATTTATGAGGGTGCTGCATCTCTCACTCCATGGGAATGGCAGTTGCTGGTGGTCTGCTGTGGGTTGAAGGTTGGGTGTCCCATACAGGAGGACTTCTTTCTGTGTCCTTTTGTGTTGGAGTGTGTTCGCATCTGCCAGGTGTGGGCTTCAGCAAACACATCGAAGAGATAAACTCTTGAACAACAACAACGAAATCAGTCCGCATTCTTGCTTCTTCCGGTTTATCCCTGTGCCAGGATAATATTATAGAGTACATTCTCTTTTTATTCGTTTTGGCTCTTTCTCCTTAAAAGATGGTTCTTGTGCATATGCCAGTCGAGGAAACAAAATGAGGATGACGAGGCCCTCCAAAGAGAAGGCAATTAGTCTTCTGTCTTTGGAACAAAGGCTTAGAAGAGCAAAGAGGAGCGTGGGATTTGAGGTGCAGGGTGTCCCAGTAATGATAGTCTTGGCTACTGTTTTGGGTTTGGTGGAAAATAGCAAGTCCAAATCTATAATGAGTAAGCCATTGTTGGAATGTGAGAAGAGGATTTCCATAGAAGTCTTAAATGAATGCTCATCAAGACGATCCATTCATTTTTATTCTTTCATTGAACAGAGCTTGATGAGGGTCTATTCTTTTCTCGGCCCAAAGGTGGGAGTTCAGAGTGTTTTGCAAAGGGACTTAAACTGCTTCTATGGTCCTGGTGGGTGTTCTCTATTGGGGAGGGGAGTTGATTCCTCGCAGTATCTCAGTGCTAGGATGCTATGATGCCATTGACTATATTATTTGACAAGTTTTGGGTTCTGAGGGCACTTCCAGGCAGCACTAAATCACGGGTTTTAGTGAGTGCAAAAAATCCCAGGACTTCAGGAGAGGTCCACATACATACCTGTTGGTCCTGGGATTTGTGCCTCCGTTGTCCAGACTTGATGTTTTGTTCTGAGATTTAGAGGCTCCCAAGATGGTCACTACGGGACTTCCACCAAAAACAGGCAGTTTTTTAAAAAGCCCACGAGATGTGGATATTCGGATCACCGCAAAATTTCCATTCTTTGTGCAAGCCAGAGAAACTGTGCCCTCGACATATATATAAATAAAAATGTAATGTTCGTTTGTGGGATTAACATAACTCAAAAACCACTGGGCGAATTGCCGGCAAATTTGGCCACAAGACACCTAACAACCCAATGAGTGACCATCACTAAAAAAAAAAATGCTTTTGTCATTTGGGTGTTGCAGTTTCTGGGGTTTATATTTCACCTACAATCACAGAGCATTCTGAACCCCACCAATGATGAAATTGAACCAAACTTGGCACACAGGACTCCCATGACCAACAGAAAATACTGGAAGGTTTTGGTGGGCATTGATCTTGAGTTTGGGAGTTGTAGTGCACCTACATCTAGAGAGCACTGTGGACTCAAACAATGATGGATCTGGACCAAACTTGGCACAAATACTCCATATGCCCATCTAGGAACACAGATGGAGCTTGGAGCAAATAGACTTGACATTTGGGAGTTGTAGTTACTGGGATTTATAGTTCACCTACAATCAAAGAGCATTCTGAACCTGACAAAGGATAGAATTAGGGCAAACTTCCCACACAGAACCCCCATGACCAATAGAAAATACTTAAGGCCATCCAGTCCAACTCCCTTCACCAAGGCAAGAAAACGTAATCAAATACTGTTTACCCACATGCATAAAGAAATTACATATAATAGAAAAAACACTTTATCATTACTTTATTTTTCAGATCACCAGACCAGGCCACAGCAACGCGTGGCAGGGGATGGCTAGTCTATATAAATAAAAATATAATGTTTGTTTGTGGGATTAACATAACTCAAAAACCACTGGGCGGATTGACACCAAATTTGGACACAAGACACAGATCATGCCAACAAGTGACCATCTCTCATAAAAACACTGAGAAATTATTTATTTATTTATTTATTTATTTATTTATTTATTTATTTACAGCTTTTATATTCCGCCCTTCTCACCCCGCAGGAGACTCAGGGCGGATTACAGTTTACACATATATTGCAACCATCAATGCCAATTTTTGGCATACAAACATATACAGACATACACAGAGGCTATTTAACTTTTTCTGGCCGCCAGAAAAAAGTAGAAGAGACTTAAAAAGTCAAAAAAAAAATTACATTACAATGCATGTGCAAAACCATATATATATACGCAAACACACATATACACATTTACACAAATATATATACACACATACACAAACACATATATACAGACTGGGGAACAGCAATGCATGGTAGGGGATGGCTAGTGTTTCATAAAGTTTCTGGCACACAAACAAAGTTTACAGGGTAGGATCACTTCTATCCAAGTCAGCACCACACAATGAAACAGGAACACACACTTTTAAGCCAGGAACAGAACTTTGTCATTATCTACTATTGCTAGAGCCTGGCTGCCTGGCCATCTGTTCAGACAGATTTGGTTGTGTACTTGTGGCATCAAACAACAGGGTGCTGTTCCTGGGTTATACATGGCTGTTCCTGATTGCTCCTCTGTGAAAAGATGTACAACATTGACTTGGGGGCCACAACTTTGTCCTGGCCAGAGAAAATGCGCCCTCTACATGTTTCATGAAGTTTCTGGCGCACACACAAAGTTTATGGGATAGGACTACTTCTATCCAAGTCAGCACCACACAATGAAACAGGAACACACACTTTCAAGCCAGGAACAGCTTTGTCATTATTGACACTTTTTAGAGTCTGGCTGCCTGGCCATCTATCCAGACAGATTTGTTGGCTGTTCCTGATTGCTCTTCTTGTGAAAAGATTTACAACATTGACTTGGGGGCCACAACTTTGTCCTGGCCAGAGAAAATGCGCCCTCCACATGTTTTATGAAGTTTCGGGCACACAAACAAAGTTTTTCCCTTCTACTTAAGTGTCACCTTGAGTGGGTTAAACCCTTGTGCCGGCAGGACTGAAGACTGACAGGTCACAGGTTAGAATTTGAGGACAGCATGGATGAGCTCCCCCTATCAGCTCCAGCTCCCCATGCAGGGACATGAGAGAAACCTCCCACAAGGATGGTAAAACATCAAAACATCCGGGCGTCCCCTGGGCAATGTCATTGCAGATGGCCAATTCTCTCACACCAGAAGTGACTTGGAATTTCTCAAGTAGCTTCTGACTTGAAAAAAAAACAAACCTTTTTTTTAGGAACCAACCAATCAGGAACAAGCATCTAAAATCCGGGAACAAACCCAGATTAAAAAAAAATACCATGATTTCCAATTGCAGGGACATACAGACATTGGAAAATGCAGATATTCAGCTCAAAACCGATATATTTCTGCACTTGGAAATGCCATATTTTTTGCCTTTTGTAGTGATTGCTTCTGCGTTTACAGGGAATGGTGTCTGGCCATTCTCCTGTTTGCTGCAGAAGCTCTTGGGATAAAGGTACTGTCTGGATGGGCCCTGAGAAACACAAGGTGCATGTCGATTTTGTTTCTGCCTGTTGGATCAGGACCAAACCACCAGGATCCCTGGTTATTAGGCATTTTTGCTCAGGGGGATGGGTGGGTTAATTCTAACCAAAGTGAAAGAAGAAAGTGAAAAAGTTGAGTTGCAGTTAAACATTAAAAAACCAAGATTATGGCAACAAGACTGATTGACAACTGGCAAATAGAGGGAGACCACATGGAGGCAGTTGTATTTCTAGATACAAAGATTCCTGAAGATGCAGACTGCATCCAGGAAATCAGAAAGATGTTGCCTTCTTGGGAGGAGAGCAAAGACCAATCTTGAGAAAAGAGTGAGGAGTAAAGACATCACACTGAAGATTGGCATAGTTAAAGCAATGGTATTCCCTGTAGTAACCTGTGGATGTGAGACCTGGATGATAGGAGAGGCTGAGCGAAGGAAGATAGACGTTTTTGAACTGTGGTGTTGGAGGAAAGTTCTGAGAGTGCCTTGGACCATGAGAAGATCCAACCAGTCCATACTTCAGGAAATAAAGCCCAACTGCTCACTGGAAGGAAGGATATGAGAGGCAAAGATGAAATATTTTTGCCACCTCATGAGAAGAAAGGAAAGCTTAGAGAAGAAAATGAGTCTGGGGAAAATGGAAGGAAAAAGGAAGAGGGGCCGACCAAAGGCAAGATGGATGGAGGGTATCCTTGAAGTGACTGGCTTGACTCTGAAGGAGCTGGGGGTGGTGACAGCCAACAGGGAGCTCTGGTATGGGCTGGTCCATGAGGTCACCTAGAGAAGACAATGATGCTGGGGAAGATGGAAGGAAAAAAGAAGAGGGGCCGACCAAGGGCAAGATGGATGGAGGGTATCCTTGAAGTGACTGGCTTGACTCTGAAGGAGCTGGGGGTGGTGATGGCCAACAGGGAGCTCTGGTGTGGGCTGGTCCATGAGGTCTCCTAGAGAAGACAATGATGCTGGGGAAGATGGAAGAAAAAAAGAAGAGGGGCTGACCAAGGGCAAGATTGATGGAGGGTATCCTTGAAGTGACTGGCTTGACTCTGAAGGAGCTGGGGGTGGTGACAGCCAACAGGGAGCTCTGGCATGGGCTGGTCCATGAGGTCACCTAGAGAAGACAATGATGCTGGGGAAGATGGAAGGAAAAAAGAAAAGGGGCCGACCAAGGGCAAGATGGATGGAGGGTATCCTTCAAGTGACTGGCTTGACTCTGAAGGAGCTGGGGGTGGTGATGGCCAGCAGGGAGCTCTGGTGTGGGCTGGTCCAGGAGGTCACCTAGAGAAGACAATGATGCTGGGGAAGATGGAAGGAAAAAAGAAGAGGGGCCGACCAAGGGCAAGATGGATGGAGGGTATCCTTCAAGTGACTGGCTTGACTCTGAAGGAGCTGGGGGTGGTGATGGTCGACAGGGAGCTCTGGCGTGGGCTGGTCCATGAGTTCACAAAGATTTGGAAGCAACGGAAGGAATAAACAACAACAACAACATCAGTTCTACAGTGTAGATGCATCCCTAGGTCATAACCAGCAAAGTTCAAAACATCCGGACAGCCAATCTAGGATAGTGGCTTCTCAACTTTTGGTCTCCCAGATGTTGTTGGCTTTAGTTCTCAGAATCCCTGGCCATTGACCACACTGGCAGAGACTTCTGGGAGTTGCAGTCCAACAACACCAAACCATTCATCTGGATGAACTAGTCAGCATCAGAAAGGTCTCAGGACTAGAAGCGGCAAAGAAGGGGTTAGGCTGGAGCATATGAAATGCTACGCTCCCAGTCACAACATCTCAAAGTCACAACACTGGCAAGTTGCTGTGAGTTTACTCCAGTGTGTAATGTTTTGGATGAGGCCGGGCATCGCAGCCAATCATTACCCGGACTGATTTGAAAACCATTTTTAAACAAACACATTGCATTATTGAGTAAGGTCAACTCATGGCCTTCCTCTGAGAGTTAGTTTAGCTTGCTTCTTAGGCAATGGCCCCGTCTGTCTTCATTCGGGACATTACATTTTCCTTGTCTGTAAGCAATGATCTTTGTACAAAGAACAGCCAGTGCTCCTTCCCTTTGAGAAGAAATGTAAGCCCTGAACTTAATGGTTACTGACCATGACTTTGTGTTAGATTTCCCCCTTTCCTGGGGTTCACATCGTAGCACATCCTTGAGGAGATTGTATGCGCTCATAATATTTTTACTCGTCCTCTTGTTTGGGTGGCAGGGATTGAATTTTGATGGCTACTTTTCAAAAGATAGCTGTCCATCTAGTTTAAAAGCCCATAAGATGCTGGGAGAACTTTGAAGATGAATACTTTACTTACTAAGGCGACCCCTCATTGTCAGAGTAGGATAATCCTCCAGGATGAGTGTGCTGGTGGTGGATCCGTAGGTGGCTGTGGAGCCCTATTCTTGATCTGCATCTTCTCCCACAGTGAGGGCATCGGTTTCCAGGTGGAAGGCGGTCCCAGTCAGGGTTGGCTTGATGTACCTTCCTCTTGGCACGTTTCTCTCTTTCGCCCTCCATGCATGCCTCTTCAAAATCTACAGCACTGCTGGTCACAGCTGACCTCCAGCTGGAACGCTCAAGGGCCAGTGCTTCCCAGTTCTCGGTGTCTATGCCACAGTTTTTCTAAGGTTGGCTTTGAGCTCATATTTAAATATCTTTTCCTGCCCACCAACATTCTGTTTTCTGTTCTTGAGCTCAGAGAAGAGCAACTGCTTTGGGAGACAATGGTCAGGTATCCGGACAACGTGGCTGGTCCAGTGGAGTTGATGGCGGAGGACCATCATTTCAGTGCTGGTGGTCATTGCTTCTTCCAGCACGGTGACATTTGTCCACTCGTCTTCCCAAGAGATTTGCAGGATTTTCCGGAGGCAGCGCTGATGGAATCATTCTAGAAGTTGCATGTGACGTCTGTAGACAGTCCACGTTTTGCAGGCATACAGCAGGATTGGGAGGACAATAGCTTCATAAACAAGCATCTACGGATGTCCTGGTCCTCAAACACTCTCTGCTTCTTTTGGAAAAATGCTGCACTCACAAAGCTCAGGCGAAGATGAATATTTGGATATTGAATGGTCAGTTATTGCTCCCCCGGCCCCAGGCAATGAAACAAGTGGGCAGGAAGGTCCTGAAATCTAAAGTCTAGATGCCCCGCTCTTTGTGTATATAGTAGATGCATATGTATTAATGCTACTTTCATTGCCATTGTGGCATTTAGTGGAATGGGTTGTTGTAAGTTTTTTGGGCTGTATGGCCATGTTCCAGAACCATTCTTTCCTGATGTTTTACCATCAAGATTCCGACTGACCCTAACCATGCCTACTATCTATCTATTTATCTCTCTAACTGATTGTTTATAATTTGGTATTTTCTCTGACACTAGAATAAGTCAAAGAGAGGTTTCGTCTCATATCATTAATCTTGTGCATTGCCATCAATGACATTTCTTTTTGTGGTTTTAGGTCCGTGTAATGGTGGAGCTCTGCAACAGCACCAAAGGAGTGTGTTTAACAGGTAGGCTTGCAATTTGGTTGACTCTGCAAACGAATGTTCATTCATAGGGTATATTGGCAGGCACCTCAAAATTGAAAGTAGCAATATCCAGGACTGTTTGTTTCCATCCTGTATGTTCCATGTTTAATGTGCATTAGAAGTGCAGAAGCCTACTTGTATGTAGAGCAGGAGGTCTCAAACTTTTTCAGCCATGGAGTCTTAGTTGAAGCCAAAGTTTCTTGTGGAGCCCCAAGACATGATTGCTGAGGAGACAAAAATTGGTGGGCAAGGTGAGCCAGGTAGACAGCATTCTTCTTATTTATTTATTTACAGTATTTATATTCCGCCTTTTTCACCCCATAGGGGACTCAGGGCGGATTACAATGCACATATATATGGCAAACATTCAATGCCATAGACACTCAACATATATAGACAGACACTCAGAGGCTATTTAACATTCCAGCTTCTGGCTACCAGGGGAGCTGTTGCTTCATCGTCCGTTTGTGACACTGATGAAGTACTTCCTCATTCTTTGCATCCTTCTTGGAGATTTTTATGGCCTCGTAAATCAGTTAAACTAGCCTCCCCGCATAAGCGGTACCTAAATTTCCTACTTGACAGATGCAACTGTCTTTCGGGCTGCAAAGGTCGACAACAAGCTACACAATTTTGGCCGGGAGCTCACTCCGACCTGGGCTGGCTTCGAACTCATGACATTTCAGTCAGTAGAGATCTTAATGCAGCTGACTCCCAACCAGCTGCGCCACAGTCCTGGTTCACTTCTCCTTTGATTTGTGCAAGAGGCAGGGCTCAGAGGGAAATAGCACACGAGGAGTGCCACATGGGCTGAAAGGCAGGCAAGGAAATGGTACTTACTCCCGCTTTCTTTCATTCCGAGGTTATTTTCAATGTATTGTCGAAGGCTTTCATGGCTGGATTCACTGGGTTGTTGTAGGTTTTTCGGGCTATATGGCCATGTTCTAGAAGCATTTTCTCCTGATGTTTCACCTGCATCTATGGCAAGCATCCTCAGAGGTTATAAGGTCTCACAACCTCTGAGGATACTTGCCACAGATGCAGGTGAAACGTCAGGAGAGAATACTTTTAGAACATGGCCATATAGCCTGAAAAACCTACAACAACCCAGAGGTTATTTTCATTCTGGGGGAGGGGTTCCTGTTTTGTGCTCCCACCCAAAACAAAAGGAATCGGAAAAAAAACCCCGAATGAAACAGGAGAAATGGGTACTGTGCACATCTCTAATCCTAATAGCAGAAACCCTAAGGGCTCCATGGAGCATAGTTTGAGGTCCCCTGATATAGAGCAACTGGGGACAGAGGAATCCCCATGGTTCACATCTGCCTTTTTGTTTTCACCTCTTTTTCTTAATCTATGTAACTTAAAGTGTTTTTGCTCCTTGCCTGCATATAGAAGTCACTTCCCCCTTCTTCCTAGAAGTCTTTGGTGTCTTATTCCACTTTGTTTGAGAAAGGAGCACAAGGAGGTTTCCCTCTGCCTTGAAATCCCTTGTACACAGACATTTTTTTTGTCATGTCAGGAGCAACTTGAGAAACTGCAAGTCGCTTCTGGTGTGAGATAATTGGCCGTCTGCAAGGATGTTGCCCATGGGACACCCAGATGTTTTGATGTTTTTACCATCCTTGTGGGAGGCTTCTCTCATGTCCCTGCATGAGGAGCTGGAGCTGTTAGAGGGAGCTCATCCACGCTCTCCCCAGATTCAAACCTGCGACCTGTCCGTCTTTGGTCCTGCCGGCACAGGGGAGTCAGCATTAGGGACCCTCCTACCAAAGTTGGATAACTTTCTCTTGTCTATCTACTCTTTTAACTGAGATGTATCACCCACAACACTAAAAATAAGCTGTTTTTTAAACCTTACCAGAACATTCTCTATATTTTCTGTCCTGTTTCTGACCCTGCACTTCATTTTGCACTTTGGAAATGCCTCAAGCTTGGTTGGCATTTGTGAAAAGGCACACATTTATTTTAACCACAGTCTCCACGAGACTGTCTTGAGATGCAAGGAGAGAGTCCTTTACAGAATACATCTTTAGCCCAAAAGCCATCCACTGTGATTGAAACTGGTGCTTGAGTTGGAGTTTGTTTACTGCCTTCTGAGCTTGAGAAAAAAAAATGCTTTTAAATATCATTTCCCAAGCGTTCGTTTTCATGCAGCTTCAGAAGAGTTCTTCTACCAACACAACAGCCAGCTTAGTAAGATGGCAGAGAACTTTTTCAAGAAGATAACCTGATTTCTCTCTCTCTAAAGGACCAGGATCCATGCTAGTGAGAAATGCTTGAGGTTGCACTTCAGTCTGCAATTTAAATCAAAACTCCTCAACTAAAGTTTTGGATTGAAATGGGCACAATCCTTCAGCTTTCATACTTCTTGAATTGGCTGTTCTCACAACGCAGATGAGTAGAGTAGTCTCTCTAGTAGCGATGTCTGAGTTAGGAATTACGGAATTGTATTGTCGAAGGCTTTCATGGCTGGAATCACTAGGTTCTTGTAGGTTTTTTCGGGCTATAGGGCCATGTTCTAGAGGCATTTCTCCTGACGTTTTGCCTGCATCTATGGCAAGCATCCTCAGAGGTTGTGAGGTCTGTTGGAAATAGGAAAATGGATTTGTATATCTGTGGAATGACTGGGGTGGGGCAAAGAGCTCTCTGCTGAAGCTAGGTGTGAATGTTTCAGCTGATCGCCTTCATTAGCATTTGAAGGCCTGGCTGAGCCTGGGAAAATGTTCTGTTGAGAGGTGTTAAGATGTGCCTGGTTGTTTCCTCTCTGCTGTTTTGCTGTTGTAATTTTAGAGTTTTTTAATACTGGTAGCCAGATTCTTTTCATTTTCATGGTCTCTTCCTTTCTGTTGAAATTGTCCACATGCTTGTGGATTTCAATGGCTTCTCTGTGTAGTCTGACATGGTGGTTGTTGGTGTGGTCCAGCATTTCTGTGTTCTCAAATAATATGCTGTGTCCAGGCTGGTTCATCAGGTGCTCTGCTATGGCTGACTTCTCTGGTTGAAGTAGTCTGCAGTGCCTTTCATGTTCCTTGATGCGTGTCTGGGCGCTGCGTTTGGTGGTCCCTATGTAGACTTGTCCACATAGGAATTAATTTTCCTTGTGTAATGATCTTATCATGCTATAAAGCTGGAGACATTTCTAGCTTTCCAGATTATATTGGACCACAATTCCCATCATCAATCACTTTGATTTGCTGACATAAGTCTGACTAGGCCACAGTGGTACATGCTCTGGTTACATCCTGTATAGACTACTGCAACACTCTCTACATGGGTTTGCCTCTGAAGGCTGCCCGGAAGCTATAACTAGTACAACGAGCGGCAGCCAGATTACTAACGGGAGCGGAGTACAGGGAGCATACTACTCCTCTGTTGCGCCAGCTCCACTGGCTGCCAATCAGCTTCCGAGCACAATTCAAAGTGCTGGTGTTGACCTATAAATCCCTAAACGGCTCTGGCCCTATTTACCTGTCCGAACGGATTCTCCCCTATGAACCATCAAGGTTGTTAAGATCTTCTGGAGGGGCCCTGCTCTCGGTCCCACCGCCTTTGCAATCGCATCTGGTGGGGACGAGGGACAGGGCCTTTTCTGTGGCGGCCCCTCGGCTTTGGAACTCCCTCCTGATGGAGATTAGATCTGCCTTTTCCCTCCTGACGTTTAGAAAGCTGGTAAAAACATGGCTTTGGGATACTGCATTTGCAGAATGATGACTGAGTCAATAACTGCTGACCTTTCTGGCAGATGGCGATGAATTTGTGATTCATTCTGATGAACTGATTTTTGCTGCAACTTGTATGAATTGTATTTTAATGTATTTTATATTGACGATTTAGAATGCTTTTCTTATTGTATTGAATCTTATGTTGTTAGCCGGCCTGAGTCCCTCCTCGGAGGTCGAGAAGACCAGGTTATAAAAACTCTAAATAAATAAATAAATAATAAATAAATATTATGGAGTGGTGTTCTAGTCTGAAGGACAAGTTTCCCATCCTTGTTCATAGTTTGGAAAAGGTATTTTTTGGACTATAACCCTCATGCTGGCTGGGAGATATATTCAGAAAGGTAATGTTTCCTTGAAGTGACTGGACTGACCTTGAAGGAGCTGGGGGTGGTGACGGCCGACAGGGAGCTCTGGCGTGGGCTGGTCCATGAGGTCATGAAGAGTTGGAGACGACTGAACGAATGAACAACAACAAATGTTTCCAGGCCTTACTAAGGTGCCAAATATCTTCTAAGACATTTCCATGCCATTTTCCAAGCCATAGGGATGTGATGGTGCAACAGGTTAAACTGCTGAACAGTTGAATTTGCTGACATAAGGTTGGCAGTTCAAAGCTACAGGTCGGGGTGGGCTCCCACTGTTAGCCCTAGCTCCTGCCAACCTAGCAATTTGAAAACAGTTCAAAGCTGCAGGTGGGGGTGAGTTCCCGCTGTTAGCCCTAGCTCCTGCCAACCTAGCAGTTCGAAAATGAGCAAATGTGAGATTAATAGGTACCGCTTTGGCAGGAAGGTAATAAAGGTGCCCATGCAGCCATGCTGGCAACACAACCAGGAGGTGTCTATGGACAACAGGCTACTCAGCTTGGAAATGGAACAAGAGCACTTCCCCAGGGCCAGAGTTGAGCATGGAGATGAAAGCCGGAGATGAAAGGGGAAGCCTTTACCATTGTTCTCTGTATTAATATGTCATTGTTATTCTATTGTATTAAGACATTGAATGTTTGCCTATCTGAGTATGTTGTATTCCGCTCCAAGTCCCCTGGGAATAAAGTGTATTATTATTATTATTATTATTATTATTATTATTATTATGACACAAAAACATAATATGTCACAGCAAATGAGATATTTATGCTGGATTTCGTATCACAAAATCACAAGTCGAACACTTCCCAAGCGTCTAGGACTGTGTGATGTATTTTCGAATGATGCGCACAGATCCAAGTCAGGTGGCCTTTTGCAGCTGACAGATTGTGATTTTTGTCAATATTTCTTGTTTCCAAATGCTGGCTGGGATCTTTTGGCATGGCACCCAAAAGGCACCCAAAACGAAGCAGGGGTCGTTTTAGACACTTCACAAAGTCTGGTGTTCATTTTGATTACCACTGGGACCACCTGGACTGGTTTATGCCAGAGCATTTGCAGTTCAATTTTGAAGTCCTGATAACAGCTAAGTTTTTCCTGTTGTTTTTCCTCAATTTGGCTGTCAGCTGGTATGGCAACATCAATAATCCAAACTTTTTTCTTTTCCACCATCGTGATGTCTGGCGTATTGTGTTCCAAAACTTTGTCAGTCTGGATTTGGAAGTCCCACAGTATTTTTGCGTGTTCGTTTTCCACTACCTTTGCAGGTTTATGATTCCACCAGTTCTTTACTACTGTCCTGTGGTACTTGTGACATAGGTTCCAATGAATCATTTGGACCACAGAGTTGTGCCTCTGTTTGTAGTCTGTCTGTGCAATTTTCTCGCAGCACCTGAGGATATGATCAATGGTTTCATCAGCTTCCATGCACAGTCTGCATTTTGGGTCATCAGCTGATTTTGCAATCCTGGCCTAAATTGTAGGGGTGATAATGAAATATGATGTATATACTCAGCTTGATAAGTTTATCAGTTTTATCACGTTTTATCATATTTATTTACTGTATTGTTATATGTGTCGTATTTTAACTTACTAACTGGAGAGTGATAAGGTCTTGACAGTCCTTGTTCTGTTTCTTATTGTGATATGGCCTAAGGGCTAATCAATAAAATTACTTACTTACTAATTAATTAATTATTATCATTATCATTATTATTTGAAACACAACAAAATGAGACACTCTGCTGGATGTTGTATTGGATCACACGTCGGACCCTTCCCAAGTGTCTAGGACTGTGTGATGTATCGGTGAATAATGCGTGCAGATCCCAGTAAGGTGGCCTTCTGCAGCTGGCAGATGGTAATTTTGTCAAGGCCGATTGTTTTTAAGTGCGGGCCAAGGTCTTTAGGCACTGCACCCAGTGTGCCAATCACCACTGGGACCACCTTGAATGGCTTGTCTTTGCAGTTCGATCTTTAAATCCTCACATCATGTCAGCTTTTCCAGTTGTTTCTCTTCAATCCTGCTGTCACCTGGGATTGGTGTATTGTTTATTGCTTATTGTTTTGTTGTTTTAATATTGCTTTAATTGTTTTAATTTGCTTTAGGTGTATTGTTATGTTGTGTATTGAGGCCTTGGCCTTTGTAAGCCGCATCGAGTCCTTCGGGAGATGCTAGCAGGATACAAATAAAGTTAATAATAATAATAAATAATTGCGACATCGACAATCCATACTTTGTTTTTTAACACGGTGAGATCAGGTGTATTATTATTATTATTATTATTATTATATTTGCACAGTCTTATTCCTAAGTATTTTAGGATCAAACTTCACTTACTATTTGTTTTCTGTTTCTTTTCGTTTATTCTCTGTCTAGGGCCACCAGGATTGCCAGGTAATAAATCTTTTCTCCTTTTATGTTCCCATGCCCTTCTATAACTGGAACGTGTGACTACACCTAAGCAGACAAAATTGAAACAGCAATGTTTGTCTTCTTGGTTCACCCCTGTTTTTATGTTCTTCTCCCCTCCAGTGTTGTTTTCCCTGCTATTCTACACTGTAAGCATTGAACTACATTATATGGAGCCACACTGACCATATATTACAGTTATATGGCAGTCTAGGTCTAGCCTAGGACTGGTTCCAACTTGCATTTATACTGTTCTGATGTGTTTATTTATACTGTTCCTTGTGTTTTATATTATTTTCTTATATTTTATTGTTGTATTTTATTGTTGTATATTTGCATTGTTGTATTGCTGGGTTTGGCTTCATGTAAGCCGCCCCGTGTCCCCTTGGGGAGATGGTGGCGGGGTATAAATAAAGTATTATTATTATTATTATTATTATTATTATTATTATTTCTGTGTTGTTTTCAGCATCTTGTATTTCCCTCCATTGCTCACACTGTAAAATAACCCCCAAATCGAGGAGCCCCTGGTAACGCAGTGGGTTAAACCCCTGTGCCGGCAGGACTGAAGACCGACTGGTCGCAGGTTCGAATCCGGGGAGAGGCGGATGAGCTCCCTCTATCAGCTCCAGCTCCTCATGCGGGGACATGAGAGAAGCCTCCCACAAGGATGATAAAACATCAAATCATCCGGGCGTCCCCTGGGCAACGTCCTTGCAGACGGCCAATTCTCTCACAGCAGAAGCGACTTGCAGTTTCTCAAGTCGCTCCTGACATGACAACCCCCCCCCCCAAACCCACTAAATTCAAAACACAAATACTATATATCCATTTTTGATTTCTACTTCATAGTGGTTTCCTGCCATCCATCTGATGCTAATTAAATACGGCGCATGCCAAATTCCAATGGCGCTATTGTTATTGCGCTGGGTGCTTCTTTCAAAGCAGCGATCGTTTCACAAAGTCTGATGTTCATGTAGATTGATCATACAGTTTTACTGATGTCGGTAGCACATATGAAGTTCATTTAGCTCCAGGTGTGCTTCCTTCACCATGGAGGCGGACCTTTCCTTGAATGTGTATTGAGAGATCTGACAAATGTTCTGATGCAAATTGTACCATTTGTTTCGTAATATCATATACTTGAGCCAAGTCATTGGAACCATTTATCCCTTCGGTTGGATGGGAATGTTCATTGTCCTAACATCTGTCCTAGTTATTTACATCGAGTACAAAATGTGCTACTTATGTGAGCCTTGGAGATTTTCTTGACAAGCTTGGACAAATGGGAATTATAGGCTATAGCAGTGTTTCTCAACCTTCCTAATGTCGTGGCCCCTTAATACAGTTCCTCATGTTGTAGTGACCACCAACCATAACATTATTTCCATTGCTACTGTTATGAATCGTAATGTAAATATCCAATATGCAAGTATTTTCATTCACTGGACCAAATTTGGCACAAATACCCTATATGCCCACATCTGAATACTGGTGAGGGGGGGGGGGGGTTGATTTTGTCATTTGGGAGTTGTAGTTCACTTCACTTCACTTCACTTCACTTTATTTCTTAATTAGTCGCTCTCCACCAAGGTGCTCTGAGCAACTTACAATCTAAAATAGCATGGTTGCTGGGATTTATAGTTCACCTACAATCAAAGAGCATTCTGAGCTCCACCAATGATGGAATAGAACTAAACTTGGCACACATAACTCTTATTACCAACAGAAAATACTGGAAGGGTTTGCTTGGCATTGACCTTGAATTTTGGAGTTGTAGTTCACCTACATCTAGAGAGCACTGTGGACTCAAAGAATGATGGATCTGGACCAAACTTGGAACAAATACTCAATATGCCCAAATGTGAACACTGATGGAGTGTGGGGAAAATAGACTTGACCTTTGGGTATTGTAGTTGCAGGGATTTATAGTTCACCTACAATCAAAGAGCATTCTGAGCTCCACCAACAATGGAATAGAACTAAACTTGGCACACATAACTCTTATTACCAACAGAAAATACTGGAAGGGTTTGGTGGGCATTGACCTTAAGTTTTGGAGTTGTAGTTCACCTACATCCAGAGAGCACTGTGGACTCAAAGAATGGTGGATCTGGACCAAACTTGGCATGGATACTCAGTATGCCCAAATGTGAACACTGGTGGAGTTTGTGGAAAAGAGACTTGACATTTGGGCATTGTAGTTGCAGGGACTTATAGTTAACCTACAATCAAAGAGCATTCTTTTTTTGTTGTTGTTGTGTCAGGAGCGACTTGAGAAACTGCAAGTCACTTCTGGTGTGAGAGAATTGGCCGTCTGCAAGGATGTTGCGCAGGGGATGTATTGAGATTAACTTCACAATTCAGCAGCAGATCAGTTGCACAACTTCAGCGCTTTCCAGTAGCTTCTTCCTGCACACTATTTTCAGTCAACTGCTCCCACAGCCTGCAGTCACGCTGGAACCTTTTGCAGACACTTGAGCACATGCCCGGCCATTGTCAGTTTTACCATTGTCTTTCCCCCAGTCTAGATGATATTACAGACTTACCACAGCACACAGTTACATCTTGTCTTTGCAGACAGGTTCTTTAATTACATATAGCCTTTGACAAAACAACATCATGACACAAGGAGAAATATACACTGTACATGACTTCCTTATATACAATTCATTTACACATAGCAATCACCGATTGGTTCCCAACTCATTGACTCAACTCAAACCCAGGATTGCATCATTCACAATCACCTGGACTAGGCCAGAACACATTCCCCAAATGAAGTTCTATATACAGTTAATGCATGACTCAGCATTTCCAATAGAAGCCCGTTAGCAGTGCATGACTCAGCTATATTACATTACAATACATTGTAAAACCTGACAGGATGCCCGGAAGATTTGATGTTTTTTATCATCCTTGTGGGAGGCTTCTCTCATGTCCCCGCTTGGGGAGCTGGAGCTGACAGAGGGAACTCATCCGCCTCTGTCCGGATTCGAACCTGCGACCTGTCGGTCTTCAGTCTTGCCGGTACAGGGGTTTAACTCAATGCGCCACCGGGGGCTCCATAAAGAACATTCTGAACTTCACCAACAATGGAGTTGAACCAAACTTGGCACACAGAACTCCCATGACCAACAGAAAATACTGGAAGGGTTTGTTGGGCTCTAACCTTGAATTTTGGAGTTGTAGTTCACCTACAACCAGAGAGCACTGTGGACTTAAACAGTGATGGATCTGGACCAAACTTGGCACGGATACTCAATATGCCCAAATGTGAACACTGGTGGAGTTTGGGGAAAATAGATCTTGACATTTGGGAGTTGTAGTTGCTGGGATGTATAGTTCACCTACAATCAAAGAGCATTCTGAACCCCACCAATGAAAGAATTGTGCCAAACCTCCCACACAGACCCCTATGACCAACAGAAAATACTGTGCTTTCTGATGGTCTTTGGTGATCCCAATGACAACCCCTCACAAACCTCCCACAGGGGTCCTGACCCCCAAGTTGAGAAACACTGGTCTATAGGAATGCTTCTCCCTGTGCATGCAATACTATTTTCAGACTGCATGCTAGCATATTCATTTCAGTGTAGTATTGGAAGTCATGAGAAGTAAGGGCTTTGTTTACAACCTTGATGACTTTTGGATGCCAAGAGTAGATTGGTGCACAAACACAGTGAAATAAGTTAAAACCTTTTTGATGAGTTGTAACACTGTTTTGCGGGTTTTGAACTATCTAATGCAACTTTCATTGGCTCTAACAGGTCCTCCTGGGCTTGATGGATTACCTGGATATAATGGGTCAGATGGCATTCCTGGAATCCCAGGGCAAAAGGGAGATCCTGGAAAAAGAGGGAAAATGGGTATATTCTATTCTTTAATGTTGTTGTTGTTTATGAACTGTCTTTCCCTTCATTTGTAAAACACTCACAGTGGCTTACAGATTAATATACAGCATATTTACAGCATTCATAGGGAGGAAGGAGCAAGCTGCCTTGGAGACAAGGATGCAGAGAAATGGCTTCAAATGACAGGAAAGGAGATGCTACCTGAACATTAGGAAGAACTTCCTGACTGTGAGAGCTGTTCAGCAGTGGAACTCTCCGCCCTGGAGTGTGGTGGAGACTCCTCCTTTGGAGGCTTTTAAACAGAGGCTGGATGGCCATCTGCCGGGGTTGCTTTGAATGCAATTTTCCCGCTTCTTGGCAGGGAGTTGGACTAGATGGCCCATGAGGTCTTTTCCAACTCTATGATTCTATGATTCTAACAGTGAGAATTAGGAAGATGGGAAATATAGAATCATGGAATCATAGAGTTGGAAGAGACCTCGTGGGCCATCCAGTCCAACCCCATTCTGCCAAGAAGTGGGAAAATTGCATTCAAAGCACCCCCGACAGATGGCCATCCATCCTCTGTATAAAAGCCTTCAAAGAAGGAGCCTCCACCACACTCCAGGGTGGAGAGTTCCACTGGTGAACAGCTCTCACAGACAGGAAGTCCTTCCTAATGTTCAGATGGAATCTCCTTTCTTGTAGTTTGAAGCCATTGTTCCATTGCGTTCTAGTTTCTAGGGCAGCAGAAAACAAGCTTGCTCCCTCCTCCCTTTGACTTTCTCTCACATGTTTATACACGGCCCTTATCATGTCCCCTCTCAGCCTTCTCTTCTTCAGGCTAAACATGCCCAGCTCTTTAAGCCGCTCCTCATAGGGTTTGTTTTCCAGACCCTTGATAATTTTACTCATCCTCCTCTGGACACACTCCAGCTTGTCAACATCTCCTTTCAATTGTGATGCCCAGAATTGGACACAGTATTCCAGGTGTGGTCTAACCAAGGCAAATATGGCAATAGATAAATGATGTGTATGGAATATATGTACAAAATGTAATATGATTGATTATAATACAAAATAAAAATCCTGTCAAAATTAATTCCTCTGTCTTCATTGTTTGCAGGGCCTAAAGGGGATCCTGGAGAGAACGGTGAAAAGGGGGATCCTGGTGAAATTGGCCTCCCTGGGAAAGAAGGGACGCGAGGAGAGAAAGGGTCCCGAGGGCCAAAGGGTGACAAAGGAGAGGCCAATAATGAAGTGATTGCAGAAGGTGAGGTCAAAATATACTCCAAAAACTGGATTCAGAAGTCCCACAGTATTTTTGCATGTTCATTTTCCACTACCTTTGCAGGCTTATGATCCCACCAGTTCTTTACTACTGTCCGGTGGTCCTTGTGACATAGGTTCCAATGAATAATTTGGACCACAGAGTTGTGCCTCTGTTTGTAGTCTGTGCAATTTTCTTGCAGCACCTGAGGATATGATCAATGGTTTCATCAGCTTCTTTGCACAGTCTGCATTTTGGGTCATCAGCTGATTTTGCAATCCTGGCCGTAATTAATTAATTAATTAATTAGTGTTATCATTATTATTTGAAACACAACAAGATGAGGCACTCTGCTGGCTGTTGAATTGGATCACATGTCGGACCCTTCCCAAGTGTCTAGGACTGTGTGATGTATCGGCGAATAATGCATGCAGATCCCAGTAAGGTGGCCTTCTGCAGCTGGCAGATGGTAATTTTGTCAGCGCCGATTGTGTTTAAGTGCAGGCCAAGGTCTTTAGGCACTGCACTCAGTGTGCCGATCACCACTAGGACCACCTTGACTGGATTGTGCCAGAGTCTTTGCAGTTTGATGATGATGATGTTGTTGATGTTGTTGTTGATGATGATGATTGTTATTATTTTCTTTAACACAATTTTACTATATGCTGGGACCAGAGGTCTGACAATTCAATGGCATTTGGTTCTATCTGGAAATGTCTCCCTTGTGGATGCAAGTATCTTACTGTATTTCCTGGCAAGAGTAGGATCCATATGAAAAAATTACTTTGATGATAGGGACAAACATTGTAGAGATCATTATTTCAACATTTTTGTCCTGCATTCTGTTTAATCTTAGGGCCCAAGGGGGAACCAGGGCCCCCTGGCCCACCAGGACCCCCAGGACCTCCAGGACCCCCAGGAAAGCGCAAAGCAAAACCTCAAGTGGAAGAGAAGATGTACAGTGCCGAGTGCAAAGGTAAGTATTTCTCAACATTGTAGTATGTGTATATGAGAGTGGTCTTCTCTGTGTTGCTGTAGTGCAGTTCTCACCATTCCTCAACACTGACTATTATATGTAGGACTGATGGGAGGTGGAGTCTAGCAACATCTAGAGAGCTGGCTACTAGAGGTGTGCAATTTTTTCATTAGTAATTGTAAATTATATCAAATTTGTTAAATTTTTACTTTACTGGAAGAGTTTGGTGGGCATGGACCTTGAGTTTTGGAGTTGTAGTTCACCTACATCCAGAGAGCACTGTGGACTCACTGTGGATTGAATGATGGATCTGGACCAAACTTGGCACTAATACTCAATTTGCCCAAAGTGAACACTGGTGGAGTTTGAAGAAAATAGACCTTGGAATTTGGGAGTTGTAGTTGCAGAGATGTGTAGTTCACCTACAATCAAAGAGCATTCTGAACCCCACCAATGACAGAATTGGACCAAACTTTCCACACAGAAACCCCATAACCAACAGAAAATACTCCGTTTTCTGATGGTCTTTGGCAACCCCTCTGACACTTCCTCACAACCTCCCCCCAGGGGTCCCGACCCCCAGGTTGAGGAACACTGCCTTATGGCGTTGTTGTAAATATTGATACTGTAGGCTGAGCAACTCCAGAAATCCAAAATACTCCAAAAGCCAAAACTATCCACATGTGCAGTTGCTTACCATAGGGCTGCACTACTGGATCTAGAAGGACCAAGAATCACTTCTGGGGGTGGAGTAGGGATATTGTTTTTGAACATGAGTAAATGATACCACGACTATCAAATCCATGGATAACAGGGTCATAGTTTTCACAGTCTTCTCTGCTTTTGTGTAATTCTCTACCTTGGCGGCTGCTAACGTGAGAGCCAAAATCTACCTTCCTGTAATTCTTTCCTGCTCGCCTGCCCTTGGGTCTTTGAAGAGCATTCTCATCCTTGCCCTCTCAGCCTTTTCTTCTTCAGGGTCTTGCAAAGGGTCAATGGCACAAAATGAAAGTCTTTCCTTTCATCTCACCTTTCCGTCTCACTCTGGTTTACTCCTTGAATGTGGAATCAAAGCAGTTGTTGGAGCACGGTTGTGGAGATTAGGCCCAGCCATGTAAACATACACAAAGAGATAGGAGTATAGGGAGGAAGGGGAGATAATGTTGACTTATGTCGGAAAGAAGCAAAGATTTGCAGGAGGTGCCAAGGCTGTGCTTAAATGAAAAACTCAATTGGTGGTCTTGAGTTGGAGCATGCCTTGACATATGTAACTCTTTCATCTAGTGCTCCAGTAAAAAAAAAAATCTAAAGATGTTCTTCAGTGTAGCCTTTGATCATGCTTTGGGTGAGTTGAACTGAGATCTTGGGTGATGTGAAAAACTATTCTTCAGAGAACCATGGAGTTGAACTCACTGCCTGCCTAGTTCAGAGTCAACTGATCTTCCAACTTTACTATTAAGAGTCAACACTTACATTGGGTCATGCCCTCTATGGTGGTTGGAATCAAGCTTATGCCCTCTTCTATGTGATGGTCCTACAGGAAACTGGAAAGTTTTGTTGTGTATCTCTTGGGCTTCCTCAAATACTAAGATCAGATCCATGAAGTTGAGTTCCTGGAAAGTGGATTCCACCGGAAATTCAGCAGAATGGTGGTGATAGACTCTTGCAGATGGCCTTCAAGAAGGGACTGAGCAGCTATCCATTGGGGGATGCCCTAGGTTGAGATTTCATGTATAGAGGAAGAAGGTAGACTAGATGGCTTTCCATACCTCTTTGTTTAAGATGGTTGATTTTAATACTGTCTGCCTAGTTCAGAGTCAACTAATTTTTCATCTTTACTGTTAAGAGTCAACACTGAAATTCAAGCTTCTTGCATTGGATCATGTCTTCTATAATGGTAGGGAACAAGCTTATGCCATCTTCTATGTCATGGCCCTACAAGAAACTGGAAAGGTTTGTTGTGTATCTCTTGGGCTTCCTCAAAGACTAAGATTAGATCCATGAAGTTGAATTCCTGGAATGTAGATTCCATCAGAAGTTCAGCAGAATAGTGGTGATAGGCTCTTGCAGATGACCTTCAAGAAGGGACTGAACAGCTATCTATTGGGGGATGCCCTAAGTTGAGATTTCATGTATAGAGGAAAAAGGTAGACTAGATGGCTTTCCATACCTCTATGTTTAAGATGGTTGATTTTAATACTGTCTGCCTAGTTCAGAGTCAACTAATTTTTCATCTTTACTGCTAAGAATCAACACTGAAATTCAAGCTTCTTACATTGGGTCATGCCCTCTATGATGGTAGGGAACAAGCTTATGCCATCTTCTATGTCATGGCCCTACAGGAAACTGGAAAGTTTTGTTGTGTATCTTTTGGGCTTCCTCAAAGACTAAGATTAGATCCATGAATTTGAGTTATTGGAAAGTAGATTCCACCAGAAGTTCAGCAGAATGGTGGTGATAGGCTCTTGCAGGTGGCCTTCAAGAAGCTTACGCCCTCTTCTATGTGATGGTCCTACAGGGAACTGGAAAATTTTGTTGTGTATCTCTTGGGCTTCCTCAAAGACTAAGATTAGATCCATGAATTTGAGTTTCTAGAAAGTAGATTCCATCAGAAGTTCAGCAGAATGGTGGTGATAGGCTCTTGCAGGTGGCCTTCAAGAAGCTTACGCCCTCTTCTATGTGATGGTCCTACAGGGAACTGGAAAATTTTGTTGTGTATCTCCTTGGGTTTCCTCAAAGACTAAGATTAGATCCATGAATTTGAGTTCCTGGAAAGTAGATTCCATTGGAAGTTCAGCACATTGGTGATAGGCTCTCGCAGGTGGCCTTCAAGAAGGGACTGAACAGCTATCCTTTGGGGGATGCCCTAGGTTGAGATTTCGTGTATAGAGGAAGAAGGTAGGCTAGATGGCCTTCCAGACTTCTGTGTTTGAGACTGTTAAGTTTTTGGGCAACACTTCCTGGGATTACAGAACCAGTATTCTTCTTCTGATGAACTGGAATGTGTCTTTCCATAACATAAATTTGAATTAATGAAATAAGGGATACATCTGGAAGCAACTCGATATCATTTTTCCAAGGGCCCCTCCACAATACACCATGAAGATGGCAATTTCTCAGCTGATTTGGTATGGTAGCCTCATTTCACCTTCAGACCATTTTTGATCACATGGGCCATTTCATATCGTAACACATACATTCAACCCTCTGGTCAGTTCTTTTCTTTCATCAGTGGATTGCTTTTCCATCTCTGGTATTGAGTCCAAGCTCATCAAGAAAAGCACACAGTTCTGCCATGCTATTTTGTGAAACATGTCACCTTTCAGTGAAAGACAGACCCCCTTCTCCAGTAATGAGCCTGTGAAGTGGGAACATGGCCCTCTTCCAGTCCTCGGAACAGAACGTGCCTCTTCAAGGATGTTGGAGGAGAACATTGCTCCTGCCCTCTCCTCTTTGTACTATTTTGGGGGCTGCTTGATTAGCTCGCATGCAGAACTGGCGCCCCACTGGTTCCATCCCCTGCTGTGTCTAGCTTCTGTCTTATCTGAGGAGAAGAAAAGGAGATAATTGGGGAAATGGATGCGAGCAGCCGTTTGCAAGGTAAGCCTTGGCTTGTGTGGGAGGCTCAAATGCATGCTGGTATCTACATCCATCTTATTTCTTATCATCCAGTGGAGAGTCCCAAGTTCACTCCCTAGCATCACTATGTAGGACCAGAAAGAGTCCTGCCTTGCACCCTGCCTGGAACAGTGGTTCCCAACCTGTGGTCCATGGACCACCAGTGGACCCCAAGAACAAAAATGTGGTCCGCAGCCTCACCGTTACTACACCGTTGCAACAAGAGTGACTGGTCTTGCAAAACCACCTTGCAGTGCTGAGGCAATGAGGGTGTTGAGAGGGGAGAGACTGACTACCCACAAAAGGCATGACAACAAGTCTCCTGACTGCTGCCTCTCCTTCTTCTCCCTCCTTGAGTGGAGCTGTTCCATGTGGCACCTGGAAGCAGGGGCGCCTTGGTGTCTTTTAGGCCTGTTCTTGGAGTTATTTGGGGAGCTGATTCAGAAAATTGCATTGGATAGACCACATCAGCTCTAGATTTTCTGTGGGTGAGCAGATGGTGACTACTGGGTCAGAATCTAGAGTTGATGTGGTCTACCAATGCAATTTTCTGAATCAGCACCCCAAATAATCAAACTGAATCTAAAGTTGACCAAAAATTGATTCCCAATCCTTTTGGTACTAATGTTGGAGAGTGGTCTGTAGTCAAGTGGCCCCTGGTCAAAGTGGTGATGATCAAGTCGTCCCTGGTGAAGTAGTCCCTAGTAAAATTGGTCCCTGGTCAAGTGGTGCCTGGTAAAATTGATCCCTGGACAAATGATCCCTGGTCAAAGTGGTCCCTGGTCAAGTGGTCCCTGGTCAAAGTTGTCCCTTGTCAAGTAGTTCCTGGTCTAAGTGATCCCTTGTCAAATGATCCATGGTCAAATGGTCCCTGGTCAAGTGTCCCCTGGTCAAAGTGGTCCTTGGTCAAGTGGTCCCCAGTCAGGTGGTTCCTGGCAAAATTGTTGCCCGGTCAAGTGATCCTTGGTCAAAATGTTCCCTGGTCAAATAGTCCCTGGTCAAATGTACCCTGGTTAAGTGGTCCCTAGTGAAATTGGTCCCTGGTCAAGTTATCCATGATCAAAGTGGTCCCTGGTCAAGTGATCACTGGTCAAAGTGGTCCCTGGTCAAGTGGTCCCTGGTCAAAGTGGTCCCTGGTCAAAATACTGTTTTTTCTGATGGTCTTTGGTAACCTCTCTGACACCTCCTCATGACCTCTTTAAGGATCCTGGTCAAGTTATCCATGATCAAACTGGTCCCTGGTCAAGTGATCACTGGTCAAAGTGGTCCCTGGTCAAGTGGTCCCTGGTCAAAGTGGTCCTTGGTCAAGTGGTCCCTGGTCAAAAGTGGTTCCTGGTAAAGTGGTCCCTGGTAAAATTGGTCCCTGGTCAAGTGGTCCCTGGTCAAAATACTGTTTTTTTCTGATGGTCTTTGGTAACCTCTCTGACACCTCCACATGACCCCCTTTAAGGATCCTAACTCCCAGGCTGAGAAATGCTGGTGTAGGGATTTACCCCACAGAGCTGATGAAGGAAGCTGTTTTGGCTGACACCTATCAAACAACACCTATTGCGTTGCTGTGTAAATGAATCTGCTCCTTCACCCTGAAATAGTAAACCTTATCTCAGTGCTGCACATACTTATGATTTTCAGACAGATGGCAATCTCACAGTGCTCTCCAGGCCTTGAGTAAATGCTGGCAGAAAACATCATTGGCCTTAGACTTTTTGTTCCTTTCTGTTAAAAGTTATTCCTAAACACACAGCCTGGTCCTGCCTATACTGGAAATGCCAATGTGGTCCTTGACTGCTCCACACAGAGATAAAATGCCATCTAAGGGTACAATTGGCACTCCCAGAACGTGAACTACAGAAAATGTGTGCATCTGTGTGTGAGGGATTGAGACTAGAAACATTGCCTAAGATTCTAGGATCAACTACTCAGTTAAGTAGATTTATTTATTTACTAGCCGTCCCCTGCCAGGCGTTGCTGTGGCCCAGTCTGTGATCTGGAAAATAAAGTAATGAGACAGTGTTGGTTTCTAATATATGGAATTTCTTTACGCTTGTGGGTAAACACTATTTCTTGTTGTTTCTTTGTCAGTGTTGATGTGGAGAGTGTCTGGTTTGCCTACTCTGGAACACACAACCTAGAATTGTCCTTCTTTAGGGGTCCTTTTCAAATCTATGATACATACATATATATATATATATATATATATATATATATATATATATATATATATAATCTGTGTGAATAATATATATCTATCCATATCTATGGCTGAATGGTTCTTTATCAGGAGGGCTTTGATTACGTTTTCTTGCCCTGGTGAAGGGAGCTGGACTGGATGGCCTTAGTCATGGGGGTTCTGTGTGGGAAGTTTGCCCTGATTCTGTCGTTGGTGGGATTCAGGATGCTCCTTGATTGTAGGTGAACTATAAATCCCAGTAACTACAACTCCCCAATGTCAAGGTCTATTTCCCCCAAACTCCATCTGTGTCCATATTTGGGCATATTGAGGATTCGTGCCAAGTTTGGTCCAGATCTATCATTGTTGGAGTCTACAATGCTCTTTGGATGTAGGTGAACTACAACTCCAAAACTCAAGGTTAATGCCCACCAAAACCTTGTAGTGTTTTCTATCAGGCATGGGAGTCCCGTGTGCCTAGTTTGGTTCAATTCCATCATTGGTGGAGTTCAGAATGCTCTTTGATCTTTCAGTCAGCAAGTTGAATCAGATCAGCAGTTTAACCCACTGCGCCACTGGGGGCTCCCCACTCCCCATATGTATAACACACATAAAATACGACAGTCCTCTAATTTCCAAGTAACATAACTCAAAAAGTGGGTTTTGCCCGATCTTCCTCCTTATGGAAACTTGCTTTGTGTGTGCCCCATGGTGCCAACTCCAGATTGGACCATGGGGTGTGGTGGGGGGAGCTGGAAAGAACGGATCACCAAAAAGCAATGCAGAATTCAGGTATGCAGAGGATATGTCTGCCTATGCAGGAATGAAAAGGACATACAGACTCTGTGTGCCAGAAACTAGGAAGAGTGAAAATATTTTAGACAGTTGTGTGTGTCAGAAATGCTTACAAGGGCAAAGATGATCAAAGTTACATTAAAAAAAAAAGATTGGGTTGTTGTAGGTTTTTCGAGCTACATGGCCATGTTCTAGAAGCATTCTCCCCTGATGTTTTGCCTGCATCTATGGCAAGCATCCTCAGAGGTGATGAGGATGCTTGCCATAGATGCTTGCCATAGATGCAGGCAAAACATCAGGAGAGAATGCTTCTAGAACATGGCCATATAGCCGAAAAACCTACAACAACCCAGTGATTCCAGCCACGAAAGCCTTTGACAATACAAAAATAAGATTGCCTTTCAATTTCTCCTCTTTTTCTCTCTTCTTTCAGGGGAGACATGTGCTATCCCAAACGATGACACTCTGATGGGGAAACCCAAAGAAAGGGCACACCTTTACCAGCACAGAAAGCCAGGTAATCGGTTTTGAGATTGTTCTAGCTGATTGCTTGTGTAGTTCGGGGAATGGCTTGGTTGCGTTGACTTTGTTTCTCCTTGCCAGAGTGCATCATCAAATCCATTGGGAGCCCAAATGAGATTATACAGTTGAAGCAAAGCTATGGAGCGTGGATGATGGATCTTGCCAACAGAAGTGATGAAACAATTTGGATTGCTGAGCATTTTACAGGTAGGTTTTGTAGCCCCATAAACCGCACACAGCTACAAAACAAATTGTCTGATCTTGACCACAATTTGGCAGCTAGACCAGTGGTCCCTAGCCTGTGGTCCATGGACCACCAGTGGTCCGCAAGAACTAAAAGATGGTCTGTGGCCTCACCATTACTACTGCAACTAGAGCAACTTGTCTCACAAAAATCCTCTTATAGTGTCAAGGGTTATGAAATATGGTTTTCTGTGGATGAGCAGATGGCGACTAAAGGATGGCATATGTTCTGTATCAGAAACTAGAGCTGATGTGGTCTGTCCAATGCAATTTTCTGAATCAGCACCCCCAAATAACCAAACCAAATCTAAAGTTGACCAAAAACAGATTCGTAACCCTTTGGCACTAATGTTGGAGAGTGGTCCCTGGTCAAAGTGGTCCTTGTTCAAAGTGGTCCCTGGTCAAAGTGGCCCCTGGTCAAAGTGGCCCATGGTCAAAGTGGTCCCTGGTCAAAGTGGTCCCTGGTCAAGTGTCCCCTGGTCAAAGTGGCCCATGGTCAAAGTGGCCCCTGGTCAAAGTGTCCCCTGGTCAAAGTGGTCCCTGGTCAAGTGTCCCCTGGTCAAAGTGGCCCATGGTCAAAGTGGCCCCTGGTCAAAGTGGCCCCTGGTCAAAGTGGTCCCTGGTCAAGTGCCCCTGGTCAAAGTGGTCCATGGGCAAGTGGTCCCTGGTCAAAGTGGCCCATGGTCAAAGTGGTTCCTGGTCAAAGTGGTTTCTGGTGAAAGTGGTCCCTGGTCAAATGGCCCCTAGTGAAAGTGATCCCTGGTCAAAGTGGCCCATGGTCAAAGTGGTTTCTGGTCAAAGTGGTCCCTGGTCAAATGGCCCCTGGTCAAAGTGGTCCCTGGTCAAAGTGGGCACAAGATTGAATTTTCATAGCCAGGTCCTTTCAGAACTCGCAGTGTTCCAACTGCTTTAAGGAAGGTTTAGCTGGATGAGCCAAAAAAGTCTGGACTATTCCAACTATTTCTCTTGCTTTCTGAACAGGCCATATCATAAAAGAATACCAAGACCTGGATGCATTGAGGAACAACAGCTACAACATCACTGAGCTCCCATGGTCGTACTATGGATGCGGCCATGCTGTCTATGACAATGCTCTGTACTATCAACGTGTGGGACGCAACATCATTGTGAAGTAAGTAGAGAAGTCGGAGTGGAGATTGTGGCTAATTTAGCATTGACATATCATCTGTCTGTCTGTCTGTCTGTCTGTCTGTCTGTCTGTCTGTCTATCTATCTATCTATCTATCTATCTATCTATCTATCTATCTATCTCCATTGAATATATAGCAGTGCCTTAAAGGCAAAGGCTTCCCCTTGACATTAAGTCTAGTCAAGTCTGACTCTGAGGGGTGATGTTCATCTCCATTTCTAAGCCGAAGAGCTGGCGTTGTGCATAGACATCTCCAAGGTCATGTGATCGGCATGACTGCATGGAGCATCATTACCTTCCCGATAAATATGGTACCTATTGATCTATTCACATGAACCACTGCTAGGTTCAAGGTTTGCAGAAGCTGGGGCTAACAGCGGGAGCTCACCCCGCTCCCTGGATTTGAACCACCGACCTTTCGGTCAGCAAGTTTAGCAGCTCAGCGGCTTAACCCGCCGCTTCTTATATCAGCTACTTAGTTAAATATATTTAAGTATAGCTAACTAACTTTTGCTGGGCTGAAGGTGTCCCCTTGACATTAAGTCTAGTCAAGTCTGACTCTTAGGGGTGGTGCTCGTCTCCATTTCTAAGCCAAAGAGCAGGCGTTGTCCGTAGACACCTCCAAGGTCATGTGACCAGCATGACTGCAAGGAGTGCCATTACCTTCCCGCTAAAGCGATACCTATTGATCTACTCACATTTGCATGTTTTCAAACTGCTAGGTTCAAGGTTTGCAGAAGCTGGGGCTAACAGCAGGAGCTCACCCCACTCTCCAGATTTGAACCACCGACCTTTCGGTCAGCAAGTTTAGCAGCTCAGCGGTTTAACCCAACCATTGGGTGCTCTTTATATCAGCTACTTAGTTAAATATACTTAAGTATAGTTAATAACAACAACAACGACAACAACAACAACAACAACAACAACAACACTATATATATACTCCGCCCTTCTCACCCCGAAGGAGACTCAGGGCAGATCACAATACACACACACGGCAAATGTTCAGTGCCGTTTGTATAGACAGTACACAGACAGACAGAACAGAAAGAGGTGTGTTGTTTCGAAGCCATGGATGGTTGGGCTCGAGTCCACAGGGGATACTGTCGCTCCATCCTCTATGACGAAGAGCCATCAGGACTTCCTTATTCCAGCATTTTCTGATCTTCTTTTTCTTTATGGCATTGTAAAACACCTTCCCTGCTTTTAGCAGTATCTAATTTCTTTAATTACAGCTAAAGCTGTTTTCGAACTGCTTAGGTCAACAGTGAGCAGGGCTGATGGTCAGCTGCTCACGCCGACCCGGGGCTTCGAACTTGCAACCTTTCGGTTGATAGATCTTAGAGTTGCCAGCTGTGCTAAGTCTCCGGCTGGGCTAATGCCCTCGAACCTGGCAGAAAGGTGGAATGGACTTCCTTCTGCCATTCAGCGGATACCTGGCAAAATAGGTTAAAATAGATGGGATTACGATAGTGGTAACATTGTCAAAATCATGACTAATCATGCAAGATCCATCTGTTTGCTGTACTCTGAGCAAGAGAAATGCAAGCTTACGAAGCCAAAATCCAGAACAATTTGGGAAAGAAAAGGAGGAAAATAATTCTGTTGTTTATTTATTTATAATATTTATACCGCTTTTCTCACCCCGAGGGGGACTCAAAGTGGTTTACACATAAGTAATGGCAAAATTCAATGCCAGTACAAACAATTACAATTATACACTACAATTAGACTTAAATCAAATTAAAAAATACATCCATGAGCAATAAAACAATCATTAAAACAATAAAACAGTCTCGTTCGTCAAATCGCCATCATAGTCATTGTCTTCCTGAAATGCTGCATACGTTTTCTTCTACTGTCCAAAGGTCTGGTCCCAAAACCACGATTTTTTTCTAAAAACCAGGAGGGAGGGAGCAAATCTTACCTCATTTGGGAGTGTGTTCCATAGGCAGGGGGCCACCACCGAGAAGACCCTGTCTCTTGTCCCCGCCAGGCACATCTGTGCTGTTGACAGGAGTGAGAGCAGGGCCTCCCCGGATGATCTTAGATTACGAGGTGGGACATAGGGGCAGATGTGTTCGGAAAAGTAAGCTGGGCCAGAACCGTATAGAGCTTTATAGGTCAAGACCAGCACTTTGAATTGGGCTTGGAGATGGACCAGCAGCCAGTGGAACTGGTATAGCAGGGGGGTGGTATGCTCCCTATATGCCACCCCAGTTAGTAATCTGGCTGCCTCTCGTTGAACTAGCTGAAGTTTCCGAACTGTCTTCAAAGGCAGCCCCATGTAGAGCGCGTTGCAGTAATCCAGTGTTTCTCAACCTTCTGAATGCCGTGACCCCTTAACACAGATCCTTATGGTGTGGTGACCCCCCAAGCATAAAGTTATTTCCATTGCTACTTCATTACAGCAATTTTGTAAATATCTGATATGCAGGATGTATTTTCATTCACTGGGCCAAATTTGACACAAATACCCAATACACCCAAATTTTAATACTAGTAGGGTTGGGGGACGGGGGCGGGAAATGATTTTGTCATTTGGGAGTTGTAGTTGCTGGGATTTATCGTTCACCTACAATCAAAGAGCATTCTGAACTCTACCAATGATGGGATTGAACTAAACATGGCACACAGAACTCCCATGACCAATAGAAAATACTGGAAGGGTTTGGTGGGCATTGACCTTGAGTTTGGGAGTTGTAGTAGTAGTAATTTTATTGATTAGCCCTTAGGCCATATCACAATAAGAAACAGAGCAACAAGGCCTGACAAAACCTGATCACACTCCACGTAGAAAGTTAAAATAAGACACTTATAATAATACAGTAAATACATATGATTGGGAGTTGTAGTTCACCCACAACTAGAGAGCACTGTGGACTCAAACAATGATGGATCTGGACATAACTTGGCACGAATCCTCCATATGCCCAAATGTGAACACTGGTGGAGTTTGGGGGAAGTAGACCTTGACATTTGGGAGTTGTAGTTGCCGGGATTTATAGTTCACCTACAACCAGAGCGCATTCTGAACCCCACCAACGATAGAATTGGACCAAACTTCCCACACAGAACCCCCATGACCAACAGAAAATACTGTTTTCAGATAGTCTTTGGCGACCCCTCTAACACCCCCTTGCGACCCCCTCAGGGGTCCTGACCCCCAGGTTGAGAAACACTGCAGTAATCTATTTGGGATGTAACCAGAGCATGGACCACTGTGGCCAGATCAGACTTCCCAAGGTACGGGTGCAGCTGGTGCACGAGTTTTAACTGTGCAAAAGCTTCCCTGGCCACCGCCGAAACCTGGTGTTCCGGGCTCAGCGATGAGTCCAGGATCACTCCCAAGCTGCGAACCTGTGTCTTCAGGGGGAGTGTATCCCCATCCAACACAAGCTGTAACCCTACGCCCTGTTCAGCCTTTCGACTGACCAGGAGGACCTCTGTCTTGCCCCATTCCGCACACACCCCTTCCTTTTCTCTTCTTTGCTGGCAGAAAAATCTTACTTTTGCTGCTCATTTTCTTAACATGCTGCCGTTCCACAATTCCTTGATTCAAAGCCCAGTTTCCGTGTTGTTAGATTGCATTGTATGGGTGTCGGAGTGGGAGTGGGTGAGATCAGAGCCTTCACTTGCTCGGGGTGGTTCAGTGAAGCCAAATCCGGCCCGACTTCTGTGGCTTCCTTGCTTCCCCACTTCGCTCTTGATCTGTGAGCCAACAATAACATCCGCCTTTAAAAGCAGGTGCAAGGCTCTCCTTGGTCTACTCCGCCAGAAATGGAATGACGGAGGTCCCTGGGGTTAGAACTCATTTCCTTGCAGCCATTCCTAAAGATCCTTGGCAGAAAAGATAATAAGAGTTTAAGAGTTTTTCCTTTTCTGGGTTGTAACACTTATTATTCCCATGCTGGTTGGATGATTCTGGGAGCTGTTGCCTAGACTTCACTTTTTTCCCCCAAGATCTACCTAGATGTCTCTGGTTGTCCTTCTGGTATCCTTCTGGGTATCATAGAATCATAGAATCAAAGAGTTGGAAGAGACCTCATGGGCCATCCAGTCCAACCCCCTGCCAAGCTTGTTTTCTGCTTCCCTGGAGACTAGGACACGGAACAATGGCTTCAAACTACAAGAAAGGAGATTCCACCTGAACATGAGGAAGAACTTCCTGACTGTAAGAGCCATTCAGCAGTGGAACTCTCTGCCCCGGAGGGTGGTGGAGGCTCCTTCTTTGGAAGCTTTCAAACAGAGGCTGGATGGCCATCTGTCAGGGGTGATTTAAATGCAATATTCCTTCTTCTTGACAGGGGGTTGGACTGGATGGCCCATGAGGCCTCTTCCAACTCTTTGATTCTATGATTCTAAGAAGCAGTGGAATCAGGGCTCTCCAGGGGTGCATTTACAGAGTCGAATTAACTCAGGTTGGCACATTCGAACTGGCTTGGTTTGTCATGAATAACTTTTCAATAACTTAGGAGGGATAGCCAATAGTCCAGAGGACAGGAGCAGGATTCAAAGGGATCTTGACAGATTAGAGAGATGGGCCAAAACTAACAAAATGAAGTTCAACAGTGACAAATGCAAGATACTCCACTTTGGCAGAAAAAATGAAATGCAAGGATACAGAATGGGGGACGCCTGGCTCGAGAGCAGTACGTGTGAAAAAGATCTTGGAGTCCTCGTGGACAACAAGTTAAACATGAGCCAACAATGTGATGTGGCGGCAAAAAAAGCCAGTGGGATTTTGGCCTGCATCAATAGGAGCATAGTGTCTAGATCTAAGGAAGTAATGCTACCCCTCTATTCTGCTTTGGTTAGACCACATCTGGAATATTGTGTCCAATTCTGGGCACCACAATTCAAGAGAGATATTGACAAGCTGGAATGTGTCCTGAGGAGGGCGACTAAAATGATCAAGGGTCTGGAGAACAAGCCCTATGAGGAACGGCTTAGGGAACTGGGCATGTTTAGCCTGAAGAAGAGAAGGCTGAGAGGAGATATGATAGCCATGTATAAATATGTGAGAGGAAGCCACAGGGAGGAGGGAGCAAGCTTGTTTTCTGCTTCCTTGGAGACTAGGACGCGGAACAATGGCTTCAAACTACAAGAGAGGAGATTCCATCTGAACATTAGGAAGAACTTCCTGACTGTGAGAGCCGTTCAGCAGTGGAACTCTCTGCCCCGGAGTGTGGTGGAGGCTCCTTCTTTGGAAGCTTTTAAGCAGAGGCTGGATGGCCATCTGTCAGGGGTGATTTGAATGCAATATTCCTGCTTCTTGGCAGGGGGTTGGACTGGATGGCCCATGAGGTCTCTTCCAACTCTTTGATTCTATGATTCTATGATTCTATGAACTTTAAAGCATTGGTTCTTTTTATTGCAATTTCCAGTGTGAGAGGGTCTCCCAAATTTTCTCATTTGGGAATTGAGGTTGCTGGGATTTATAGATAATCTACAATCAAAGAGCATTCCGAACTCCACCAACAGTAGAATTGAACCAAACGTGGCACGCAGGACTCCCCTGACCAAGAGAAAATGCTGGAAGGATTTAGTGGGCATTAGCATTGAGTTCTGAAGCTGTAGTTCACCTACATCCAGAGAGCACCGTGGACTCAAACAATAATGGATCTGGACCAAACTTGGCACACGTACTCAATATGCCCAAATGTGAACACTGGTGGTATTCAGGGAAAATAGACCTTGACATTTGGGAGTTGTAGTTGCTGGGATTTCTAGTTCACCTACAGTCAAAGAGCATTCCAACTCCACCAACAGTAGAATTGAACCAAACGTGGCACACAGGACTCCTATGACCAACAGAAAATACTGGAAGGGTTTGGTGGGCACTGACCTTGAGTTTTGAAGTTGTAGTTCACCTACATCCAGAGAGCACTGTGGTCTCAAACAATAATGGATCTAGACCAAACTTGGCACACATACTCAATATGCCCAAATGTGAACACTGGTGGCATTCGGAGAAAATAGACCTTGACAATTGGGAGTTGTAGTTGCTGGGATTTATAGTTCATCTACAATCAAAGAGCATTCTGAACTCCCCCCCCCCGCCCCCCAACAATAGAATGGGGCCAAACTTCCCACACAGAAATCCCATAACCAATAGAAAATACTGTGCTTTCTAATGGTCTTTGGCGGCCCCGCTGACACCCCCCTTGCAATCCCCTCCTGGGGTCCCAACCACCAGGTTAAGGAACTCTGTGCTAGATGGGAAAAATGAGGTGTTTCCTCTAGCTTACAGAATGGAAGAAGCCAAAGTGAGTTGCCAAACCCAACTCAAGGTGTTAGTAGTAGTCTACAAAGCCCTACTAGTTTGAAACCCAACTTTTCTGAACTTCCAGGTATTTACGAGTGGACATAAGAAGACCCTATGAAATTCACAAGGTCTTTCTTGGCAGCAGAGCACTCGTTAAACTGTGTTCCATGACACACTAATCCCTGAGCTTTTCTCATTAGTATTCATTCAAAAAAAATTCTAGGAATAACGGCAATTTAAACACTCAAACAGGTTAACAGTACTTTGGAGACTAAACATTCAGGCAGTTCTGCGAAGGCAAGGTCGGGTGATGGCTGAATTTCCTTGCTTGGAAACAATGCATGATTTTAGTCCTAGTTTTGATTATTTAACTCCGGCACTGGAAACCATACCAAGATAATCTCACCCCAACACTTGCCCTTAATTATATTACTCTTATGTTTGTTTCTTAGAATATATTTCTATATATTGTATCCTGCATTCATTTTGTAATTGGATGATTGACTAAACCCAAAAGGTGCTCATCAATGGCTCTTTTTTGTTGTTGTTGTTCACTTGTTCACTCATTTCCGACTCTTCGTGACCTCATGGACCAGCCCACGCCAGAGCTCCCTGTCAGCCGTCACCACCCCCAGCTCCTTCAAGGTCAATCCAGTCACTTCAAGGATGCCATCCATCCATCTTGCCCTCGGTCGGCCCCTCTTCCTTTTTCCTTCCATTTCCCCCAGCATCATTGTCTTCTCTAAGCTTTCCTTTCTTCTCATGATGTGACCAAAGTACTTCATCTTGGCCTCTACTATCCTTCCCTCCAATGAGCAGCCAAGCTTTATTTCTTGAAATATTGGATTTGGTTGGATCTTCTGGTGGTCCAAGGCACTCTTAGTTCAGAAGCATCTCTCTTCCTTCGCTCAGCCTTCCTTGTGGTCCAGCTCTCAAATCCAAATATTGGATTTGGTTGGATTTGGATTGGATCTTCTGGTGGTCCAATATTGGATTTGGTTGGATCTTCTGGTGGTCCAATATTGGATTTGGATTGGATCTTCTGGTGGTCCAATATTGGATTTGGTTGGATCTTCTGGTGGTCCAAGGCACTCTCAGTCCAGAAGCATCTCTCTTCCTTCACTCAGCCTTCCTTGTGGTCCAGCTCTCACATCCGTAGCTGACTATGACGAATACCATTGCTTTAACTATGCAGATCTTCGTTGCCAGTATGATGTCTCTACTCTTCTCTTTTCTCAAGATTGGTCTTTGCTCTCCTCTCAAGAAGGAAAGATCTTCTGATTTCCTGGCTGCAGTCTGCGTCTCCAGTAATCTTTTCACCTAGAAATACAAAGTCTGTCACGGCCTCCACGTTTTCTCCCTCTATTTGCCAGTTATCAATCATTCTTGTTGCCATAATCCTGGTTTTTTTATGTTTAGCTGCAACCCAGCTTTTGCACTTTCTTCTTTCACCTTGATTAGAAGACTCTTCAGCTCCTCCTCGCTTCTGGCCATCAAAGTGGTGTCATCTGCATATATATTTTCTCTTCTTTATCCTGGAGAAAAGGGACAGATAGGGTGCCACAGGGTTCTTGCCTGGGCCCAGTGCAATCCAACATTTCTAGAAATGACTTTTATATCCGATTTTGTCCCACATGACCAGCCATCCCCCACAGAGGATTGTTACAGCCTCCAAGTTTTCTCCCTCTATTTGCCAGTTATCAATCACGTTTTCTCCCTCTATTTGCCAGTTATCAATAATTCTTGTTGCCATAATCCTGGTTTTTTTGTTTAGCTGCAACCCAGCTTTTTCACTTTCTTCTTTCACCTTGATTAGAAGACTACTCAGCTCCTCGCTTTTGGCCATCAAAGTGGTGTCATCTGCATATATAATTTCTCTTCATCCTTGAGAAAAGGGACGGATAGGGTGCCACAGGATTCTTGCCTGGGCCCAGTGCAATCCAACATTTCTAGAAATGACGTTTATATCCGATTTTGTCCCACATGACCAACCATCCCCCACAGAGGATTGTTAGATATCTTTTAGAGGACAAGTGCCACAGGGTGACCCTCATCGTGGCAAAATTCCTCGCAGTGGCAACAAGGTTTACAAAATAAACTAACCTTGGATAGGGGTATTACTTGAAACCATGTATACTAATTTTGGACAATGTGATGGGATATTTTTTAATTACTGTTTGCTCACTGATGGGTGTATGGATGTTGTTGCATCAGAAACTAGAGCTCTATGTGATCTATTCAATGCAATTTTCAGCACCCCAAACAGAATCTAAAGTTGACCAAAAACTGATTCGTAACCCTTTTTGTACTAATGTTGGAGAGTGGTTCCTGGTAAAAAAAAAAAAAGGTTGGGAACCACTGTTCTAGGTTGAAGGACTTAATAGGACCACTCTCTTCTGCTTTGGATACATCTTGCTTAAAATACTGTGTCCAGTTCCATAATTCAAGAATGATATGGACAAGCTGGAACATGTTCGGAGTAATGTGACTAAAATACTGAAGAGTGGTTTGGAGAGTAGCAATTGGCCCCTGGTTCCCTTACAGTTGCCCATCCCTACTAAATGATCTTGAATATGCTATGACTCTTTGAAAACCACGGTCTTTCATTCATTTCAGCGTTAAGAGAATGAATAATAATAATAATAATAATCATATAAATATATATGCCTGAATTCTACAGTTTTTAACTTTTAAAAAAATCTATTGCAGATATGACTTGGCAACAGGTTTGGCCAAAACTCTCTCCATCGAGAACGCCTGGTACTATGAGCGCATGTACCTTTTTAACACGTCCAAGTCCTACTTCAGCATCGCTGCCGATGAAAACGGGCTCTGGGTGATGTATCTATCAAGGCCTGACGAGCATATTGTGGTTGCGCACGTCGACCCAGAAGCATTTTCAGTGCTGCGGCACATCAATACAACTTACCCACAGTCCAAAGCGGGGAGCGCCTTTGTTGCCTGCGGAGTGTTGTACATCACCGACAAGAACCAGATCCACGTGGCATTTGCTTTTGACCTCTTGCGAGAGAAGCAGCTGGACACAAGCTTTGAGCTGAAACTGTCCCTCTCCGATGCGGGTTTTCCACTCAAAGTATCCGCTCTCAAGAAGAACGACACGACGTTTGTGCCTGTACTAGCCATGCTCTCCTACAATCAGGTCGATAAGCAACTCTACACCTGGGAGCATGGCTTCCTAATGCAGTACCCCATCCATTTTATCCGCTGAACTCATTTCGAGATGAAATTTTATATATTAAGATGATTATTTTTGGCCTTCATAAAAACAGCAGGGTTTTTTTTGTTGTTGTTGACATCAATCATTGTTTGCTTTCTCCTGTATTTGATTAAAAACCCTCTCATTCTGAAAGTCTGCTTTGTGAATTTGGGTAACTCCTTCAATAGCCATGTGCATTCGGGCCAAAAGGCATGCATTTTTCAGGTCCATTTTCGTCTGACTCTTCAGTTTTTACTGGAAAGTTACCCAAAAAGTAACAAATCTACTGATTTTTTAGAATTATTTTAAGTTTTAACCATAACATTTGGGAATTGTAGTCACTGGTTGTTTTCATTTTCAGCCAATCAGAGCATGGACACAACCAGTGATTACAATTCCCAAATGTTATGGTTAAATCCAGCTGCCTACCCTGGATGGCAAGACACTACGTCCGTCATCTTCTGTAAAAAGTCTTGGTGTCTTATTGGACCCAATGCTCACAATGGAGGCCCAGGTCTCTGCTGTGAGCAGATCTGCGTTTTTCCACCTACGTCAGGCTAGGCGACTGGCTCCCTTCCTATCTAGGAACGACCTGGTTACGGTGATCCAGGCGATGGTCATCTCGAGGCTTGACTACTGTAACGCCCTCTATATTGGCCTTCCTTTGTCAGTGATCCGGAAACTGAAGCTGGTGTAAAATGCGGTGGCTCATCTTCTCGCCGGGGGCCCCGCGAGGTGTCGTATCACCCCAATTCTCCAACAGTTGCACTGGCTACCAATTGAGTACTGGATCACTTTCAAGGTGCTGGTACTAACCTTTAAGGCCTTATATGGTCTGGGGCCGGCGTACCTGAGGGCCCGCTTATCCCCCTACCAACCCCAGAGATTACTTCAGTCCGAAGACCAAAATTTGCTTGAAGTCCCCAACATCCGGACTTATCATTTGTCCTCGACTAGGCAGAGCCTTCTCGATTGTGGCCCCTTATTTATGGAATGCCTTGCCAGTTGAAACCCGAATCATTCGAGACCTACTTGCTTTTCGGAAAGCCTGTAAAACAGTGTTTCTCAACCTTCCTAATGCTGCGACCCCTTAATACAGTTCCTCATGTTGTGGTTGGGGGTAACCATAAAATTATTTTTTGTTGCTACTTCACAACTGTGTTTTTGCTACTGTTATGAATCATAATGTAAATATCTGACATGCAGGATGCATTTTCATTCACTGGACCAAATTTGGCACAAATACTCAATACAACCAGATTTGAATACTGGTGGGGTTCAGGCAAATTGATTTTGGGAGTTGTAGTTGCTGGGATTCATAGTCCACCCACAATCAGAGCATTCTGAACTCTATCAACGATGAAATGGAACCAAACTTGGCATACACAACTCCCATGACTAATAGAAAATATTGGAAGGGTTTGGTGAGCATTGACCTTGAGTTTTGGAGTTGTAGTTCACCTACATTCAGAGAGCACTGTGGACTCAAACAATGATGGATCTGGACCAAACTTGGCACGGATACTCAATATGCCCAAGTGTGAACACTGGTGGAGTTTGGGGGAAAATAGACCTTGACATGTTGGAGTTGGAGTTGCTGGGATTTATAGTTCACCTACAATCAAAGAGCATTCTGAACCCCACCAACGATAGAACTGGGCCAAACTTCCCACACAGAACCCCCATGACCAACAGAAAATATTGTGTTTCTAATGGTCTTTGGTGACCCCTCTGATACACCTTCGTGACCCCCACAGGGGTCCCGACCCCAGGTTGAGAAAGCCTGCCTTTCTCTTCCGACAAGCTTTTGATGGGTGAATAACTCGGGACTATGTCTGTTCTCGTTTTTATTGTATTTTAAAGTTAATTGTATTGTTTTAATCTACTGCTGTAAACCACTCCAAGCCAAATTGGGAGTAGCGGTATACAAGTCAAATAAATAAATAAATAGAAAATAATTCTAAAAAAATCAGTAGATTTGTTACCTTTTGGGTAACTTTCCAATCTCTCTGTGTGTCTCTTTTTACGGGCTTAGAGACACACAGAGAGAAAAACTTCAACTCCCATCATGATCCCAGAGGAATTTTCAATGGCCACCCTATGCTAGTGCTACTGGAAAATCGAGTTCCCAGGGCTCTCTCTAGAGGAAGAGGTAACTTTCCAAGAAAAAATGGAGGAGGCTTCTTCTGTTGGGGAGAGAAAAAGATGCCACAGATCCCCCTGCCTCAGGTATTTTGTGGACTTAACTCTTTCTGAAAATATTGTCTCTCTTAATACGTTTCGCTGATCTTTTAGTCTCTCTCTTCCTCTTTCTGTTTTTGGAAATCAAACGAAAATGGCTCTCCAAAAACTACAAATCTTTTCGTTAACAGTGATTCAGGCACAAGTCTATTCTTCAAATGTGAACCAAAACAAAATTCTTCCCCGTTTGCACTTGCCAGGTGCCATTTTTAGGTGCCTATTTGATGCAAATGTGTTAAAAGAACAGGACACAAAAAGAGGTGCTTCAATCAGACAGGAATGCAAAGGCAACCTTTTCAAAGCCCGATGCTCAAAGTCCTGAGCCGAGAGGAATACATCTGTCAATTTCACATATGCTTCATTTTTAAAAAACTCTAAATTTCTGAGATGCTATCATCTTATATCTGACAATCAGTGCAGTGAATTACAATACCAGAAAGAAAGGGTTGCAACGTAACAGCTTTGGGCAAAGACTCCTACTACTATGCATTGTTGAAGGCTTTCATGGCTGGAATCACTGGGTTGTTGGAGGTTTTTCGGGTCATATGGCCATGTTCTAGAAGCATTCTCTCCTGACATTGCACCAGCATCTGTGGCAAGCATCCTCAGAGGTTATGAGGTTTGTTGGAAAATTGGGTTTATATATCTGTAGAAGGTCCAGAGTGGGAGAAAGAACTCTTGTCTGTTGGAGTTCGGTGCAAATGTTTCAATTGTCCACCTTGATTAGCATTTGATGGCCTGACAGTTATTTATTTATTTATTTATTTGCAGGATTTATATTCCGCTGTTCTCACCTCACAGGGGACTCAGGGTGGATTACAATGTACATATACATGGCAAACATTCAGTGCCATAGACACACAACATATATAGACAGACAAAGAGAAGCTATTTAACATTCCAGGTTTTTCATGAAGGTATTCTGGCCACCAGGGGAGCTGTCGCTTCACCGTTCATTTGTGACATTGATGAAGTACTTCCTAATTCTTTGCGTGCTTGCTGGAGATTTTTATGGTGTCATAAATTAGCCTCCCTGCATAAGCAGTACCAAAATTTCCTACTTGACAGATGCAACTGTCTTTCGGGCTGCACATTCATTTATTTATTTGCAACATTTATATGCTGCTCTTCTCACCTCGTAAGGGACTCAAAGCGACTTACAAGATACACACACACACACACACAATACATTATATCATTAGCACAGTACAATATCAGGGCTATATATCACTATATATATGAAGAAAGGGGGGCCAGGGGACAGTTCCACCTTGTCTCCTGTGCTATTCTAATAATATGTTATAATGTAATATATAATATATTGTATATACATATAATATTTATAATATTGTAATGTAATGCAATATAATGCTACTAATAATATGATATTATAATTATATATTTATATTACATGTAATATTACTAATAATATTACAGAATAATTGATATAGAGCAATATAGCAATATTTAAAACTGATATTGTACTATGTTAATAATATATTGTATGTATATATACCTTGTAAGCCGCTCTGAGTCCCCTTCGGGGTGAAAAGGGCGGCATATAAATGTCATAAATAAATAAATAAATAAATAAATAAATAAATATATTGTACTATATAATTATATTATAATATTATTAGTAATATTACATGTAATATAAATATATAATTATAATATATTATTATTAGTATTATTATACTGTATTACATCATAATATTATAAATAGTATATGTATATATAATATATTATTTTACATTATATATTAGCATAGCGCAGGAGACAAGGTGGAACTGTCCCCTGGCCTCTCCTGTCTTCACTTTGGCTCAGAGCAGCAGTTGTTGCTGGGGGAAAGGGTCTCCAACTGATGACATATGCAGGAGACAAGCTGGGCAAAGGTTGACAGCAAGCTACACAAAATGGTCGGAAGCTCACTCCAACCCGGGCTGGCTTTGAACTCATGACCTTTTGGCCAGTAGTGATCTTAATGCAGCTGACTCCCAGCCAGCTGTGCCACAGTCCTTGTGCGGCTTGTTACTGCCTAGGAAATTCCCTTGTTGAGAGGTGACCAGGTCACCTGATTGTTTCCTGTCTTGATTTCCTGATTGTTTCCTGTGTGGAGTCTACATAGGGACCACCAAGTGCAGCATTGCCCAAACACGAATCAAGGAACATGAAAGGCACTGCAGACTAACTCAACCAGAGAAGTCACCTGATGAACCAACCTGGACACAGCATAGTATTTGAGAACACAGAAAGGTTGAACCACTCCAACAACCACCATGTCAGGTTACACTGAAACTTCCTGACTGTGAGAGCTGTTCAGCAGTGGAACTCTCTGCCCCGGAGTGTGGTGGAGGCTCCTTCTTTGGAGGCTTTTAAACAGAGGCTGGATGGCCATCTGTCAGGGGTGCTTTGAATGCAATATTCCTGCTTCTTGGCAGAATGGGGTTGGACTGGATGGCCCATGAGGTCTCTTCCAACTCTATGATTCTATGATTCTAAATCCATAAACATGTGGACAATTTCAACAGAAAGGAGAAAACCATGAAAATGAACAAAATCTGGCTACCAGTACTAAAAAACTCTAAAATTATAACAATCAATAAAGAACAACACTCAAACACGGGGGAAATCCAGACAATCAGGGACAGCTAATCACTTCTCAACTAAGGATCCCCCCAGGCAGTAACAAGTCACAACTAAAAACTGTCAGGCCATCAAATGCTAATCAAGGTGGCCAATTGAAACATTCACACCTAGCTCCAACAGACAAGAGTTCTTTCTCCCACCCTGGACATTCCAGAGATATATAAACCCAATTTTCCAGCAAACCTCACAACTTCTGAGGATGCTTGCCACAGATGCAGGTGAAACGTCAGGAGAGAATGCTCCTAGCACATGGCCATACAGCCCGAAAAATCTACAACAACCTCCTGTTAATACTTTCAAAACTAGAGACTCAAGGGTGTTCCGTGAAATAAAAGGAATTTATTTAAGTTACAAAGGTAAAACCAACAAATGACATTTGCTTTCTCTTCATATACATACTTCACAGCTTGCAATTAAAAATTGCCTTTAGACAAAGGTGCAGTTTTATCTCAGCATTTCGCCCCCGTTCCCCCCCTTTTACAATACAACACAGACATCAAGGTTCCCGATGAAGGAGAAAAAAAAATACAATTTGTTTAACATTTAAATACACAGACATCTGCTCCGTTATCATAGTGAGAGCCTGTCTTCCTGTTTACAACAGAGAAAAAATACATCTAAAGATGACGGACGATAGCTGGTATATTACAAGCAAACAATACTGACCTCTGCATAGTTTATACAATATGCTGCGAAAACAGTTTAGATTACCAGTTTTGTCAACTATTTACTAGCTGGCCACATGTAAGCCTGACATTCATCTGAAATGTGGCATTTGTATGGGTCTACCGGTAGCTTCTTCTATAGCTTTAGTGACTGCAGTGCTTTTCAAAATTATTTCTCTCTCAAAATAAAATAGAAATTTAAAAGTCCTCCAAAAAAAGAAAAAGGTAAAGGTTTCCCTTGACATCATGTTTAGTCGTCTCCGACTCTAGGGGTTGGTGCTCAGCTCAATTTCTAAGCCGAAGAGCCGGCATTGTCCATAGACACCTCCAAGGTCATGTGGCTGGCATGACTGCATGAAGTGCTGTTAACTTTCCCAAGAAGTGGTACCTATTGATCTACTCACATGTGCATGTTTTCGAACTGCTAGGTTGGCAGGAGCTGGGGCTAGCAGCGAGAGCTCACGCCACTACCCAGATTCGAACTGCCAACCTTTTGGTTAGCAAGTTCAGCAGTTTAACCTGCTGCACCACTGGGTGGCCAAAAGTTTTCAAAGGATGGTTTGTGTTCACTACAAATGGTGGATTCCTAATTCAAAAGCAGGAGTAAAAAAAAGAGTGGGAATTTAAATTATGGAATTGATGTTACAAAAGACATGGAGCAACTGGAGAACACGGAAGTCCTTCTGACTGGATTCCTTCTTTCCTTCCGTAATGTCTCATGCAATTTAATTCAGCATGCTGGAAGAAGCAAAGACCAATAAAGCTATTGTCCTCCCAACCCTGCTATATGCCTGCAAAACATGGACTGTCTACAGATGTCACACGCAACTCCTGGAACGATTCCATCAGCGCTGCCTCCGGAAAATCCTGCAAATCTCTTGGGAAAACAAGCAGACAAATATCAGCGTGCTGGAAGAAGCAAAGACCACCAGCACTGAAGTGATGGTCCTCAACCATTAACTCAGCTGTAACCGGCCACGTGGTCGGGATGCCCGACCACCATCTCCCAAAGCAGCTGCTCTACTCAGAACTCAAGAACGGAAAACAGAATATTGGTGGGCAGGAAAAGAGATTCAAAGATGAGCTCAAAGCCAGCCTTAAAAACTCTGGCATAGACACTGAGAACTGGGAAGCCCTGGCCCTTGAGTGCTCCAGCTGGAGGTCAGCTGTGACCAGCAGTGCTATAGAATTTGAAGAGGCACGAATGGAGGGCAAAAGAGAGAAACGTGCCAAGAGGAAGGCGCGTCAAGTCAACCTCGACCGGGACCGCCTTCCACCTGGAAACTAATGCCCTCACTGCGGGAGAACGTGCAGGTCAAGAATAGGGCTCCATAGTCACCTACGGACCCACTGCCAGTACACTGATCTTGGAAGACTATCCTACTGAGACAACGAGGGATCACCTCAGTAAGTAAGTACTTATTCCAATGTCATTAAATGCCTTCATTCCTAGCCCTCCCCAGTCAACGGTATGAAGAAAGAGGCGACGAAATGCACCAAGGAAAGGATTAAAGTTATATATTATCGAAAAGGGAAGGAATAGACACTAGGCTCTCGTTTTCAATGGCGGCCCCATGCATTTCACAATGTCTGTGTCTGCTGCCCAAACAAAACATAAAGCGCAAACAGTATGCAGTTTCAGGAAAATCCCACAAGGCTCTGAGAAATGTGCTTCTGTGCAACTTAAGCGCCGACTGTGCATTAATACTAACCGGGGAGGAGGGGGGAAAAGGATCCCAGCATTAAATTAATATTCACACTTAGCCCACAGTACATTCCTCATTGCACACTGGTCCACTGATTGGGTGGTTATCACAAAGTCGTAGTGGTATGACCCAAAATAATAGCAACAATAATTAATAATAATAATAATTATAATAAACAACGTAAAACCACACTCACTTGGAATATCCTTCATTATAGAGAATTATGTTGAAAACAGAGGGAAAAAATAATGCAAGACATGCTTCAAATCAGTGGCGTGGATTTGGAAGAATATTCCAAACCTACATCAAAAAAACCCACTTATTTTAGGTAATTTGCTGCAACTGCAGGAATGTAAGCAGATTTCCGCTTACTTCAGTAAACAAGGTTCGTGGGTCAGAGAGCATAGGCCCAGCTAGTGCGCTGCTGGATCGCAACATGCATTTCCATCCCCATGAATCCATAGATGCAGTGCTCGAAACAATACAAATATGTGTGTGTGTGTGTTGTTTGTAAAAAGATCAAAACATTGGTCTTTCTGTGACTCAACTGTAGCATTAAAGTGCCATAATAAACTACTCAGATAGCAAAGTATGATAGCGTTCCTTCTGAAATGCTTCCTACAGCACCTAACAGTTCTCTCGGAACGTAAACCTTGTCACAACGGAGCAGCGGCGGCAGCAGCAAAGCCTACAGAATGTCACAAAGGCTCGAAGGGATATTGAAAGCATTGGGTAACACCCGCATCTTCAGCGTGCCATCCGCTCCACAGGAGAAGAGGCGATTGCCTTGCCCCATTTCGATCTGCATGACTCCGGTGCTCAGGTTTCGGAAGATGGACTGCTTGGCGTGCTCATGCTTAAATGAATGGATTAAGCCATAGCCGGTCAGTCTCCACACCTAGATCAAAAACAAGGGCAAATAAGCAGCTTTGTTAGTAGAACCTGGGTCCAGAGTCATCCTATCATGCCCGCTCTGAAGAAGGAGCCACAGCTCAGTGGCGGACCCCAATTTTACCCTATCCGAATGCAGCTCTTCCTAATAATAATAATAATAATAATAATAATACTTTATTTATACCCCGCTAACATCTCCCAAAGGACTCGGTGAGGCTTAGAAGAGGCCGAGGCCCCAACACATCAATAAAACAACAGCATAACAAGGTTCTTGTGGGTTTTTTCGGGCTATAGGGCCATGTTCTAGAGGTATTTCTCCTGACGTTTCGCCTGCATCTATGGCAAGCATCCTCAGAGGTAGTGAGGTCTGTTGGAATTAGGACAATTGGTTTATATATCTGTGGAATGGCTGGGGTGGGGCAAAGAGCTCTTCTCTGCTAGAGCTAGGTGTGAATGTTTCAACTGACCACCTTCATTAGCATTTGAAGGCCTGGCTGAGCCTGGGGGAATCCTTTGTTGAGAGGTGTTAAGATGTGCCTGGTTGTTTACACTTCTCAACACCTCTCAACAAAAGATTTTCCCAGGCTCAGCCAGGCCTTCAAATGCTAATGAAGGTGGTCAGCTGAAACATTCACGCCTAGCTTCAGCAGAGAAGAGCTCTTTGCCCCACCCCAGCCATTCCAGATATATAAACCCATTGTCCTAATTCCAACAGACCTCACTACCTCTGAGGATGTTTGCCATAGATGCAGGCGAAACGTCAGGAAAAATGCCTCTAGAACATGGACCTATAGCCCGAAAAAACCCACAAGAACCTAGTGATTCCAGCCATGAAAGCCTTCGACAATACAACAGCATAACAAATACAACAATAAATAAACTCATAAACTCATAAAACAAAACAATAAACATTAAAAGACTAGCAGTAAACATTAGACAATAACACCACTCAGGCCGGGCCAAATGTAATGATTAAAATTTTTAAAAATTCTGGACATGACAGGTGAAATGGATAGGTTTTTGGAGATAGGTGCGGTGTGCAGACAATCTTAAATCTCTAATAAAGTGCATTTGGGACATGATGCTTGGAGTTTCCTATTCTGGGAAGGCACGCTGGAACAACCACGTCTTTAAACTCTTCCTAAAGACTGCCAACGTTGGGGCTTGTCTGATGTCCTTGGGGAGAGAGTTCCAGAGTCAGGGGGCCACCACGGAGAAGGCCCTGTCCCTCGTCCCCACCAATCGCGCTTGTGACGCAGGTGGGATCGTGAGCAGGGCCTCTAGGTGAACTATAAATCCCTGAAAGTTTTAATAATTTCCTGCCATTTGAAAACTCTTGATCATCCTCAGTTGTGATAATGTGTTGGGAGAGCTGGTGTATTTAAAAATCTATTTTTTAAATAAGAAAGAAATGGAGATGAGCACCAACCCCCAGAGTCAGAGACGACTAGACTTAATATCAGGGGAAAACTTTTACTTTTACCTCCATCTACTATCAAAACTATCAAAACTCTGAGGATTACCTGGGAAGGAATCCCACTGGAGCATTGCAGCGTACCCAAATACCTGGGAGTCACTCTGGACCGTTCTCTGACCTACAAGAAGCACTGCCTGAACATCAAGCAAAAAGTGGGCGCTAGAAATAATATCATACGAAAGCTGACTGGCACAACCTGGGGATCACAACCAGACACAGTGAAGACATCTGCCCTTGCGCTATGCTACTCTGCTGCTGAGTACGCATGCCCAGTGTGGAACACATCTCACCATGCTAAAACAGTGGATGTGGCTCTTAATGAGACATGCCGCATTATCATGGGGTGTCTGCGTCCTACACCACTGGAGAAATTACACTGTCTAGCCGGTATTGCACCCCTGACATCCACAGGGAAATAGCAGCCAATAGTGAAAGGACCAAGGCAGTGACATCTCCAGCTCATCCCCTGTTTGGGTATCAGCCAGCACATCAATGACTTAAATCAAGAAATAGTTTTCTAACATCTACAGAGACACTCACTGGAACACCTCAGCAAGCGAGAGTCCAAAAGTGGCAGGCTAAAACCCAGAACCTCAATCAATGGCTGATACCAAATGAAAGACTCCCCCCTGGGCACACAGAAAACTGTGACTTGGAAGGCGCTGAACAGACTGCACTCTGACACCACGAGATGCAGAGCCAACCTTCAGAAATGGGGCCACAAAGTGGAATCCATGACATGCGAGTGCGGAGAAGAGCAAATCACTGACCACCTGCTGCAATGCAACCTGAGCCCTGCCACATGCACAATGGAGGACCTCGTTGCAGCAACACCAGAGGCACTCCAAGTGGCCAGATACTGGTCAAATCACATTTCATCAACAACCAAGCTTGCAAACTTTGTGTTCTGTCTGTTTGTTTTTAAAAAAATGTAATACAACTGTCTGGTTGACACGATAAATAAATAAGCCAAAAGCTTGGTTCCATAACCATGTCTTTACATGGAACACAAGGACAAAACATGTTATCTTTACTTTGGGCCACACCAAAACATTTGGATCAGAGATGTTCCCATAAGACATAGGAGAAGCTTACCTTCACATTGCCTTCAGCAGAACCGGTACAAAAACATTCTTCGGAGGAATCAAGCGCCAGGGCTTTGATTGAAGAGTCATGCGCTTGGAAGGTATGAAGGGCTTGCCTCTGTCTGATGTCAAAGAGGGAAATGTACCCTTTTCTGCCTCCGGAAATCAGCAGTTGGTGCTTCGGTGCATACTGAAGCACTGTAGCACCATGGTCATGACAAGTGAAGGCTAAAGGAGATGGACACAAAATACATTTTAAATAATTTACAAGTTTTGGTTAGTTCCCCGATTATAGGGAAGTTGTGTTGTGAAAGCCAATGAAATTTTGGCCTGCATCAATAGGAGCATAGTGTCTAGATCTAGGGAAGTCATGCGCTATTCCGCTTTGGTTAGACCACACCTGGAATATTGTGTCCAATTCTGGGCACCACAATTGAAGGGAGATATTGACAAGCTGGAATGTGTCCAGAGGAGGGCGACTCAAATGATCAAGGGTCTGGAGGACAAGCCCTATGAGGAGCGACTTAAGGAGCTGGGCATGTTTAGCCTGAAGAAGAGAAAGCTGAGAGGAGATATGATAGCCATGTATAAATATGTGAGGGGAAGTCACAGGGAGGAGGGAGCAAGCTTGTTTTCTGCTTCCCTGGAGACTAGGACGCAATGGAACAATGGCTTCAAACTACAAGAAAGGAGATTCCATCTGAAAATGAGGAAGAACTTCCTGACTGTGAGAGCCGTTCAGCAGTGGAACTCTCTGCCAGAGTGTGGTGGGGGCTCCTTCTTTGGAAGCTTTTAAACAGAGGCTGGATGGCCATCTGTCATGGGTGATTTGAATGCAATATTCCTGCTTCTTGGCAGAGGGTTGGACTGGATGGCCCAGGAGGTCTCTTCCAACTTTATGATTCCATGATTCTATGATTCTATGATAATGAACCAAGCTGAAATGAAGCCATGAGAAGGAAGTCTCAGTATACCTGATGCACCACTGTTTTACAGTTAAAAAGAGACCATAGACGTACTATTTTACACTTGAGGCCTCCAGAGGTACTACTATTCAGATCAGAGATATTTATTTACTTGCAGTATTTATATTCCACCCTTCTCACCCCACAGGGGACTCAGGGCAGATTACAATTTACATATACATGGCAAACATTCAATGCCATAGACACACAACATATATAGGCAGACACACAGAGGCTATTTAACATTCCAGCTTCATGAGGGTATTCTGGCTACCAGGGAAGCTGTCGCTTCATTGTCCATTTGTGACACTGATGGAGTACTTCCTCATTCTTTTGCTTGCTTGCTGGAAATTTTATGGCATCGTAAATTAGTTAAATTATCCTTCTGCATAAGCGGTACCTAAATTTCCTACTTGACAGATGCAACTGACTTTTGGGCTGCAAAGGTCGTCAGAAAGCTAGACAAATGGTCGGGAGGTTACTCCGACCCGAGCCAGGTTTGAACTCATGATCTTTCGGTCAGTAGTGATTTTAATGCAGCTGACTCCCAACCAGCTGAAACACAACCCAGTCCATTTTATACACTCATATTTTAAATTATATTGAGCATGAAACACAGTTTAGATTAAATAAATATAATAGGAATACAATACTCCAAAGTTGTCCATAGGAGTTGCTAAAAGAGTGACATTATTATTATTATTATTATTATTAGTAGTAGTAGTAGTAGTATTATATTGTATTACATTATAATATTGCAAATATATGTATATACATTATTATATTATATTATATTATATTATATTATATTATATTATATTATATTATATTATATTATATTATTAGCATAGCACAGGAGACAAGATGGAACTGCCCCCTGCCCCTCTCTCTCTTCACTCTGGCCCGGGCTGCAAAAGTCAACAGCAAGCTACACAGATGGTCGGAAGCTCACTCTGATCCGGGTTGGCTTTGAACTCATGATAGGGTACATGGGGCCTCCAGACATTGTCGGACTGCGATTTCCCTCTTCCTTCAGTGTAGGCTATGCAGGTCAGGCTAATGAGAACTGCATTCCACAACATATAATGGTCTAGCCATTGTTCACTTCTGATATATTAATCCAAGAGGTTAACTCTCCCCAAATATCACACTGAATACTGAGCAAGTTCAACAGCTAAAAAACGTTGGATGCAATGGAATAAAAAATGGAGACTGCCTGCTTGAGTTCCTTACAACTTGCCAGGCTTTCTTTACTATGTATAAACAAATACAAGTATTCCCAAAAATGAAAAAAAGTCTGAAATCTGAAAAATCTTTGATTGGAAGTATTTCGGATAAGGGAGGCTCAGCATGTATCATCTCTCAAGTAAGTTAGTCACAATGTCATGAAATCATAGAATCACAGAGTTGGAAAAGACCTCATAGGCCAACCCCCTGCCAAGAAGAAGGAAAATCACATTCAAAGCACCCCTGACAGATGGCCATCCAGCCTCTGTTTAAAAGTCTCCAAAGAAGGAGCCTCCACCACACTGCAGGGAAGATAGTTCCACTGCTGATCAGCTCTCACAGTTAGGAAGTTCTTCCTCATGTTCAGGTGGAATCTCCTTTCTTGTAGTTTGAAGCCATTGTTCCACATCCTAGTCTCCAGGACAGCAGAAAACAAGCTTGCTCCCTCTTCCTTGTGACTTCCACTCACATATTTATACATGGCTATCATGTCTCCTCTCAGCCTTCTCTTCTTCAGGCTAAACATGCCCAGCTCCTTAAGCCGCTCCTCATAGGGCTTGTTCTCCAGACCCTTGATCATTTTAGTCGCCCTCCTCTGGATACTTTCCAGCTTGCCAACATTGCCCTTCAATCGTGGTGCCCAGAATTGGACACAATATTCCAGGTGTGGTCTGACCAAGGCGGAATGGGTAGCATGACTTCCCTGGATCTAGACCCGTGGTTCTCAACCAGTGGATCCCCAGATATTTTGGCCTTCAATTCCCAAAAATTCTAACAGCTGGTAAAATGGCTGGGATTTCTGGGAGTCGTAGGCCAAAACATCTGGAGAACAACAAGTTGAGAACCACTGATCTAAACACTGTACTATTGATGCAGGCCAAAATCCCATTGGCTTCTTTAGCCATTGCATCACATTGTTGGCTCTTGTTTACTTTCTTGTCCACGAGGACACCAAGATCTTTTTCACACATACTGCTGTCGAACCAGGCATCGTCCGCCATTCATGTAATTATATTTTTCTTCTTGGGAAAAGGAAATCATTTCAAGGGATTCATTATCTGCAATGCATTACTTTCAAGCTCTGCCCTTGAAGTCAAAGCTAAGAATGATGCAGTGTCGTGGTTGCTGCATTCAAATACTCCATGGTTTCTCTGTAAAAAGATTTTGCACCCATTCTTTTTTACTAGGATTCTTCTATAACATATGACACTCTCCAACTGAGCTCGGGTTGTTACGATGGAGCTTGCCTATCATTGCATACTTGGCAGTGTTTGGGCTCTTTATCACAATGATTAGCTGGTGTTTAGTCTAGCATAGGAAGAGCCAAAGTTCTTAAAGCTCTGAGGCCATTCAGTTCCCTATCTACTTAGGGAGGGAGGGAAGGCATGTGTATATGTATGTGTGAGTGGGAGACAAACAGCCAGAGATTGCACATCTATATGAATAAAAATGTAATGTTCGTTTGTGGGGCTAACATAACTCAAAAACCACTGGCCGAATTGACACCAAATTTGGACACAATACACCTATCAGGCCAACAAGTGACCATCACTCATAAAAACACTGAAAAACACAGCAGAATAGACTGTAAAAAGCCAAAAAATAAGAAATACAGTACATTCACATAACCATATTGTTCCCTGACATTAAGTCCAGTCGTGTCCGACTTTGGGATGTGGTGCTCATCTCCATTTCTAAGCCGAAGAGCCGGCGTTGTCCATAGACACCTCCATGGCTGGAATGATTGCATGGCGCACAGTTACTTTCCCGCCGGAGAAGTACCTATTACTCTACTCACATTTTCATGTTTTTAAATTGCTAGGGGCTGACAGGGGGAGCTCATGCCGCTCCCCAGATTCGAACCTGCGACCTTTTGGTCAGCAAGATCAGCAGCTCAGTGGTTTAACCCACCGCTAAAAAGGTAAAGGTTTCCCCTTGACATTAAGTCTAGTCGAGTCCAACCTTGGGATCTGGTGCTCATCTCCATTTCTAAGCCGAAGAGCCGGGGTTGTCCATAGACACCTCCATGGCTGGCATGACTGCATGAAGCACTGTTACTTTCCCGCCGGAGAGGTACCTATTGATCTAATCACATTTGCATGTTTTCGAATTGCTAGGGGCTGACAGCGGGAGCTCATTCCACTCCCTGGATTCGAACCTGCGACCTTTTGGTCAGCAAGCTCAGCAGCTCAGTGGTTTAACCCACTGCTAAAAAGGTAAAGGTTTCCCCTTAACATTAAGTATAGTCGTGTCCGACTCAAGAGGGTGGTGCTCATTTCTAAGCTGAAGAGTCGGCATTATCCATAGACACCTCCATGGCCAGCATGACTGCATGGAGTATAGTTACTTTCCCACCAGAGAGGTACCTATTGATCTACTCACATTTGCCTGTTTTCGAATTGCTAGGGGCTGACAGCAGGAGCTCATGCCACTCCCTGGATTTGAACCTGCGACCTTTCGGTTAGCAAGTTTAGCAGCTCAGTGGTTTAACCCACTGTGCCACCGGGGGCTGTGGCATAACCACATGTGTATTTATAAATACACATATACACAAATATACATATACACATAGACACACAAAAAAACGCAAAACACATATACATAGACTGGGCCACAGCAATGCGTGGCAGGGGACGGCTAGTATGTAATAAAGTTTTTAAATGGATCTGGATGCATTCTGGAGATGTGATGAGATTATTGTGTCTATGAAGCAGTATAAAGCCTATTTACAAAGCAGTCAGACATAAAGATCTCCATAAAACAGGATGCATCACACAAAAGAGACTTTGGAACACATTTGTCTGTTGACAACATCTGAAGTAGCTTAGAGGTGCAAATCCTTTACACTTGTAGATCTAGGATGCATGCCATTGCTGGCGCTCATTGCCAAGAATCAAGGAAGCCCAGCTTTTGCTAACAATTCAAACATTTTTTGGTTAAATCTGTTCCTGAGCACCTTCCAATAAAACATTCAAAGTACTCCATAAAATATTTAAATATTTTAATCACTGGTCTATTCAGGAGTGCGTACTTGACAAACAGTAATGTTCAGTTCACTCAGGAGTAAATATTCAATTCACTCAGGACTGCTTGTAGATGTCCTATTGATAATTGGAATTTGACCTTCTTAGTTGCAAAATCACAAGAAAGAGGTATAAAAACCACGGACTGGACACTACTTAAGGACTATTTGAAAGAGACCAAAGTTAACTTGAAGATAAAGAGCTCCAAAAAGGTTAGACAGAGGAGGAGCGGACGGACAAATAAAAACAGAAAGAACTAAAATAAACCACAATGAAGAAGTCTGGGAAGATCAATGCGGTTTCCTCCTCCTCATCATTATCTTTTTCTTTTCTTTCCTCTTTCCTTCTTCTTTCTTTTCCCTACTCCTCTTTAATATCTTTTGCTTTTGCTTTCAGTTCACTTCCTATCTATTTTTTTTAATGTTTTTTTCAGTTATCTGAGAAATTTCTTCATTTTTAACCTTCATTGTTTAAAAAACCTCAAATATAATAATATAATATAATATAATATAATATAATATAATATAATATAATATAATATACCAAAACAGAATAAGATTGAATGATGGGACATGTCTAGAATTTGCATGTTGCATATATGTTACTATCATATTGTATTTGGAGAGTGAATGAGTGACTTGATTATAAGGATTGGTCAGATTCTAATTATTATTATTTTGTTTTGTAAATTGAGAGAAGTCTGAATTGATTTATAGTTAGTTAGAATTTGTAGTAGTTATAGAGTATAGGAATAATTTAGTGACAAAGGTATTTTTACTTAATGTGTTTATGTTAAATTGAATAAATGCAATAGAAATAATTAAAAAAAGGAAAAAAAATATACAATACAATACAATACAATACAATACGGTAATTGGCCACTGTGGGAATAAAAATGCTGGACCATACAAACCCTTGACTTGACCTGCTACAGCTCTGTTGATGAACTTTCCTCTGGAAGAGTCCTCTGTAAATTTCCCCATACAGCAACGATTCTCAATCTGTGGGTCCTCGGACGTTTTGCCCTTCAACTCCCAGAAATCCTAACAGCTGGTAAACTGGCTGGGATTTCTGGGAGTTGTAGGCCAAAACACCTGGGGACCCACTCCTGTAGAGTCATCGCCCACAATCTCACCACACCCCAAATATCATCTTCGATCTGACTTTGTCAACCCATGAAATTTTCAACAAATGTACAAGGAGATTTGTACAGGAGACAATCTCATGCAGCACCTTAATGTAGTGGCCAATGATTGCCTTGATATGTATTGTTTATTTATTTACCCTATTTATACCCCGACTTTCTCTGTTCCGAAGGGGATTCAAGGCAGCTTACATATAGGCATATTCAATGCCTTGAAACACATACCATTCCAATAACATTAAGATAAAATTAAATTAAAATTAATACATATTATGCATTTAAAAGCATTTCATTCAATACTAAAATCATGCCATCCATAATTGCAGTCACTGCACATATTCCAAATTTGTTATTGCACTGCACCATTCTCCTAAAGCCTGATGCCAAAGCAAAGTTTTTTTTTTACTTTCCTTCTAAAGGCCAGGAAGGAGGGGGCTGATCTAATGTCGCTGGGGAAGGCATTCCACAACCGAGGGGCCACCACTGAAAAGGCCCTGTCCCTCATCCCCACCAGTCATGCTTGCGAGGAAGGCGGAACCAATAGGCATGTTTTAATCTATTGTTTTAATTATTTTTAATATATTAAATGTATTGTTGAATGTTTTATGATGCTGGCATTGTATGGTGCTTCTGTGAGGCTGCCCTGAGTCCTCCCCCCACCCAAGGGTAAGAAGGGCGGGGTATAAATATATAAATAAATAAATAAATCCGAGGAAGGTGGACTCAGAGCAGGGTCTTTTCAGATGATCTTAATCTCTGAGGTGGTACATAAAGGAAGATATGTATTGTTGACCACCTATCAAGATTAACTGGTGCTCCTTACAGGGAGCGGTCAACCCTCCTGTTTAAGGAGCTCCATTGGCTGCCGTTCATTTTCCGGTCCCAATTCAAGGTGCAGGTTCTTACCTACAAAGCCCTGAATGGTTTGGGACCCGCCTACCCGTTTGACCACATCTCTGTGTACGAACCCACACGATCTCTTCGATCATCTGGAGAGGCCCTGCTCATGCTCCCACCTCCATTGCAGGCGCAATTGGTGGGGTCGAGGGAGAGGGCCTTCTCTGTGGTGTCCCCTCGACTCTGGAACTCGCTTCCCAAGGACATCCGGGATGCCCCAACTCTGGCAATCTTTAGGAGGAGCCTTAAAACGTGGTCGTTCCAGGGTGCCTTTCCAGAATAAATGAAACTCTCAGCAATATGTCCTCAAAATGCACTTTATTATTGATTTAGGATTGATTTGCACGAAATTTCTATCTCAGTTATCTCCTTGCTCATGCCCAGCATTATTTTTTAAATTTTAATTTTACATTTGGCCCAGCCATAGGTTTTTAAATTCTTGTTGTGTTACTGTATTGCTTATTTTTATTTTTGCTTATGAGTTATATTTTAACTGTATTGTATTGTTTGTTGCTATTGCTTTATTATTGTTGTATTGTGGACTCGGCCTCATGTAAGCCGCACCGGGTCCCTTGGGGAGATGGTAGCGGGGTATAAATAAAGTTTTATTATTATTATCCAAGCTGGTGGTCAACAATACATACTGGATTCCATAGTTTATGTCCTGTGTGAAGACATAATTCTATATGTCCCATATCTCCCATAATTCAGCTTCACTGGATGTCCACAGGATTCTAGTAATTAAAGAAGGAGAAAATAAATTCTCCTAGTTACAGGGATGAATGCAAAAGTTAGCACTCTGAAAACGAGTTCACCCAATGGTAAGTGCTTTGGTAATAATTGACATGTGATCTTGGGAAGCAGAAGCATAAAAACAATGCCTATTCAGAACAATAATGAACTGCCAGCTTTGCACAAAACTAATATTACAACTTTCAGAAACAAAGGAAAGGATCAACAATCAACTCAACAATTAGAATATTGTCCATAAAGAGATGATCTGTAATAAACCTACCATGTATGAGGTTATTCGATGGTGACACCAGGGTATCCCACAAACACACATTTCTGCAGGAGGAAGCAGACACAAAAATAAATCAGTGCTCCTCACCGAGTCTATATTAGCTTTCCCAGTAACAGTGCTTCCACTGTCTTGCCCTCTGAACGCACCTGTTGTCATTCGACTGCCCCGAAGTCGCCACCAGACTTGAAGAGGTAATAAACGCAAAGTCACTTGTGGTTTTGCTGTGGCACTGCCAGCTCTGTGAAAAACAAGTGACACAATATTGCCTGTAGCACAGTATAAAATTCCCTGCACCAATGTCAATATGTCTAGTGAGCAGCGTAATTGCAAGTAAAACAGCTGGAAAATGGATTAGTTTTTTTTTTAAAAAAAAATACTGGTATAATATCAACTCTAAAGTACAGATAATGGAAAGGTACAAACTCTCGTTTATAAATGTGGGTGTTGTTTGTTTTGTAAATGCGAAGGTGACTGCAGGATAATGAAAACATGACACTTCTAAGGAATGTTGGATCAGAAATCATGATTCACTCTTAGCAAAGTATGCCATGTGTACTCATTTCAGCGTTGATCAAAACTAAACATAGAATCACAGAGTTGGAACACTTCAGCAAGCGAGAGTCCAAAAGTGGCAGGCTCAAACCCAGAACCTCAACCAATGGCTGATACCAGATGAGAGACTCCCCCCTGGGCACACAGAGGACTGGGCGACTTGGAAGGCGCTGACCAGACTGCACTCTGGCACCACGAGATGCAGAGCCAACCTCAAGAAATGGGGCTACAAAGTGGAATCCTCGACATGCGAGTGTGGAGAGGAGCAAACCACTGACCACCTGCTGCAATGCACCCTGAGCCCTGCCACATGCACAATGGAGGACCTCCTTGCAGCAACACCAGAGGCACTCCAAGTGGCCAGATACTGGTCAAAAGACATTTAATAAACTACCAAACTCACAAATTGTGTATTCTGTCTGTTTGTTTGCTTTGTTCTGTTAGAAATGTAATATAATATGACTGGTTGTCCTGACACGACAAATAAATAAATAACAGTTGGAAAAGACCCCAGGGGCCATCCAGCCCAACCCCCTGCCACTCAGGAATACATAAAGCACTCCTGACAGATGTCCATCCAGTCTCTGTTTAAAAACTCCCAGAGAAGGAGATTCCACTGGACTCCCCAGGCATGTTGTTTTGGTTTTGATTTTTAAAATATCTTTCCCAGTCGACAATGTTTTGAATACACATATTTACCATCGCGTTGGAACTGAAAAACCAGGCAAAACAATGCCCTTCTTATTTGTGAGGCTCACGATATCAAAGAAGAGGTCTGACCCTCTGCCCTTCTCTCCATTCCTCATGCATCCCTCTCCCACTCATGATACTGGGATCAGGGCTTGAAATGGAAAGAAGGAATTCTGGTTTGCCCCTTTCTTTCAGCTCCGCCTGAACCTGTGACTTTCTCATCAGGGGTGGAAGACATTAACTCCCACATTAAGGCTTAGCTGGCTCCAGGAAGAAAGGGCAGCAGGCTGGTGCCCACATGGCCATCCTACTACTTCTTACATTGTGTGGTCTTTAGTCATGTGCATTTAGGTCAAAAAGCATACAGTTTCCACGTCCGTTTTCATCTGATGTCTCATTTTGTTACGCAAAAGGGAAGGGGTGTTTTCCATTTCATTTGGCAGAGATTTGGCCCATTGGCTACAAGGGGAAACTTTGAAGGCTCAATCCTCAGTCATTTTACGGCCTATCTGCATGAAACCTACCTCAGTTTTAGACCCCATTTAAAATTCAAAACAATTCACCAATCTATTGATGTTTTTAATAATTATTTTAAGTTTTAAACGTGTTTTTTAAAAAATAAGACAAACCGCCTGACTCCTCATTTTTTACTGGAATGCCTCAGCAAGCGAGAGTCCAAAAGTGGCAGGCTCAAACCCAGAACCTCAACCAATGGCTGATACCAAATGAGAGACTCCCCCCTGGTTGCCCTGACATGACAAATAAATAAATAAATACTGGAAAGTTATGCAAAAGGTAACAAATCTACTGATTTTTTTAAAATTATTTTAAGTTTTAACCATAACATTTGAGAATTGTAGTCACTGGTTGTGTCAATGAATTATCTTTTATTAGGTGACAGACACACTCAGAGAGAAACTTCATGCTCCGAGACAAACTTTCAAGGACCACCCTATGTGAGTGCCTCTGGGAAAGTGAGCTCTAAGGGAGGAGGGAACTTTCCAAGGAAAAAGGAGACTTCTTCTGCCGGGGAGAGAAAAAGACGCCAGAGATCTCCCTGCTTCGGGTATTTTGTGTACTTAACTTTTCCGAAAATATTGTTTCTGAATTTGTTTCACTAGTCTTATTGTCCCTTTCTTCCCCTTTCTGTTTTCAGAAATTAAACAAAAATGGCCCTCCGAAAACTACAAATCTTTCCTTAAATTCAGGCCCAATGCAGGGAGGAAGAGACTGATTTGGAGGAAGTACAGGAGTGGTTCTGAAAGGAGGCAAAGAGGCCTTTACATCACTGCCACTTCTGATTCCCTGGCTCTGTAATAAGGTGTACACAACTTTGCTATCCTGCTCTGCCTCTCCGACAAAACTTAGTTCCAGAGCCAGACATTCAGGAAGGAGATAGATTGAATCTGCTGCTTCTGCTGGGCATCTTTAGTCGTGTTTTGCTACTGGGCAGAATATTACACGGAATTATATTAGTCACAGTTTGCGACTAACAGCTTGCTTTCCTTTTAATTGAAATGAAGCAGAAGGGGAGGGGGAACCAAACCACATACAACCCACAGGCCACACTTTTCCTCTCCTCTTTCAATATAGTACACTTGCCTCTCCACACTTGCAAGTTTGGATTATTCACTAATGTTTTTAAAATGTTAAAATGTTATTTCTAGGTCCTCCAGAATTACTCTTTACTCAGCTTTTGCTGGATGTTATTCATAGAGTCATGCTGGAGGAGCTAGGGATTCCTCTAAAGAACACTTCTTTCAGAATCTCTGGTCTTTGATTGTGATTCTATGTTGTGCTGGAGAACCTAGAGATTCCTAGGGAGGTCAAGATAATAGAAGGCCCAGAAAGTATAGCCAAAGGTAAGGGATATTGAAAGCCAAAACCAAGGTTACAACAATATCTGTTATAGAACTCCAATATGATGATGACAATGTTGTCTGTGCGCATTCAGAAGACCTACAAGCCACTCTAAACACCTTCGCAGAAGCATACAAGAAGCTTGGCCTGTCACTGAACATTGAGAAAACCAAAGTGCTCTTCCAGCAGTCACCAGCCAATCCCTCTCCAATGCCAGAAATACAGCTTAATGGTGTAACATTAGAAAATGTTGACAATTTTCGCTCCCTTGGCAGCCACCTCTCCACAAAAGTCAACATTGACACTGAAATACAACACCGCCTGAGCTCTGCGAGTGCAGCATCTTTCCGAATGAAGCAGAGAGTGTTTGAGGACCGGGACATCCATAGGGATACCAAGGTGCTTGTCTATAAAGCTATTGTCCTCCCAACCTTGCTATACGCCTGTGAGACGTGGACTGTCTACAGCCATCACATCAGCACTGCCTCCAGAAAATCCTGCAAATCTCTTGGGAAGACAAGTAGACAAATATCAGAGTGCTGGAAGAAACAAAGACCACCAGCACTGAAGCAATGGTCCTCCGCCATCAACTCCATTGGACCGGCCACGTTGTCTGGATGCCCAACCACCATCTCCCAAAGCAGATGCTCTACTCCGAGCTCAAGAATGGAAATGGAATGTTGGTGGACAGGAAAACAGATTTAAAGATGGGCTCAAAGGCAACCTTCAAAACTCTGGCATAGACACCAAGAACTGGGAAGCCCTGGCCCTTGAGTGCTCCAGCTGAGGTCAGCTGTGACCAGCAGTGCTGCAGAATTTGAAGAGCACGAATGGAGGGTGAAAGAGAGAAACGTGCCAAGAGGAAAGCGAATCAAGCCAACCCTGATTGGGACCACCTTCTACCTGGAAGCCGATGCCCTCACTGCGGGAGAACATGCAGATCAAGAATAGGGCTCCACAGTCACCTACGGACCCTCAGCCAGTACACTGATCCTGGAAGACTATCCTACTCAGACTATGAGGGATCGCCTAAGTATTGGGAGCCATAGTTCAAAACCACCTGGAACGCCATACAGTTATTAGTCCTACTTTCCAAATGAAAGACAAACATAAAAGCTGTAACTGACGGCATAATTTTAGTTTCATCTGGAAGTGTCTCTTATAATAAGTGAGCATTCAGAATAAAAAACTGTAAAGAATTAACCTGATTACTTACCATATAAGGTTTAGGATTGGATGCAGTTTGGTTTACTTGCCAGATACTTAAGAATCCCTCTCCATCGGCTACGCCACACTGCATAAAAAAGACACATTTTTCTTAATAACATTTGTGATTTTACTGAAAATGTTCCAATAGCGGTTGTCTGCAATTAGGGCATATATTTCTAAAGATATCTGATACGCTAGGCTACAGATTTTTCTTTTTTACTTAGATATGAATGTTAATTTTCAGAATTTTTTATAAGGAACATTTAAGAAAACTGCAACCATCATTCTAAACAAGTAATGGGTTCGGGTTGAGACAAAATGGACCTGCACTCCAACACTGTCTGGAAGGCTAAATATTCCACATCCCTACCCTATGCAAGCACATCAACGTTTATCATTAAACTGTTTATTTTAATACCGCTAATATTTAATTCTATTTTAATGTTTGTATGATTTTGGGGATTTAAATTGTATTATATCCGTTTTACTTTATGTCGCTTTGAGTCTGTTTCCTGAACAGAAAAAAGTGGGGTATTATTGTTATTATTACAAAATTGATACACAACAAGATTAGTACACAGCAAACAAGATCCTATGGATCACATGTCGGACCCTTCCCAAGTGTATTGTCGAAGGCTTTCATGGCCGGGATGACTGGGTTACTGTGAGTTTTCCGGGCTGTATGGCCATGTTCCAGAAGCATTCTTTCAAAGAGAATGCTCCTGGAACATGGCCATACAAGCCGGAAAACTCGCAGCAACTTACTTCCCAAGTGTCTAGGACTATGTGATGTCTCAGCAAATAATGCATGCAGGTCCAAGTAGGGTGGCCTTTTACAGCTGACAGATGGTAATTTTGTCAGTGCCAATTGTTTTCAAATGCTGGCCAAGGTCTCTAGGCACTGAACCCAGTGTGCCAATCACCATTGGGACCACCTTTATTGGCCTGTGTCACAGTCTTTGCAGTTTGATCTTTAAATTCTCGTATTGTGTAAGCTTTTCCCGTTGATTCTCATCAATTCTGCTGTCGCCTGGGATTGCAACATCAATGATCCATTATTATTATTATTATTATTATTATTATTATTATTATTATTAGAAACACAAAAAGATGAGTTCACAGCAAACAAAATCATTCTGCTGGCTGTTGTATTGGATCACACGTCGGACACTTCCCAAGTGTCTAGGACTGTGTGATGTATTGTCAAATAATGCGTGCAGATCCCAGTAAGGTGGCCTTTTGCAGCTAACAGATGGTAATTTTGTCAGTGTCAATTGTGTTTAAGTGCAGGCCAAGGTCTTTAGGTACTGCACCCAGTGTACCGATCACCACTGGGACCACCTTGACTGGCTTGTGCCAGAGTCTTTGCAGTTCGATCATTAAATCCTCATATCGTGTCAGTTTTTCCAATTGTTTATTATTATTATTATTATTATTATTATTATTATTATTATTAAACTTTATTTGTACCCCGCTAGCATCTCCTGAAGGACTCGATGCGGCTTACAAAGGCCAAGGCCTCAACATAACAACAACAAACAATAACAATGCAAGCAAATTAAAAACATAAGCAATAACACAACAAAACATTACACTATTACACAATAAAATCAGGGCCGGGCCAATGATGGGTACAGGTGTGCTGGGTGTGTGAGGTGGTATGTTGGAATTCTGGGCAGCTGCAATGTGCAGAGAGTATTAAACTCTAATAAAGTTCTTCTGGGACAGAGTGCTGGAAGTTACCCTATTCTGGAAAGGCACATCGGAATAACCAAGACTTCAAGTTCTTTCTAAAGACTGCCAACGTGGGTGCTACTCTAATGTCTTTGGGGAGGGTGTTCCGAAGTTGGGGGGCAACCACAGAGAAAGCCCCGTCCCTCTTCAATCCTGCTGTCACCTGGGATTGAGGCATCGACAATCTATACTTTGTTCCTTAACATGATTGTGAGGTCAGGAGTCTTGTGCTCCAAAACTCTGTCAGTCTGAATTCAGAAGTACCAGAGTAGTTTGACGTGTTCATTTTCTGTAACTTTTTCCGGCTTGTGATCCCACTAGTTCTTTGTCGCAGGCAGATGGTTTTTGTGGCACAAGTTCCAATGGATCATCTGAGCAACAATGTTGTGCCTCTGCTTGGAGACTGTCTGCGCGAGCTTCTTGAAGCAGCTGAGAATGTGATCTATTGTTTCATCTCCTTCCTTGCAGAGTCTACACTTGGAGTCTGTCGTTGACTTTTCAATTCTGGCTTTGATGGCATTAATATTATTATTGACACAAAACCACAGTATGTCACAGCAAACAAGATCTCTATGCTGGATTTCGTATCACAAAATCACAAGTCGAACACTTCCCAAGCGTCTAGGACTGTGTGATGTATTTTCAAATGATGCGCGCAGATCCAAGTAAGGTGGTCTTTTGCAGTGGACAGATCATGATTTTGTCGATGTTTATTGTTTCCAAATGCCGGTTGAGATTTTTTGGCACGGCACCCAGTGTGCCAATGACCACTGGGACCACCTGTACTGGTTTATGCCCGAGTCTTTGCAGTTCGATTTTGAGGTCTTGATAGTAGCTGAGTTTTTCCATTATTATTATTATTATTATTATTATTATTATTATTATTATTATTATTATTTGCTGCCCCCTGCCACACATTGCTGTGGCCCACATGGTGGTTCTGTGTGGGAGGTTTGGCCCAATTGTATCATTGGTGGGGTTCAGAATGCTCTGTGTTTGTAGGTGAACTATAAATCCCAGCAACTACAACTCCCAAATGTCAAGATTCTATTTTCCCCAAACTCCACCAGTGTTCACATTTGGGCATACTGAGTATTTGTGTAGTTTGCTCCAGATCCATCATTGTTTGAGTGCACAGTGATCTCTGGATGTAGGTGAACTACAACTCCAAAACCAAAGGACACTGCCGACCAAACCCTTCCAGTATTTTCTGTTGGTCATGGGAGAACTGTGTGCCAGGTTTGGTTCAATTCCATCGTTGGTGGTGTTCAGAATCCTCTTTAATTGTAGATGAACAATAAATCCCAGCAACTACAACTCCCAAATGACAAAATCATTTTTTTTTGAGTGAAGGACAAACATTGGGTTGTTAGGTGTCTTGTGTCCAAATTTGGTGTCAATTCGTCCAGTGGTTTTTGAGTTCTGTTAATCCCACAAACGAACATTACATTTTTATTTATATAGATTATTATTATTATTATTATTATTATTTTACTGACATTATTTACTATCATTATTAACTATGACATTATTATTATTATTATTATTATTATTATTATTCCATGGTATTATTATTATTATTCCAATTATTATTATTATTATTATTATTATTATTATTATTATTATTATTATTCCATGGTTAATAATGACATTATTATTATTATTACCTCTGAGTAATTATTATTCTGCTGCATACAGCAGGGTTCTGGAATTTTTAGCCATAGTCTTACACAACTTTGTGGAGTTTTTCTTCTCTGTCTATGTTGCAGAGATGTACCACCTCTCCCTGCTTCTTGTTAAGTAATTATTATTATTATTACCTCTGAGGTACCTCACTACCTCTGAGGATGCTTGCCATAGATGCAGGCGAAACGTCAGGAGAAATGCCTCTAGAACATGGCCCTATAGCCCGAAAAAACCCACAAGAACCTTATTATTATTATTATTATTCCATAGTATTATTATTCCATGGTAGCACTGTAGGTAGGGTTCCATGTTGAAATGGCCATTCACAGCCAGAAAAGCTATGGAAGCTTATTCAAACAACAACCATGGTTATAAATCAAATCCTTCAGTGTCTCTTTTTATAATGAAATAGAAGAACAAGTTTTCCTGCAAAAGTCAGGAAAGTCAAACTCTCCTAATGTGAAAACTATGATGGAAGAATACTTCCCCCAACTTGGCAGGTTCTTCGTTGATGGAGTGACTGAGCAACTGAGAAGATGTGCGTTTTGCTCCAGCCCAATCCCTGCAGCATTTCACTTCCTAATTAGCGTCATGCTCTCTAATCCGTAACATCAACAGTCGACCTTTTTCACGCCCCTTTCTTCTTCCTCACTGTGCATAGAGGAGAGCAACATTTCCCAACTGGGTCCATATGGAATTTTTCATGAACCACTGCTCTCACTTTAGGAAAGTAATACCAGGCATGAAAAAAAGTAATTATAGCCATATGTCTCTACAGGAAGAGAAGAGCACTATTAATTACAAGAACAGAAGGGATAGTCCTGCTGCTATGTCTATCTCAGAGATAAGGAACATCTCCTGATGTTGCTGAATGGAGATTCCAACAATTCCTTATTATCGATAAGCTGGCAAGAACTAATGGGAGCTGGATCCCGACCAAATGTGGACAACAAGAAGCTGGGAGAGGTGGTACATCTCTGCAACATAGACAGAGAAGAAAAACTCCACAAAGTTGTGTAAGACTATGGCTAAAAATTCCAGAACCCTGCTGTATGCAGCAGAATAATAACACAACATCTTAAGATACTTCTGGGAAGCCCTCAAACATGGAAGAGGTCTTCTCCTCAGATGTTGTGACCTAGCATTTGGCTTCAGGAGACTGCAATACACACACACGTGCACACACACACTCTCGAGTATAAGCAGAGACGCCTAATTTTACCACAAAAAACTGGGGAAATGTATTGACTTGAGTAAAGCCAAGGGTGGAAAATGCAGCAGCTACTGGTGAATTTAGAAATAAAAATAGATACCAAAAATTACATGAATTGAGGCATCTGTAGGTTAAATGTTTCTGAATATTTACATAAAACTGTAATTTAAGATAAGACTGTCCAACTCTGATTAAACCATGCTTCTAACCTTCTTCAATGTAAATGTGTGTTTATGTATTCTTCCAATAATAATAAAGGGAGCAAAATAATAAATGTAATAATAATAATAACAATAATAATAGAGTAAAATAATATAACTGTAATAACAGAGTAAAATAATAAATGTAATAATAGTGAAGTAATAAATGTAACACTAATGGAGTAAAATAATGTAAATGTAAGTCATGCCGGCCACATGACCTTGGAGGTGTCTACGGACAACGCTGGCTCTTCGGCTTAGAAATGGAGATGAGGACCACACCCCAGAGTCAGACATGACTGGACTTAATGTCAGGGGACTACCTTTACCTTTAATAATAATAATAGAGTAAAATGCAATAAAATAATAATAACAACAAAGTAAAACAATCAATAACTTTTACTCAAGTAGAAGCCAAGGGGGGCTTTTTCAGCCCCAAAAAGGGGCTGAAAAACCCGACTTATACTCAAGTATATAGGGTATATATATTCAAGTCTCCTGAATATATATATATATATAGGCTTTATATAATTATATGATAGTACTTTAATGTGTTTATATTAGTGTATTATTGATGTGATGTTTTTTAACTATTGTGTATGAACTCCCTTGTTGTAAACCGGCCTGAGTACCCTTGTAGGAGGTGAGAAGACCGGTATATAAAAGTTCTCTCTCTCTCTCTCTCTCTCTCTCTATATATATATATATAAATAAAAATAAAAATAAAAATAAAAATAAATAAAAATGTCATGCTAGTTTGTGGGATTAACATAACTCAAAAACCACTGGACGAACGGACACAAAATTTGGACTCAATACACCTATCAAGCCAACAATTGAGCATCACTCATAAAGCAATTGAAAAACACAGCGGAAGATTTGAAAAGCCAAAAAAAACACAAAACATTGCAATGCATGCGCAAAACCACACACACACACATACACAAACACACATATACACACACATATATATATACACACACACACCTATCTATTTTTCTATTTCAGTATATGTGTGTGTGCATGTATATGTATGTATTTATGTGTGTGTGTGTGTGTATCTATCTATCTATCTATCTATCTATCTATCTATCTCCATCCATCCACCCATCATTCCATCCATCTACTCTTTCTTCTCTGAAGATGGTACAGGATTACAAAATTTATGACAATTTTAGAAGCACAATTGGAAGCACTCACCTTGTTGCCCTGAGAATTGAAATACAATCTAGTAACCCTCGCATTGCCTGCTTGACGAAAGCACACCAACTGCTGTGGTCTCGTCCATTCAAACATTCGAACACTACCATCCTGAGCACCTGTAAGGTCTGGAAAAGAGCCACATGCGCACTCGTGAGAGGCCAAGGTATTAACAACAAAGAAATGGAAGAAAGAAAAATGTTACGGAAAGTTAACTAAACACATACTGTAACCGCCCCACACACTGTGCAAATTTGGATTACTTACAATACTGATGGACTGGATGAGAAGTCATTCGTTTCACATTATTCAAATTCCGCTTGATGAGCTTCATGCAAAAAAAGGAGAAAAAAAGAGAGAGAAAGGGAAAATTTTACCATCATTTTTAAAAAGAAAGGATCATTTATTAGGATATTTAGGACACTGAATCTGCCTAGACTTGGATTTGGTTTTACCGGCGTGTATAATCTACTGTGTAATGAATTGTATAATGTGCTTTAATGATTTTAAATGTTTTAACGGTTTTTAATGCTTTAATTGTACTTCAAATTGTTTACTTGTTGGCAGCATTGTATGATGCTTGTGTGAGGCCGCCCTGAGTCCTCCTTCTGGGGGGGGGGGGGGGAGTGCCTGAAATAAATAAATAAATAAAATAAATTTGGGCTTCAGATGATATTTGGGTTCCAGACTGAAAGCTACAGTATTAAGGATATTAAGTATATAGTATAAAGATGGAACTGAACCAAACCTGGCACACAGAGCCCCCACGATTAGCAAAAAATACTGGAGGTCTTTGGGGAAATTTTGCCTTGATTTGGGGGAGTTGTCGTTCACCTACATCCAGAGAGCATTGTGAACCCAAACATGATGGATCTGGACCAAACTTGGCACACATATCTGATATGCCAAAATTTGATTACTGGAGGGGTTTGGAGGGAACTGACCTTCCTTTCTGGGACTTGTAGTGCACCCACAACCAGAGAAATGGTGACCTTCACCGATGATGTACCTGGACTAAATCTGACACACAGACCCCCCATGACTTCAACCACTGACTTCAACCACTGATGGGAGTTTCAGGGGGTTAACCTGGCATGATGTGAATCGTAGTTCACCCACAAACTTATTTATTTACGACATTTATATGCTGCCCTTCTCACCCCGAAGGGGACTCAGACTGGCTTACAAGACACATATACATACAATATATTATATTATTAGCATAGTACAATATCAGTATTAAATATTACTATATTGTACTGTACCATTATATTGTAATATTAGTAATATTACATGTAATATAAAATATATAATTATAGTATAGTATTATTATTATATTGTATTACATTATCATATAATATAACATACACACACACATACACACACACATATATAATACATGTAATATTATATATATATGATTAGCACCTTTATTGTTTATTTATTTATGACATTTATATGCCGGAAGGGGGCTCAGAGCGGCTTACAAGATACACACACACACACACACACACACACACACACATGCAATATATTATATTATTAGCATAGTACAATATCAGTATTAAATATTACTATATTGTACTGTACCATTATATTGTAATATTATTAGTAATATTACATGTAATATAAAATATATAATTATAGTATTGTATTATTATTATATTGTATTACATTATCATATAATATAACATACACACACACACATATATAATACATGTAATATTATATATATATGATTAGCACCTTTATTGTTTATTTATTTACGACATTTATATGCCGGAAGGGGGCTCAGAGCAGCTTACAAGATATATATATATATATATATATATATATACACACACACACACACACACACACATGCAATATATTATATTATTAGCATAGTACAATATTAGTATTAAATATTACTATACTGTACTATACCATTATATTGTAATATTATTAGAAATATTACATGTAATATAAATATATGATTAGAATATCATTTTGTTATTATTAGCATTATATTGCTGTACATTATAATATTATAAATATTACATGTATATACAATATTTTATATTATAGTACATTATATTATATTTTGTTATGCAGTTTGTTCAATTTAAAAAATGACATCTTCAAATAACCTGGGCAATTTTAGTTTACAAATAATTTAGTATTTATTGCCATCTAGTGGTCATTGCACCAAGACAAAACATCTGATTGTATTACAAAGGATTAGAAGCCTGGTGTTCTTCAATGTGTGTGAACTGAGACCCATGGCGATCATCTGTACGAGAAAGGCTGGCTTAGAACAATATGAAAAGCCCAAATGACGTACAATACCAGCTCCTGTACTGGTCTGCCCACTGCCTAACCACGGCATCGATGATGTCACTGAAGACGTCGGCTGCATTTGAGCCACCGCAAAAGAGGCTGTGCTCGACTGGGTGAGTGTCGTAGTGGAACCCCGAAAGTCAACATCATCTGAACTGTAAAAGCAAAAATAGAGCATTGTAATTCTTCATCTCTGCGGTCATTTTAGAAGTTAACTTGTCATCAGGCATTGGGATGACATTGGTAACAATGAGAATGCATCTATTATTCAGCTGTAGTGAACTGAACACATTTAAATACTAATAATGTTGGTCCTTGAGTTATTCTGTATGCCAACTGCTAGTTAGGCTTTTTTTTCAGTTGAAAATAGAATTGATATGCTAAATAGAATCAATCATAAAGACAAAGAACACGGAGGGGAAATAAACTAACTACTAGATAACGCTATCTTAAGAAAGACTAAATGACCATCGGAAAGAAGAAAGTCAACAATATTTTTGGTGGTTTTCTTTCTTTCTTTTTCTTCTTTCTCTCTCTTTCTTTCTACTTTACTATACTATACAGTGGCATAGACACTGAGAACTGGGATGCCCTGGCCCTTGAGTGCTCTAGCTGGAGTTCAGCTGTGACCAGCAGTGCTGCAGAATTTGAAGAGGCACAAATGGAGGGCGAAAAAGAGAAACATGCCAAGAGGAAGGCACGTCAAGCCAACCCCGACCAGGACCGCCTTCCACCTGGAAACCAAGGCCCTCACTGCGGGAGAACATGCAGGTCAAGAATAGGGCTCCACAGTCACCTACGGACATACTGCCAGAACACCGACCTTGGAGGACCATCGTCCTCGGACTACAAGGGATCGCCTAAGTAAAGTACTATACCTGTTTCCCCACTTTCAATGTTAAAATATCCCCCTTTCCCCCCTCCCTTACTATTATTACTTTTAATATACTTTTTTCTCTTTTTTCTATATATATATATATAGAGAGAGAGAGAGAGAGAGGTGTTTCTCTCTTTCCTTCTATTTTTTCTTTGTTCTTTTTTTACATTTCCTACTTTAGTATATATGATATTGTTCTCCCACTTTCAATGTTACAATATGCATTTTCTTTTTCATTTCTTTAAACAAAACCCTAATAAAATATATATTTTTTAAAAACCCTGCTAGTTAGGCTTGAATTACATGCAAAGCAGAAGGCCATCTGACCTTTTTGATTCTCTGTCATACTCTTCTCCAATCCATATATATGACTGTGCAGCCAAGAGAGCAGAGACATCAAGTTCTTGTACGTCGTGTGTCGAAGCTAAAACTATTTCACTGATGTTTGCCTGCAAAGCACAAGGACAAAAGTGACACCTTAAGCCCTGAGACCAGTCATATAGCCGAACATACTCTCCCCTATGAACCATCAAGGCTGTTAAAATCTTCTGGAGGAGACCTGCTCTCGGACCCACCACCCTCGCAATCGCGGCTGGTGGAGACGAGAGACAGGGCCTTTTCTGTGGTGGCCCCTCAGCTATGGAACTCTCTCCTGATTGAGATCAGATCTGCCCCCTTCCTCCTGACCTTCAGGAAGCTAGTGAAATCCTGGCTATGGAATGAGGTATTCCCAGAATGATGGCAGAGACTGGCAATTGACTAAAGTTACTGACCACATATGCGGACTGAGTGGGACATGATTTTATCTTGTCAAACTGGCTTTTATGTATTTTAATTTATTGTTGATGTACGATGTTTTAGATTGTATTGTTAGCACTGAATCCTTGCTCTTAGCTGGTCTGAGTCCCTCTACGGAGTTAGAGAAGATTGGGATACAAAAGTTTTAAATAAATAAATAAATAAATAAATAAATGAAAATAATGCTAGGTAAAAGACCAGTAAAACATTACTTGACATAACTTTAAATGTAACCCATGACCTACCTGTTAAGTGACCCAGAATGCAAACTCTTTCCCTTCAGTCTCATACCCCACTCCATTCTTCTCTGTCAATATCTATTATTCTAATTCCTATTCCATACACATCAACCTGTTAAAATTCTGGTTGAATTTCTCAGCCAGCCAACCCCAAGATTCCATTTTCTCTTCTTCCCAAAACACTGCGAACCTTCAAGGTAAAGATTTCCCTTTGACATTAAGTCTAGTCATGTCCAACTCTGGGGACATTTCTAAGCCAAAGAGCAGACATTGTCCATAGACACCTCCAAGGTCATGTGGCCGGCATGACTGCATGGAGCGCCGTTACCTTCCCGCTGGAGCAGTACTCACATTGGTATGTTTTCAAACTGCTAGCTTGGCAGAAGCTGGGCCTAACAGCAGGAGCTCACCCCCCCTTCCTGGATTCAAACTACCAACCTTTCAGTCAGCAAGTTCAGCAGCTCAGTGGTTTAACCCGCTGTGCCACCTTGGGCTCCTATTATGCACTTTATCTTGCATAATACTCACAATACAAATACGACAGTTGAATGAAAAGCAATGCCTCCACCTTCGTTACTTGGGTTTGGATGGGAATATTTTAATAAATCAATCGCAGAAATAATCCTTAGAATGTGCTCTTTAAAAACCACTATTCACTTTTCCACATAATCAGCAGACAATTGGATACATTTCTGAAGCTGTCACGGAAGAAATCCACACTTGTATATAAACATAACAACACTCGTACAATAGTCCAGAACACCGCAGGGGCCTTACCTTATTAACAGCAAATGCCATTATCATATCAGATTCTTTATGAATAATTTTTGCTCTTCCTCCAGGATAGCCAAGCTCTGCTTCGACCTAAAAAAAACATTAACACAACATACACTGAATGACTGCATTCATCTATTTAGACTGGCATGAATAAATGGAAAATGATACAAAGAAGAAAGCAAAAAGAAGTTTAGTAGATATGGCATTCTTCCAGAAAGTACGAGAGTTGAATGAAAAGTAATGCCTCCATGTTCGTAACTCCTCAACAGATGGCAGTACTGGTATGCGGCAGGTGCTGGGTTGTTCAGTAGCCTCTCCTGTACAGTTCCATTTTGGCGGGAAGCATTAGCATTGAACAGTTGTGTTGTTAAAGTGTGAAGTATGGAGCCCTGCGCAGACGGTCGGTCAATGCGACTTAAGCAATGTGCAATCATTGAATTCTTGACAGCATGTGTCACCTCAACATCTTTAAACATACTTGCCCAATGATGCACAGTACTCACATCACAATCACCATAAACGGCTTGCATGCTCTGATGAATCTCCTTTGGGGTGACACCTTCTGCTGTCAAGAATTCAATGATCACGTTGCGCAGGGTTCCATACTTCTCACTTTAACAAAACAACTGTTCAAAGCTAAGGCTTTCCGCCAAAATGGAACTGTAGAGGAGAGTCTACTGAACAAGCCAGTACCTGCCACATATCAGTACTGCCATCTGTTGAGGAGTTAAGAAGGTGGAGGCATTACTTTTTCATTCAACCCTTGTAGTTTTGTACCTTTGTACTTCTGGAAGCCTAGCACACAAATCAGTGTACAAGTGAATGTTCTAATGTGTCAGTGCGATCCCAGCTATAGTGTTCATTGTGTTAATAGAAAGATCAAGTATTTGCCAGAAAGGTTACACAGAGCGTATTATTTTCTCTTTAGCAAGCGAGAAAAAGGAAATACAGCCCGATAGTAATATCTTTAAGCTGCTGATAGATTTGGGAGATGGGATACTACCTTGTTTTTGTCTTCTGCTAGGCTGTTTTGTGTGACCTGCTCCGCACGGACTTCTACAGACTACACCACACCACAGGGCCACAAACACAAAACACATGCACAAACAAATATATAAAAAAAATGAATGAAAACATTCCGAACTTAAACGGACCCCCTCTTATGCCAACTAACAATAATTAATGCATTATCTCTTTATTTTAGGGATGGGCACTTGGATTGTTTTGAAAGCAAGGTCTTATAGAGGAATAGAAATACTTAAGTAGACCAAGCGCAGCAAAGGACGACATGTGAGGACGGATTCTAATTCTAAACTATATTGTAAAATTAATATTATATTTTTCGAGTTGCCCTCTCACACTGACATTTGGCTATGCTGTTTGTGGTTGATAGAAGTTGCTGCTCAAAATACACAGTGGGGAAGGCTGAAATAATGTAACACATTGTTAAACCAAAATACAGCAAGAAGAAACACTATAAAAAGCACCAAAAAGAAAAAACCATTTCAAGACAGAAGGAATCTCAATCAATGCTGCCTTTTGTATACCTCGCTTTGCTTCCTCTTCTTTGTAAATGTATATCGGATGAAAGTATCTTGTAGCAATTCCTGCTTCACCAGAAAATGCCAGAGTCTCTTTGCAGGCAGTGCTGAATAATCTTTTGATCTAAACAAAGGAAGAGGGGGAGAAAATGGCATTATTGTAATATTCCTCACTCCAACATGCAAGAAATGCAACAGGGTCACGCAAGGCACACATATCACACGGAAATGTTGTATGTACACAATTTATCAAAGTGTATACAATAAGTTCAGAAGCTGTGCAGAATTCAAGGGGTATTGCTAGAACCGAACTACAAAGAGTCTTGCAAACAAAGAATATATTTGATTTGGTCCTTACAGACCACACAACACTTCGATGCACCACACTGATGAACGAAGCATACATTTAACTATCCATTACCAGATTTCATAAATGTTTTTAAGAATAGGATCACATTCAGTTCTATTCATACAGTTTTATTAACCAGAAGCATAATGAATTGCTGTTCAATGAAGCAGTGATAAATAGTATTGGTTGGGAATGGAATTTTTAAACTGGTCACTAGGCATGGATAGAGTCGCGTCAGATAACTCGTTGGTCGTAATACTTTCATTAAAATTATCTTTTTGAAGCGATATCGAAGCTTTTTAAAAAACCGGAAGTCCCTTTGCCCTTCCGAAGTTTTTTCCGCCATTTTTGTTACGACTCAGGAAGTGAGTAGGAAATGATTCAGCTTTTCCTCGCTTCTGGTCCATGGCTTTGGCTCAAGCCAGAGGAGCCAGTTTTAAACCAGAGAAGGAAGGAATTTCCTGGCCTCGGCTCAAGCCAGAGAAGCCAGTTTTAAACCAGAGAAGGAAGGAATTTCCTGGCCTTGGCTCAAGCCAGAGAAGCCAGTTTTAAAGCCAGAGACGCTAGTTTTAAACCAGAGAAGGAAGGAATTTCCGAACCTTGGCTCAAGCCAGAGAAGCCAGTTTTAAAGTCAGAGAAGGAAGGAATTTCCTGACCTCGGCTCAAGCCAGAGAAGCCAGTTTTAAAGCCAGAGAAGCCAGTTTTAAACCAGAGAAGGAAGGAATTTCCTGGCCTCGGCTCTAGCCAGAGAAGCCAGTTTTAAAGCCAGAGATGCCAGTTTTAAACCAGAGAAGGAAGGAATTTCCTGACCTCGGCTCAAGCCAGAGAAGCCAGTTTTAAAGCCAGAGAAGCCATTTTTAAACCAGAGAAGGAAGGAATTTCCTGGCCTCTTGCTTTTCCCTGCTTCTGGAGTAAAACAACTACTTTCAAAGTAAAGACCACCCAAGGAAACAGGAAATAACACTTTCAAACCATTAACGAAAGGATTCGGAAGTCTTGGAAATTTCAAAAAGTTTTGAAATGTTTTTTCTGTGAAAATCGGAATTGACTTTCGAACCGAACCCCTTACATCCGAAACTAGTGAAGGAAAGAATTTCTTCCACTTGATTTTCCCCGCTTCTGGAGTAAAACAACTACTTTCAAAGTAAAGACCACCCAATGAAACAGGAAATAACATTTTCAAACCATTAACGAAAAGATTCAGAAATCTTGGAAATTTCCAAAAGTTTTGAATTTTTTTTCTGTGAAAATCAGAATTGACTTTCGAATCGAACCCCCTACATCCGAAACTAGTTATGAACCATTTTTTTAATCAACCAAGCCTACTGCCCACATTATTGAAAAACAAGAAAAATAAAAGGCAATTAAGAAGTTATTGTCAATGTAAAGTAATTTGTGTATTAACAGTGTTCTTAATAACCAAAATAATGTTCACTGTTTTTAAATAACAGTGATCCCTTTAGATAAAAACATAGAGTATTATTTCTTTTTTGAAAAAAACCCCAAACCCTTCATACTTGAATGGTGTGTTTTCAGGGTCAACCATTGCTTTTATTCGGGCCGCAGCAGCTCCACTTCCCATTCCAGATTCAGGGAAACAGGTATTGATGTAATTTGGTGGTGGGCCTTCAAACTGGTCCATTCTTTCTTGCAGGAACTGCTCCCAATTCTCCAGATTCTTGATCACCGCAATGCCCAATGGCGATGTAACAGGAAGCTCTAAATCAGCAATCAAAAGTTCAGCCTCCATTCATGTAACGCAGTATGTACTAACAATAAAACATTCCCTTGAGGCAAAGCAAAAGCTCTGTGCAATTCTTTACATTATTACACTCTGTGCTGTGTGCTCATGGCACTTCTGTGGAGGAATGGGTCTTAATAACTATAGAATATAATAATAATAATAATAATAATAATAATAATAATTTATTTGTACTCCGTCACCATCTCCCCAAAGAGATTTGTGTGGCTAACAAAGCACTCCAAAGTGCCACACATACAATAAAAACAATTGCAAAGACATAAAAGCAACAAAAACATAAGCAGGTATCAATAAAATATCACATAATAAAATTAAAATTCTGAATTCATAAAACGCAGTTCAAAACTAGTTGAACAATGAACCCAGTGCCAAAATGTTGCTGCCAAGTCCTTAGACTAACCCTTAAAATCTACTCAAGATCAAAGGCTTTTAGACTGGATCAGGAAAGCTTCAAGAAATAGGGCTTGCCTAATCTCTCTAGGGAGGGCATTCCAGAGCCGAGGGGTCACCACCAAGAAGGCCCTCTCTCTCGTCCCCAACCATGTTTGAGATGGTGGTGGGGCCGAGAGAAGGGTCTCCCTGGCAGATCTCAGAACCCGTCCCGGTTCAGAGGAGCAGATGTGGTAATGAAAATAGGTTGGACCTGAAGTGTACAAGCTTTATAGGATGGCTTGCACACATCACAAAAACTTCCAGTTTCTATCTAGAGATGTAGAGGAGCACGGGGACCGCTGCAAAGCTTGGAATGCTTCCTCTAGGTATCTACAATACCCAGAATCCTTCAAGTCCATACTGGCTGAGGGATTCGGGCATTGTAAGCATACATCCAAGCGCTGGGAATGTTTTCTTAAAGGCTGAGACAAAGAAGTCAAGAAGAAACAGACCAAAATGTCAGGCATGGCTTGGAGTATGTCCTAGAGTTGTTTGCAGCACACTGGGAACAAACAGAAGAGATAAAATTTTACTACTATTTATTAGTCATGGGCCTGGTAACTGTTTCAGCCGTTTAATTCGTGTTTTCGTACCGTTTGTTTCATTTGGATGGCACAAAACGGTACACACCCCTCTCGTACGGAGATATCAGTGAAATGAAAGGAAAGTGGGAACATTAACCATTTGGTCACCTGATTTTTGACACCTGGATGCAGGCCTCGGCAAGCGCAAGCACTTTGGGCCTGCAAGCCACACATGCACTCTCTTTCCAAGGAGAGTGCGTGTGTGGCTTGCACACCCAAAGTGCCCACGGAGCACCGAGCGCCTCTTACTCAGCTGCAGGCCCTGGCATGTAAGAGCGCTTTGGACCTGCAAGCCACACATGCACTCTCTTTCCAAGGAGAGTGTGTGTGTGGCGTGCAGGCCCAGAAAGCACCCACACCTGCCAGTGTTTAAAACTGAAAGGAAGGGGAGTGTGGGAAGGCCATCTATGACGGGTATTTTTAAAGTAAGGTCCGTTTTGTTGTAGACACTAGTAGTTCGCGCGCATACCGCAACGAGCGCGTGCGTCGTGTACCGGCATGCCTCGGGAACAACTGTCCTCAGTTTCCGCTCTGTAGCTAACCTGTACGGTTCTGTTCTGTGATTTAAAAATGTTTAAGACTATCAACTCACCCTCCGCATGTGAGGTTCGCTCAGTGATACGGTTTTTGTCAGCAAGGAACCTGCCTGCTGCAGAAATTCATCGACAGATTTGTGAAGTGTACGGTGATACTGTTATGAGTGAGAGCAAAGTGCGTAAGTGGGTACGACAATTCAAAGATGGCCGCGACAACGTCCATGATGAGGACCGCTCCAGTCGCCCTTCTTTGATTACAGACGATTTGGTGGCTTCAGTTGAAGCGAGGATTTGTGAAGAGGGTATTTTAAAATTGGTTCAGAGGTATGATAAGTGTTTGAACAAACTTGGCAACTATGTCGAAAAATAGAGTGAAGTATGTACTTTCTGAAAATAAATTTACTTTTTTGAAATAAACTTTCGTTGTGTACTTATGTTCAAATGGACCTTACTTAAAAAATACCCCTCGTATTTCTGCCAATGGGACAAAATATTTATTTTTTTTTGGACCTGGGATGAAAAAGCTCACTTAGAAAGGTGCCCATTTTTGGGAGAGGTGCTCAAAAACAAAAGTGGGGCCTTACGAATAAAACAAACAGAAATGGATAGTGATTCTATACAAATGCACAAGGCTACTGTTTACTGAGAGGCCTTTTGTCTGCAGAATAAAAGGTTTTTACTAGCATTGCAGACAAAATTTGAGGGTTTCATCCTATGAAAGACCGGGTTAATTCCTTTTTTATCTTATTTAAAGACCTGGGAAAAATGAACCTGCTTACTTAGGCTTTGGTAATTAACTTATGCATATTGTTTTGTTTCAGTTTTCTACATGATTCTAGTTTTGGTTTAGCATTCAGGTTTTAACTATCCAACACTAACTCCATAAATGTTGCATTCGGAGATACCTGTCAGCTCAATACTGTGCCAATTTCTCTTCTTGATGTTTGGTGTTTTTGTTTTGCAACTGAATTAATTCTGTTACAATTAAATCAGGAGCTTTGGGTGCCATTTATGTAAAAAAGGTGGTATGCTAAAATATATTTTTATCAACCCCATTTCAGTGGGTTGTTGTGGGTTTTTTCGGGCTATATGGCTATGTTCTAGAAGCATTCTCTCCTGGCGTTTCGCCTGCATCTATGGCAAGCATCCTCAGAGGTTGTGAGGTCTGACCTCACAACCTCTGAGGATGCTTGCCATAGATGCATACAAAACATCAGGAGGTCATTAAGTAACCCCATTTCATTAAGTAAGACTTGTTTTTGAGCACTGGAATACATCATCCAGCTCATTCTCAGGGTTTGTCCCTTCATACAGAAAGCTGTAAAAAGTGAAGGCCCACTCACCAGATATTTCTAAACCAGCAATGGGGAAAAAGGTCTTCACATTTTGCAAAGTAAGTTTTACCATCGCCAAATGGATAAGCGCCCAGCTGTGGAAAAGACAGAAGTCTTATAGAGCGCAGAACAAATGCAAAATTATACATTAATTCTCTTTTAGTCCAATGACCCCAACCACAATTATTAAAGCTGAATTAGGCAGAAGTAAATTATTGACAAATTATTAACCAAAAGTCAACTTCTACACGCGTTTTGTCAGAGGGAAGTGCCTTTGATTTAGTACTTTACTAGCAGAAGAAATTCATAGGGTTGCATCCTAAATTAGCAAAGCAATAAGGGTTTAAAAGATGCATATATACAACATAGAATCCTAGAGTTGGAAGAGACCTCATGGGCCATCCAGTCTAACCCCATTCTGCCAAGAAGCAGGAAAATCGCATTCAAAGCAGCCCCGACAGATGGCCATCCAGCCTCTGTTTAAAAGCCTCCAAAGAAGGAACCTCCACCATACTCTGGAGCAGAGAGTTCCACTGCTGAACAGCTCTCACAGTTAGGAACTTTATTTTATTTATTTTTATTTACTGTATTTGTATACCACCTTTCTCAGCCCACAGGCGATTCAAGGCAGTTTACAAGGCAACAATTCAATGCTCACAATACCATAAATATAATGAAAAACATTAATATATAATGTAAAGCCACAACAGAATCAATACAAACATAAAAAAAGTTCTTCCTAATGTTCGGAGTGAATCTCCTTTCCTGTAGTTTGAATCCATTATTCCACATCCTATTCACCAGGAAAGCAGAAAACAAGTTTTCTCCTTCCTCCCTATTTTTTTTTATCGTGTCAGGAGCGACCTGAGAAACTGCAAGTCGCTTCTGGTGTGAGAGAATTGGCCGTCTGCAAGGACGTTGCCCAGGGGCCGCCCGGATGATTTGATGTTTTGTCATCTTTGTGGGAGGCTTCTCTCATGCCCCCACATGGGGAGCTGGAGCTGATAAAGGGAGCTCATCCGCCTCTCCCTGGATTCGAACCTGCGACCTGTCAATCTTCAGTCCTATGACTTCCCCTCACATCTTGATCCCTGGCCCTCATCATGTCTCCTCTCAGCCTTCTCTTTTGCAGGCTAAACATGCCCAGCTCTTTAAACCACTCCTCATTGGGCTTGTTCTCCAGACCCTTGATTATTATTATTATTATTATTATTATTATTATTAACTTTATTTATACCCCGCAAAATCTCCCGAAGGACTCGATGCGGCTTACAAAGGCCAAGGCCTTTGTCATTTAATTTTTTATTCATCTCAGTAATGAAAAGAAAAATCAAATTACAAAAATGGATGCATCTACATATTAATTCTCATTTTAATTGTCATGACTCATTGCTATCAAATATTGGGAGTTGTAGTTTGGTGAGGCACATCTTTCTTTGGCAGACAGTCGAAAGACCTTGTAAAACTGCAACTCCCAGGTCTTGGCACTTAAAGTGCTATCAAACCCTCTCAGTACTCCAGCTTACAAGCATCACAGGTTTCTCCTTTTGATACGGTGCGAGACCAAAACAGATCGCTGGCCTACAAAATAATCATATTCCGCCATAAGCCTCGTGGAACATTTACTTTCTGATCCTAAGGTTATTCATCCCAAAGATTCACTATGTTCAATGATGTAATTCCCAGCTCATTTTACTGAGGTTCACAAACTGCATTTACTGGAACGTATACACTTGGATATCCTACAAATGTTGCTTCGAATTGCAAGATGGGTAAACAATGGGATGCAAAAGTATAGAGTACATTAAAAGGACAGTCAAAGAGACTCTTCATTGGAAAGAATCTGCAACGACAGAATGCCTCTCTATCATTGCAGTTCTGCTTTTGTCGTGTGCTACCTGTAAGAGTTGGCATCCTTGTGTTCCAGGATCTGCGTATCAGAAAGGAAAGCATCATCATCCTCATCTTCACTATGGATGCTTTCATCAGAATCATATATCACACCACTGTCTGAAAAAGGAAGGAATGGCTGTAAAGAGAGGACAAAATGAGATATCAAAATAGGCTTTTCCATATCATATGTTTACAAGTTATTGTATTTCACACAAGTAAAACAAAAACAAAAAAACATAGGAATCTTTGACTGGAAGGAGATGGAGTCGCTCCCTTGACTTCAAGTTAACGAAGAAACTGTAACCAGCCTTGTCTTTTTAAAAAGTGGTATATCTTTACATATAATATACACAACAATGCATATACTGTGTTGCTGTGAGTTTTCCAGACTGTATGGCCATGTTCCAGAAGCATTCTCTCCTGACATTTCATCCACATCTATGGCAGGCATCGTCAGAGTTTGAGAGGTCGGTTGGAAACAAAGCAAGGGAAATTTATACCTGTGGAATGTCCAGGGTGGGAGAAAGAACTCTTGTCAGTTTAAGGCAAATGTGAATGTTGCAGTTGGCTACCTTAATTTAAATATTTATTTATTTACTATATTTATATACCGCCCCTCTCAATCCAGAGATGACTCGGAGCGCTTCACAAATTGGCAACAATTCGATGCCTCAACAATTAGCATTTTATGGTCTTGCAGCTTCGTAGCTTCGCTGATTGCTGCCTGGGGAAATCCTTTGTTGGGAGTTGTTAGTTGGCCCTGATTGATTCTTGTCAGGAATTTTCCTGTTTTTTAGTGTTGCTCTTTAATTCAACTTTAGAAGTCAGCCATAGCTGAGCACCTGATGAACCAACCTAGACACAGCACAGTACTTGAGAACACAGAAATGCTGGACCATCCTGACAACCACCATATCAGACTACAAAGAGAAGCCACTGAAATCCACAAGCATGTGGACAATTTCAACAGAAAAGGGGGATACCATGAATCCCCCCCCCCCACATACAGTTTCACTTTTATTATGTTTATAGATGTGAGAAAGATGACATGGGATCTACATCCAACTATGACTCAAATCTTGCATGGCAAAATGGAAATGTCCACAAGGCTAAAACAAATTTGGAAAGAGAAAGGAACCCTGGGATGTCCATTTTGGAGAAAATTTGGAGGAAACCATGAAATGAACAAAATCTGGCTACATATTAAATCAATCAGGGCCACCTCCCAACAAATGATGCCCCCAGGCAGGAAAGAAGCTAGGCTTTGAAGCTGCAAGACTATACAATGCTAATCAAGGTGGCCAATTGCAACATTCACACTTGCCTCTAGCAGACAAGAGTTCTTTCTCCCACCCTGGACATTCCACAGATATATAAATCTCACTTGCCTAGTTTCCAACAGACCTCACAGTCTCTGAGGATGCCTGCCATAGATGTGGGTGAAATGTCAGGAGAGAATGCTTCTGGAACACGGTCATACAACCCAGAAAACTCACAGCATCGCATAACCATATTGGAAAGGAAGGAGGGGTCTGTGGCTTTCCAAATGGTGTTACGATTCCGACTACTGTAAGCTATAGAGTTAGCAAAAATAGTCTAGCAACACTGATGTGCTATGCGTTCCCTACCCTTATTTTAATGACCAAAATGGACAAGTTTATGATACTCAGAAGAATCTACCTTTGCGACAAAGTAGTCTAACATGCTGAGTTCTGGGGGGATGAATTTTTCTTTGTACGACGGTCTTTCTGCGGGGACAGGGGGAGGGACGACGCTGTCTTTCACTGGTCTCCCGGGCACCAACATCCTCATGTTGAATCTGCGACGGTGCTTATCCATTTCTTCGGAAGGAACCGGAGGAGCTGAATGCAGAGAGAGTTCAAACAGTTACAGCTGCACATTGATGCTTTGATGACTCTCCGGACCTTGTGTGCCAGTTCCAATCTTTTTTTTTTTTTTTAAGTGCGAGAATAATAAAAGCTGTTAGATTGAAAAAAATAATAAGACGTGCTAAAACTATTTGCTGCTACATCTAAAATTCATACCATAAAAATAACTGTAATCTTCAGACAGACCCTATTCAAACAGGACTGCTACTTCCCTGGTGACAACATTAAGAGTGGCAATGATTGGAAAGCTTGTACAATTTGCAACTTATGTGATCCTCCAGCCAATAATCATATGGGATTCTGGAAGTTATAGCCAAAAAACAGATTTATTTTAGGCTCTGCTGTTTTTAAATAGTTTTAAAATGTTTTTAAATTGTGTTAGATATTAGCCTGTTCTTGTAAGCCACTCCGAGCCCCAGGGGAGTGGCGGCATATAAGTTCGAATAATAAATAAAAAATCAAGCTATAACTCAGGGTTGTTGTAGGTTTTTCCGGGCTATATGGCCATGTTCTGGAGGCAATTTAACTCAGCTATAAGCTATAACTCAGTCAGAGGACATATAGTATCTGGGGCAGTGTGAAGGGGAGGGGGGCAGGGGACAGTTCCATCTTGTCTCCTGTGCTATTCTAATAATATAATGTAATATAATACATTATATATACATATAATATTTATAATGTTATAATATAATGCAATATAATACTAAAATAATAATAATATATTATCATTATCATTATATATTTATATTACATGTAATATTACTAATAATACTACAATATAATGGTATAGTACAATATAGTAATATTTGATACTGATATTGTACTATGCTAATAATATAATATTATTTGGGAGTTTGGGAATGATCCTGGACTAACTGTTGAGTCTGGAAGCCCAGGTCTCGGCGGTAGTCGGGAGAGCTTTTGCACAATTAAAGCTTGTGCGCCAGCTGCGCCCGTACCTTGAGATGTCTGACTTGGCCACGGTGGTCCATGCTCTTGTGACATCCCGAATAGACTACTGCAATGTGCCCTACGTGGGGCTGCCTTTGAAGACTGCCTGGAAGCTTCAACTAATCCAACGGTCGGCAGCCAGGTTGCTCACCGGAGCAACGTACAGGGAACATAAAACTCCTTTGTTACGCCAACTCCACTGGCTACCGATCAGCTTCCGAGCACAATTCAAAGTGCTGGTTTTAACCTTTAAAGCCCTAAACGGTTCTGGCCCAAACTACCTGTCCGAACGTATCTCCTGCCAAGAACCATTACTAAGTTTAAGATCTTCAGGAGAGGCCCTGCTCTCGATCCCACCACTATCACAAACACGGTTGATGGGGATGAGAGACAGGGCCTTCTCAGCAGTGGCCCCCTGCTTATGGAATGCCCTAGATATATCAGATTGGCCACCTCCCTCTTGTCTTTCAGAAGGAAAATCAAGACCTGTTTATGGGACCAAGTGCTTGATCAATGAGCAGCAAGTGGAAGAAGATCACACAACTTATGGCAATGAATTGACCCGGACTGGATTTTAATGGACGTGTCTTAATTAATTGTTTTAATTGTTGTTTTAATGTTTAATATTTTGATTGTACTGTGGTTGTTTTTATGATGCTTTTGTTAGGCCGCCCTAACAAGAGAAGGGCGGGGTATAAATATAGGAAATAAATAAAAAATACAGGGTTAGTCAAAATGAATAGGCCAATAAGAAAATTAATTGTATATCTTATTGGCCTATTCATTTTGACTAACCCTGTATATCTTGTAAGCCGCACTGAGTCCCCTTTGGGGTGGGAAGGGCGGCATATAACTGTTGTAAATAAATAAATAAATAAATAAATAAAGTAGTAGAAATACACTTGTTTATAATGTAGCCTTTTCAAAGTGCACATCACATTATGATGGTGCTTCAGTAATGGAAAATGTAAAGAATGCATATACAAAGTTGGATTTCCCCGCTTTTCTTTGGCTAGACAGCCCTGAAGATTAAAGGTAAAGGTTTCTCCTGACATTAAGTCTAGTTGGGTCCAACTCTGAGGGGTGGTGCTCATCTCCATTTCTAAGTCGAAGAGCCAGCGTTGTCCATAGACACCTTCAAGGTCATGTGGCCAGCATGTTACCTTCCCGCAGAAGTGCTGCCTATTGATCTACTTGCGTGCTTTTGAACTGCTAGGACGACTGGATGAAATAGAATGACTGGACGACGAGATGGATAATGTTTTTAATTAGGAGATGCAAATGGCTTATGTTTTCATTATTTTTGTTTGGTTTTATACTATGTATTAATGTTTTAACTGTTTTATGATGTTCTTGGGCATCGAATCATTGACTCTGTCAACCGCCCTGAGTCACCTGAGGGCCAAGAAGGGCGGTATACAAATATAATAAATAAATAAATAGGTTGGCAGAAGCTGGGGCTGACAGCAGGAGCTCACCCCACCCCCCCAGATTTGAATTGCTGATTCAGCAAGCTCAGCTGCTCAGCGGTTTAATCTGCTGCGTCACCAGGGGGCCTGAAGATTACACTTACTTTATAAGAAAAGTGCTCAAATATAAAGTACAGGTCTTCTCTCCAAGACAAGCAAGGCTGGATTTGAAACAGACAAACCTCTGTAACGTTGCTCAAATATTGTCAAATATTTTTAAAAGTATCAGTTTAGAGTCAGAAAGGGGTAGCAAGGAGACTTTCATTGTTCAGCAAACTGTGCTATGCTTGTAATATAATATAATATATTGTATATACAGATAATATTTATAATATTATAATGTAATGCAATATAATACTACCACTAATAATATGATATCATAATTATATATTTATATTACATGTAATATTACTAATAATATTACAATATAATGTTATAGTACAATATAGTAATATTTAATATTGATATTGTACTATGCTAATAGCATAATATATTGTATGTATATATATCTTGTATGCCGCTCTGAGTTCCCTGTGCAGTGAGAAGGCATAAATGTAAATATCTAAAATAAATAAAACTCTAGATTGACTCTAATCACAAGAGGAAAGAAAGAAACATAGTTTGTTGTATTGATACTATATACTTTTCCTCCTCTTTTTAATTTTTTTGAATACTAGTATCTCCAGGTTACTAAAATTTAAAGTGAACAGCTTTGCTGACCCATTTGGATTAGGAAAAAAAAAAATAAGCAGAGCAACTATAAATATGAAAGTCAGCCTCTAAGTCATTGAGAAGAAAGGAGGGATATTAAATAAACAATGTTGTAGTCCAAAATGCCCTTAGTCTCACAGAATATCTGACAATACTTGACCACGGTGAACTAACAGTATCAGCTGATTGGCCAAACTGATTGACTTCCCACTCCTACACACTAGCAGCTTCTGGCTACAGTGCACACCTTTACAGACCTTCATTAATGTCCTTTGTATCACCAGAAACAGGATCAGCTACTAGATTAAAAGAAAGCAATCTTCATTAGAAGGGCAAAAGACATGGCAGAAGTTGAATTTTGAAACCTATTTTGAGAATATAGTTTAAAGAAAGCTGGATGCTCCTCTCCCTTATGTATTAAATATGCTGTCTTCTTATGACACAACTATTACCATATTCACTCGGGTATAAGCCGAGGCTTTCAGCCATTTCGGCTTATACTTGGGTCAAATATATTTAATATTTTACTTTATTATTATTATTATTATTATTATTATTATTATTATTTAACATTTATATAATAATAATTATTATATTTATTATATAATTATTGTTATTACGATTATTAATAGAAACACAACTAGTATTCAAAAATCACACTGTGTCTGCGGTTTAGTATGATGTTGACAAGCTGGAATGTGTCCAGAGGAGGGCAACTAAAATGATCAAGGGTCTGGAGAACAAGCCCTATGAGGAACGGCTTAAAGAGCTGGGCATGTTTAGCCTGAAGAAGAGAAGGCTGAGAGGAGACAGATTGAGGGTTTGTTTTGCCCTGCTCTGGGTTTGTTCACTTAACCAATTACAGAACCACCTAAATGTAGTTTTGCCTAGCCCAAATCTGACTAGTTTGCCAAAAGGTCATAGGGGACCTTGTTGAAGGCCTTACTGAAATCCAGATAAGCTTCATCCATGGCGCTACCTGTGTCTATCCAGCTTGTAACTCTATTGAGTAATTCCACTGAGATGTAAAGTTTTGTCACTCTCAGGGACTTGCTAACTACTCAGGAACTGTTTGGTGTGGAAAGCTTTGATTTGCCTTGGATTGATACTGAATTGAATGGATAGTTGGGCATGTTATTTGAGGAAAGAAACGTTACTTTTTCAAAAATTCTGTTCATCTATTTACCTTCCCTTCCATGATTATTTTTAACAAACCCAACATCTCAATCTGGAAATTGCCTCTATTACAACTCATTCATTTTTTAAAAAAAAATCACAAAGAAAGGGCAAAGGAAGAAACAGAATAGTCTCATAAAAAGGGAAGCAATCCATGCTACATATTTCTCTGTTGAACATCATTCTAATGGAAAAGAAAAGGCACAGCAATCAGCACACATGTGCCTCACCATCCCTCTGCCCTCGATGCTTTGTATCATCGCCAGCAGCAATTTCATTGCTATTTGATAAAATAATGTGGTGTGATGACTGTGGATTTTCTAAGGGTGCTACAATTTCTGCGTTGGTTGTTAAGCACTGCGGTTCATCTGAATTGAACAGATTAGGAAAACAATTATTTTACTGGCCGTGAGAGTTTAGCTTCTGCAGCAATAAATAGGCTGAATTGCACACATTAAGAAAATGACGGTATATAACACAGAGATGTTTCTGTCAACTCCTGCAAAAGCTTTACACCAAAAAAAGGAAATAATTCTGTCTTGACTTGTAAGGGAAGCAACGTCGCATCTTTGTTTATTGCTCCACACGATTCATCCTGCTTCTATTGGAGACAACATAATGCAAAGAGAGACCATAAAAACCCAAGTGGCTGGATCTGAGATTTCTCCAGAGAGGTTTAAGCCTTCCCTTACAGTCACTTGGACATCAATTGATCCTTTTCAAGACAAAACCCCCACACAAAACCAAATGATACGCCTGCCCTACATGTTTATAGATTTCACACAGCCCTTTGAAACATATTTACATTAATTATTTTAAATTATCTGGATTATGATGTGTTAAAAAGTAAAAGGTAAGGTAATGGTTTTCCCCTGACATTAAGTCCAGTTGTGTCCGACTCTGGGGGTTGGTGCTCATCTCCATTTCTAAGCCAAAGAGCCGGTGTTGTCCGTAGATGCCTCCAAGGTCATTTGGCCGGCATGACTGCATGGAGCACTTTTATCTTCCCGCCGGAGCAGTACCTATTAATCTACTCACATTTGCATGCTTTTGAACTGCTAGGTTGGCAGAAGCTGGGCTGACAGCTGGAGCTCACCCCACTCCTCAGATTCAAACCTGCGACCTTTCAGTCAACAAACTCAGTAACCCAGTGGTTAAACCCACTGCACTACCGGGTTGGCAGAAGCTGGGCTGACAGCTGGAGCTCACCCTACTCCTCAGATTCAAACCTGCGACCTTTCGGTCAACAAACTCAGCAACCCAGTGGTTAAACCCACTGCACTACTGGGGGCGCAGTGTTATTTATTACTAGCTATCTCCTGCCACACATTGCTGTAGCCTGGTCTGTGTATATGTGGTTTTTTGTGTGTGTATGTGTATTTATGTGTGTTTGTGTATATATGTTGTTTTGTGCATGCGTTGTAATGTATTTTTTGTTTTTTGGCTTTTTAAGTCTCTTCTGCTTTGTTTTTCAGTGTTTTTATGAGTGATGGTCACTTATTGGCCTGAGAGGTGTACTGTGTCCAAATTTGGTGTCAATTCGTCCAGTGGTTTGTGAGTTATGTTACTCCCACAAACTAATATTACATTTTTATTTATATAGATTTTATTATTATTCTATTATTATTATTTTATATTATTATTATTATTATTATTATTATTATATTTCTATGACCCACAGCACATGCTCAGGAACAGTAGCCTAGCTTTGCAGTGCTGGATTTCTAATTATTATTATTATTATTATTATTATTTTAATAATATTATTAATTTTAATTTTTTTTTTGCTTTTTAAGTCTCTTCTGCTGTGTTTTTCAGTGTTTTTATGAGTGATGGTCACTGGTTGGCCTGATAGGTGTATTGTGTCCAAATTTGGTCTCAATTCGCCCAGTGGTTTTTTAGTTATGTTAATCCCACAACAAACATTACATTTTTATTTATATAGTTGTGTTACATTAGGTCAACTGGAAGCCAGACTGCACTCTGGCACCACGAGATGCAGAGCCAACCTCAAGAAATGGGGCTACAAAGTGGAATTCACAACATGCGAGTGTGGAGAAGAACAAACCACTGACCACCTGCTGCAATGCAACCTGAGCCCAGCACATGCACAAGGGAGGACCTTCTTGCAGCAACACCAGAGGCACTCCAAGTGGCCAGATACTGGTCAAAAGACATTTAATCAACTACCAAGCTTGCAAATTCTGTTTTGTCTGTTTGTTAAAATTTTGTTAAAAATGTAATACAATTGTCTGGTTGATACTGACACGATAAATAAAAATAAAAATAACTGGAAGCCAATCATTATATATAGAGGAGCCCTCGGTGGCGCAGTGGGTTAAACCCCTATGCCGGCAGGACTGAAGACCGACAGGTCGCAGGTTCAAATCCGGGGAGAGACGGCTGAGCTCCCTCTATCAGCTCCAGCTCCTCATGCGGGGACATGAGAGAAGCCTCCCCTAAGGATGATAAAACATCTAATCATCCGGGCGTCCCCTGGGCAACGTCCTTGCAGACGGCCAATTCTCTCACACTAGAAGAGACTTGCAGTTTCATAGGTTGCTCCTGACATGAAAAAAATAATCATTATATAATCCTAGATCTGGAAGTGACTGTAAGGACCATCATTCTGCCATGCTGGAATATGCAATCAAAGCACTCCCATCCGACACCCATCAAATCTCTGTTTAAGACTTTACCTTCTCAAAAATAAAGTTTTCACAAAATGGCATGCTCTTTGTTTATTTTAGTGGGCCCTTATAATGCATGACAAGCCTGAGCACCATAGTTCCGAATTCGAAAAAACTTTTTTTTTTAAGTCTGCTGCTCATTCTGTTACTTAATATTCTTTTTGTGGGAAATTCTGTGCAAAGTATCTGCCCTGTGCATTTCCCCCCTTGGTTCTAGTTTCTTAGAAGATGCTATGATTACCTGGAATGTTTTCTGACTGCCGTCTTGGTTTGATCACAAGCTTCACTCCTCCTCCAAAGACAGCAGCCCACATTCGGTTGTTCAAAGGATGAGCAGCTAATCGGAATAATTCATTCGAAGCGTTAGTAGCGAGGGCGTGGATCAAAAGACTTAGGTAGACAGCTACGACTGCTTCACACAGCAAGATGTTGAGCTTTGGTTGGTCCTCATCTTGGGCTGTACTTAATAGGTTTATAAGTGAGCTCACACCTGTATAAAACAAAAGCAAAGAAAAGAAGAGATAATGAACAACAGAAGGTGATTTCTTTATTTATTTTGTATCAAAAGTATTGCATAAATTAGTATAGAACTGATAAAAATAGAAGGAGCGCAGGCGGCAAAATATCTTTTGACCAAAAATGGGCAACAGCAACGGCATTGTCTGTAGCCTCCAACAATTCTTCCTCTTTATTATTTATTTATTATTTATTTAGAAGTTTTATATACCGTTCTTCTCACCTCCAAGGAGGGACTCAGGCCGGTTCACAGCATGTGTTCATATACAGTAATATAAAAACAGCACAGTACATCATCATTATACATTAAAATATAAAATACAATAAAATACATCATCACATTACACAAGCCAAGTCATCAAATACAGTCACAATTCATCGCAATCCTTCCGTGTGGACAAGGGTTATTGACTCAATCATTGAATGCCATATTCCAAAGCCAGGTTTTTATTAGCTTTCTAAAGGTCAGGAGGGAAGGAGCAGATCTAATCTCTGGTGGGAGGGAATTCCAAAGCCGAGGGGCCACCACCGAGAAGGCCCTGTCCCTCATTCTCACCAGACGCGATTGCAAAGGTGGTGAGACCGAGAGCAGGGCCCCTCCAGAAGATCTTAGTAACCTTGATGGCAGGGCATAGTGGACAAGCATACAAATGCGGAGATGATACAGATTAGTAATAATAATAATAATAATCATCATCATCATCATCCTCCTCCTCCTCATCATCTTCATCAGTCTGGGCAATAAAGCCCCTGGTGGCGCAATGGATTAAACCCTTGTGCTGGCAGGACTGCTGACCGAAAGTTTGGCAGTTTGAATCCGGGGAGTGGGGTGAGCTCCCATCTGTCAGCTCCAGCTTCTCATGCGGGGACATGAGAGAAACCTCCCACAAGATGATAACTCATCTGGGCATCTCCTGGGTAACATTCCTGCAGATGGCCAACTCTTACACACCAGAAGCGACTTGAAGTTTCTCAAGTCACCCTCTCCAAATGTTACTGATTGTAGCTCTGATCCATTTTAGTGCGCATTGACACAATTACATGAGGTATTATGTGAGTCACAAGTCCTAACATATGTGAAGGGCTCTCAACAATGTATATCACACCAGTTTTCATATATGTAGGATATAACTGAGCTAAACACTAAAAACCATCACATTTTGAGAGGAAATGAACATCTTAACTGCCTGAACATGAATTTAACTGGCTCAAAACCAGGACTGGAGAAATCAACTGAGACTACATGTGGATTCTCTGCTATTGCAATATGATCGACATGAACTTAGCCTATGCATCACTACAAACATTAGAAAGACAATGGGTAATGTATGTAATATTTCCTACCAGGCCACTGGGCAGGCAATGAATTTGGTGTGGCATGTTCTTCAATGCTTTCAGTCCTGAGTCTTCGGCGGTCACTCAGTAATAATCCTTGGTAAACCATTCCTGTAAACTGATTTGTTTCTGTTGGGGTGCTTAAAAACAAAGTTTAATTTTTTTCTTAATGTGCGATGGCAGAATTGTGTATAAAAAAAAAGTCACTAATTACTTTCAATGCCTTTTACATTTGGACCAGAAGCTTATTATATACTTGGATGACAAACACATAGAGTGAGGTTAGTACTGCAAAATCAACAGTATTTACAAATGCAGAAGCTATTAACTTTTGCTGCATTTAGAAACAATAGCAAGGAGTCTGTATCAGCTATTTAATTAAGTGTACAGGCAGTCCCCTAGCTTCTTGTCATAATATAGCTGATATAACTTTTGCAACCTAGAAACACCTCAGCCTAGTTACTTTTCAACAAGGTTACTCCCTTCTGAAGTGTCTTTAAATCTGCACTTGCATATCTGCTCAGAGGAGCATGCCCTAAATCCCAGTGGATAATAGCTCTTAAATACTAATAGATGAATGAATTACCTGTAGCTGTGGCTGTCACACAATGCCTGGTAAATTGATGCAGAGAGGGAAGCAGCTAATGAATAGAGAGTATGTACCTAATGGAAACAAACAAATAAACAACTATTTTATGGTGCCATAAACATACAGCTCTGCAAAGTAGGGTTGTACTGTATTTCTCAGTCAAAAGGTAGACCAGGGAATAGGGATTGACCCTGTGCTGGATGGGGATGCATTCCCTCTAGATGTGCTCCTGGGCTTGGCTGAACCTGGATGTGGGTTTGAGCGAACTTCAGAGAAGGTATTTTTGGGACAACTATCACAATGGAAGTAAAGAAAACCTCCAGCATGAGTATGGTGGGAATTGAAGTCAATAGATCTAAAGTGCTTGAGATTGGGGAATACTTCTCTACAAGGCTTTGCCTACACACATACAGTTCTTGCAAAACCCATATGAACTGTGCACATAAAACGTGTTGCCCTCTTTCCTCATCTTACCTTTACATCTTCAACATTGGGATGTGGCGGTGCCTTCATCTGTACAATAGTATGAAGGATATCATGAATGTGGTTGTTTAAATACAACACAGGATTGGCTATAACTGTTTTGGTGGAAGCGATGCTTGCAGAGAGCAAGGGCAGAGTTGTGGGCAAAGGAAGCGGCGACTGAAGCTGCTTGACTGTAGTTTCCTGTGGGAACAAAAACATAGCCAACAAAATAGCAGAATAACAATCATGTTATAGTTTGAATTCAGAATATCCAAACTTCATCAAGTCTAATCTTTTCATGTTTTTCTTGAAGTTTGAAACATATCTGAAATTTGGGCACCCTAACTTCTGACAAAAACATACCTTACTAACCTATGCATACTTTTCTAAACTTACATTTTTTTTTGTCATGTCAGGAGTGACTTGAGAAAATGCAAGTCGCTTCTGGTGTGAGAGAATTGGCCATCTGCAAGGCCATTGTCCAGGGGATGCACGGATGTTTTGATGCTTTACCATTCTTGTGGGAGGCTTCTCTCATGTCCCCGCATGAGGAGCTGGAGCCAATAGAGGGAGCTCATCCACGCTCTCCCTGGATTCAAACCTATGAACTGTTGGTCTTCAGTCCTACCGGCACAGGGATTTAACCCACTGCGCCACCAGGCACTCCTAACTTACATGTTGAAACAAGATCATGAAAAAGTTGAAATATAAGATCATAAAGACCTGCTGGATCAAATTCAAATTTATATCTAGTCCAGCATGCTATTTGTACAGTGGGCAATCTATGGGAATCCAATAAGCAACAGATTCCTGCATGCAAGTGGTTGGGCTGGATGACCCATGTGGCCTCTTTAGATCTATAATTCCATGACATAAGGCCAATAGGACCCTCTTGCTCATATTTCTTAGCAAATGAATTTGAGAGAGATACTTTCTCTGCTCCTGGAGGTGGTATACCAGCCTTCCGTAGCATCATTATTCACAAATTTGTTGAAAGAGTAACTTACATCAACATAAGAAACACAAAATACAAAAAGTGAATTAAGTCTATTTACTGAGGTAAGAGGATTACAGGAGCTGTTTTTATAGACCTGTCAGCAGCATATGATACTGTACATCATTGCCTTCTCTGGAGAAAAAAAAATAATATCACAAAGGACTACTGCCTCACCCGCTTCATAGGAAATCAGCTACAAAACAGGAGCTTTTTTGTTGAATTCCAGGGCCAGAGAAGCAGATGGCGGAAACAGAAGAACAGCCTGGTTGCAGTGTTTATTTATTTATTATTTATTTATTTACTGCATTTGTATACCACCTTTCTCAGTCCATAGGCAACTGCCCTCAGTCGATAGGGCAGAATTCAATGCTTACAATGTCATAAATGCAATTAAAAACATAACATATAAAACTAAACAAATCAATAAAATATAAATTCATAGTGTCTCCTCTTTAAAAACATTGTCCAGACTCATTGTCTAGTCGTCCCATTTTGCTGTGTCAGTTACTTTGAATTTGTAAACGCTAGTTCAAAAAGCCACATCTTGACTTTTTTCCAGAATGTTAGAAGGGAGGTGGCCGATCAGCCAAGGGGCCACCACAGAGAAGGCCCTGTCTCTCGTCTCCGCCAAACATACTTGTGAAAAAGGCGGTAACGAGAGCAGGGCCTCCCCAGATGATCTTAAGGTCCTAGATGGTTCATAAGGGGAGATGCGTTCAGACATGTAAGCTGGGCCAGAACCGTTTAGGGCTTTATACGTTAAAGCCAGCACTTTGAATTGTGCCTGGCAGCAAACTGGCAGCCAGTGGCGTTGGCACAACAAGGGAGTTTAGGTGAAGCTCTGACTTTAAATCATCTTTGCTATTAATTCTACCATAAAGAATGAACTATAGTAAAAGACACTGTAAGGAAAACTTACTTGCTGTGATTCTTGCAGCAAGAACTTCAGCTCCATCCTCACAGAGGCAAGGCCACCACCCTGAGCTCCATGGAGGCTACAATAGCTCAGGAAAACCCTCAGCAAGGCTTGGTTCTTCTGCAGCCACCACTTCCGTCGCTCAGCATGTTCTCGCTTCGCTTGCAACCTGCGCCGTTCAATCTGATGCCGCTCGTAGGAGCCAACATCCGACTTTTCCACCACTTCTTCGTGATCAAGTAAGTCTCCGTTTATTTTGGCACCTGCTCTATAATAGTCTTTGCCACGTGCTTCGTGGTTGCATATTTCGTGCAAAGCGGCAATTTCTTTCTCCAGCCAGTTGTAAAGTTCAAAGCGGAGTTTCCCACCATCGACTTCGTAACCAGTAGCCAAAGTTCTCAGTTCTGTCATGAGGATTTTCAGACATGCTCTGAATTTCAGTTGTTCGGCAATCACATCAACTTCACTTTCATCCGCCTCTGCTTCCTCGCTGTGACTGGTGTCGGGGCTCTTTTCATCCTGTTTTTTGGTGTCTGGTTCCAACTTTGAAGCCTTCATTTGCAACCCATCTTCCTCTTCATCCTCCTGTGAACCACTTTTCTCATCCTCCCAGTCAAGTTTAAGGGGCTCATCTTCAAATGTTATAGCTGGCTTACTCCAGTCAACCAGAGATGAGGAATCAGTGTGACTTAGCAAATCCGATGTAGTTGTCATGGGCTGTGACCAGTCGAGGTCTTTGGCTTCACCTAATGTCTTTGGCTCCAATTTCACGCCATTTTGCATAGTGGGACTTGGACTTCCTTCCTCTTTCTTGATAAAAATATTGGACGTGCTGCTTATCTTGGGAAGTTTGGACAGAACCTCAAGAGCTAACACGGGGCACCCCACTTTAAAATGGGCATTTGCAGTAGTGAAAAAGAGCTTTCTTTCAATGAGATTGATTTGGTCCACAAAGCTTTTCTCTGTCTGCAGCCCTAAGGTGGCTAAAGTGCCATCGGGTATGCAAAAGTTCCTTCGGATGAGCAAGGGGTGGGTGCGAAGGTAGTTGTAGAAACTGAACACCACAGGATTGCAGGATTTCACAATGACTGGGGAAAGCAGAAACAGGTGCAGTAAGACACACAGAAACATCAAAATGGTGAATTTAATTGTTTGGAGACCTCTTTGGGGTTGAAGAGCAAGACTTTAAATAGACGTAAGAAAATACAGATACAAGTAAGCAACGTGGAGCTTGTTATTTTACAAAATACTAGCTGTCCCCTGCCACGACTCACTGTGGCCCAGTCTGTGTATATGTGTGTATATATTTGTGTATATGTGTATATATGTGTTTACGTATATATGTGAGGTTTTGTACATGCATTTATTTTTTGGCTTTTGAAATCTCTTCTGCTGTGCTTTTCAGTGTTTTTATGAGTGATGGTCACTCGTTGGCCTGATAGGTGTATTGTGTCCAAATTTGGTGTCAATTCGTCCTGTGGTTTTTTGGGTTATGTTAATCCCACAAACTAATATTACATTTTTATTTATATAGGTGGTCACTCGTTGGCCTGATAGGTGTATTATGTCCAAATTTGGTGTCAATTCTTCCAGTGGTTTTGGGATTAACCAAATTAACAAATTAACATTACATTTTATTAGTATAGATGATAATGAAGAGAACATCAAAAGTATAACTGAGAAACAAAGAGAAAGAAAATGAGTATAGTCACAGAGATGTGAAGATTCTTATCTCTACCTGGACCCATCTCATTATATTTTTTAAAAACATAGTGCTGATTATATATTTTTTGTAAATCACCTAAGGATTATTTCAAACCATAAAGCAATGGATAAAGATAATTACAAAAAAAGCACCTATCCTTTCCAAGATCTGCCAACAAGCAGGAAAATCTCATTCAAAGCACCCCTGACAAATGGCCATCCAGCCTCTGTTTAAAAGCCTCCAAAGAAGGAGCTTCCACCACACTTGAGGGCAGAGAGTTCCATCGCTGAACAGCTATCAATGTCAGGAAGTTCTTCCTCATGTTTAGGTGGAATCTCCTTTCCTATAGTTTGAAGCCATTGTTTTGCATCCTAGTCTCCAGGGCAGAAGAAAACAAGCTTGCTCCCTCCTCTCTATGACTTCCCCTCACATATTTATACATGGCCCTCATCATGTCTCCTCTCAACCTTTTCTTCTTCAGGCTAAACATGCCCAGCTCTTTAAGCTTCTCCTCACAGAGCATGTTCTCCAGATCCTTGATCATTTTAATTGCCCTGCTCTGGACACATTCCCAGCTTGTCAACATCTCCCTCCAATTGAGGTGCCCAGAATTGGACACAACGTGATTCCAGGTGTGGTCTGACCAAAGCAGAATACAGGGATAGCATGACGTCCCTGGATCTAGATGCTAGGCTCCTATTGATGCAGGCCAAAATCTCATTTGCTTTTAACGCTGTAGAATGTTTTCAGATGATCTTTGGTGACCTCTGTGACACCCCCTCGTGACCCCTGCAGAGGTCCCGACCCCAGGTTGAGAACAAATGCTTGAATCTGTCAAGATCGTTTAGAATTCTGCTCCTGTTTTTTGGCATATTGTCTCTCCCTTCTAATTTGGTTCCATCTGCAAACTTGATGATCGTGCTTTTTAACCCTTCATCTAAGTGCTTTTCTAATAATATAATATAATGTATAATATAATATATTGTATATACATATAATATAATATTTATAATTATACATATAATATTTATACATATAATATTTATAATATTATAATGTAATACAATACAATAGAAATAATAATAATATATTATAATTATATATTTATATTACATGTAATATTACTAATATTACAGTATAATTGATATAGTACAATATAGCAATACTTAAAACTGATATTGTACTATGCTAATAATATATTGTATGTATATATACCTTGTAAGCCGCTCTGAGTCCCCTTTGGGGTGAGAAGGGCGGCATATAAATGTTGCAAATAAATAAATAAATAAGTCATTCATAAAGATCCTGCACAGGCCTGGGCCCAGGAGGGAACCCTGATGGCACTCCACTCATCACTTGTTTTCCAGGATGAAGAGGAAGCACTGGGGAGAATCACCCTCTGGGTTAACTAATTACAGATCCACCTAACCATAGTTATGCCTTGACCACATTGGACTAGTTTCCTTGCCAGAAGGTCATGGGGGACCTTGTCAAAGGCCTTACTGAAATCCAGATACGCTACATCCACAGCATTCCCCACATCTACCCAGCCTGTAACTCTATTGAAAAAAGAGATCGGATTTGTCTGGCATAACTTGTTTTTGATAAATCCATGTTGGTTATTAGCGATGACCACATATGTTTCTAAGTGTTTGCAGACCACTTCCTTAACGATCTTTCCAGAATCTGGCCTGGCCATTTGTAGAACTATTTGCTATTTCTTTACCTGGGTTTTCCTCCTCTTCTTTTGGTGTTTGTTCCAGTAAAGTGTCGAGTGCTCTTGTGTATTCTTTCATGACCCAATATGAAAGGCTTCTCAGGAAAGGATCCGGGTGCAGTTTGGTACAGCTGAACTTCGTCCCATCTTTCTCACAGCCCAAAATCTTTTCATATAGGATGGCTGTATAGGTGGAGGATATTTCAAACTCTGACTCATATAAGCGAGCTATAATCATCGCCAATTGGATATCTTCCATTTTCTCAAGACACACCTATGGAACAAGCACAGTCAGGATGTTAGTGATGTCTACTTAGGGATGAAAAGATAGAAGTGAAAAGATAGAAGCCCTAAACGGTTCCAGCCTAGCTTATCTATCCAAACGCATCTCTTCCTATGATCCCACCAGGAACTTGAAATTGTCGGAGGAGGAGGCCCTGCTCTCGATCCCACCTGCTTCACAAGCACGTTTGGCGAGGACGAGAGACAGGGCCTTCTCTGTGACGGCCCCTCGACTGTGGAACTCCCTGCCTAGGGATATTTGATCAGCCCCCTCCCTCCTGACCTTTCGAAAAAGAGTGAAAACTTGGCTCTTCGAGCAAGCGTTCGGAACCTCAGCATAAACAAATGAACTTGAATCAGAAAATGACCTAGTAACGGCCAAGACGATGGAACAGATGAGGATTTGAACGAGAGGACATAGTTTTTAAAATGTTTATTGTTCACTTTTTTATTATTTCAAATGTACTGTAATGTTTCTTTTTTCCGATTTTTATCAATGTATGTATTTTATATATATAGTATTGAATTGTGTCGACTCTGTATGCCGCCCTGAGTTGCCTTCGGGCTGATATGGGCAGGATAGAAATAGCATAAATCAATCAATCAATCACTCAATCAATAAATAATGTGCAAAATAATGACCTGATACAAGAACATCTGCATTATATTTATTTTATTTTATTACATTTCCATTATTTTACTATTATTATTATTATTATTATTATTTACATTTATTATTTTTCTCTATTTATTATTAGTATTACATGTATTACATTTATTACTGTATTATTATTATATTTATTATTTTACTCTATTATTACATTTCCATTATTTTTCTCTATTATTAACATTATTATTATTATTTACAATTATTATTTTTCTCTATTTATTATTAGTATTACATTTATTATTTTACTCTATTATTATTATTACATTTCCATTATTTTACTCTATTATTATTATTACATGTATTATTTTATCTATCATTATTGGATGGATACATAAGCACATTTACATTGAAGAATGTTAGAATAATGATTTAATCAGAGTTGGACAGTCTTATCTTAAATTACAATTTTAAGTAAACATTCAAAAAATTAACCTACTGATGCCTCAATTAATGTAATTTTATTGGCATCTCTTTTTATTTTGAAATTTGTCAGTAACTGCTGCATTTCCCACGCTTGGCTTATACTCAAAGTCAATATGTTTTCCCAATTAGGTGCTTCGACTTAATATTCGGATCAGCTTATACTCGAATATATACAGTAGTTTCAATCATTGCAAAAATCCATTTGATAATGGACATAAGAAATACTGTGCCACTGTTTTAAGGCTACTTCTTACCTATACAGTAAAGACAAGGAACAACAATTCTGAAGCAGCATTATGGCAGAAAATAGAACAGACAGGTATTCATATTTAACTATGCAGACTGACTAAATCTGACTTCTGTTACAGGGCATACATTTTTCTTTGGTTGCTGATCTGCCAAGCCCTAATATCTATATTGGACAAACCTATGCAAACTCAATACGTTATATGTTCCAATCGATACCTCTATAGCGTCCTTTAACGAACCAGCTAATAAGAAAAAGGCAGCCGACTGTTCAAAGCGTTGCTTTCCTAACAGAGAGAAGGCATTTTTCAAAGCTGCTTTGCGCCATCTGTCTTCGCTGAAATTATGGCTGAAGAACTGCGTCATTTTCTCATCATGTTGAGAACTGTGTAAAATGCAATAAAAGGAAACAGACTTAGCTATGTCCAGTTTACAGTTCTATACACATTAACCTAGAAGCGAGACTCTCTGAACTCCACGGGTATCATTTCTGAGTAGACACAGTCAAGACTGCACCATGTACAATTAACCTAGAATTGTCTCTGGGAGTACTCTGCCTATAGTAATGTTATTTATATTTCATTAATTATATATCATTAATTTTATATACTGCTTTTATATCGCACTTATATAATTTGTACATCTAAGGCTGAAGCGTTAATAAACAACAGTATCAACAAATTACATTACACAAAAGCATTAATAAATTACACCATTAATAAACTACTTCACACATACTCTGGGTTTAAATGTACACTAATAATAATAATAATAATAATAATAATAATAATAATAATAATTTACAGGGAATGAACATGCCAAACTGGGACTTCCGAATTCAGACAGACAGAGTTTTGGAGCACAATACTCCTGACCTCACAAAGTATGGATCGTCGATGTTGCAATCCCAGGTGACAGCAGGATTGAAGAGAAACAACTGGAAAAGCTGACACGATATGAGGATTTAAAGATTGAACTGCAAAGACTGTTGCACAAGCCAGTCAAGGTGGTCCCAGTGGTGATCGGCACACTGGGTGCAGTGCCTAAAAACCTTGGCCTGCACTTAAAGACAATCGGCGCTGACAAAATTACCATCTGCACGCATTATTTGCCGATACATGACACAGTCCTAGGCACTTGCAAAGTGTCCAACGTGTGATACAATTCAACAGCCAGCAGAGTGTGTGCTGTGGACTCATCTTGTTGTGTTTCAAATAATAATAATAATAATAATTGTATCCCGCCCCATCTCCCCAAAAGGACTCGGGGTAGCTTATATAGCAACACAGTGCAAAGTGAAATACATAAAATAGACACAGAATTTAACCTAAATCAATAAATAAAATACACAGCCCCTGCAAATCTGGAAAAACCATTAATAAAAAAAACCCAGAAAAAAACACTTTGTCTAGGCATCTCTTGGTCCTCCAGTGTGATTCTATGGTCAATCTTTGCTGGAGTTGCACAGGAGGATCTAGAACAATGTTTCTCAGCCTTCCTAATGCTGCAACCTCTTAATTCAGTTCCTCATGTTGTGGTGGCCCCCAACCATAAAAATAAAATCATAATTACAATTTTTCTACCGCTATGAATCGTAATGTAAATAATATCTGATATACAGGATGTATTTTCATTCACTGGATGGAATTTGGCACAAATACCTGATACACTCAAATTTGAAGACTGGTGGGGTGGGAGGGATTGATTTTGTCATTTGGAAGTTGTAATTGCTGAGATTTATAGTTCACCTATAATGAAAGAGCATTCTGAACTCTACCAAAAATGGAATTGAACCAAACTTGCCACACAGAACTCCCATGACCAACAGAAAATACTGGAAGGGTTTTATGGGCATTGACCTTGAGTTGTAGTTCACATCCAGAGAGCACTATGGACTCAAACAATGATAGATCTGGACTAAACTTGGCACAAACACTCATTATGCCCAAATGTGAACACTGGTGGAGTTTGGGGAAAACAGACCTTGACATTTGGGAGTTGTAGTTCCTGGGATTTATCGTTCACCTACAATCAAAGAGCATTCTGAACCCCACCAACAACAGAATTGGGCCTAACTTCCCAAACAGAACCCCCATGCCTTGAAGGGACTCACTGGGATTTATAGTTCAACTCCAATCAAAGAGAATTGTGAACCCCACCAAAGATAGAACTGGGCCAAACTTCCCAAACATAACCCTCATGACCAACAGAAAATACTGTGTTTTCTGATGGTCTTTGGCAACCCCTCTGTCACCCCCTTTGCTACCCCCCTCCCCCAGGGGGTCCTGACTCCCAGGCTGAGAAACATTGATCTAGAAGGTGCATGTTAATCAAATCTTTGAATAACCAATTCTGCAAAAGTTAAACTTGCAAATATAGAGGATCAACCGTAGTAAAAATTACCAAGAAAAGAATTAACGTACAATTTAAATTTAAACATGTTTTCATTATTCATCAATGCCAAGTTAATAAAACTTACCGAAACAGACCCCATACGACTGCTTTTTTCTTCATTGCAAGATAAAAAAGGGCGGCATCCAAAGCGTCATTGTTCCTCTGAAAAGCTGCTTTTGCAACCTGTTACATTTAAGGGAGAAGGGAGAGAAGGGAAAATTTTATGCATTATCACAAAGGGATGCAAAGTTAGACTACAGAAGTCACATCAAATCTGCAGGATCACTTATTTGCATATGTTAATATACTTCGGCTTGCTGGTGGTGAGTGGTCTTACTCTCAAAAAGGATACAGAATCATAAAATACAAGTTTGGGTAAGAGATTCTTATGCTTTTTAGGGAGCCTTCTGTCCTCGAAATTGGCATTATTCATAAAACGATGGGACAGTGGCAACAAGATAATGCAGACTGTGGAGAGGGAATATGCGGCCTACTATACATTTCTGGGCTGCAACTTCCAACACAGTGACTGTGTTAGTTAAGGCAGAAAACAGCAGGGGGTGTAGATAATACAGAACTAGATGGACGCATGATCCAATTTGTTGTAAGGCAGATCCATAGGTTCTTGACTTCCTAGTTAGCATGAAAACCGATAAAGATGGGTTCAAGTTACCTTTTCCATGCACCGTCGGAGTGTGTTAATATTTCGGACCCACCAGCCTATGCCCACAGCTCTTAATTCAGACCATTGTGGATCCCCGCGTTGAATTGCAGGAATCATGTTAATTAACTCTTCTTCTGCCTCTGAATGAAAAGCCCAGGCAAAGTGGCAAGTAGAAACACCTAAATGAAAAGCAGAACACGAATAATGTATTTGGTAACGTCACCAATATTTTCTCGAGTGTAAAGAACTGGGTGTAGAAATCCACCATTTGTTAATAATGGTGCAACGCTACAGCAGGGTCTATGGGTGTTCATTTCTGGGGCCTATTAGAGGAAGTGACCTGGGTAATTGGTAGGAAGAATAAGGCCATATTCAACAATGTCTAGGGCTGACCTAGAACTAGTCATTCTCAAATGCTTGTTGAAACCACCAGGTCTTAAGCTCTTACGAAAGGAGGGGAGGGATGGGGCCTGTCTAATTTCCCCGGGGAGGGCGTTCCAGAGGCAGAGGGCCACCAGCGAGAATGCCCTCTCTCTCGTCCCCACCAACCGGACTTGTAACGGTAGTGGCGAAAGGAGGACCTCCCCAGAAGATCTTAGAGTTTGCGTTGGTTCACAGAAAAAGATGCGATCGCGGAGATAGGCCGTGCCCAAACCGTTTAGGGCTTTATAGGTCATGACCTGCACCTTGAATTTGGCTCGGCAACTTATTGACAGCCAGTGAAGCTATTTTAAAAGGGGTGTTGTATGCTCCCTATAGTGTGCTCCAGTAAGGAGCCTGGCTGCTGCTCGTTGTACCAGTTGAAACTTCCGGGCCGTCTTCAAGGGGAGCCCCACGTAGAGTGAATTGCAAAGATAAAATTGTAGATTACCTTGATGGAGTAGCTGCACACGATATAAAGGTGGGAGTGATGTCAGAAGGCAGGTGTGTAAACGCATAGCTAATAAGTATCTCAAGCCACATTCATCTAAAGTGTCTCTCCCTGGAAGAAATTAAAATGCGGTAGTGCAACACATATTGACCAACATGTTTTTGTACACCCCTACTGTGTCCACGAATTTTAAAAGCATTTCAATAGTAATCAGAGACAAGCAATAGGGCTGTAATTGAAAAACATCCCAAAATATTTCATAAGTACTATTATTTAATCAATGCATAAGAGAAAAGATTCAAGGTAGTAGTCAGAATAAAAACAGTATATTATATAAAGGGTACGGAATAACAAGCTAGTAAGTTTCAATCAATCTAATAAGTTTCTTGTTGTTCCACAAACTTGTAATAGATTTGTGTAATTATTACTAATGCCATTCTACTTTTATGAACACATATAGAATAGCATTTTGTTCCTTGCTTTCCGCTGAGTAGATGAACCAAATCAATTGGTCAGAGTGAAGAGTGAGGGGGCCAGAAGACAGTTCCATCTTGTCTCCTGCCTATATCATCAGTTGGAAGGCCTCTTCCCCCCCCCCCCCCCCCGGCACCAAGTGCTGCTCTGGCCAGAGTGAAGAGAGGCGGGGGGGGGGGGGGGTGGGCAGAAGAGAGTTCTATCTTGTCTCCTGTGCTTTACTAATAATATAATATAATATAGTAATGTAATTTAATGTATATACATATAATATTTTATATTACATGTAATATTACTAATAATATTACAGTATAATACAGCTAGAGTGATTTGTAATAACTGAAATGTTGTAAATGCTCCCCTCTCATCCCTCTTTAGAGTCTCCCAGTGGTTTGATATTTCCTATTAGCCGCCCCCCTATTTTAGATTCATACATGCACTTTAAACTGTAAGTTTAGTCTGTTTTTTAATCTGTCTTTTTTATAACATGTTTTTAATCTGCTTTTTTATCTGACCTACTTGGGAACTGCGATTCCCTTCCTTGGGCACCTGTACCCCATTCTATAGTGTGCCAGTCAAAGGCCGTAATAAATCATTGATTGATTGATACAGTATAATGTTATAGTACAATATAGTAATATATAATACTAATATTGTGCTATCGGAATAATATAATATATTGTATTTACTTATTACTTGTAAGCCGCTCTGAGTTCCCTTCGGGGTGAGAAGGGCGGCATATAAATGTCCTAAATAAATAAATAAGTAAATAGGTGAATGTTGAGTCAACATGTAGGCAAATCATGTTTATTAAATGACTCTATTATAGTCCAGATTAGTAATAGAATTTAGGCCGCAATGTCATATGGATACATAAAAGTAAGACCAATATATTACCTGAGTAATGCTTATCTCTGTTTTCGTCAAGTTCAGTCGTTGTTGTGGCCACAGTGTCTGCCAAGGCGACCAAGAACATCTGCTCTAGGCGAGTGAGTCCTGGTAAACTAGAGTGCATGAGATGGCTTGAGAGGACACTAGCATGTTCTTGGCCAAAATATGTCGGTCCATATTGAGACAGATTGATCACTTTGGATTTATGCTCTCTTCTTTCTGGCTCAAAATCAATGAAATCGTCAGTTGTGACCTGTTGAACTTGGAAAAGGTCCGAATAGTGATCCTCGGTTTTCCTTTTAGTGTGGTCTTCCAGGCCCTGCGGCCTTTTCTTTGTTTCCTCCGTTTTGTACGTGGAATCTTGATCTGCCGCGAGCAGAGCATACAACGGCAGCGGAGGGATCGAATCGATCTCTGTGTAGTCCCGCGTGCCGTCTTTCCCGGTAGTAACAGCATCCTTTGCGGTGCTACCGCTCACACTAATGGTACGGGAAAGGTGGCGCTTGGAGCCACCATCTCCAGCTTCTGGATCTTTCACGATGGCAACCTCCCCCGCGATGCATTTCACGAGGTGCGAAAGAATGGCTTTTGCTCTGCGGACTTTCCCTAAATCCATCAGTTCCAGTAGCTGAGTTGGGTGATACTGTGGAAGCGTGGGAGAAAGAACGTGTGCGGCTTCGAAAAGGCCGCCATCTTGGATCACGGTGGGAGCTCCAAAGACATCATCCACCACGCCTGTTCCATCAATGACGCTGGTTTTTTTAGCCATCAAACTGGTCTTCAATGGGTCTTGAATGGGAGAGTCATCACCGAGAAAGCCATTTTTTTCACCGTCTCCTGATTTTGTGGCATGCTTCCACTGTGCATATACGTGCATTTCGCAATCCATTCCGACCACCAGGATTCCATCTCTGACCCAGGAAAGAGAGACAGGCAACGAAGGGGTGCCGTCTACAGAAGACACCAAGTCTATTGATCTCAATAGCACCCATTTGGACTTTATGCCTTGCTTTATGCTACCACCTAGTGGTAAAGTAATGACAGCGACGCCATCTTTGCTGCTGGTTTGTTCCGTCACGATTCCCGAAAGCCGTCCGTACATGAATATATTTGCACCCACGCCAACTGTAAGTATGTGCGAACCGTCTTCTTTGGAAACCCAGTCCAAGTGTACCAAATGCTTGATATTTGGCATAAGATATCGATCTTTGTTCAAAAAGATATCCGACTTACTATATACAAATAGGTTGCTGTCCACACTAACTCTCGAATCAAGGACGTTCCCAACTTTAACTAGGTCATCCAGGTGTATTGTCTGCTCCAAAACCCATTCTGATCCTCCTGTAGATTCACATTCAAATATACATACGTGCATAGAAAATTCTTTGGAAACAAAGCCATTGTGTTGCACAGGCTGCTTATAGGCTACAGCCAAGCGCCCCGTATAGGAACAGCTGACAGCAACTGGCCTTCCCACGATGCTTACGGTGCTGCTGTCCTCGTTTCTCTCGTCATTCATCAAGGGCCATCTCTTCCAAAGATAGGTCTCCTTCATTTCACCTTTGCTGGACATCACTGTCTCTACAGAACACCTCCAGAATCGCACTTTGTTATCCGAACAGGACGTCACCAGCAGGTATGGTGCAAGGCAAACAGGATAAATGGACGAGGAGCTTAGATGCCCTGGATAAACCAAAGAAACATTCAGTATTATTCAATACGAAACACACAAGTGACTTAAGACTTCAAAATAGTCAAGGTAAAGGTTTCCCCTGACATTAAGTCTAGCAAAGGTAAAGCTTTTCCCCTGACATGAAGTCCAGTCGTGTCCGACTCTAGGGTGTGGTGCTCATCTCCATTTCTAAGCTGAAGAGCCAGCGTTATCTGTAGACACCTCCAAGGTCATTAAGTCTATTTGGCAGGGAAACAGATTTAAAGATGGTCTCAAAGCCAGCCTTAAAAACTCTGGCATAGACACTGAGGACTGGGAAGCCCTGGCCCTTGAGTGCTCCAGCCGGAGGTCAGCTGTGACCAGCAGTGCTGTAGAATTTGAAGATGTACAAATAGAAGGCGAAAGAGAGAAACGTGCTAAGAGGAAGGCGCGTCAAGCCTTCCTCTTGGCACTGGGACCGCCTTCCACCTGGCAACCTCACTGCAGGGTCAAGAATAGGGCTGCACAGTCACCTATGGACCCACCGCCAGTACACTGATCCTGGAAGACTATCCTACTCAGACGAGGGATCACCTAAGTAAGTAAGTCCTACTCTGGGAGGTGGTGCTCATCTCCAGTTCTAAGCCAAAGAGCCGGCATTGTCCATAGCTACCTCCAAGGTCATGTGGCATGACTGCATGGAGCGCTATTACCTTCCTGAAGAAGCAGTACCTATTGATCTACTCACATTTGCATGTTTTCGAACTGCTAGGTAGGCAGAAGATGGGGCTAACAGTGGGAGCTCACCCCTCTCCTCGGATTCGGTCAGCAAGTTCGGCAGCTCAGAGGTTTAACCCACTGCACCACAAAAAGTGGGCCCACTCTGCATGTCACATAATGTCAGGGAACCACAGGACACAGCTTGTCGTATATAAACAGCATGTTAGTACATACTAGCTCACTGAGAACAAAAAAGCAGTTAAACAAACTCTACCCCTTAGTCCAGGGGTGTCACACTCATTTCATCAAGGGACACATCCGCCTTATGGCTGCCTTCAAAGGGCTGCTGAATCTGTGAATACAGAGGGCCAACTATATATTTATATTTGTATTTACATAGTGGTCAGTGCTCTTTATTTTTGGGGAGGGGGGGTCCATAGAGATTATTGGATGACATTTACTTTTCGTTATCTGCCATATGGACTGGGGATAGTGGGAATTGCAAGCCAACAGCACTTATGGCTCTGGGGATGGGGAAAGGTTAAAGGACATTTTAAACTCCACCAGCCTTGTATCTGAATTCAGACCTTAGTATCCTGACTAAAAGGGACAAATGGCAATTGTCCAGAGTTACTGTATCCCAACTCCCACCAGCTCTAGCCAAATGTCTAATGATGAGGAATACAGGAGTTTTAGCCCAACATCTGGAGAGTCACCTAAAAAGACATGGAAGTCTGCATTGAAGTCTGCAGTTTTAAATATGTGCCATAGGACCCTTCAACACTGCCACATAATCCAGATTATCAAAGCAGATCATCCACATGATCTGCTTTGAACTGGATTATTAAGCTTTCCCCCACATTACAATGTTCTCGCAAGGAGCTGAAAACATGGCTATTCAGGCAGGCTTTTGGAAATGATTAAGACACCTGTAAATCTATGGACCAAACAATATAATATTGACACTGGTACTTTAATGGTCGAATATGGGCTGTGGCTGGAATGTTGTACTCTTCATTTTAATGCCAATTAGTAATATGGCTTATTGATTTTAATTGGGATGAGTTTTTATTTGTGTAATGTGCTGTTTTTATGTGAACTGATGTTGTCATTGTCTAATATTTTATTTATTTATCTAGTTCCTATATGTATAGCCCGCCCTTCTCCCCCTGAAGGGGGACCTAGGGAGGCCTAACAAAAGCATCATAAGATGCTAGCATCATAAAAACAACCACAGTACAATCAAAAAATTAAACATTAAAACAACAATTAAAACAATGAATTAAGACACATCCATTAAAATCGAAATCCAAAAACCAGTTTGGGTCAATTCATTGCCCTAAGTTGTGTGATCTTCTTCTACCTTCTGCTCACTGATCAAACGCTTGGTCCCATAAACAGGTCTTGATTTCCCTTCTAAAAGACAAGAGGGAGGTGACCAATCTGATATCTCTAGGGAGGGTGTTCCATAGGCAGGGGGCCACTGCTGAGAAGGCCCTGTCTCTTGTCCTGATGTGATTTGACCTGTACTTTATGTGGTTATGGCACTTGTATGTGCTTCTGTAAGCTGCCTTGAGTCCTTTTTGGGAGATGGTGGCGGGGTATAAATAAAGTTTTATATTATACTAACCGTCCCCTGCCATGTGTTGCTGTGGCCCAGCCTGTGTATATGTGTTTTGTGTGTGTATGTGTGTATATGTGTGTATATATTTGTGTATATGTCTATATATGTGTGTTTGTGTATCTATATATATATGTGTGTGTGTGTGTGTGTGTGTGTGTGGTTTTGCGCATGCATTGTAATGTATTTTTGGGGGATTTTTAATCTCTTCTGCTGTGTTTTTCAGTGTTTTTATGAGTGATGGTCACTCATTGTCCTGATAAGTTTATTGTGTCCAAATTTGGAGTCAATTCGTCCAGTGGTTTTTGAGTTATGTCAATCCCACAAATGAAAATTATATTTTTATTTATATAGATTCTATTATTATCTGACTCTATACTTCCACATGACCCAGTTCAAAGTAATCTGGATTTTATATGGTAGTGTAGAAGGGGTCTTAGTCTGTGGCTTGTTTACTGTGTGAATCCAGAATGTAGCTTTTTCTCTCTTGACAAACCAGAAAACCTTACAACAAATCCTGAATATTCCTCTGTTGTATTGGAAGAGAGATAAGCCAGGGAACCCAACTTAACAGTTTGTTTGCTTCATCTCTTGAATCCTCATGATGTCTGAATGTAGCCTATGTCAGTTGCTCATGGTGCTTTCAGAGCCCAAACAAATTAATCAGATCTTTTCTGACTTGCTAAGATTTGCCTGAATGGCCATATGAAATGACAGAGAATGCAATGGCTAAGCATCAACTAATTTCACAATACGGTTTTACCTGCAGAAGGAGTGGCTCGTACAACTTCTACACCAACCGGAAGATTCAAAGGATAGCTATACACTAGTTTAGAGCTCAAAATAAGTTTGCTGGCTGTCTGAAGATTGGCAACAGATGAAGAACGTGGCATGGGAGTTGCGCCGGGGGAGGTATCCGGAAATGAATCGGCAGCCACTTGCCCAGGTATACTCAGCTGGTTGCCCGATGTGGGAATCTCAGTTGGTTTTGCTTTAAAAAAACGCAGTGAACAACCAGCATTGGTATGCGACAAGGATAGATTTCTTTATCTTTCATTAAGCGCACACAACTAAAGAAATAGCTAAAATATGCACTGTAATTTTTGGCAGGTCATGCTATCCTTCCCTGCTTGTGATTTTAAACGTGTCAGTGAACTTACTTGATGAACATTTCAGTGCAATCCTATCTATATGTAGTTAAAGGTACATATACTGTATTTCTCTATATTTTTCCCATTCTGAAGATACAATTCTGTATAAAGAGTAGTTAAATCTCAGTGAAAATTACGGTCATGATCACACTGAAAGTTAACTACAGTATGTATGACTCCATATTGGACTGTATCTAACAGATTTCAAGCAGCTTTTAACCCTAGCAAGAGGAATATGTCATCAATTCAAAATATGACATCACTTTCTGATATGCACCGTATATAATCCAGTATAAGCCGGGTTTTTCAGTCCTTTTTTAGGCTGAAAAAGCTCCCCTCGGCTTATGCCCAATTCAAGGTTTTTTATTATTTTACTGTGTTATTATTCTTATTCTTATTATATTTATTATTTTAATCAATTTATTATTATTATTATTATTATTATTACATTTACATTATTTTAGTTATTATTATGGTATTATTTTACTTTTATCTATTATTGTAATTATTACATTTACCTTATTTTACTCTGTTATTACTATTACATTTACTATTTAACTCTATTATTGTTATTACATTTATTATTTTACTCTACTATTATTATTACAAAACATTTAACCTTCTGATGCCTCAATTCATGTAATTTTATTTCTATTTATTTTTATTTGGAAATTTACCAATAGCTGCTGCATTTTCCACCCTCGGCTTATACTCGAGTCAATACATTTTTCCAAGTTTTAGGTGGAAAAATTAGGTGCCTTGGCTTATATTAGAGTCGGCTTATACTCGAGTACATTCGGTTAATCCCAGCAACATTTCCACTATATGTGTCCATAAATTTAATATATGCAAATGCTTCAAAGCGCAGAAGTTTGGAATCTGAATACACTAAATACTTCCCAATACTACATGCAAACAGAGCTGGAACCTCGAACTCCTAATTTTTAGGTTCCAAGAAAAAGTCCGTCCTGTGCTCTGGTGATTTGAAGTATTCATATATTCTGAGAGGATTCTCCTGATGTTTGGAAATTCTCTCACTGAATTGTTACTTGTTGGTTCTGTTTTATATGTTTTCTAAGCTGCACTGACAGATTTTTTCATTAGACTGCTTGAAACAAACAAAATACGTAAAATACTATATTTATGGTAAAAATATATGTACATCTAGAAAAGTTGCACTTACCCATAAATGCTTGCACAGATTTTAGATGGAGGTGCCACATGTGAAGTATTGAGCAGCCATTGGTGTCTTTTTCAATTACAATTAGATAAAACTTTTCGGAGAAGGGTGGTGGTCTATAGCCTGTTCGGAAATCAAATAAAGCGCAAACCTGATTTTGCAATAAACGCAAATTCCAGTGGCATTTACAAGACCCTGACCATATAGTAAGGCACTGCCAAATTCTGACAGAATTAAAAATGCTAATGCACTAAAAAATAATTCATGGTGCAAAGTTTAGTAAGTTTATGGTGTAGTTTATTAAGCCTGGATATACACAAATCCCATGCACCTTTGCTTCCTTTTTGTTGTATCCTTTGTCCAAATGGGGATGTGATCCAGGAAAGTATAGCTAACTAGGCAATGAAGACTAAGATCAAACACACAACGTATGGTAATGGAGCTGTTGCTTAAATTTGGCTCCTTGGTTATTCAAAACCCATGAACTGTTTCAACTTTACCTTTTGAGGGCTGGAAAAATATCTCTGCTTCCTTTTGCTCTGCATCTTCCTTATGTGGTTTGTATCCCAAAATGAAGTCCTCTTGGAAGACATGAAGGAGCTGTGTGTTGGAGCCACACTAGAAACCACATTAGAAAGGAATTAGCACAGCCACACACAATGAACATTCCAGGCATTGTACTAATATTGAAACATTCACACCTAGCTCCAACAGACAAGAGTTCTTTCTCCCACCCTGGACTTTCCACAGATATATAAACCCAATTTTCCTAGTTTCCAACAGACCTCTCAACTTCTGAGGATGCCCGCCATAGATGTGGGTGAAACATCAAGAGAGAATGCTTCTAGAACAACGTTTCTCAACCTGAGGGTCGGGACCCCATGGGCGGTCGCGAGGGGTCACCAAACACCATCAGAAAACACAGTATTTTATGTTGGTCATGGGGGTTCTGTGTGGGATTTTTGGCCCAATTCAATCGTTGTTGGGCTTCAGAGTGCTTTTTGATTGTAGGTGAACTATGAATTTCAGCAACTACAACTCTATTTTCCCCAAACTCCACCAGTGTTCACATTTGGTCATACTGAGTATTTTTGCCAAGTTTGGTCCAGATTCATAGTGTTCTCCTGATGTAGGTGAACTATAACTCCAAAACACAAGGTCAATGCCCACCAAACCCTTCCAGTATTTTCTGTAGGTCACGGGAATTCTCTGTGCTAAGTTTGATTCAATTCCATTGTTGGTGGAGTTCAGAATGCTCTTTGATGTATGCAGGATGTATTTTCATTCACTGGACCAAATTTGGCACAAATACACCATATGCCCAAATTTGAAGACTGGTGGGATTGGGGTGGTGGTGGTGGGATGGTGGTGTTAATTTTGTCATTTGGGAGTTGTTGCTGGGATTTATAGTTCACCTACAATCAAAGAGCATTCTGAACTCCACCAATGATAGAAATGAACCAAACTTGGCACACAGAACTCCCATGACCAACAGAAAATATTAGAAGGGTTTGGTGGACATTGACGTTGAGTTTGGGAGTACACCTACATCCTTAGAGCACTGTGGACTCAAACAATGATGGATCTGGACCAAACTTGAAACAAATACTCAATAAGCCCAAATGTGAACACTGGTGGAATTTGGGGAAAATAGACCTTGACATTTGGGAGTTGTTGTTGCTGGGATTTATAGTTCACCTAAAATCAAAGAGCTTTCTGAAACCCACCAACGATAGAATTGGGCCAAACTTCCCACACAGAACCCCCATGACCAACAGAAAATTCTGGAGGGATTTGGGAAGAATTGAGTGATTTAGGAGACAGCACGCGTGCTCTCCCCTTCACAGAAACAGCCCTCCCTTTGCCTGAGAGGCCAGCTGAGAGGCCAGCAGGGCTTTTGGTGGGAGGATTCACGGTCCAGATGTTCCATCACAGTCTTCAAAATGGCAAAGGCAACATGGTTTAGATCAAGATTAGAATTTTTTTAAAAAAACAGAGTCTTTCTTAGAGTAATAATAAAACTTTATTTGTATTCTGCCCTATCTCCCCGGGGTAGATTCCAACAGGGTAGATTCCAACAAACAAAGGCAAACACTGGGTTGTTGTAGGTTTTTTCAGGCTATATGGCCATGGTCTAGAGGCATTCTCTCCTGATGTTTTGCCTGCATCTATGGCAAGCATCCTCAGAGGTAGTGAGGTCTGTTGGAACCAGGAAAAGAGGTTTATATATCTGTGGAATGACCAGGGTGGGACAAAGGACTCTTGTCTGCTGGAGCTAGGTGTGAATGTTTCAATTGACCACCTTGATTAGCATATGATTGCCTGGACGTGCCTAGAGCAATCTTTTGCTGAGAGGTGATTACATATCCTTGTTTGTTTCCTCTCTGTTGTTGTGCTGTTCTAATTTTAGAGTTTTTTAATACTGGTAGCCAAAGGCAAACATTCAATACCTCAATAACAATAAGTACAAATATAATCACCCAGAATAACTCAACATAAAAGGACAACTTAAACGTAACAGCTATAACTGAAGTACAAACCTAATCTATCAGAAATTGCAGTGAAGATAAAACGTGAACATAAAAAGAGTGAACCTAATGTGTGTGTTTTTAAAATCAGTTGCTAAAACCTACGCAACAGCTCGCTACAGAAGTAGTCAGTGAATAAAGCTCTCTTTAATTTAATTACAAAGGATCTACTCGGTTGATTAATTTATCACAGGAGGGAACAAAATTATGCTAATTCCCCGAGGAGTCAGGCAACTTACATAATGCGTAAGGGACTTCCTTTCCGAGGATTTCATTTTCATTTTTTAAAGCAAAACATTACTTAGTTTTGCATATCAAAAAAGCCTAGTGCTTGTAAGGCTGCAGCATAGGCACTAAAATCCTTGAAGGATTCCAAAATAACTCTTCCTCATACTTATGAATATTAATTGCGATCAATTAGTGGCATTATTTAGATCAACATCTTGTTTCACTGACCCATGGATAAGTCAACCCTGTTTTTTTGGGTAGATGTTTTGACTATATTTCCCAGACATATATATGAGTACATACAGTAGATAGGGAAAAGGAAGTGTGAAAGGGAAGTTTTAATTCTTACCAGTTTGGACATTTCCACCACAAACACAAAGGCACATATCAATTCTACGCATATCTTTTATCGCAGTGGTTCCCAACCTTTCTTTGACCACTTTGACTAGGGACCACTCTCCAACATTAGTGCCAAAAGGATTACTAATCAGTTTTTGGTCAACTTTAGATTTGGTTTGATTATTTGGGGTTTGGAAAATTGCATTGGATAGACCACATCAGCTAGTTATTTGGGGTGCTGATTCAGAAAATTGCATTGGATAGACTACATTAGCTTTAGTTTCTGATACAGAAAATATACCATTCAGTAGTTGCCATCTGCTCACACACAGAAAACTGTATTTAATAATCTGGAGCTGATGTGGTAGTAGAAATCTTTCATGGGTAGTCGGTCTCTCCCCTCCCAACATCCCCATTGCCTTGGCACTATAAGAAGGTTTTGCGAGACCAGTTGCTCTCATTGCCACATGGTTTTGAGGCAATGGTGTAGTAATGGTGAGGCTGCGGGCCATATTTTCATTCTTGGGGACCACTAGTAGTCCACAGACCACAGGTTGGGAACCACTGTTTTATAGAAATATATTATAATGTGTGTATAGATTTTTATAGTATTTATGTGATTTAATTATGCTGTAATCCAACTCAAGCTATGAGGAGAGGCTGGTAAAATAATAATAATAATAATAATAATAATAATAATAATAATAATAATTTACTCCCCACCCCACTTGTCCCCTTGAGTGCCCCCCATCTCTAAAATGTTTTCCCACAACTAAATGTTTCACCATCGCTGATCTAACCTACTTCCATAAACATATAGTAAAAAAGTAAAGGTTTCCCCTTGACATTAAGTCTAGTTGTGTCTGACTCTGGGGGGTGGTGCTCATCTCCATTTCTAAGCCAAAGAACCAGCATTGTTCATAGACACCTTCAAAGCCATGTGGCTAGTATAACTGCATGAATGCTGTTACCTTTCCGCAGAAGCAGTACCTATTGATCTATTAACATTTGCATGTTTTCAAACTGCTATGTTGGCAGAAGCTGGGGCAAACAGCGGGAGCTCAACCTGCTCCCTGGATTCGAACTGCCAACCTTTCACTCAGCAAGTTCAGCAACTCAGTGGTTTAACCTGCTGTGTCACCAGGGGCGCCAAAAACTTACAGAAAATAAACATTAATATATGCAATTCTCTGTGTTTTAAAGCATTAAGTCTTTTCCTTCTGGATCATTAGCTAAGAAACAAAAATCAATCCATACCTGGTCTGTTATGGCATCTAGTTCAATAATGCATCCAGGTCGAGCTGTCGATTGCTGGCTCACAATGTTAAAAACTTCCCCAATGAGTTTCTAAAAAAGGAAGGAAATGTTAGAAGATGATTTGTATTTTAGGTTACATCACCAAGCTGATGCTCAAGTGGGACCATTGTTTTCCAGCACCTCATGATTATAATAAAAATACTTAAATAATATGTGCACCTTGACTTTCTGAGTCCTTTTCCTTAATTGCAATATTTCATGTTTTTTCCTTCTAGGTCAAATCCTACTTTAGTATTTGCTCTAAATATTGATTTTTTAAAAATGAATAAGATTTCATTTCTCTGCCTTTTTGCTTATTTTATTATTGTATTTCTTAATAGTTATGTTTTAATTGCAGTGTTTGGCTTAAAAGGTCTGTAACTACACAAGAAAATGAGCTAAACCAAAATTAACACTAATGCTACATTTTACGATACAAAAACAGTTTTCCCTGAAGGTAAAATAAGCAATTAAGTTGGTGTTTTCCATTTGTTGTCGGTGTGTTTTCTTAGATTGGTGGGACGTGGATAGAGATACTTAATAAGATATGGCCAAACACAAACAAGGCAAAAATATTTAACTTTTCAGTAATTCTCTAGGTTTGTACTAAAATACTTCACTCTCCATATTGGCATAAAGATTGCATTTTGATCTAAATGAGATTCTGTCGATATCTTTTGGCTGTTTATACATCAGGAGTCATAAACCATGGGACTTACCGAGGATCCAGGATCACTCAGTTCATCCAAAAGCTTCCGTGCATCCACCACTGCTTGGTATAACCTCAGGTTTTTCCCATCCGATGCCACAAAGCAAGCGCTAGCAGAATTGCAGTATGTGCCTAATTTAAAAACAAAAGCCAATATAGCATTTAATGTGAGCCATGTTTGAAGAATTAGTGCTGGAAAGATATGACATGCCATCAGGTGACAAATTACACAGAGTGACAACAACAAAAATGTTTCTTGGCGTCTCGGTTTTTAGGTGTGTTCCTGGGATTATCTGGGGTGCCGATTCAGAAAATTGGATTGGATAGACCATATCAGCTCTAGTTCCTTGGATATGGTTTTCTATGGGTGACTGGTAAAAAACCATAGAATCCTAGAATTGGAAGAGACCTCATGAGCCATCCAGTCCAACCCCCTGCCAATTTAATTATTATTAGGCAAAGGAAGAACACCTAAGATGTTCCCAATTTCTTTACAAGGCTATTTTGCACAGCATCACTTACCAAGGCAATAGCTAGGAATAAGGGTTGGGAGCCAGGCCACATTAGAGAAAGCTGAGGTATGGAGAGAATTAATGCGAGCCAGTTCCGATACTCCTCCGGTGTACGACAAAGGTCCAATGGGGTCCACGCGCCACAAAATCAGTTCGCTGTAGATAGCATTGGGATCGTGGAATGTACGCGTTGCAGCATTTCTAAGCTGCTGCCTGGAAGATGCTTTCAAATGTCTCATGGGGTCCATCATTTTATTTAACCCATCTGAATCCCACGGCTGGCTGGATTCAGGGGTTAGGAGGGCATTGTGATGGGAAGATGTTAGCAGAAGTGGCAGCACTGAGTGGCAGGCAAGGTCATTCAGATGAAACCGGTGCCCGCAATACCGAAACTTGTGAGTTACAGTGTGCACAGTCGTAAAAGCCGACTTGTCCGCAAAGGAAACCGCCCACTGGTTCAGGGAGCCATCTATGTGCTTGGAAACCATCATGACTGTAGGAATGGTAATGTTCACGGTGGAACTGTCCTGGGAACAGCTCGGTCTCCATCCGGAGAGGCTGTCAGAAAAGCTACTCCTCTTTTGTAGTGGCGCATTGATGACTCCTTTTGTGGAGGTAGTGCAGGCATACATCATGATGTTTTTACTAAGGGAGCTTGCATCACCTGAAGGGAATGCAACTGGTATCTGAGAAGAAAATGTGACCTAGAAAAGAGGAAGGGAGATATGGAGATGTCAAAACTACTGTTGATTCTATAACACCCTCAATGAGAATTCATCTTAATTAAGAAAGTACTGGAGCCAGATCTGATGTTAAAACATGCATAGGCTAATTGTTGCTTCAGCCAAACTTCATGTGCCTTTCAGAATCAATTGAGAAAGCAAGAAAAGCGAGTTAAGGGAAAACAAGAGGAAAGGAGTAAGAGAGAAAGGCAGAAACATTGAGAGGAAGAGAAAGAATAATAGCATTGGAAGAGACCACAAACACCTGCCATGCAGGAATAAACAAAGAAAGCATTGTTGAAAGATGTCCATTTAACCTCAGTTCAAGGACCTCCACAGATGGAGAATCCACAACCACTGGTGGAAAACAACATGTTTACATTACCAGAGGCAATGACTCTTTTAGGTAAGTGTTTACAATTATACCCCTGGTGCCGCAGCAGGTTAACCACTGAGCTGCTGAACTTGCTGTCTGAAAGATCGGCAGTTTGAAGTCAGGGAGCAGGATGAGCTCCTGCTATTATTCCCAGCTTCTGCTAACCTAGTAATTCAAAAACATGCAAATTCAACCCTATTGTATGTGTCTCAATAGGGTTTAATCTCTTATTTAAAAGATATTGTACTCCACCTCGGGCCACAGGGAGAGGTGGGTAACAAACTGTTGTTGTCGTCAATATTATTCAATTGCTGAACAGTTCTTACAGTAAAAAAGATCTGTTACATCTGCTGTTTACAGGGTCTTCCCCTCTTCCCTCCTTATCAAATTTCTGAAAGCTGTGCAGCAAGGGCTTCCTGAGGAAAAGCTGTCACACTGGGCATATGATTTTCATGTTATCTCTCCTTTACTACATATATGCAAATATGGGTATTACAGGGGAAAAAATCCTGAAATCCAAGAATTTTGGCAAGGGAGTCCCAGCCTGTATTAGTGATTAAGCTATCCTTTTTGCATTCTCAAGTTGTGATAAATATATGATGTATGGACTGAATGAAATCGTGTGAGGTTGGGACCTATAGAGACTAAAGATGCCATCCTAAGAAATGAAGCCTGGAAGACTACAAAAGAAGAATTCATGAATTGTAATTAAATGTTGACAAACTGCATTGATGACCAGAGACAAATGATTAACCTTTGGTGGAAAACAACATATTTACATTAACAGAGACAATTACTCTTTTGTATAAGTAAGTATTTACAAGGATTCCTTATGTAAGAAGGAAAACCAATTATCACTTAAAAAGAAAAGTCAACATCTGTCCAGGAACTGATAGAGTCAGGCCGTTATACCTGAAAATACCTGTCATTCATTTACAACTTTTTGGAACAACATCAGCCAGCATTATTGCTTTATAAGAGACACTTTACTATTCCAAAATTGTGGCAGACAGGAGGAGTCTGCTCCACCCACCATCTTCTCCAAGGAATGGAGGAAGATGGTGTATTCGCAGAATGGCAAATTTGCAGGGAATACAATCTGGCCTACTTTGGGATCTGTTTCCCAGGAGAAGGAAGAAGAGATGGTAATGTATGCATGATGAGGAATGAATGTGTATATGTGTGTGAATGTTGAGCAAAATGCAAAAAGCACCTTAGTTTGTGTCTCTAATAGTAATAGTAGTAATAATAATAATAACAACAACAACAACAACAACAATAATGTCATCAGCTGGGGATCCCTCCCCCCAGCAACAACAGCCGCTCTGGGCCAGAGTGAAGAGAGAGGGGGCCAGGGGACAGTTTCACCTTGTCTCCTGTGCTATGTTAATAGTATAATATAATGTAATATAATATATTTTATATACATATAATATTTATAACATTACAATGTAATGCAATTTAATAATAATATATTATAATTATATATTTATATTACATGTAATATTACTAATAATAGTATAATACAATGCAGTAATATGTACATATATCTCGTAAGCCGCTCTGAGTCCCCTTCGGGGTGAAAAGGGTGGCATATAAATGTCGTAAGTAAGTAAATAAATAAATAAATAAATAAAATTTGCCGTGTACTAATCTTGTTGTGTTTCTGATAATAATAATAATAATAATAATAATAATAATAATAATAATAATAATATTTTTATATATCCAGCTTTTCTCCCCCACAGGACCCAAAGCGGCTTACAACATATTAAAATCATGTAAACAACAATCCAAATACATCAATAAGTATAAACCATAATAAAATAAATAGTTTAAAACAACAACATCATTCTTGTGGCATTGTGTCAGATTATTTTGCACGTTGATCCAGTCCATAAACATTATGGTGTAGTCATATTAGTCTGTGTGTCTTTTTACTTTCTCTGTATTACTCTGTGGTATACTATCTCAATGTGAACAAAATAAAAGCACATTTTAAATGCTTTTTGATGTTTGAAAAGTATTTATGACAAAGGTAGCTGAATAAATAATTCAATCCAAACCTATACCTGAACTTGTCGAAAGATCCCTGGGTTGTACTCATCCAAATACTTCACATGCCACACTAAAAAGGTACCATCCACTGGATGAATGGTGAAGAGCATGTCTGGATTCTTGTTCCATTCTTTAAGGAGCCACTCAATTTTTCGATCCAACAAGACGGTAGGGAGTGGCATGCGTGAGGCAGCTGGTGAAACTATTTTGGGGCTCCCTTCTCTTTCCCCATCTTCATGTTCTGAGGAACCCGTTCCAGTTCCAGTCTCAGACTCTCTATCTAGAGACAATTCTGAAATTAAAGGGAACATACAAGAAATTATCTGTTTCCACATAAAGTACAGGATAAAACAAATTGATCGTGGGTAAGTCTAGGAATTTTAGTCAAAAAATTGACCTAAAAGCTGGTCCCAAATCTTGCACCCAATTTACACATGAGGCCAAATTATATTAATGAGTATAAAAGTAATTATGGTTTCTTGATCAATATATTAATAGTAAATTTATTGAGGAAAAGCTATAGTTCCTAAAATAAATATTGTACTACAAGAAATCTCAAACATAACAGTTACTGTTTATTTTAATTTTAATATTTAGATATTTTAATTCAAAAAATTAATTTAAAATTACTTTTAAATATTATTATTGTTATGTTTATTTATACCTCGCTTTTTCTCTCCACAAGGAGACTCAAAGCGGTCCTGATCCCAAATATCCAGCTGTACCCACAAAAGAAAGGAAGTGCACATTGCTAACCATGATCAAGCTTCATAAGTAAACCTCTCTCTCTCTCTTCTTCCTTCTCTGTTTCAAAATACTCATCGGCCTTTTCCATCTGTTGATCAGTAAGTTCTCGAAGATGCTGCATAAATATTTCAGTCGAGGACGTAAAGTGGAATTCTTTGTTGTTAAGCCAATGGACCACGAAGCCATCATTTCCGTCTTCTAAATTAAAAGCTGTCTTAACCAAAGCAGCTGGAATGTCTGAAGGAAAAAAAAATTTTTTCAGAATGAACAAACACATACATTATTCAGTTCTTGTGGGGTTTTTCGGGCTATATGGCCATGTTCTAGAGGCATTTCTCCTGACGTTTCGCCTGCATCTATGGCAAGCATCCTCAGAGGGTGAGGTCTGCTGGAGCTGGAAAAAGAGGGGTTTATATATCTGTGGAATGACCAGGGTGAGACAAAAGGCTTTTGTAAGTGGGCTAGGTGTGAATCTTTTCAATTGACCACCTTGATTAGCATACAATGGGCTGACTGTGCCTGGAGCAAACTCTTCTTGAAAGGTGATTAGATGTCCCTGCCTGTTTTTCTCTCTGCTGTTTTAATTTTAGAATTTTTTTTTTTTAATACTGGTAGCCAGACTTTGTTCATTTTCATGGTTTCTTCCTTTCTGTTGAAATTGTCCACATGTTTGTGGATTTCAATGGCTTCTCTGTGTAGTCTGACATGGTGGTTGTGAGAGTGGTCCAGCATTTTTGTGTTCTCAAATAAAATGCTGTGTCCAGGTTGGTTCATCAGGTGCTCTGCTATGGCTGATTTCTCTGGTTGGAGTAGTCTGCAGTGCCTTTCATGTTCCTGGATTCTTGTTTGGGCGCTGCGTTTGGTGGTCCCTATGTAGACTTGTCCACAGCTGCATGGTACACGGTAGACTCCTGCAGAGGTGAGAGGATCCCTCCTGTCCTTTGCTGAACGTAGCATTTGTTGGATTTTCTTGGTGGGTTTGTAGATTGTTTGTATGTTGTGTTTCCTCATCAGCTTCCCTATGCGGTCAGTGGTTCCCTTGATGTATGGCAGGAACACTTTTCCTCTGGGTGGATCTTCATCTTTACTCTTGTGGCTTGTTCTTGGTCTTACAGCTCTTCTGATGTCTGAGGTGGAATATCCATACATTATTGACCTTGAACAAGATACTTAAGACATATATTATTTCCATGAGGGAGGGTAGGCTTAGATAAAATAAGTTACAATAGGTATGGGCAAACCTAGGCCCTGGGGCCAGATGCAGCCCTTTGGGCTCTTTTTCAGGCCCTCCTTTCTCACTCTGTGCGCATTCAGAAGAAGACCTACAAGCCACTCTAAACACCTCTGCAGAAGCATACGAGAAACTTGGCATATCACTGAACATCAAGAAAACCAAAGTGCTCTTCCAGCAGTCACCAGCCAATCCCTCTCCAATGCCAGAAATACAGCTTAATGGTGTAACATTAGAAAATGTTGATCATTTTGACTCCCTTGGCAGCCACCTCTCCACAAAAGTCAACATTGACACTGAAATACAACACCGCCTGAGCTCTGTGAGTGCAGCATTTTTCCGAATGAAGCAGAGAGTGTTTGAGGACCGGGACATCCATAGGGATACCAAGATGCTTGTTTATAAAGCTATTGTCCTCCCAACCCTGCTATATGACTGCGAGACATGTACTATCTACAGATGTCATATGCAACTCCTAGAACGATTCAGCATTGCCTCGGAAAAATCCTGCAAATCTCTTGGGAAGGCAAGCAGACAAATGTCAGCGTGCTGGAAGAAGAAAAGACCACCAGCATTGAAGAGATGGTCATCCGCCATCAACTCTGCTGGACCGGCCACACTGTCCGGATGCCTGACCAATGTCTCCCAAAGCAGAACGGAAAATGGAACGTTGGTAGGCAAGAAAAGAGATTTAAAGACAGGCTCAAAGCCAACCTTAAAAACTCTGGCATAGAAACTGAGAACTGGGAAGCCCTGGCCCTTGAGTGCTCCAGCTGGAGGTCAGCTGTGACCAGAAGTGCTGTAGTATTTTAAGAGGCACAAATGAAGGGTGGAAGAGAGAAACGTGCCAAGAGGAAAGTGCATCAAGCCAACCCCAACCGGGACCGCCTTCCACCTGGAAACAAATGCTCTAACTGCGGGAGAACACGCAGGTCAAGAATAGGGCTCCACAGTCCCCTACGGACCCACCGCCAGGACATCGATCTTGGAAGACAATCCTACTCGGACGAGGGATTGCCTAAGTAAGACTCTCATCTTCCTACAAGCATGAGGACGTGGTGGCCTGCTCATGTCCTCATGCTGAGAGGAGGCTAGAGAAGACACATGTGGCTGAAGCAGCCCCAGACAGAACCTCTTCCTGGCCTGCATCTTGGCCTCCACCTCCATGGGATTTAGCTGTTCCTCACTGGTGCTGGTGAAGCCAGTGTGTTCCCTTTCTTCCAGGACTCTGCCCCTGACAAGGAGGAGGGCAGCAGCTCCTCTTCCACCTCCTATTTCTTCTTCTCTGCTGTCACCACCTTCCTCAAGGGCAAGTTCCCCCTTGGAAAGAAGAACAACAGGAGCAGGAGGGAAGGGAAGGAGAACCCTAGGCAGTTGCATGCCCAGGTGGTGGCAGTTGAGGAGGAAGAGGAGGAGAAGCTGCCCTTTTTGTCACCAGGGGCAGAGGCCCAGAAGAAGGGAGTGTGCTGGTGAGTAGCAGCTGAACCCCATGGCAGTGGAGGCCAACCCTTCTCCACCTTGCACCAACCCCCCTGACCTCCCCCTCCCTGCCTGGCCCACCCACCTCACTCTGGCCCATTATGTGGTCCCTAAGTTAAAATTTTGCCCATGCCTGAGTGAGAAAGATGTCAGAAAGGATAACTATAATATAAAGATCTGTTCTATCTAGTACTAGCAATAAGATGTAAGCCTTTGTAGGAAAAGGATAAACTAGAACAGGATTTTAAAAAATATCTATTTTGAGTCTTTCAAAAAAGTTAATTATCTTCTGGGTGGTGAAGGGATAACCCAAAGTGGATTGCTTCTCTGCATCAATCAGAGAATTAACATTCAAAGAAGTACAAGCTATATAAATAAAAATGTAATGTTCGTTTGTGGGATTAACATAACTCAAAAACCACTGGATTAATTGACATGAAATTTGGACACAATATATCTATGAGGTCAACAAGTGACCATCACACATAAAAACACTCAAAAACACAATTGAAGGGACTTAAAAAGTCAAAAAAGCAAAAAAGATGCTACAGCGCATGTGCAAAAACGACTCCCCCTGACAAACAAAACACACAATAGCATATCCACACTCTCTTCTGAACTACAGCTCCCAGCATCCCCTAGACCAGGCCCTTTAGGAGAGGATGATGATCCAAATGCACTGCTTCCAAGCTGCAAGCTTTCTTCTCTTTGGATTTCTTTGAGAGCATCCCAATGACTACATATTTCCAATTTCTTGTTCCTGGACGGCAACTCCCAGCAACCCACCAGGCAGATAGATAGGTAAGTAGACAGACAGATCGATCAGGAGATTGCTGGGAGTTGCAGTGCAAGAATAGGTAGAGAGGGAAGAAAGGGGAGAAAGAGGAAGGGAAAGAAAAGGTGGGGGAAAAGAAGGGAAGAAGAAGAGAAAGAAGGAAGGAAGGAAGGAAGGAAGGAAGGAAGGGAAGAGAAGAGAGGAAAAAAAGAGGGAGGGAGGGAGGGAGGGAGGGAGGGAGGGAGGGAAAGAAGGAAGGAAGGAAGGAAGGAAGGAAGGAGGAGAAAGAAAAAGAGGGAGGGAAAGTTCGCCACAGCAATGTGTGGTGGTACAGCTAGTTGAAGATAAAAGTTGTACAGATTTCATACCCATAAGTCAGGAGAGCAAACACCGCTTCCTTGACTAACCAAAGACAGGAATTAACTACTTTAAAAAACACACACACACACACAAAGCATATGTTTTTTTGTAAGATTGTTTCAGAGAAAACTTCATGAAGTGGGTTGTTGTGGGTTTTTTCGGGCTTATATGACCATGGTCTAGAGGCATTCTCTCCTGACGTTTCGCCTGCATCTATGGCAAGCGACCTCACTACCTCTGAGGATGCTTGCCATAGATGCAGGCGAAACGTCAGGAGAGAATGCCTCTAGACCATGGCCATATAGCCCGGAAAAACCCACAACAACCCAGTGATTCCGGCCATGAAAGCCTTCGACAACTTCATGAAGATCTCTATTTCTATCTGCACATAGAAACATATAATAATAATGATTATGATAATAATAATATTAATAATAATAATAATAATAATAACAATCTTTATTTATACCCTGCCACCACCTCCCCAAAGGGGACTCAGAGTGGCTTACATGAGGCCAAGCCCAGCGATATATTACAGCAACATAAAATATAAACAACAAAATAACATCACAATAAAATAAATAAACCAATCAAGTAAATTAAACAGTACAAAATAACATAATGGAAAATAAATCACAGTGGGCGGGCCAAATGCATGACATAAAATGATAAAACACTGGATGAGATAGCAATGAAAAGGTACATTTGTGGGGGAGGAGCTCATAGGGGACTCATAGTTGGAAGAGACTTCGCGGGTCATCCAGTCCAACCCCGTGCCAAGAAGCAGGAAAATCACATTCCAAGTACAAATGGTGCATTTAAGTACAATTTGAAGTGAAACACACAAAGAGAGAATTGCTCAAACATTCTTAGGACAAATGATAATTTGGTTTCAGAGGAACAAATCGCTTATTTCACCTGTGTTGGGGTTAATGCTTGCTGCTATATGGAAATGACAGAGAGCATTTGCGTGGTGAGAAATGTGTCGCTGCACTTCATGGGTTCCCAGCTGATCAGGTAAATCTTCTGTGTGAGTTATAAGTACTGAAGATCTTCGCTGACCTTTTCTCAGGTTTTTTAAATGGTGGATTGTCTGAAGGAGTTGAGAAAAGCACAAATGATAAGTAGCTAGCTTTTTATAATGAAAATGAACTTATGCAAAACACAGATTTCTAAAAAATGTGGGCTAAGCTAATATATGTTAAAATATTTGTTTCCTTTTCTAGTCAAATAAACATTTTTAAACATTGCTTCACACTGTGATTGAAAGAGAATTAGTGATGTGGAGAGAAAGACATGCGTAGAGAAAGAGACACAGAAAGAGAAACAGAAAAGGAGATGCTTTATGACCTGATCGGAATCATGTGGCCCTTGAAGTATTATTGGACTACAACTCCCAACATCTCATATCATTGGCTATGTGGGTTAGTGCCTATTTGGAAGCCCCCCACCCCCAACCCCCAGCACCAACTGTTGCTCTGGACCAGAGTGAAGAGAGCGAGGGGCAGAAGACAGTTCCATCTTGTCTCCTGTGCTTTGCTAATAATATAATATAATAATATAATATAATATAATATAATATAATATAATATAAATAAAAATATAATGTTCATTTGTGGGATTAGCATAACTCAAAAACCACCAGACTAATTGACAGCAAATTTGGACACAATACACATTTCTGGCCAACAAGTGACCATCATTCATAAAAACATTGAAAAACACACCAGAAAAGACTTAAAAAGCAACCCCCCCCCCAAAGATACATTACAAGGCATGCACAAAACCACACATATATATGCAAACACACATTTTATGTGTGATATTTTACACACATATATATACACACAAAACAATATACACAGACTGGGTTACAGCAATGCGTGGTAGGGGACAGCTAATATAATATAATATAATATATTGCATATACATATAATATTTATAATATAAATAGTACAATATAATTCTAATAATAATAATAATTCCTTGGCTGTGGAACGCCCTTCCTACGGACATTAGATCAGCCCCCTCACTAATGGTATTTCGGAGAAAAGTGAAAACCTGGTTATTTGAACAGGCGTTTGGATAGGCAGTACAATGAATATAGGAAAACGGAACTATGGATGACGAGCTGGATCATGATTCTAGTTATGAGATGCTAATGAGTTGTTTATTGATGTGTAATTACTTAGTATATTATTGTGTTAATTGTTTTTAAATGGTTTGTATGATGCTAGCATTGAATTTTTGCTTCTGCTGTTTGTTGTTAACTGCGTTGAGTCGCCTACGGGCTGAGAAACTGCAGCATATATAAAAATAAATAAATAAATAAAGTAAGTAAATAAATAATACAATATTATAGTTATATATTTTATATTACATGTAATATTACTAATAATATTACAATATAATGATATAGTACAATATTAGCATAGCATTGTACTATGCTAATAATATAATATATTGTGTGTTTGCTCTGAGTTCCCTTCGGGGTGAGAAGGGCAGCATATATATGTCGTAAATAAATAAATACTTAAATGTACAAGGGCATTTTCCCTTCCTCTGTTTTATGGTAATCCTTGTGTTCAGTGCTAGCTCAACGTAAAAATATCACACATAAAATCCCATCTGATAAAATTGTAAAATTCCTAAAACATAGTAGAAGCTGTAAATAAAGATGTCAGATCAAAGTGCAAAGTGAAGCAATTGGCGGATCCTCTAATCTGGCCATAGATTACAACATGTCAAAGGCCTGCCTAAAAAGCCATGTTTTAAAACTAGTCCGAAAGCCTTGAAGAATGGGGACTAACGTAATCTCTCTAGGGAGGATATTCCAGAGCCTGGGAGCCACCATCAAGAAGGCTCTCTCTCTCTCATCCCCACCAACTGTGCTTGAGATGGTGACAGGACCAAGAGAAGAACCTCCCTGGCAAATCTCAATGTCATGCTGGTTCATAGAAGGAGATGTGGTCTTGAAGATAGGTTGGACCCAAAGCGTATAGGGCAGAGGTTCTCAACCAGTGTGTCCTCAGGTGTTTTGGCCTACAACTCCCAGAAATCCCAGCCAGTTTACCAGCTGTTAGGATTTCTGGGAGTTGAAGGCCAAAACATCTGGGGACCCACAGATTGAGAATCACTGGGATAGGGCTTTATAGGTGATAACCAGCACAGAATCATAGAATCAAAGAGTTGGAAGAGACCTCATGGGCCATCCAGTCCAACCCCCTGCCAAGAAGCAGGAATATTGCATTCAAATCACCCCTGACAGATGGCCATCCAGCCTGTTTAAAAGTTTCCAAAGAAGGAACCTCTACCACACTCCGGGGCAGAGAGTTCCACTGCTGAACGGCTCTCACAGTCAGGAAGTTCTTCCCCGTGAATTCAGCCTGGAAAATTGTCGGAAGCCAGTTGAGCTGCTTTAAAAGGGGCATGGAATGAATCAAGTACCTTTATTATTTATTTATTTATTTATTTACAGTATTTATATACTGCCTTTCTCACCCCTAGGGAGACTCAAAGCGGTTTACACATAAATAATGGCAAAATTCAATGCCTTACATTGGGCACCGATACGATGCCAATACAAACAATTACAATAGTAAAACCATAATTAAACATAAATTAAACATAAATCATAATTAAAACAATACATCAACAAGCATTCAAACAATAAAACAGTCTCGTCAGGTACTCCTCTAGGTTACTCCTAGGTCATTATCTCCAAAACTGAGCTACAGAAATCAAAATGAAGCCTCGGTGTCAGTGTATTCATTTCACTATACCTCCAAAGCATGTTGAATGTTATCTTTGTGCCGCCCAGAATGAGAGAAGCTGCTGCTGCTGCTAATGCTGGATGTGCTAGTTTCACAGATCTGCTCTCCCAGAAGAGTATCTTCAGGTAATAATGTCTCTGCCCACAGTCGGCAAATGCCATCATGGCATGAAGTAAGTAGCACGTTGCAGACAGAGCCCCTAAAGAGAAAGACAAGCATTACTATTTGGCACTTAATGCAACCAGGGAAGCGCAGAATAACACAATGTATATGGGGATGAGTAATAACAAACTGAGCTTGCAGGCACATATTAAAATATCATAAATAATTATTTCTAAAGAAAGAAGCATTCCACATCAAGGTTCTGGTAGTCAGTCCTTGCAAGCTGGTCATTCAATTATTTTTGTAGTGTTTTTCTACAAGGCAAGCTAAATTTTCATGCAACACCCCCACCCCAATATATTGCACAGGGGCAATTTTTCTTTTGACGTGTCAGGAGCAACTCGAGAAACTGCAAGTCACTTCTAGTGTGAGAAAACTGGCTGTCTGCAAGGGCATTGCCCAGAGGACACCCGGATGTTTGATGTTTTGCCATCCTTGTGGGAGGCTTCTCTCATGTCCCCAAATGGGGAGCTGGAGCTGACAGAGGGAGCTCAACCCACTCTCCCCAGATTCAAATCATTGACCTATCAGTCAGTAGTCCTGCCAGCACAAGGGTTTAACCCAGTGTTTCTCAACCTTCCAAATGCTGCAACCCCTTAATCCAGTTCCTCATGTTGTGGTTACCACCAACCATAAAATTATTTTCATTGTTACTTCATAACTGTAATTTTGCTATTGTTATGAATCGTAATATCAATATCTGATATGCAGGATGTATTTTCATTCACTGGACCAAATTTGGCACAAATACTCAAAATGCCCAAATTTGAATACTGGTGGGGTTGGGGAGAAGGGGGGGTTGGTTTTGTCATTTGAATGTTTTAGTTGCTGGGATTTATAGTTCATCTACAATCAAAAAGCATTCCGAACTCCACCAATGATGGAACTGAACCAATCTTGGCACACAGAACTCTCATGACAAACAGAAAATACTGGAAGGATTTGGTGGGCATGGATCTTGAGTTTTGGAGTTGTAGTTCACCTACATCTAGAGAGCTCTGTGGACTCAAATAAAGATGGATCTGGACCAACTTGGAATGAATACTCAATATACCCAGATATGAACACTGAGGGAATTTGGGGAAAATAGACCTTGACATCTGGGAGTTGTAGCTGCTGGGAGTTATAGTCCACCTACAATCAAAGAGCATTCTGAACCACCAACAATAGAATTGGGCCAAACTTCCCACAAAGAACCTCCAGGACCAACAGAAAATACTGTGTTTTCTGATGGTCTTTGGCAACCCCTCTGATACCCTCTCACAACCCCCCCCCCCCGGGGTCCCGACTCCCAGGTTGAGAAATGCTGGTTTAACCCATTGTGCCACCGAGGGCTCCTAGAGTGGCAATATATGTTTATGTTTTTCATTTCGAGATATATTTCACTCCTTGGGGCTGTTTTCAACCACACCAGTAGCATGACTAGGTTATTATTTAACAACGGTAATTCTTGTTGTTGTTGTACCAGATCATTCTAACCTGGGCATAAACTTGCTCATTTTCCTCCATGAAAATCCTGCCACAGCTCGAGGATGTGCCAGGTACACAAATGCAAAATGGACAGGAGTGGAGCTTTTCCTTGGCTCATCAATATCTTGTGGGAGAAGAGAGGACTTCCAGCCAGTCATTGCGTACCAGACTTTTAAGAGACAGTCATCCTAGACAAATCAACACAGAGCGAATTGGCAGGTAAAATGACACAATACTTCTCACCAGTTCTACTGCCCAAACCAAAATTCCCAACACATCCCAACATTGCTAGGAATGGGTTGCTGTGAGGTTTCCGGGCTGGATGGCCATGTTGCAGGCATCTTCAGAGGTTTTGAGGTCTGTTTGAAACCAGGCATATCTGTGAAAAGCATGTAAAGAATGCGGAAGTACTGCATCAGTGTCACAAATGGACGGTGAAGCGACAGCTCCCCTGGTGGCCAGAATAACCTCATGAAAAAGCTGGAATGTTAAATAGCCTCTGTGTGTCTGTCTATATATGTTGTGTGTCTATGGCATTAAATGTTTGCCATGTATATGTACATTGTAATCCGCCCTGAGTCCTCCGCGGGGTGAGAAGGGCGGAATATAAATACTGTAAATAAATAAATAAACATAACTTAGTTATGAAGTTGGGATAATAATTAGATGGGATTAGAATGATTAGATGTCAGTGCACCATTTATAGCTAACAGATCCTATTTTTTTTTAAAAAAAAGAATTATTTCTGAATAGGAACACAATGAAAATAAAACTAACAAGAAAATGTACGCTTCAAACACACTAAAAATTGCAATTGCTAATGTAAAGCTAATTGAGTTCCATGCAGTAACTGAAATGGAAACCTTCCTGCCAAAGAGAGAAAATGGCTTCTAAGACCATCTGCTTCAGTTATTTAGTCACAGAACTCTGGCGCTACACACGAACATGGACAACAGATGGGGATCGATGAAAAAAGATTCTTTGAATATCTTCCTTTAGGCCAGTTAATAGTAGGAATAACTCAGGTCAAATGTAATATTAAGGGAAAATTACAAGTGGAAATAAAGATGTTTCATTGGTACATTCACAGTTGAAAGCAATAAATTTTAGCTGATAAATTCAGTTTTTTTAGGAGAGCAGCAAGCTCTCCTAAAATATTTTGACATACCATATATACTCGAGCATAAGCTGAGTTTTTCAGACCTTTTTTAGGATGAAAAAGTCTCCCTTTGCTTATATTCGAGTCAAAGTTATTTATTGGGTGGTTGTAGGTTTTTTGGGGCTGTATGGCCATGTTCAATGCTTCTAGAACATGGCCATACAGCCTCAAAAACCTACAACAACCCAGTGATTCCAGACATGAAAGCCTTCAACAAAGTTATTTATTATTTTACTCTGTTATTATTGTTGTTGTTGTTGTTGTTTTACTGTATGTATGATTATTATTATTATTACATTTACATTAATTTACTCTATTATTAATGTTATTACATTTACATTATTTTACTCTATTATTAATGTTATTACATTTATTATTTTACTCTATTATTATTGGAAGGATATGTAAGCATTTACATTGAAGAAGGTTAGAATAGACAAACTCACATATTTATTAGGCCTGGGCGGTTTCGTTCGTTAATTTTGTAATTTGTTAAATATTCGTTATTTTTAACAATTACAAAACTATTACAAAACATATTTTCAAACCCAGAAGTGTTTTTAAATATCGAAATGGCATCCTCCATCTTTTTTACGGGCTTCTGCCCGTTTCGGAAATGACGTTTTAGGGATGGAGGATGCTGGGTGCGCTAGGAGCCAATCCTGCGCTCCCAAGCACCGTGGCTGATTGTGATTGGGCGGGCTGCCCTTTAAAAGCGGCTCCGTGTGGCCGCATTGCTCATTGCTGGGGAAGGCGAGGAGACGGGAGGTTCGGGAGGGAGGCTTGGCTTGCATTCATTCATTGCTTGCATTCATTCATTGCTTGCATTCATTCATTCCCTGGGCTGGGAGCAGTGGGGAGGCTTTGCCGTTCGCTCCACAACAGGGCAAGCATTGTTAATTTTCCATTTTTAAATATTTCTGAAAAATATCTTTCTTTTATTCTTCAAAAAATTCAAAAAATATTCTAAAAAAAGAAAAGACCCTTGTGTGCCTGTGTGTGTGAGTTTGTCCCTGTCCTGTGGCTGTGTTCGCTCCACAACAGGGCAAGCATTGTTAATTTTAATTTTCCATTTTATATTCTGATAAATAATATTTCTTTTTTAACTAATCGATTCTTTGCCACCTTAACGAATCGACCCCCGTTTTCATAACGAAGTTTCAGAGGTGATTTGCGCATGCGGGGGGGGGGGGGGTCCGCCATCTTAACGAATCGATTCGTTAATATTAACGAAATTTTGTAAATACTGAACTTTTTTAAAGGAAAGTTTTGTAATTATTTTAAATATCGAAACGCAAAAACCCCCCAAATACAAATCGATTTTAGAAACAAATTTTTGCGTTGTTACCCAGGCCTAATATTTATTATCTAGAAAGAAGGGCATCCCAAGGGAAGAGACAGATTGGAAACAAGTGACAACATATTTAAAAGAAGAAAAAATGAAAATACTTATTCAAAGAAGAGACAGTGAAAGATGATACGAAAAGAGGGAGGAGAGAGGAGAGAAAAGAGGGAATATGAAAAAGGAAAAGGAAAGAACCTCATAGAAGATACCAGGAAGTCAAGCACTCTATACTTTATCTGTTTTTAAATCTATCTAAATACATAGCTCTTTACTATCACTTTTACTATTCTTTACTGTTCATCACGTATCCCTGTCCCACCCGTCGCTATTGACGGATCCTAAACCTTTCCGTTATTCTACACTTCTATCTTTAACTAACCTACATCTGTACTGTCTATCAAAACCTATCTGATATTTTAGCATAATCATGTACTTTTGTTTTAAATTAAATAAAGATTATTTAAAAATGATCTAATCAGGGTTGGACGGTACTATCTTAAATTACAGTTTGATGTAAATATCCATAGAATCATAGAATCAAAGAGTTGGAGGAGACCTCACAGGCCATCCAGTCCAACCCCATTCTGCCAAGAAGCAGGAATATTGCATTCAAATCACCCCCGACAGATGGCCATCCAGCCTCTGTTTAAAAGCTTCCAAAGAAGGAGCCTCTACCACACTCCGGGGCAGAGAGTTCCACTGCTGAATGGCTCTCACAGTCAGGAAGTTCTTCCTCATGTTCAGATGGAATCTCCTTTCTTGTAGGAGCATTCAAAAGCATTTAACATACTGGTGCCTAAATTAATGTAATTTTATTGGTATTTATTTTTATTTTGAAATTTACTTGTAGCTGCTACATTTCCCACGCTCGACTTATACTCGAGTCAATACGTTTTTCCCAGTTTTTAGTGGTAAAATTAAGTGCCTCTGCTTATATTCAGGTTGAATTATACTCGAGTACATATGGTAATGCTAAACAAATAATGGGTGGAGGTTTCTCCTGATTTGTTTAGTTCCAGAATCAACTGCAATTAGGTAGCAGGCAACATGACTGCTTGTTCCCTGTAATTTTGGATGCACTTCATTATCTTAGAGGGATATTCTAGCTCCAGATTTCAATCTCCTTTGACACATCTCAAAACAGAAATCTTGAAAGTTTCTAATGGCTGTACCAGCCTTAAAAATGTAATTCATTAAGAAGTTAAACAGCTGCCTCAAAATAACATTGGGTTTTAAAACTGAGCATTTACATGGCTTTACATTTACAGGGTTTTAAACACGTGACCTTAAGAAAACTCTGAAATATAGGTCAATGTTATTATCACTTGGACTTGAGTTGAGAATAGGAGTGTGAGAGAAGCTTGATAAGACTCCCTAGTGTGTTGTTGGAAACTCTGACATTTGAATAATTGTGCTAGATGGGAGAATAACTTGTTTTAAGGCATGTTTCTATGTTCTGTTTGCTTCCTTCTCTAAAAAAGGCAGCAATCCCTAAACGGAAAGAAGGGGGCGGGGATGGAGAGAGAGATAAATGCTAAATGGCTGAAACATATGGCCAAAGGCTTTCTGTCTCTTCACTAGCTCAGATGTCATTTTTAAGGTTAATCACAAACAATTCAATTTACTGAGTTAATAATAGCATTACTTTCTATTTTTAGTATTAATGCAGACCACAGCCTGCAATGTCAACTTCTCTATCTCTCACGTTCTGTATCCCCCTCTTTCTTACACACACACACAGCTTATTAATTCTGTTTTGGAAGGTGTCACTGGCCACAGAGTTTTGTTAAACATATTATTATTTCATTTAAAGGCAGTAGTCTTTGTACCGCCCACAAAATAAAAATTGACCCTTGTGCTTATCCCTACCTTCCCAGCTGTTGCAAAATATTCACCATCTGGCGACCATTCCATCAAATGGACAGACACAGCAGTCCTAAAACAGAGAGAAGGCAACACAATTACCAATTTAAGGAGAAATTACTTTTCTAAGTAACCATTAGTGCCAATTAGAATGTGATTTTATGAAATCTCTAACTGTCCCCTGCCACGCGTTGCTGTGGCCCAGTCTGTGTATATGTGTTTTGTGTGTGTGTGTATATATATGTGTGTATGTGTGTATATATATGTGTGTGTGTGTGTGTATGCACATGAATTGTAATTTGGGGGGGGGGGGAAGTAAAGTCTCTTCTGTTGTGTTTTTTCAGTGTTTTTATGAGTGATGGCCACTCGTTGGTCTGATAGGTGTATTGTGTCCATATTTCGTATCAATTCGTCCAGTGGTTTTTGAGTTATGTTAATCCCACAAATGAACATTACATTTTTATTTATATAGATGGAGGCCTATAGGTCATTTTCAATTCTCAGTTGTCTGAACTGGCTAGAGGTTTGTTATTTTGTTGTTTATTCATTCAGTCATTTCATAGAGTTGGAAGAGACCTCATGGGCCATCCAGTCCAACCCCATTCTGCCAAGAAGCAGGAAAATTGCATTCAAATCACCTCTGACAGATGATCATCCAGCCTCTGTTTAAAAGCTTCCAAAGGAGGAGCCTCCACCACACTCGGGGGCAGAGAGTTCCACTGCTGAACAGCTCCCACAGTCAGGAAGTTCTTCCTAATGTTCAGGTGGAATCTCCTTTCTTGCAGTTTGAAGCCATTGTTCCGCATCCTGGTCTCCAGGGCAGCAGAAAACAAGCTTGCTCCCTCCTCCCTGTGACTTCCCATCACATCCTTATACATGGCTATCATGTCTCCTTTCAGCCTTCTCTTCTTCAGGCTAAACATGCCCAGGTCTTTAAGCCGCTCCTCACAGGACTTGTTCTCCAGACCCTTGATCATTTTAGTCGCCCTCCTCTGGACACAATATCTCTCTGACTCTTTGTGACCTCATTGACCAGCCCAAGCCAGAGCTCCCTGTCGGCTGGGTGTTGCCACCCCCAGTTCCTTCAAGGTCAAGCCAGTCATTTCAAGGATACCATCCATCCATCCATCTTGCCCTTGGTCGGCCCTTCTTCCTTTTTCCTTCCATTTTCCCAAGCATCGTTATCTAAGCTTTTTCTAAGCTTCCTGTCTTCTAATGTTGTGGCCAAAGTACTTCATCTTTGCCTCTAATATCCTTCCCTCCAGTGAGTAGCTGGGTATTATTTCCTGGACTATGGACTGGTTTCATCTTCTTGCGGTCCATAGCACTTTCAGGATTTTCCTCCAGCACCACAGTTCAAAAGCGGCTATCTTCCTTTGCTCAGCCTTCGCTATGGTCCAGCTCTCACATCCGTAGGTTACTACGGGGAATACCATTGGTTTAACTATACGGATCTTTGTTGCCAGTGTGATGTCTCTAATCTTCACTATTTTATCAAGATTGGTCATTGCTCTCCTCCCAAGAAGTAAACATCTTATGATTTCCTTGTTGCAGTCTGTGTCTGCAGTCATCTTCATGTTTAGAAATACAGTCTGTCATGGTCTCCATGCTTTCTCCCTCTATTTGCCAGTTATCAATCAGTCTGGTTGCCATAATCTTGAGGTTTTTTATGTTTAACTTAACTCAACTTTTGCACTTTCTTCTTTCACCTTGTTAGAAGGCTGCTCAGCTCCTCCTCGCTTTCAGCCATCAAAGTGGTATCATCTGCATACCTAAGGTTGCTAATGTTTCTTCCAGCAAATTTAACTCCAGCCTTGGATTTGTCAAACCCCACACGTCGCATGATGTGTGCTGTACACAAGTTGAACAGGTTGGGTGAGAATATACTTCCCTGCTGTACTCCTTTCCCAATCTTGAACCAGTCTGTTGTTCTGTGGTCTGTTTTTACTGTTGCTACTTGGTCCTTATACAGATTCCTCAGGAGACAGACAAGGCGGCTTGGTCTCCCATACCACCAAGAACTTGCCACAATTTATTATTATGTTCCACACAGTCAAAGGCTTTAGAATAGTCAATAAAACAGAAAAGATGTTCTTCTGAAACTCACTGTCTTTCTCCATTATCCAGTGGACCTTGGCAATTTGGTCTCTCGTTCCTCTGTCTTTTCGAAACCCAGATTCTACATCTGGCAACTCTCGCTCCATGTTATATGTTATAGTCAATAGATTTTCTTTAAAACAGTAACAGGCGACAAAGTATTCCCAAATACTGGGTTGTTGTAGGTTTTTCAGGCTATATGGCCATGTTCTAGAAGCATTCTCTCCTGATGTTTCACATGCATCTATAGCAAGCATCCTCAGAGGTTGCAACAACCTCTGAGGATGCTTGCTATAGATGCAGGCGAAACGTCAGGAGAGAATGCTTCTAGAACATGGCCATATAGCCTGAAAAACTTACAGCAACCCAGTGATTCCAGCCATGAAAACCTTTGACAATAGATTCCCAAATATCTTTGGAATGCCTCTCCCATTAGTTCCAGCAATATGATAGCAAACGGTAAATAATAATGGAGGCTGTAGTCCAAAACATCTGCAGAAATCATCTTAGCAATTCACTCCCTGTAAGTAGTTCCCTTTGGACATTGGAACACAACAAAAAAGTAAGAGTATTCAAGCAGAATATCCAAACGCATTTTACTACTCTACAATATGTTTTCCAGTAATATAACTGAAAGGTAATAGTGAGTTATAAGATTTTATTTTGAATTCTACAGATTACATGAATTCAAGTCCTTTAAAATTACTACTAAGGGAAATGGACCACATACTTGCACTGCCAGACACATTTCCAGTCATTTAGAACAGGGTGGACTTTATCCTCTTTGGCCACTGCATCAAGGTCATCTTCCTCCTCCTCTTCCAGGATGTCACTAGAAGGAGGGGCCCACAACTGCAAGTAATCTGTTGCAGTCAATAACCGGTTACCTGGAAGCAAAGAAAAACTAAGTGAAATAGAGAAGGGTGGAGAATTCATTAATATTTTCATGTTACTCATAATTAAATGCCTTCTAATATAGTTTCAAGTGACAGTATTGGGAAATGGGTGTTTACATAAATATATTCAAAAGAAAATTATGAACATAATTATATTCCAAGGCCACTTCCAATACATGGTTATTTCTGTGATGACCCCAAAAATTATTTATCCGATGATACATTATTTGTAGAGTGCTGGGCAAATTTGCCAACAAAGTATTTTCTACTTGCACCTTGCAACTGCTGCTTTGTGAGCATCAAATGTTGTCCCCTGATAGAGACACCCATTGTAGCAACCTCCATAATTTTCAATATTGAGAACTGTCTCCACGTCAATTTACCTTGAGGATCCCAGGCTAAGTTGAAGGTCATGGAACTAAGGAAAAACTGTCCTGTTTTCAGCCACTGACACTTCAGTTGCTGCAATGGAAATATTAAGAATTAATTTTTAGGAGACAATAACAAGAGAGAGAAAATTTATTTATTTATTTATTACACAAAGCTATATACTTGTCCTTCAGATTTCATTATTTGCGACCACTTCATTTGACAAGATTAAGCAACTACATTGCTGTCAAATAGAATTCTGCAGTGAAAACAATTCGTGCCTGCAACAGAACCAAATTAAGCTCCTAGAACACGGTCACAGGGCTAGCAGGAATGCAACCCCAAAATGAGAACGTGTCCCTTCTGTTCTGCATGCACAGCTAATACTCTCTCTATCAGTGGTTCTGACCTCTCAATACAGTTCCTCATGTTGTGCTGACCCTCAAACCATAACATTATTTTTGTTGCTACTTCATAACTGTAAGTTTGTCCTGGCTACAGAAAATAAATTAATAACGAAAATGTATAAAAAATTATTAGAGTGGTCCACTGAGACTGAATTGATCAAAGATTGTATGATCAAGTGGGCTGAGAATATAGGCCACCCAATTAATCTTGAAAACTGGGAAAAAATCTGGAATAGAAAAATCAGATACACTTATGTATTGTCAAAGGCTTTTATTAGCATTTGAAGGCCTGGCTGAGCCTGGGAAAATCTTTTGTTGAGAGGTGTTAAGAGGTGTTCAACAGAAAGGAAGAGACAATGAAAATGAACAAAATCTGGCTACCAGTGTTAAAAAAACTCTAAAATTACAACAGCAAAACAGCAGAGAGGAAACAACCAGGCACATCTTAACACCTCTCAACAAAAGATTTTCCCAGGCTCAGCCAGGCCTTCAAATGCTAATGAAGGTGGTCAGTTGAAACATTCACACCTAGCTCCAGCAGAGAAGAGCTCTTTGCCCCACCCCAGCCATTCCACAGATATATAAACCCATTGTCCTAATTCCAACAGACCTCACTACCTCTGAGGATGCTTGCCATAGATGCAGGCGAAACGTCAGGAGAAATGCCTCTAGAACATGGCCCTATAGCCCGAAAAAACCCCACAAGAACCTGGATACACTTATGCAATGGACCTAAGAGAAAACTGGATGAAGATGATGTATAGGTGGTACATCACACCTTAAAAGCTGGCTAGATGCTATCCAAATATAAGTAATTTGTGCTGGAAATGCGAAGAACAACCTGGCTCTTTCTTCCATATGTGGTGGACATGCGGAATAGCAAAATCTTATTGAAGAGACATTCACAGAAAAATTGAAAAAAAAATAGAAATAAAGATTGAATTTAAACCGGAACACTTTCTGCTAGGAATATCAGAGGAAGATTTGGAAATTAGCAAAGAAAAACTTTTCAATTATCTTATAACTGCGGTCAGAATCTGCTATGCAAGGTTCTGGAGATTGAAGGAAACTCCAACACAAGAGCAGTGGCGATTTAAGGTAATCGATACTATGAGTATGGACAGAGTAATACAATTGATGAAGGTGAATCAAAAAATAATAAAAACAGATTGGTCCCCGGTAAAGAATTATCTAATCCAAGAAAATTTTAAATGGAGGATAAATATATAAGGACAGTTTAAAATATTATAATACTACAACCAGAAAAGGTGCAAGTGGGTTAGCCGCCCCCCTCCAAATACCAATTAAAGAGACTGTGAGGCCGGATACGAAGACGACTGGAAGTCGGAATCACTCTTTCTACTCTCCCAACTCTTTTATTTCCTACACACACACCCTTTGACCCTTTCTCTCCCTCCCCTTCAATTTTGCACCATACCCTTATGATACCTCTCCCATCCCAAACCCTTACCTTTCCCAGTCTCTTCCCTACTTTCTTATCTCTTTTCTCTTTTTTTTTGTTTTTCTTTTATCTCAATCCCCATTGTAAAAGATGTTTAATAAAAACTATTTTATATAACTGTCATTTTGCTACTGTTATGAATCGTAATGTAGATATCTGATATGCAGGATGTATTTTCATTCACTAGACCAAGTTTAGCACAAATACTCAATACGTCTAAATTTGAATACTGGTGGGGTTGGGAAGATTGATTTTGTCATTTGGGAATTGGAGTTTGAGGAAAAGAGGCTTGACATTTGGGCATTGTAGTTGCGGGGATTTATAGTTAACCTACAATCAAAGAGCATACTGAACTCCATCAACAATGGACTTGAACTAATCTTAGCACACAGAACTCCCATGACCAACAGAAAATACTGGAAGGGTTTGGTGGCCATTGACCTTGAATTTTGGAGTTGTAGTTCACCTCCATCCAGAGAACACTGTGGACTCGAACAATGATGGATCTGAACCAAACTTGGAATAAATACTCAATATGCCCGAATGTGAGCACTGGTGGAGTTTGATGAAAATAGACCTTGATCTTTTGGAGTTGTAGTTGTTGGGATTTATAGTTCACTTACATTCAAAGACCATTCTGAACCCCACCAATGATAGAATTGGGACAAACTTCCTACACAGAATCCCCATGCCTTGAAGGGACTCGCTTGTGCGAGTCTCCCTGTAGCCTCACTGCCATGCGCCAAGCATACCTGGGGAGCCATTTGGAGTCTCAGAAACAGCCCTCCCCTTGGCTGAGAGGATGGCCAATCCCAGCAGAGGAGGGCTTTGGGTGAGAGGATTCACCTTCTGTTTCCAAAAAGGAAGAGAAGGACTGGTGGAGAGACCTTCAGCCTTCTCCTCCTCCTAAGACCATCAGAAATATATGTTTTGTGATGGTCTTTGGTGACCTCCTGAAACCGCCTCGAGACCTCCCTAGGGGTCCCAACCACCAGGTTGAGAAACGTAGCACTACTTCGTTAAGAATGCATCTGAGATGACAAACATTCAGTTGAGGTGAAGTTATAAAAAGAAAATGGCAAAAGGAATGAAGCACCTTTCCTTACATCTGCCACTTCTCCCCTGCAAATCATCTCCTAGTCATGCAAGCTGAGTAAACCAGGAGGCTGTGGCATGTGGTGCTTTAATATTGAAGTTTCAAAAGGAATGACACCCGCAATACCATTTTACGATTCAAGGGAATGGGAGAGTGTAGTACTTACACAATTTCTCTTGTGAGAATTTATCCCAAGAGGTTCAAAAATACACACAGCATTTCCATACGAGGCTGCAATCTAGAGCAAAGCAAGTGGACAAAAAGTTAAAGGTCTCCAAAAATAGCAGTAAAAAAACATTCTCTATTTCTATTTATGCCTCTTCTACAGAGCAAAAGTAAATTTCTACAAATATCACTTGATGGTGGCACCAGAGGCTAGATTTCAAGGGATACACTATACTGAGCCATACTCTTTGGCCATTAAGAGAAGATATTGCAAAACAGTGGGAAAGCTATTTCTGACAGGCATAATTTCCAGGTCAGTTAACTGTAGCATTCAATAAAAGGTCAAATTTTGCTTACTCCTGTAAAACAGAAACACACACTGCAGAAACACACTGCAAATCCAAAATAGAATTAGTTAATAGTGAATCTAACCCAGAACTTCACCACTGATCCAAATCATGACAAAATATCCAGGAAGAACAGCTAGTCTAGTTTATGTGAAGTTAAAATATGCATGCCCACAGATAGCTGCTTCCCATCAATAAGATTTAGCAATATACAATTATTGATATTATATGTAATAGTAAACCTGGGGCTTCCCATCCAGGCTCCCCTTCCCAGTGCACAGGTTTGGATGGGGTTTGCCTCACCTTCATCTGGGGAGTCAAAGGATTTCATGGCTGGGGCTGAAGACCCATCACGTTTCCTGCTGGTGGCCTTGCTCCGCAACTCAAAATGTAGGCCCAACACGCTGGGGCGTGCAAGAACCTGAACCCAAACGCTGATTAAGCAGTGCTCCTTACTCAGTAATCGGCTGCAGGCTCTGGCAAGGCCACGTGCTTTGGGCATATGCACACAGCAATCGATTCCAAAAAGCAGACTTGGAGCCGGTACCCGCCTGCCTTTCATATCGAGTTAATTTTCGTTCCAGGAGGGGCCTTCCCGTTCCATGCCATCCGAATGGATGGAACGAAGCAGAAATACAAATCAAACCGATGATACAGATATCAGGCCCATGACTAGTCTCTACGATCTTTCTCTCCTACTTTCCACTAGCCGTGGGTCATATTTTTAATATACAGGAAGGGTGCTGCACAAGCAGGTCTTCTGCTTGGGATAGTCCTTTGTATCTGCTTATTTTGTTAGTTCTATTTTGTTTACCAAACCAAGAGGCTTTCATAATGAAATGAGTAAATAAGCAAGAAAGATTCCTTATTCTACATGTTATTTTTGTTTGTTTGGAAAAGGGAAGGTAGACCTTCAAGACTGCATTTGTAACCACACTTGTCTTCTGACCACAGATGATCAGGAGAATAATTGACATTGAAAAGCTGGTAAGCACTTCTAGGTAAAGCAGTTTCTTTTTTTATCTATAACTAGCCGTCCCCTGCCACGCGCTGCTGTGGCCCAGTCTGTGTATATGTGTTTTGTGTGTGTATATGTGTCTGTATATATTTTGTAAATGTGTATATGTGTGTTTGTGTACATATACCATATATACTCGAGTATAAGCCGACCCAAATATAAGCCAAGGCACTTAATTTTACCACAAAAACTGGGAAACTGTATTGACTCAAGTATAAGCCGAGGGTGGGAAATGCAACAGATACTGGTAAATTTCAAAATAAAAATAGATACCAATAAAATTACATTAATTGAGGCATCGGGAGGATAAATGTTTTTGAATATTTGCATAAAACGGTAATTTAAGATAAGACTGTTCAATTCTGAATAAACCATTCTGACCTTCTTCAATGTAAATGTGCTTGTGTACCTTTCCAACAAAAATAGAGTAAAATAATAAATGTAATAACAACAACAATAATAGAGTAAAATAATAAATGTAATAATAACAATAAATAGAGTAAAATAATAAATGTAATAATAACAACAATAAAGTAAAATAATAAATGTAATAATAATAATACATTTATTACGTATTTATAACAGAGTAAAATAATAAATAACCTTGACTCGAGTATAAGCCGAGAGGGACTTTTTCAGCCCAAAAAAGGCCTGAAAAACTAGGCTTATACTCGAGTATATACAGTATGTGGTTTTGCGCATGCATTACAATGTAATTTTTTTTTTGGCTTTTTAAGTGTCTTCTGTTATGTTTTTCAGTGTTTTTATGAGTGATGGTCACTCGTTGGCCTGATAGGTGTATTCTGTCCAAATTTGGTGTCAGTCCACCCAGTGATTTTTGAGTTATGTTAATATCACAAATGAATATTACATTTTTATTTATATAGATGCATATATTTCAAAAATGATTTATTTTGCTAAGGAAAATCTAATTCTTTAAATTCAAGAATCCTGGTGGTTAGTAGATGCCCTCGAGCTATAGAGAGGCTGCCCCTTCCTCTTATATGAAAGGAATATCTATTCTAGGGTAATGCTTGCTATTATAGCTGCGTAGACTTTGTTTTAACTAGGCTGTTCAATGCACAGAACACAGTTATAGTAGCGCAAATGCTTACAGATCATCAACAAAAGACAGTTATAGTAATTCACACAGAATAATATGCCTTGCAAGAGCTCATAGCCATACTACGTATGTGTTAGCTCTAGTATTAGAGAAAGAGTGTCTTTCAATATTAGTTATAATAATAATAACATTATTATTATTATTATTATTATCTTTCAATATTAGTTGCTGGAGGACATGAGTGAGTATGTGTTGTTGAGCCCAAGTTCTGCAAATTTTAAGTTTCAAAGTCTTATTTAAAAGTTACTGTTGATTTCCAATGTCATTTTTCCATCTCCCATCTCTCAAATGCTTTAAACCCCTTACCCTTCCTTGTTGGGAGCACTCCACACAGCTGACTTGGATGTTTCCATGCTTAGCACCAGGAATAATTTGCACACATTCAAAGTCGTTTGCCAGAATAACAATATCACATCCGGAGCCATATGCCTAAAAGAAACCAAAACATTATTGTGAGAATATTTATTCTGAGGAGATGTAATACACAGTTATATTTTCTTTTTTTAATACCCTGCATTTCTCCCAGAATGGAACTCAAGGCAGCTTACTATGCTCTAATAATAAAAAGTTATAACACAATTAAACAAGTTATTTTAATAAAATGCCATTATGATTCTAAACTGCAAAATCATTTAAACTACAGATATACCATATATATGGCTAAAACTATTCCTCTAGAGCAGGGGTCTTCAAACTATGGCCAAGGGGCTGGATACGGCCCTCCAAGGTCATTTTCCCGGCCCTTGCTCAGGGTCAACCTAAGTCTGAAATGGCTTGAAAACATACAATAACAACAACAATCCTATCTCATCAGCCAAAAGCAGGCCCACACTTCCCATTGAAATATTAATAAGTTTAGACTTGTTAAAATTGTTCTTCATTTTAATTACTGTATTGTTTTTAAGTGTCTTTTCCACTACAAATAAGGTATGTGCAGTGTGCATAGGAATTCATTCATGCTTTTTTCAAATTATAATCCGGCCCTCCAACAGTTTGAGGGACTGTGACCTGGCCCTCTGTTTAAAAAGTATGTGGATCCCTGCTCTAGAGGTAGTAGCAATGCCAAGAATCTCACTGCAATTGTAAAGGACTATTTCTAAAATATGAATTGTGGAATAACATAGAGCTGTGTTGTCAAAGTCTTTCATGGTCAGAATTACTGGGTTGCTGTGAGTTTTCTGGGCTGTATGGCCATGTTCCGGAAGTATTCTCTCCCAACGTTTCACCCACATCTATGGCAGGCATCCTCAGAGGTTGTGAGGTTTGTTGGAAACAAGGCAAGTGCAGTTTATATATCTGTGGAATGTCCAGGGTGGGAGAAAGAACTCTTGTCTGTGAATGTTGCAATGGCTGACGTCTCTGGTTGAATTAGTCTCTAGTCCAACAAACCCTGTGTTCAGCAAAGGACAAGAGGGATCCTCTCACCCCTGCAGGAGTTTACCATATACCATGCAGCTGTGGAGCAAGTCTACAAAGGGACCACAGCATTGCCCAAACACAAGTCAGCAAACATGAAAGGCACAGCAGACTCCTTCAACCAGAGAAGTCAACCATAGCAGAGCACCTGATGAACCAATCTGGACATAGCATATTATTTGAGAACACAGAAATGCTGGACCACTCTCCCAACTACCATGTCAGACTGCACAGAGAAGCCATTGAAATCCACAAGCATGTGGACAACTCAACCCAACATAGAGCTAGCTTTGGATAGAAGCTGACTTATAGAATTGCAGTTCTGAATGTCACCCTCACCTTTGCAATTCAGGAATACTCTCTGCCCAATATAAGCCACTTCTCTGTACAAGAAATCAGCCCTTTCCCCTCTGTATATTAGTAAACCTCTTGCCTAAGCAAACTATAAACCTAAACACATATGTTTGGAATATTATAATGTTGTTATAACTAACAGAGCTGTAGCTTTTCTGTTGAAGAGCTCTCTTTTCCTCCTGCAAAGCTAATACAAAGATTACTAAAGCAATACAAAGACTACTAAAGTATTAAATAAAGATTATTATTTTAAACACAACAAGATAAGTCCACAACAGACATTCTGCTGGCTGTTGAGTTGGAGCACACCTCGGACACTTCCCAAGTGTCTAGGCCTGTGTGATGTATCGGCGAATAATGCGTGCAGATCCCAGTAATGTGGTCTTCTATTGTTGTTGTTGTTGTTGTTATTCATCCAAAAGTGTGCCAAACATTACAACATATACGAACACACACGATCTCGTCGATCATCTGGAGAGGCCCTGCTTGCGATCCCACCTGCATCGCAAGCGCAATTGGTGGGGACGAGGGAGAGGGCCTTCTCGGTGGTAGCCCCTCGACTCTGGAACTCACTCCCCAAGGACATCAGGCATGCCCCAACACTGACAGTCTTTAGGAGAAGCTTGAAAACATGGTTGTTCCAGTGTGCCTTCCCAGAATAAGTAAACTCCAAGCAATTTGTCCCGAATGCACTTTATTAGAGATTTAGGATCGTCTGCACGCCCCACCTATCTCCAAAATACCTATCCTATTTCACCTGCCATAGGTTCTTTTAATATGTCGCGGTGTTAGTATTGTATTGTTGTTGTTGTTGTTTTTACTGATGTATTTGGGCTCGGCCTCTTGTAAGCCGCAATGAGTCCTTCGGGAGATGGTAGCGGGGTATAAATAAAGGATTATTATTATTATTATTATTATTATTATATTTACACATATATTTGTAGTATCTCCAATAATCAGCTCTGAGAACCAATGGAGGAGAAATCTGTCATGGGGTTTCCAGCCTTCTCATGAAACCACATCCATAGTTTCGGGGCATACTCCAGCTCAATATAATTTTGGCCGAGGTTCATTGCCCTCTCTTGTCTTCCTATTTCTTCTTCACAATGGTTCTCATGCAGTGCTTTTCCTCCCTCCTTCTCGCCAACCCTATCCAGTACTTTCTACCTTTCTCCCCCCCCCCCCCTTATTCCCACCTCTAGCAATTCATGGCTCTTGTACTAATGCTTCTGAGCAGCTGAGCCCAAAGTTGCCAGGAAAGGAAGGAATGTGAGACAAAAATAAGCAAAAATGCAGATCAGATTTTTCTCTCAAAAGATGTGCAAGAAAATGTGCTATTTTTTCTAAATCCCAGACAACATGTAATGGAGAAAACGCTTTGCATTTTGATTACTTGATCTAGAATTCACTCATGTTCAAGAGCAACCCAGGGATAAATTAGATTCTATGCAATGATACCTGGGTCCACTGAGAATATGAAATAATGATCTCAGAAGCTGGATCACCTGAGGCTGAAAGAGGCTTTCAGTGTAAAGGAACACAGTCCGATCAACAGTTTGCACTAGATAGGGTCTCCTGTGTAGTGACACTCTAGTTATGTAATGCCTCCCAATGCCCAAGGCCCAACTGTGTCCAATGCTGGTATCCTTTGGTCAAAACCTTGCTTTTCAGACCTGAATTTATCTAGGATGCCTATGTGCTATGGTTGGTGCTACCTTAAAATCTATTAATTGGCTTTTAATGGCCTGTTTGTTAACTGATAACACATTAAACATATTTTGGTCTTTCAACTCTATGAGTCTATAACACTATTGATATATATTATTGCTTTAAAGTTTATCAAACTACATTGCCCTGAGATGTTTGGATGTAAGGTGGGATATAACTACAGGCTGAGTATCCCTTATCCAAAAAAGGTGGAATCAAAAGTATTTTGGATTTTCACTGTTTAATCTTTTAAGAATATCTAAGTTTGTGTATGCATATTTATTTATTTATTTATTTCATGTCAAAAGCATTGCATAAATAAGTATAAAATTCATAAAATAGAGGGAGCACGAGTGGCTAAATAATTTTAGACCAAAAATGGGCAACAGCGATCGTATTGTCTGTAGATTTAAGCAAATACTTCCCCTGTGCATGAGGCAGGACATTGTGGGAAAGCATACAGATGCAGAGATGTTTGTCCTGCTCCACAGTCACAAAAAGTAGAGGATTCTCATAGTCCAGCGTTTCTCAACCTGGGGATGTGGGACCCCTGGGAGGTGTCAGAGGGACTGCAGTATTTTCTGTTGTTCATGGGGGTTCTGTGTGGGAAATTTGACCCAATTCTATCATTAATGGGGTTCAGAATGCTCTTTGATTGTAGATAAACTATAAATTCCAGCAACTACAGCTCCCAAATGTCAAGGTCTATTTTCCCCAAACTCCACCAGTGTCCACATTTGGGCATCCTGAGTATTTGTGCCAAGTTTGGTCCAGATCCAGGGCTCTCTGGATGAAGATGAACTACAACTCCAAAACTCAAGGTCTATGCACACCAAACCCTTCCAGTATTTTCTGTTGGTCATGGGAGTTCTGTGTGCCAAGACTGGCTCAACTGCATCATGGTGGAGTTCAGAGTGCTCTTTGATTGTAGATGAACTATAAATCCCAGCAACTACAACTCCTAAATGACAACATCAATCTCTCCCTCCAACCCCACCAGTATTCAAATTTGGACGTATTGGGTATTTGTTCCAAATTTGGTCCAGTGAATGAAAATACATAGAATCATCGAATCAAAGCGTTGGAAGAGACCTCATGGGCCATCCAGTCTAACCCCCTACCAAGAAGCAGGAATATCAGATGTTAACATGACGATTCATAACAGTAGCAAAATTAAAGTTATGATGTAACAACAAAAATAATGTTATGGTTGATGGTGACCACAACATGAAGAACTGTATTAAGGGGTTGCGGCATAAGGAAGGTGGAGGACCACTGTTCTAGGTAGTCCTATTTTTGCCAGATTATCTTTCAATCTGCCCTCTCTACTTCTGAGTCTGTTCAGGGACATCCAAGTTGTCAATTCTTGGTTTGCCCCTGGAGGAAGACCCTCGTGGGGGGCCATCCATTTGGGATTTCCTGGTTTAGCTGCCCAGAGGGAGACTCTTGCTGTTGCTGGGGGAACTTTTAGAGGATTGGTGGTTCTCATTAAGCTTTTCCTTGATCTAAGTCTATTGGGAGGAGGCTGTGGGTGGCTTTCACAGTATTCAACCTTATTTCTCTCATAATTAGCAGCAACTAAGGGAGGGGGGCAATGTCAGCTAGCTTGTAGAGTCTATCCAGAGGTGTAGGTTTGAGGCATCCTGTAAGTTTGAGGCATCCTATATTCATCTGCTTCACATGGGCAGATTTGTGGCAAACCAGGCAGACATACTCAGCAGTTGAGTAAGACAAGGCCAGGGCTGATGTTATTATTAATTTTGGGTCTGCACCCCATGTGCTGCCAGTAAGTTTCCGCAGGATGTTATTGTATGCAGTTACTTTGTGCTTGGTGTTCATCCAGTGTTTCCTAAATGTTAGCGTTCTATCTAAGGCAGTGGTTCTCAACCTGGGGCCCCCAGATGTTTTAGCCTTCAACTCCCAGAAATCCTAACAGCTCGTAAACTGGCTGGGATTTCTGGAAGTTGTAGGCCAAAAGCATCTGGGGACACCAGGTTGAGAACCATTGATCTAAGGTGACACCAAGATATTTAGGACAGGAAAAATGTATACATACATAATGAGATATCTTGGAGATGGGCTTCAAATCCAAGTCCAAATTTATTTTTGTCTCAGATATATCTTTTAGAGAGTCTGGTGTTAACTTAATACACCACATTTTATTTAATTTTATGAATGGAACAAAGTTCACGTACATCGGACAAAGGACAGGGTGTCACTATCTTGGCCACCATGTGGACAATTTGGGATTTTGGAGCATTTCAGATTTCAGAATTTTGGATAACCTGTATATTAATAAATACATAGTTAGGGGAAAGCTTTCTCTTCATCTCATCCATTTCATTCACACACAGAGAGTTACCCTGACTGCGATGGCTGCTGTCCTGGCGCTGCTAATAATAGCATCAGAACAGATTTCCCTTTGCTCCACAGCTCAGTTGTGTGTGTATATATTTGCTTTCAGGTTGCCTGTCAATTTATGGAAACCCAATGAATTTCATATGGTTTTTAGACAAGGAATCCTCAGAGGTGGCTTTTCTAGTTCCTTCCTCTGAAATACATCTTATAGCACCTGATATTCACTGACAATCTCTTTTTCAGGTACTACTGTATATACTCGAGTATAAGACTAGTTTTTCAGCCCCTTTTTTAGACTGAAAAAAATTCCCTTGGCTTACACTCGAGTCAAGGTTATTTATTATTTTACTCTGCTATTAGTATTATTTTTATTACATATATTATTTTACTCTATTATTATTATTACATTTACATTATTTTACTCTATTATTACTTTTATTACATTTACATTATTTTACTGTATTATTATATTTATTGCCTTTATTATTTTACTCTATTATTGTTAGTACTACATTTATCACTTTATTATTATTACTACTAGCCGTCCCCTGCCATGCGTTGCTGTGGCCCACATGGGGATTCTGTGTGGGAGGTTTGGCCCAATTCTATCATTGGAGGGGTTCTGAATGCTCTTTGATTGTAGGTGAACTATAAATCCTAGCAACTACAACTCCCAAAAGTCAAGATTCCATTTTCCCCAAACACCACCAGTGTTCACATTTGGGCATATTGAGTATTTGTGTAGAGTTTGGTCCAGATCCATCATTGTTTGAGTCCACGGTGATCTCTGGATGTAGGTGAACTACAAGTCCAAAAGCAAAGGACACAGCCCACCAAACCCTTCCAGTATTTTCTGTTGGTCATGGGAGAACTGTGTGCCAAGTTTGCTTTAATTCCATTGTTGGTGGGGTTCAGAATGCCCTTTTCTTGTAGATGAACTATACATCCCAGCAACTACAACTCCCAAATGACAAAATCAATTTTTTTGAGTGAAGGACATACATTGGGTTGTTAGGTGTCTTGTGTCCAAATTTGGGGTCAATTCATCCAGTGGTTTTTGAGTTCTGTTAATCCCACAAACGGACATTTCATTTTTATTTATATAGATTATTATTAAATTACCATTATTTACTCGATTGTTATTTTTATTACGTTACTAGCCGACCCCTGCCACACGTTGCTGTGGCCCAGTCTGTGTATATGTGTTTTGCGTGTGTGTATATGAGTGTGTGTATGTTTGTGTATATGCGCATATATGTGTGTTTGCATATATATGTGGTTTGCACATGCGTTGTAATGTAATTTTTGTGGGGTTTTTGGCTTTTTAAGTCCCTTCTGCTGTGTTTTTCAGTGTTTTATGAGTGATGGTCACTCGTTGGCCTGATAGATGTCTTGTGTCCAAATTTGGTGTCAATTCGTCCAGTGGTTTTTGAGTTATGTTAATCCCACAAACAAACATTGCATTTTTATTTATATAGATTAAATTTATTTTTTATTCTATCATTACATTTACATTACATTGCATGCGTTGCAATGTAATTTTTGGGGGAGTGGCTTTTTAAGTCCCTTCTGCTGTGTTTTTCAGTGTTTTTATGAGTGATGGTCACTCGTTGGCCTGATAGGTATATGCTGTCCAAATTTGGTGTCAATTCGTCCAGTGGTTTTTGAGTTATGTTAATCCCACAAACAAACATTGCATTTTTATTTATATAGATTAAATTTATTTTTTATTCTATCATTACATTTACATTGAAGGAGGTTAGAATAATGGTTGAATCAGAGTTGGCCAGTCTTATCTTAAATTACAGTTTTGTGTAAATACTCAAAAACGTTTAACCTACTGACGATTACCAGTAGCAGCTACATTTCTCACCCTTGGCTTATACTCGAGTCAATATGTTTTTCCAGTTTTTTGTGGTAAAATTAGGTCCCTCGGCTTATATTCAGGACGGCTTATACTTGAGTATATACGGTAACTAGGGTTGAACTTGCTTAGCTTCCAAGATCAGACAGGATTTGGTGCTTTTAAGATATTTATGCAGTAGCTCTATTTCAAGATTAATTTCATTATAGAGAAGCTTGGCTGGAAGAAGAGACCATTAGAAACATGTCCTTTGCTACTGCAAGTAAGTTCCTAATCAATAAGGTTAGATAAAAACAAGCACAAGTGCCTGCTTCTCTTCAGGCAGTTCAAAAACCGAGAAATATAAACATTTCAGTGGAAATGTGAGAGAATAGAAAGAACTGCTCAGTGAGGATGTGACAAAATTGTTTTTTTTTTCTCTTTACACATGCAAAAGATCCATACTGTTAGTATACTATGATAATTTGGTATCTGTTACTGAAACAAGGGCAGGGGGTAATTTAGAATGATTACGATTCATTTATTTCTTAAAGCTGTTAACCCATATCTCCTAAAAAGATGAACAACTATTAATCACCCTTGAAATTAGCTTCTTGCCTTGGCAAGCTGTAACTTTTTCCATCTACGTGACAAATGGATCCTACGCTAAAGACTTAAGAGCTGTAACTGCAGCACACACCAGACCTAATGGTTCACACCTTGTGAAATCCACTATCAGGTCCACTGCATTTATGCATAAGTATATTATACTTTTATATCCAGTGGGCCCTTGGTATCTGCTGGAGTTTAGTTTCAGGACCCTTGTGGATACCCAAATTCATAGATGCTCAAGTTTTGCTATACATAGAATCATAGAATCAAAGAGTTGGAAGAGACCTCATGGGCCATCCAGTCCAACCCCTTTCTGCCAAGAAGCAGGAATATTGCATTCAAATCACCCCTGACAGATGGCCATCCAGCCTCTGTTTAAAAGCTTCCAAAGAAGGAGCCTCCACCACACTCCGGGGCAGAGAGTTCCACTGCTGAACGGCTCTCACAGTCAGGAAGTTCTTCCTCATATTCAGATGGAATCTCCTCTCTTGTAGTTTGAAGCCATTGTTTCGTGTCCTAGTCTGCAGGGAAGCATAAAACAAGCTTGCTCCTCCTCCCTGTGGCTTCCTCTAACATACTTATACATGGCTATCATATCTCCTCTCAGCCTTCTCTTCTTCAGGCTAAACATGCCCAGCTCCTTAAGCCGCTCCTCATAGGGCTTGTTCTCCAGACCCTTGATCATTTTAGTCACCCTCCTCTGGACACATTCCAGCTTGTAAATATCTCTCTTGAATTGTGGTGCCCAGAATTGGACACAATATTCCAGGTGTGGTCTAACCAAAGCGGAATAGAGGGGTAACATGACTTCCCTAGATCTAGATACTATGCTCCTATTGATGCAGGCCAAAACCCTATTGGCTTTTTTTGCCGCCACATCACATTGTTGGCTTATGTTTAACTTGTTGTCCACGAGGACTCCAAGATCTTTTTCACATGTACTGCTCTCAAGCCAGGCATCCCCCCATTTTGTATCTTTGCATTTCGTTTTTTCTGCCTAAGTGGAGTATCTTGCATTTGTCCCTGTTGAACATAATGACATAGTAGCAATAATAATAATAATAATAATAATAATAATTTAATTATTTTTAATTAGACATAATAAAAATAGTAATTATGTTCCTTATATAAAATGGTAAAAATAAGGTTAGCTTTTTTGGGAAGCTATCCAAAATATTTTCAAGCTATCCGAACTATTTTCAAGCTGTGGGTGGCTGAATCTGTGAATAAAGAACCTGTAGATTCCATATCCACAGATCCAACAGCAATTGTTTGATAGGATGTAGGAAGGAGAAAGCACATTGATGAGGTTTTCAAACATGCACTGTAGGTAAAGGTAAAGGTTTCCCCTGACATGAAGTCCAGTCGTGTTCAACTCTGGGGTGTGGTGCTCATCTCCATTTCCAAGCTGAAGAACTGGTATTGTCTGTAACCACCTCAAGGTCATGTAGCCAGCATGACTGCATGGAGCGTCATTACCTTCCCGCCGGAGCGGTACCTATTGATCTACTCACATTTGCATGTTTTTGAACTGCTAGGTTGGCAGAAGCTGGGGCTAACAGCACAAGCTCACGCCGCTCCCCAGATTTGAACCTGCGATCTTTCAGACAACAAGCTCAGCAGCTAAGTGCTTTAACCCACTGCGTCATAAGATGTAATATATGATTTAGGATAACAAACCAGTTACATGCCTGACTCCATGTAACTGGTTTACAGCCAGGTTTGATAGAGAGTTTTAAAAATATTATTGTCCATGGTGCATGCTGAAAAAATACAGAAGCCAAAATATACAATGATGATTTGGCACAAATACTGGTGGGGTTGAGGGGGATTGATTTTGTCATTTGAGAGTTGTAGTTGCTAGGATTTATAGTTCACCCACAATCAAAGAGCATTCTGAACTCCACCAATGACGGAATTGAGCCAAACTTGGCACACGGAACTCCCATGACCAACAGAAAATACTAGAAGGATTTTGTGGGCCTTGACCTTGAGTTTTGGAGTTGTAGTTCACCTACATCAAGACAGCACTTTGGACTCAAAAAATGATGGATCTGGACCAAACTTTGCACCAATATTCCATAGGCCCAAATATGGACACAGATAAAGTTTGGGGTAAATAGACCTTGACATGTGGGAGTTGTAGTTGCTGGGATTTATAGTTCACCTACAATCAAAGAGCATTCTGAACCCACCAATGATAAAATTGGGCTTAACTTCCCACTCAGAACAAAATTCTGTTTCCTGATGGTCTTTGGCGACCGCTCTGACACCCCCTCAGGACCCCCCCCCCGGCCCCTGACCCCCCAGGTTGAGAAATGCTGTTCTGGGTAATCAGGATCAGTAGCAAGTTTTTAAAATAATATTATTAACTCCACAGTGCATGCTGAAAATATACAGAGGCCAAAATATGTAATGCTGCAATAAATTCTAAGCATTCAGCAATACTGGCGTTTGCTTTTTGAATCATGATCTCAAATACGAAGAAGGCTAAATACATGTTGGACCAGTTTAAGAGGGTAAGGACATACCAGAGCTTTCCCAAAAACACAGAAATACCAAGGAAAGCCAAGCTGTCTCTTGCAGCAGTTATGATAGCAGTGTGCGAGCTCTGCAGATTATAAAGCTTGACAGAAGCAAGAAGCAGAAAGCAAGCGTAAGTACCACCCACACAAAGAGTCTGCTTGGTTTTTAATCACACTGCTACCTGCAAGAGAAAACTAGATGGAGTTTGCAAGCTACCAGAGGAGTGAGAATGACTTGCAGGATCAGCAAATGTGAGATAAATTTCAGTTTACCAAAGCCTGCATTAAGACACAACTGTTTGGCTCTATTTAACCTTAATGATGAAGATCTAGATACATTAAGTAGCTGGCCTCAAATCAACAAACAGTGAGATAATCTTTCAATAAATAAAAAGTATCTTGCATCTTAAATAGCATATGATTATGTAATATTCTATTTGCCATGGGCAGTTTGGAATGCCCTTCTGGTAAGCTCCAAGGGTCAAATCTGTTTGTGGCCCCTTCCACACAACTGAATAAAATCCCACATTATCTGCTTTGAACTGGAATATATTTTCATTCACTGGAACAAAATTGGCACAAATACTCAATATGCTGAATTTGAATACTGGTGAGTTGGGGGGAGGATTGATTTTGTCATTTAGGAGTTGTAGTTGCTTGAATTTATAGTTAACCTCCAATCAAAGAGCATTCTGAACTCAACCAATGACACAATTGAACCATACTTGGCACACAGAACTCTCACAACCAAAAGAAAATACTGGAATGGTTTGGTGGGCATTGACCTTGAGTTTTAGAGTTGTGGTTCACCTACATCCAGGCAGCACTGTGGACTCAAACAATGATCGATCTGGACCAAACTTGAGCATACTCAATATGCTCAAATGTGAAGACTGATGGAGTTTGGGGAAAAATAGCCCTTGACATTTGAGAGTTGTAGTTGCTGGGTTTTATAGTTCAATCACAGAGACCCTTGAACTCCACCAACAAAAGAATTGGGCCAAAATTCCCACACAGAACCCCCATGCCTTAAAGGAACTTGCTGGCGTGAACCACCCTCCCACCTTGCACACTCTCCCTCACCCGCATATGCACACCAAACTGCCATGCGCCGAGCATGCCTGCTCTCCCCTCTCCCCTTGGAGTCTCAGAAACAGCCCTCCCCTTGGCTGAGAGGCTGGTCAATCACAGCAGAGGAGGGCTTTTGATGGGGGACTTGCCACCTGTTTCCAAAAAGGAAGAGAATGACAGGTGGAGATATCTTAAGCCTTCTCTACCAAAGGGGTTTCTAAGACCATCAGAAATATATGATGGTCTTCGGAAATCCCTCTGAAACCCCCTCGTGACCCCCTTAGGGGTCCTAACCCTAACATCTAGAAAACCAAAGTGCTCTTCCAGCCATCACCGGCCGATCCCTCTCCAATGCCAGAAATACAGTACAGCTTAATGGTGTAACATTAGAAAATGTTGACCATTTCCACTACCTTGGCAGCCACCTCTCCACAAAAGTCAACATTGACACCAAAATACAACACCACCTGAGCTCTGCGAGTGCAGCATTTTTTCAAATGAAGCAGAGAGTGTTTGAGGATTGGGACATCCGTAGGGAGACCAAGGTGCTTGTTTATAAAGCTCAACCCTGCTATATGTTTGCAAGACGTGGACAGACGTCACATGCAACTCCTAGAATGATTCCATCAGCGTTGCCTCCGGAAAATCCTGCAAATCTCTTGGGAAGATAAATGGACAAATGTCAGCGTGCTGGAAGAAGCAAAGACCACCAGCACTGAAGCGATGGTCCTCTGCCATCAACTCTGCTGGACCGGCCATATTGTCCAGATGCCCGACTACCTTCTCCCAAAGCAATTGCTCTATTCCAAACTCAAAAACGGAAAACGGAATGTTGGAGGATAAGAAAAGAGATTTAAAAATGGGCTCAAAGCCAACCTCAAAAACTCTGGGATAGACACTGAGAACTGGGAAGCGCTGGCCCTTGAGCACTCCATTTGGCGGTCAGCAGTGACCAGCAGTGCTGCAGAATTTGAAGCGGCACGAATGGAGGGCAAAAGAGAGAAACGTGCCAAGAGGACGGCACGTCAAGCCAACCCCGACCGGGACCGCCTTCCACCTGGAAACTGATGCCCTCCCTGTGGGAGAAGATGCAGATCAAGAATAGGGCTCCACAGTCACCTACGGACCCACCACCAGGATATTACACTTGGAGGACCATCATCCTCGGACTATGAGGGATCACCTAAGTAAGAAAGTAAGGTCCTAACCCCCAGGTTGAGAAACGCTGTTCTGGGGTTAGATCGTGGTGTGGAAGGGCTCTGAGTTCCAGAAGCTAGTTTTAAACGCCTCCATGTGCATCTCTTTGCAATTCATATCTACAGCTCCATTCTTTTTTCCCTTTTTTGGCCCCTTAAAGCAGAAACTTTCAAAACTTTCAGTTGGGATATTCCCTCTAAATTCATGCCTAGGATACTTATTTTTAAAAGTAGACATTTCATGTCAGGAATATATAGACCTGGTTCACACATAATGCTAAACTAAACTTCGGTACAAATCATGTTGTTTTGACATTCTTGCAGGATCAGGTAAGCTGTGCGCCAGGTGGCAAAATGTTAAATAACTTGGTATAATGGAATTTGAAAGTCCATCAGCAATTTCCAATAAAATTAAACAGTGTCGGCAGTCCCTGGACACTTTACGTTTTGAGTGACATCTTGTTGGCAATGCCTGAGCCAGTGGTTTTGATTAAATGCTACAGAAAACACCTGTTGCTTATGTAGGTGATGAACTCCAGTTGGCAAGGAACAGAGGAAGATGTTTTCAGTGTACAACTGTTCCTGTATTCTGTGTGCAAAAATGGTGTATGTCTACAAAAATAAATAATTTGCTATTTTTTTAATCTGAGAGGACACTTTTCTAAGAATTTCTAGGTCTTCCAGCATTACGGTTAATGTGTGCTGACTATGGAACTGCTTTAGAGCAGTGGTCCCCAACTTATGGTCCGTGAACCACCAGAGCTCCACAAGAACTAAAATAAGGTCCATGGCCTCACCATTACTACACCGCTGCAACAAGAGCGACTGGTCTTGTGAAACCCTCTTCTAGCGCCAAGGCTTATTAAATACCTGGAATATTGTGTCCAATTCTGGGCACCACAATTCAAGAGAGGTGTTGACAAGCTAGAATGTGTTCAGAGGAGGGCGACTAAAATGATCAAGGGTCTGGAGAACAAGCCCTATGAGGAGCAGCTTAAAGTGCTGGGAATGTTTAGCCTGAAGAAGAGAAGGTTGAGAGGAGACATGACAGCCATGTGTAAATATTTGAGGGGGAGTCATAGGGAGGAGGGAGCAAGCTTTTTTTCTGCTGCCCTGGAAACTAGGACACAATGGAACAATGGCTTCAAACTACACGAAAGGAGATTCCATCTGAACATTAGGAAGAACTTCCTGACTGTGAGATCTGTTCAGCAGTGGAACTCTCTGCCCCAGAGTGTGGTGGAGGCTCCTTCTTTGGAAGCTTTTAAACAGAGGCTGGATGGCCATCTGTCAGGGATGCTTGAATGCAATTTTCCTGCTTCCTGGCAGGGAGTTGGACTGGATGGCCCATGAGGTCTCTTCCAACTCTATGATTCTGTGAGTGAGCAGATGGCAACTACTGGATGGTATATGTTCTGTATCTGAAGCTAGAATTGATGTGGTCTATCCAATACAATTTTTTTGTATCAGCATCCCAAATAATCAAAACAAATCTAAAATTGACAAAAAACTGATTCGTAACCCTTTTGGTACTAATGTTGGAGAGTGGTACCTGGACAAAGTGGTCCCTGGTTAAAGTGGTAAAAAAAAAAGGTTGGGAACCACTTATTTAGAGGATCTAGAGAGTTCTAGAAAGGTGTGCTCTGTAGAAATTTCGAGGACCTCCAATCTGACTGGAGGCAATTGACCATACAGTAACTATGGAGGATCCAGAGAATCGTACGAACATTTTAATCAAATCTATGAATAACTGTATCTGCAAAAGTCAAAACTGCAAAGGTAGAGCAAAGACGAGCTTAACAGACAACTCTAATGAGCTCTAATTTACGAGGGTTGAATGAAAAGTAATGCCTCCACCTTCGTTCCTTGAGTTTGGATGGGAATATTTTAATAAATCAAATGCAAAAATAATCCTTAGAATGTGCTCTTTAACTACCACTATACACTTTTCCACATAATCGCCGGACAATTGGATACATTTCTGCCAACAATGAACAAGTTTTCTGAAGCCGTAACAGAGGAAGATGATACTCTGTTTCCGCAACCCTTTGTGCACAGATCTTCTGATAGCCAAGCAAAGCAATAATATGACCCACACGTAATTGTGAAATTACAATTATGCTTGAAATTTCTCTCTGAGTGAAAGGACAAGCATCCTGAATCAATCTGTCAACCTTTTGCTTGTGAAACTTGGTGGTTGCTGTCACAGGACGTCCAACTCGTTTGTCACGCAAGTCAGATTTTCCCACCTCAACATCTTTAAACTTACTCCCCCAACAACGCACAGGACTCACATCAACACAATCACCATAAACAGCTTGCATTCTCTGATGAATACCCTTTGGGGTGACACCTTCTGCTGTCAATAATCCAATGACTGCACGTTGCTTAAGTTGCATTGACCGACTGTCTACGCAGGGCTCCATACTTTGCACTTTAACAACATAACCGTTCAATGCTAAAGCTTCCTGCCAAAATGGAACTGTAGAGGAGAGTCTACTGAACAAGCCAGTACCTGCTGCATATCAGTACTGCCATCCATTGAGGAGTTACGAAGGTGGAGGAATTACTTTTCATTCAACCCTTGTACAAGTAGCCAGAAATTTTAAACACTATGTTGTTTTGTACCATTATCAAGCAAACAAGGGAAGACCAAATCACCTTCCAATATTCCAAAAGCCCTTTATCTTCACCTTATTGAGATCAATTCTTTCAAACCAGACCAGTATGTTTAAGCAGCATGAGTCCAATAATAAACCATGTGCCTATACACTTCCATTAAAATTCTCCTTCTTTCACATGTCAAGCTTTAGTCACAATACCTTAGTTTCACAGACTAGTTTCCCTATCCAGGTGGCATTAAAAAAATACAGTTTAATAAACAAAGTTAGTTTGGCTGAATATCCCTGATACATAAATCTGTAATGCTCCAAAATCCAAAAATGGTCATGATGGTGGCTATGGTGACACTTGTGCTTTTTGATGGTTCTGTCTACACAAACTTTTGTTTCAGGGACAAAATTATTAAAATAATGTATATAAAATAACCTTCAAACTATTCACATACATTGTATATAATACATCAATGAATTTTGTGCTTAGGCTTGGGTCTCATCTCCAAGATATCTTTTTTTTATTCGGAATATGTCATCTTTATCATGATTGTGTCTATTGGAATTTTTATTTTATTTTATTATGTTATTATTATTTTAATGTCATTTTGATAATGTTGTTGTTGTCTGTTGTATATGCTTTGCTTTTATTGCTGTATTATGTTGTCCGGGCTTGGCCCCATGTAAACCGCTCCAAGTCCCCATCGGGGAGATGGTGGCGGGGTAGAAATAAAGTTGTTTATTATTATTATTATTATTATTATTATTATTATTATCATCATCATCTTACTAGACATCCCCTGCCACACATTGCTGTGGCCCACATGGGGGTTCTGTGTGGGAGGTTTGGCCCAATTCTATCGTTCGTGGGGTTCAGAATGCTCTGTGATTGTAGGTGAACTATAAAGCCCAGCAACTACAACTCCCAAATGTCAAGGTCTATTTTCCCCAAACTCCACCAGTGTTCACATTTGGGCATATTGAGTATTTGTGTAGAGTTTGGTCCAGATCCATTAGTGTTTGAGTCCACAGTGATCTCTGGATGTAGGCGAACTACAACTCCAAAACCAAAGGACACTGCCCACCAAACCCTTCCAGTATTTTCTGTTGGTCATGGGAGAACTGTGTGCCAAGTTTTGTTCAATTCCATCGTTGGTGGAGTTAAGAATGCTCTTTGATTGTAGGTGAAATATAAATCCCAACAACTACAACTCCCAAATGACAAAATCAATTTTTTTGAGTGAAGGGCATACTTTGGATTGTTAGGTGTCTTGTGTCCAAATTTGATATCAATTCGTCCAGTGGTTTTTGAGTTCTGTTAATCCCACAAACGAAAATTACATTTTTATTTATATAGATAATATAATATAATATATATGGAAATATTCCAAAAAATGTAGATGGCTGACAAACTTGCACTTTCTGAGCAACATCACTGGGAACTCCAGCTTACCCAGGAACATTTCCAACATTACCATATGATATTTTAATTTCCCAAATAGGTAGTGCTACAGATAGTATGATGTTACCACTTCACTCGGAAATTAATAGCTCCAAATTATCAGACATCAGCACTACCGGATCTGTTTAATTTAATTATTTTTGTTTTCTGCTGCCCTGGAGACAAGGATGCAGAACAATGGATTCAAAGTACATGAAAGACGCGGAACAATGGCTTCAAACTACAAGAGAGGAGATTCCATCTGAACATTAGGAAGAACTTCCTGACTGTGAGAGCCGTTCAGCAGTGGAACTCTCTGCCCCGGAGTGTGGTGGAGGCTCCTTCTTTGGAAGCTTTTAAGCAGAGGCTGGATGGCCATCTGTCAGGGGTGATTTGAATGCAATATTCCTGCTTCTTGGCAGGGGGTTGGACTGGATGGCCCATGAGGTCTCTTCCAACTCTTTGATTCTATGAAAGGAGATTCCACCTGAACATTAGGAAGAACTTCCTAACTGTGAGAGCTGTTCAGCAGTGGAACTCTCTGCCCCAGAGTGTGTTGGAGGCTCCTTCTTTGGAGTCTTTGAAACAGAGGCTTGATGACCATCTACTGAGGGTGCTTTGAATGCAATTTTCCTGCTTCTTGGCAGAATGGGGTTGGACTGGATGGTGCAAGAGGTCTCTTCCAACTCTAGGATTCCACTTATGAATTGAATATTTAAGATCGTGGGCTCAGGATGTAATTCAAATGTTTTAATCCTGAGACTTCAAGACCAACAGAAAACCAGGTCGCTTTGGAATAGAACAGCTTACTGCATTGGTACAATAAAAAAACCAAAGCACAAGCAAACAAAAGCAATATTATTGGAGGAGGAGGCATCACAACAATGAAAGACCTTGAAGTCTACCGTCATTTAGTGCTTGGCCGGAAGTAGATTATTGGAGCATTAAAATGATTACTCTCTCTTTAATCATGACTTTAAAGCAGACACTTTCTCATCCACAGCGTACATACACAGAGCACTTTTGTGCCAAACATGTTCTATGAAAGGGAGTCCCTTTCTAGTCTCTCTCTTTCAATCCTTCATTTTATGGCCTGTTTTGGCACTACTAGTGAATCAGTATGAAAAGAAATGTAGCTCATTCACAAACGAATCCATTCCTTTTGATTTGATCAAAATTCGGAGAAAAGTAGACCAAAATTGTCATCTACTGTCGACCACAAATTACTGAATGGAGACTTGAATTTCTCTGTGTTGGAAGAACTACTATGGTTTCTGCAAATGTCACAACCAGCAATGGCCATGCAGTGCTTTTAGACACCAGTAAAGCTGCATAGCAGCAGAAAAGAGAAATACTACAGAATCCTATACTTTCCATTAGACTGACTAGACTACTTTTAAAAAATGTAAGATAATTTTACACATAAACGTCTGTCAACATGCCCCGGAGGTTCTTGTTATAGATATAATATTCATCATAATGTAGCAGAAATAACCAAAAAGGCTTGCATTACCCTGTCATAAAGATTAACATGTACAACATATTTTCCCAAATTATAAATATCAGTATTTTATAAGTAAATAAGCTAATAAACTACAGGGCAGGAGGAGAGAGCATTTTGTGAGCTGTCAGATCTCTCTCTCTCTCCCTTCCAGTTTTATTTTGAGCCAATATTTACATTCCATTCAATGGCGTTCAATGACAAAGCTCATCAATGACTGAAAAAGTATTTGAGACAGCTGCAACTAAATATAATTTTATCAGAACACAGGACATGGCATTTCATACCATTATACATTATATTTAATTTGAATATATATATATCCAGAGAGAGAGAGAGAGAGAGAGAGAGACCAGTTCTCAATGTCATATCAGAGAACAGTGTTACTACATATTCTGTGGGAAGCTGGACTATTTCAGATAAGCATTTATCTCCCCACTTATCAATGGGCCTGGTGGTGCAGTGGGTTAAATCCTTGTGCCGGAAGGACTGAAGACAGACAGGTTGCAGGTTCGAATCTGGGGAGAGGCGGATAAGCTCCCTGTATCAGCTCCAGCTCCTCATGCGAGGACATGAGAGTAGCCTCCCACAAGGATGGAAAAACATCAAACATCCGGGCGTCCCCTGGACAACGTCCTTGCATATGGCCAATTCTCTCACACCAGAAGCGACTTGCAGTTTCTCAGGTCGCTCCTGACACGACAAAAAAAATGGGCCTGAAGTCATTACTGGAGCCCCCGGTGGTGCAATGGGTTAAACCCTTGTGATGTCAGGACTATTGACAGATAGGTCAGCGGTTTGAATCTGGGGAGAGCCGGTTGAGCTCCCTCTGTCAGCTTCAGCTCCCCATGCGGGGACATGAGAGAAGCCTCCCACAAGGATGATAAAAACATCAAATCATCCAGGCGTCCCCTGGGCAACGTCCTTGCAGACGGCCAATTCTCTCACACCAGAAGCGACTTGCAGTTTCTCATTTTAATGCTCCTGACACGACCAAAAAAAAAGGGGGGGGGGGGCTAAAGTCATTACTGGAGCCCTCAGTGGTGCAATGGGTTAAACCCTTGTGCTGGCAGGACTACTGACCGATAGGTCAGCGGTTCGAATCTGGGGAGAGCCGGGCATCCCCTGGGCAACATCCTTGCAGACGGCCAATCCTCTCACACCAGAAGTGACTTGCAGTTTCTCCTGACATGAAAAAAGTCATTACTGCACTGGGGGGGGGGGGAAATGGGGGACAAAAACACACACATAATTACATCAGGAAAACATAAAAGGAGGCAAGGCCAATGCTGGTATTTCATCCGAGCAACTAAACAACCCAACCTAATCTAGGTTGTATCCACACTGCAGAATCACCCCAGTTTGACACCACATTGTTTGCCATGGGAATCTGGGGGTTGTAGTTTTGTGAGATATTTGCCCTTCCCTGTCAGAGAAGGTGCTACAACAAACGACAAATCCCGATATTACACAGGATGGAGCTAGGGCAGTCAAAGTACAATAATTCTACAGTGTGGATGGAAAACCAGACAGCAGTGACTTGCCACCAGCTCTGTCCTGGTATTTCAACACGCCTCTAGCAACACACTTGAGAAGCTAGACTGCCTACAGCCCCCATCTATAAATAATCACTGCACAAGGAAGGCCCAGCACACTGTTTCAGTCTTCATGAATAATTGCATTTTTCCCTACCTAAAGATAGGTTATCTTCACTACAAGGAAGGCACGGGCGAGAGGTATAGGCCAAGCCAACAGCCACTTGATCTCCTATGTTATGAGAAGCTTTGCTGCCTGATTTCTACAAGATCTATCTCAAAACATACCAACGAAAGAGGCCAGGCCATGTATGTACATATGTTTAGTCAATGGTCAACTTTATTGCCCACCCAACACCCTCAATTATTCACTCAAAACCCCGCTGGGACACTATAGGAAATTCCTATGCATTTATTAGTAATCTTTAACCCTCAGCCAGTTCCCCAGCAACTCAGCGAGATAAAGAGAGATAAAGGAAACCACAGACATTAATCTATCCCAAAAGACAAACAGAGATAAGCAGCATATACACAGTACCAAATACATTACATTGTGAGCCTCTTTGGGATCAACTACACAACCCAGCACAGGAATTATATATACACAAATCGTATGTACTTCTGTAGTTTTGTACTTAATATATACATCTATAGAGAACCATAAAAGCAAGACCTATATGCCTACAGAACACTGTCGACGCTTCTTGTCTCCCAGAATTGATTTCTATTCAGAATTGCAAAAATAATCAAATTAAGCTTGTGCTTATGTGTACACCTGCATTAATGTATGTACAACATGTATGATATATACAACCCTATATGATCTTTAAAATTTTTCAACTTTTAAGCAAATTATACAGCAAGTAGAGACCAAGAAAAAATGAAACTGCTTAAATAGAGGGAGAAAAACTAGAAAAACAAACATCCCCACCCCCAAAAAAACCCCCAACAAGACAAGAGTCTATGCATCTGTCATATCTATCTATCTCAAGCCAAGGGGGTGCTGTAGTGTTATTTGACTTTTTAAAAATGTTTTAAATGCTTTATGGGATTTTAACTGACTGGTTTGCTTAAATCTATTTTAATATGTGTATGTTGTGAATTTTAAACCACACTGTTTCTTCAGGTTGGGAGTGGCTTTGTATCTCTATCGAGATAAAAGTGCTGATATGTATATATATATATAATAGCAATGGCACAAGTACCATCAGCACCAGTATGTCTAAATGTATGTGTGTATATACATACATTATATGTATGTGTGTATATACATATAAATATACATACACATACAGAGAGAGAGAGAGAGAGACAAATAAATAATAATAATGGAATCAGTACCAGTATATCTAATATGTTCAAATGTACACACACAAATAAATAAATACTTAATAATAATGGCATCAGTACCACTATATCTGATATGTGAATATATATATATATATATATATATACATACATACACACACACACAAATACAAATAATAATAATAATGGCATCAGCACCAGTATATCTGATATGTGAATATATGTATATATATACACACATACACACACGAACAGAAATAAATAATAGCATCAGTACTAGTATATCTGATATAAGAATATATATATACACACACACACATACACACAAAAACAGAAATAATAGCATCAATACTAGTATATCTGATATGTGAATATATATATATATATATACACACACACAATAATAATAATAATAATAATAATAATAATAATAATGGAATCAGTACTAGTATATCTGATATAAGAATATATATAGATAGTTATGGATGGATAGATAATACACACACAAACAGAAATAAATAATAATGGCATCCGTACCAGTACATCTGATATGTGAATATATGTATATATATGTATATATATATATACACACACACAAACAGAAATCAATAATAATGGAATCAGTACCATATATATGCAGACACACACAAATAAATAATTATAATGACATCAGTACCAGTGTATCTGATATGTGAATACACACACACACACAGAAATCTATATATATAATAAAGAAGAGTGTTTGTATCGGAATTGTGGAGGGCGGTGTATGTGCCAGCGTTCTGATTGGCTGCCGCTGTGGTGCTATTTGCATATGGTCTCTGATTGGCCAGCTTCAATAGGAGCCCCTGGTGGAGAAGAGGGTTCATGGCAGAAACGGGGCATGACAGAAGGAAATTTGCATATGGTCTCTGATTGGCCAGCCTCAAATCCAACATTCCGAGATGAGAAAGAGAGGAAAGGAAAGGCCGGGGGCTGGGTCAGAACACTCCCAATACAGACCGAAATAGGCACACAGAGCCCCCATCACCCACTCTACATCCTACTGCAGTTTGGAGGAGTATGAACGATGGATGATGGGGCTTGCAGTACCACCACTCACATTCTGAGACCGCTGTTAACCTTATCCAATGACTGATCAGGACCAAACTTCGCACAGAGACCTCTCATGGCCCACTTTACGTCCTGGTGTGGTTTGGCCGGGAATGGACCGTGGATTATGGGACTTGCAGTACCATTGCTCAGTTCTTCAGACCACTGCAACCCTCATCCAATTACCAAAAAATACCAAACTTGGCACACTGAGTCTCCATGACGCACTCTACATCCAAGTGCAGTTTGAAGGAAGATGCACCATGGACGATGGGACTTCCAATACCTGCACTCCCTTCATAAGACCATTACAACCGCCAACGATGATGGATCAGGACCACAATTTACACAGAGAGCCCGCATAATCCACTCTACATCCTGGTGCGGTTTGGAAGAATTTGAAAATGGATGATGGGACTTGCAGTCACTTCACTCACTTCCTGAGACCACTGAGATCCTTGCCAATGACTGATCAAGACCAAACTTGGCACACAGAGTCCCCATGACCCACTCTACATCCTGGTGCACTTTTGAGGAGGACAGACCATGGATGATGGGACTTGAAGTACCACCACTCCCTTCCCAAGACAGCTGCAACCCTCATCTAATGTCTGATCAAGATCAAACTTGGCACACAGAGCCCCCATGACCCACTCTGCATCCTGCTGCAGTTTGAAGGAGGATCGACTTTGGATGATGGGACTTACAGTACCATCACTCACATTCTGAGACCGCTGTTAACCTCATCCAATGTCTGATCAGGACCAAACTTGCCACATAGACCTCTCATGACCCACTTTACCTCCTGGTGTGTGTTTGGCTGGGGATAGACCATGGATTATGAGACTTGCAGTACTTTTGCGCAATTCCTGAGACCACTGCAACGCTCATCCAATTACCGATAAAGACCAAACTTGGCACACTGAGTCTCCATGACGCACTCTACATCCAGGTGCAGTTTGAAGGAGGGTGCACCATGGACGATGGGACTTGCAATACCTGCACTCCCTTCCTAAGACCATTACAACTGACAACAATGATGGATCAGGACCACAATTTACACAGAGACCCAGCATGACCCACTCTACATCCTGGTGCGGTTTGGAAGAATTTGACAATGGATGATGGGACTTGCAGTACCTTCACTCACTTACTGACACCACTGCCACCCTCATCTAATGACTGATAAAGACCAAACTTGGCACACAGAGCCCCCATGACCCACTCTATATCCTGCTGCTGTTTGTAGGAGGATGGCCCATGGATGATGGGACTTCAGGTACCTTCACTCACTTCCTGAAAATAATGCAGCCATTATCCAAAGACCAATAAAGTCCAAACTTGGCATACAGAACCGCCATTACCCACTTTCTCTAATAACCCGGGCAACGCCGGGTCCCCAAGCTAGTAAATAATAATAATGGCATCAGCACCTCTCTCTCTCTCTCTATATATATATATAGGCAGACACCAGACACACACAAATAAATAATAATAATAATGGAATCAGTACCAGTGTATCTGATATGTGAATACACACACACACACACACACAAACAGAAATAAGTAATAACAATGGCACCAGTACCCCCCCCCCACACACACACACACACAAACAAATAAATAATAATTATAATGGCATCAGTACCAGTGTATCTGATATGAATATATATACACACACACAAATAAATAATAATAATAATAATAATAATAATAATAATAATGGCATCAGTACCAGTGTATCTGATATGTTATACACACACACACACACAGAAATAAGTAATAGCAATGGTACCAGTACCATATATATATATATATACACACACACACACAAATAAATAATAATAATAATGGCATCAGTACCAGTGTATCTGGTATGTGAATATATATACACACACAAATAAATAGTAATAATGGCATCTGTACTGGTATATCTGATATGTGAATATATATATATATATATATATATACACACACATATTATACACACACACACAGAAATAAGTAATAACAATGGCACCAGTACCACACACACATATACACACACACACACACACACACACAAATAATAATAATAATGGCATCAGTACCAGTATATCTGATATGTGAATATATACACACACACACACAAACAGAAATAAGTAATAACAATGGCACCAGTACCATATATATATATATATATATATACACACACACAAATGAATAATAATAATGGCATCAGTACCAGTATATCTGATATGTCCACATTATATAATGCACACAAGGATGAGTTTGCAAGCATGACACATATTGCTGTTTAAACTGTGAGCTTCCTGGGGCAAAGTGGGTGCAAATGTATCACAACAATAATAATGATAACAACAACAATAACAACAACAAAACAACAATTCAGACATATTAATTGCCCCAGTCAGCCTTTTTTTTAAAGGGGGGGGGGGGGGAGAGAGAATTCCCAGAGAGGGATTTGGAAAACCTAATGTCATTGGCATCATTCTCACAATGACATCCCACACTCCCCCCCCCCCCTCTATTCTGTATTGGTTTGGCCCAGATCGGCCTTTCTGAAGGGAGAGGCCGAGCTGGGCCAAACCAACTCAGAGTAAAAAAGGGGGGGGATGATGATGAGGGTTTGCCTTGGTCCAAACCATCCTCCTCACCGTGAAGGGGGTGTCCTCGACGCTGCCCACCGAGTAGCAGTTGTCTCCCGGGTTGACGGCCCCGGTGAGCACCTGGTGCAGATGCATGGCGGCCTCCTTCCTCCTCCTCCGCCGCCGCCTCCCTCCCTCTCTCTCGCCTGACGGAAGAGGGGAACCTCTTCGGCTGGGCTCGCTCTCGCCCTCTCTCTCTTACGTGCGCGCTCCCGACACCGGCGCCGCCTCAGCGGCAATTGGGAGCGAAAGGGCGAAGTGCGCATGCGCGCGCCAGGGAAATAGAGCCCGGCTATGTAGTAGAGTCCATGCTAGGTGGAGAGAAAGAGAGGAGTCTGGCCGCAGCAGGTGCGCATGCGCAGAAGAGCTCCTCCAGCCAGGGGAGTTCAGGGGACACATTGCTATTATCATTTTATGGACATATTATATTATGGAAATATTATAGGGCATCCTGGAGGTTGTAGCCTATGAGATATACTGCAGCTTCATGGCTACTCATAGAATCATAGAATCCTAGAGTTGGAGGAGACCTCATGGGCCATCCAGTCCAACCCCATTCGGCTAAGAAGCAGGAATATTGAATTCAAATCACCCCTGACAGATGGCCATCCAGCCTCTGCTTAAAAGCTTCCAAAGAAGGAGCCTCCACCACACTCCGGGGCAGAGAGTTCCACTGCTGAACGGCTCTCACAGTCAGGAAGTTCTTCCTCATGTTCAGATGGAATCTCCTCTCTTGTAGTTTGAAGCCATTGTTCCACGTCCTAGTCTCCAAGGAAGCAGAAAACAAGCTTGCTCCCTCTTCCCTGTGGCTTCCTCTCACATATTTATACATGGCTATCATATCTCCTCTCAGCCTTCTCTTCTTCAGGCTAAACATGCCCAGTTCCCTAAGCCACTCCTCATAGGGCTTGTTCTCCAGACTCTTGATCATTTTAGTCGCCCTCCTCTGGACACATTCCAGCTTGTCAATATCTCTCTTGAATTGTGGTGCCCAGAATTGGACACAATATTCCAGGTGTGGTCTAACCAAAGCAGAATAGAGGGGTAGCATTACTTCGCTAGATCTAGACACTATGCTCCTATTGATGCAGGCCAAAATCCCATTGGCTTTTTTTGCCGCCACATCACATTGTTGGCTCATATTTAACTTGTTGTCCACGAGGACTCCAAGATCTTTTTCACACGTACTGCTCTCGAGCCAGGTGTCCCCCATTCTGTATCTTTGCATTTCATTTTTTCTGCCAAAGTGGAGTATCTTGCATTTGTCACTGTTGAACTTCATTTTGTTAGTTTTGGCCCATCTCTCTAATCTGTCAAGATCGTTTTGAATTCTGAGCCTGTCCTCTGGACTATTGGCTATCCCTCCCAATTTGGTGTCGTCTGCAAACTTGATGATCATGCCTTGATGATCATTCAATGCTATTATTCACAATGCTGGACCACTCTTCACAACTACCATGCCAGGCTACACAGAGAAGCCATTGAAATCAACAATAATCATAATAATATAATCTATATAAATAAAAATGTAATGTTCGTTTGTGGGATTAACAGAACTCAAAACCCCCCTGGGGCAATTGGCACCAAATTTGGACACAAGACACCTAACAACCCAATGTATGTTCTCCACTCCTCCTCTCCCTCACTCCCTTCCCTTCTTTTCTCCCCCCTTTTCTTCCTTCCTTCCCTTCCTTTGCTTCCCCCCCCTTCCTTCCCTTCCTGTCCCTCCCTCCTTCCTTTCCTTCTTTCCCTCCTTCCCTTCCATCCTGTCCCTCCTTCCTTCTTCCTTTCCTTTCCTTCTTTTCCTTCCACCTTCCCACCTTTCCTTTCCTCCTCCTTTCCCTTTCTTCATTTCCTTCCCCTTCATTTCCTTCCCTCCCTCCTTTCTTCACCCACTCCTTCCTTTCCCTTCTTCCTTCCTTCCTCCCTCCCTTTCCTCCTCCTTTCCCTTTCTTCATTTCCTTCCCCTTCATTTCCTTCCCTCCCTCCTTTCTTCACCCACTCCTTCCTTTCCCTTCTTCCTTCCTTCCTTCCTTCCTCCCTTCCTTTCCTCCTCCTTTCCCTTTCTTCATTTCCTTCCCCTTCATTTCCTTCCCTCCCTCCTTTCTTCACCCACTCCTTCCTTTCCCTTCTTCCTTCCTTCCTTCCTTCCTTCATCCCTCCCTTTCCTCCTCCTTTCCCTTTCTTCATTTCCTTCCCCTTCATTTCCTTCCCTCCCTCCTTTCTTCACCCACTCCTTCCTTTCCCTTCTTTCTTCCTTCCTTCCTTCCTCCCTTCCTTTCCTCCTCCTTTCCCTTTCTTCATTTCCTTCCCCTTCATTTCCTTCCCTCCCTCCTTTCTTCACCCACTCCTTCCTTTCCCTTCTTCCTTCCTTCCTCCCTCCCTCCCTTTCCTCCTCCTTTCCCTTTCTTCATTTCCTTCCCCTTCATTTCCTTCCCTCCCTCCTTTCTTCACCCACTCCTTCCTTTCCCTTCTTCCTTCCTTCCTTCCTTCCTTCCTTCCTGTCCCTCCTTCTTTCCTTTCCTTCCTTCCCTTCTTTCCCTCTTCCCTTCCCCCCTTTTCCTTCCTTCCTTCCTTCCTTCCTTCCTTCTTCCTTTCCTTCTTTCTATGTAAGATAAAAATACAATATTTTATATATTGTTATATACATTACTATATAATATTTTACTATTATATATTACTATATAATACAAATTAAATAGACTTACAGAATAGAATTGGAAGGGACTGTCAAGAAGTAATGAGAGAAGGAGGGAAAGAGGGAAGGAATGAAGGAGGGAAAGGGGAAGGAGGGAGGAAAAGAAGGAAGGAAAGAAAGAAAGAAAGAAAGAAAGGGAGAGAAACAAGGAAGGAGAGAAGGAAATAAAAAAGGGAAAGGGAAAGAAGGGAGGATGTAACCAAAGAGCAAAGAAATTGAAGAAAGAAACAGGTAGAGATGGAAGAAAGAAGAAGATATATAGGAAGAAAGAAGTAGAGGAAAGGAAGGAGAGAAAGAGGGAGGGAAGGTTGGCCACAGCAATGTGTGGAGGGTACAGCTAGTCTATATAAATAAAAATGTAATGTTCGTTTGTGGGATTAACGGAACTCAAAACCCACTGGGTGAATTGACACCAAATTTGGACACAAGACAGCTACTAACGCAAGGAGTGACCATCACAATTTTTTTTATTTTGTCACTTGGGCGTTGTAGTTGCTGGGATTTATAGTTCCCCTACAATCAAAGAGCATTCTGAACCCCACACAATGATAGAATTGAACCAGACTTGGCACACAGGACTCCCATGACCAACAGAAAACACTAGAAGGGTTTTGTGGGCATTGACCTTGAGTTTGGGAGTTGTAGTTCATCTACACCCAGAGAGCACTATAGACTCAAACAATGATGGATCTGGACCAAACTTGGCATGAATAATCAATATGCCCAAATGTGAACACAGATGGAGGTTGGGGGAAGTAAACCTTGACATGTGGGAGTTGTCGTTACTGGGATTTATAGTACACCTAAAATCTGAACTCCACCAATGACAAAATTGGGTCAAATTTCCCACACAGAACCCCCCTGACCAACAGAAAATACCTAAGGCCATCCAATCCAACTCCCTTCACCAGGGCAAGAAAACGTAATCAAAGCCCTCCTGACAAAGAGCCATCCAGCCATAGATATAGATAGATATATATGATTCACACACACATATTTTTAGGTGTGAGTTGTTACTGCCTGGGAGAACCTTTTGTTGAGAAGTGATTAGGTGTTCCTGATTGTTTCTTGTCTGGAGTTTTCCTGTGTTTGAGTTTAAAATTATAACAGTAAATAAAGTAAATAAATACTGGTAGCCAGATCTTGTTGATTTTGGGTAGGTTGGACCAGTTTTGGGAGAAGCGCTGAAGTCTAAGATTGTGATCCTTTGGTGTTAGGGTTGGAGCAAATGGAGCAAAGAGTTATAAATAATTCGCAAACATCTCACCTAAAAGAGATCATATTTTCCCATTTAGCAAAAGTTGCATTCCCCATCTCTCTCTTCCTTTTTGGCACATAAGCTTTCCATTAGTGAGAGTGCCATGGATTTAGTCAAATTTCCTTATACCTGTGGGTACCTTGGTGTCGAGCCCAGTCTTCTATTACTAAATGGTGCATACAGTCATAGGATTCTCATTCATGTGACAAGCAGAAGAGGTTCATCACTTGTGGAACTGGCAAACTCTCTATAAAAGCTCCTTGGGAACACCTTGTTGTCATGCAGAAGTCAAACAGAGTTTGGTGAAGCTACATTTTGTACTACAGCTCCCAGATTCCCCCAGATTCCCTGACTTGGGGCTGTAGTACAAATTTCCAAAAAAGTGTTAATTAGCCATGCTAAATGCTTTGCCTCCTGAATAGTAGCCAGGAGTTGGAACCGTTTAGATGAGGAAGTCATGGGGGATACATCTACATTGTACAATTAATGCAGTTTGGCACCAGTTTAACTGCCATGGCTCAATGCCGTGGAGTCCTGGAATGAGTAGTTAGGCGAGGCCCGGTCCTCTTTGGCAGACAAGGCAAAAAGACCAAGTAAGACTACAACTACCCAGGTGGCACAGTGGGTTAAACCACTGAGCTGCTGAACTTGCTGATGGAAATGTCTGTGGTTTGAAACTGGGGAGCGGAGTGAGCTCCTGCTGTTAGCCAAGCTTCTGCCAACCTAGCAGTTTGAAAACATGCAAATGTGAGTAGATCAATGGGTACAGTTTCAGCGGGAAGGTAACAGTGCTTCATGCATTCATGCCAGCCACATGACCTTGGAGGTGTCTATGGACAATGGCAGCTCTTCGTCTTAGAAATGGACATTAAACAAACAAACTGGCTACAGGTGGAGGAATACGAATAAAAGAGAAAAAAGAAAAATGATTTATTTATTGTATTGTCGAAGGCTTTCATGGCTGGAATCAGTGGGTTGTTGTAGGTTTTTTCTGGCTATATGGCCATGTTCTAGAGGCATTTCTCCTGATGTTTCGCCTGCATCTATGGCAAGCATCCTCACAGGTAGTGAGGTCTGTTGGAACTAGGAAAAAGGGTTTATATATCTATGGAATGACCAGGGTGGGACAAAGGACTCTTGTCTGCTGGAGCTAGGTGTGAATGTTATTTATTTATTTATTTATTTATTTTATTTTATTTACAGCATTTATATGCCACCCTTCTCACCCCGAAGGGGACTCAGAGTGGCTTACAATATATATATTCATACAATATATTATATTATTAGCTTAGTAAAATATCAGTATTATATATTACTATATTGCACTATACCATTATATTGTAATATCATTAGTAATATTACATGTAATGAAAATATATAACTATAATATTGTATTATTATTACTAGTATTACATTGTATTACATTATAATATTATAAATATTATATGTATATTAAGAATAATATATCAAGAATGGACAAAATGGACATAATGGTGGCTACAGTCTTTTTCTTGTGAACATTTTCTAATTCCCCCCACCCTACTTTTATTATCATTAGCTACTATTTGGAAGATCACGGTTGGGATAAATTCTAAATCGCAAAGGATGAGATGGAAGTCACAATTTTATTTTTTTATTTTTACTTCTCACTTTTTTCATTTTCACTTTTACAATTATTTTTATATATTTGTTTTCTTTTTTGCTATTATTCGGTTCTCCCAGTTTGTACCCACTTCCCTCTCTATCTTTTTTCCTACTTTCCTTTAATTAAATTGTTCCCACACTTTACTTGGAATATTAAACATTTTCCTTTATTCTTATTCCTTTATATGAAATAAAAATCTATTTAAAATAAAAGAAATGGAGATGAGCACCAACCCCCAGAGTCAGAGACGACTAGACTTAATATCATGGGAAAACTTTTACTTTTACCTCCATCTACTATCAAAACTATCAAAACTCTGAGGATGACCTGGGAAGGAATCCCACTGGAGCATTGCAGCGCACCCAAATACCTGGGAGTCACTCTGGACCGTGCTCTGACCTACAAGAAGCACTGCCTGAACATCAAGCGAAAAAAAAGTGGGTGCTAGAAACAATATCATATGAAAGCTGACTGGCACAACCTGGGGATCACAACCAGACACAGTGAAGACATCTGCCCGTGTGCTATGCTACTCTGCTGCTGAGTATGCATGCCCAGTGTGGAACACATCTCACCACACTAAACAGTGGATGTGGCTCTGAATGAGACATGCTGCATTATCACGGAGTGTCTGCACCCTACATCACTGGAGAAATTACACTGTTTAGCCAGGAAGTAACAGCTAATAGTGAAAGGACCAAGGCAGTGACATCTCCAGCTCATCCCTTGTTTGGGTATCAGCCAGCACATCAACGACTTAAATCAAGAAATAGTTTTCTAAGATCTACAGAGACACTCTCTGGAACACCTCAGCAAGCGAGAGTCCAAAAGTGGCAGGCTAAAACCCAGCACCTCAATCCGTGGGTGATACCAGATGAGAGACTCCCTCCTGGGCACACAGAAGACTGGGTGACTTGGAAGGTGCTGAACAGACTGTGCTCTGGCACCACAAGATGCAGAGTCAATCTTAAGAAATGGGGCCACAAAGTGGAATCCATGACATGCGAGTGTGGAGAAGAGCAAACCACTGGCCACCTGCTGTAATGCAACCTGAGCCCTGCAACATGCACGATGGAGGACCTTCTTGCGGCAACACCAGAGGCACTCCAAGTGGCCAGATACTGGTCAAAGGACATTTAATTAACTATCAAGTTTGCAAACTTTGTGTTTTTTTATCTGTTTGTTTTGTTCTGTTAGAAATGTAATACAACGGTCCGGTTGCCCCTGACACGATAAATAAATAAAATCAAAACTACAGAGTTGAGCCATAGCAGTTAAAGTGGTATCAAATGGCATTAATTCCAGTGTAAAAGCACCCAGAGCCATTGAGCACAGAACCATACCAAGTTAGAGTTATGACAATGCACTCCAGCCCAAGAATCAAAAGCCTCTGCTGAACTTGAGTCAGTTTGTTGTATTAGAGCTGTCCATGGTCCTGAAGTCTTTCTGCCGCCTATTTGATCCTCCATTGAGCTCCACTGTGCTCATGGTTTGTATTACAGCTGTGAACGCCTGCGCATGAAGAGACAGAGGAGGATATTTCTGGAAATGTTCTATCTCTGCCAAGGACAGGAAATTAACTCCCTGAATTTATTGGTTACTATGAAGCCGTGCATTTTGAATACTTGCAGTCTTTACTCTAGGCAAAGAAGGTAGAAGAAGTGCCCCGATAATCTCTGGACCTGTGGCCATGGAAGTTTCCTCTTCTCATGTCTTTTGGTGTTCTGGGTGGCTTTCTGGATGGACCCCAGGCAGCTCCCAGTGCTTGGGCAACCCTGGAATTAAACATCCATTAGCTGTTTTGAGACTTTGTCTTCCATTCAAGATAATATTGATAGAAGATTCTTTGAGATCTTCCCCATCTATATTGAAAGGGTAAGCTCTAAGTGTGTGAACATATTTGTATATGCATCATACCCATATCTAGCCTTTACACAACCAAACTGCAGAGAGTTCAAATAGTGGGATATTTAGATTAATTAGGATGGAATACAGTAGGTTTTGTTCTTACTAAATATGAAATCCTGACCTTTTAGATGCTCTCTAATGCAGGCATGGACAAATTGCAGCCCTCCAGGTGTTTTGCACTTCAACATTCACAATTTCTAACAGTGGTAGGACAGCATTTCTCAACCTGGGGATTGGGACCCCAGGGGAGGGACATGAGGGGGTGTCAGAGGGGTTGCCAAAGACCACCAGAAAACACAGTATTTTCTGTTGGTCATGGGGGTTCTGTGTGGAATGTTTGGCCCAATTCTATCGTTGGTGGGGTTCAGAATAATCTTTGATTGTAGGTGATCTATAAATCCCAGGAACTACAAGACCCAAATATCAAGGTCTATTTTCCCCCAAACTCTATCTGTGTTCACATTTGAGCATATGGAATATTCATGCCCAGTTTGGTCCAGATCCATCATTGTTTGAGTCCATGGTGCTCTCTGAATGTAGGTGAACTACAACACCAAAACTCAAGGTCAATGTCCAACAAGCCCTTCCAGTATTTTCTGTTGGCGATGGGAGTTCTGTGTGCCAAATTTGGTTCAATTCCATTGTTGGTGGAGTTCAGAATGCTCTTTGGTTGTAGGTAAACTATAAATCCCAGCAACTACAAGTCCCAAATATCAAGGTCTATTTCCCCCAAAATCCACCAGTGTTCACATTTAGGCATATTAAGTATCCATGCCAAGTTTGGTCCAGATCCATTACTGTTTGAGTCCACAGTGCGCTCTGGATGTAGGTGAACTACAACTCCCAAACTCAAGGTCAACTCAAGGTCAACCCTTCCAGTATTTTCTGTTGGTCATGGGAGTTCTGTGTGCTAAGCTTGGCTCAATTCCATCATTGGTGGAATTCAGGATGTGCTTTGATTGTAGATTAACTATAAATCCCAGTAACTACAACACCCAAATGACACAATCAACCCCTCCTCCCCAACCCCATCAGCATTCAAATTTGGGTATATCGGGTATTTGAGCCAAATTTGGTCCAGTGAATGACAATATATCCTGTCTATCAGATATTTACATTACAATTCATAACTGTAGCAAAATTACAGTTCTGAAGTAGCAACAAAAATAATGTTATGGTTGGGGGTCACCACAACATGAGGAACTGTATTGAGGGGTCGTGGCATTGGATTGAGAAACACTGTGATAGGCTGTTAGGAATTGTGGAAGTTAAAGTCCAAAACATTTGGAGGGCCAAAGTTTGCACATGCCTGCTAATGGGTGGACAACTGTAGAAAAGGCAAGGCCATCCTCCCCTATGCTTTTATTGGTCTGCACCAGCACACGTCCCATGACAATGATTTTCATCTATTTTCTTACCTGGAATGCTTTGCCTCTTTGAGGAATGAGGAGGGGCTTAGGTGTCACAGTTGATCCTCTGCAGTTAGAAAATTCAGACAAAGAGAATGAGAATTTGCTAATAATTTACAGCTCACGATGCTGGTGCTTCCTCTGAGTTGGAGCAGCTGGAGGTCAAGGCAGAGAGGGGTCCGATCCCTATTTGAGATCCCATTGCCATCAGCAAGAGAGATTGTCTACTTGGGCCTTGGGACAGTTGTCTATAAATCTCCCAGCTTCTCCTTGACAGCTTTGTTGCTTTCAGCCTTCCTTCTTGATGACTATCAGTGTTTTCTTGACCTTGGACTGGCTGAAATTCACAACTCTGTTTTATTTCTTGCTGGCTTTGTTTACCTGGACTATTGCATTGCTGAACAACCTTTGGACTGACTGGCATCAGCTCTATCTGTTCTCTGTTAGTCCTGCTGGATACTCTTTGACTGATTTGGGCTACAGCTAGAAATGCCAAGACAATGAAAGAAACACATTAAAATAACATGAATATGTACTGCAAACTACAGCAACATTTGCCTTGTTTGGGGGAGCATTTATTTATTTATTTCATATCAAAAGCATTGCATAAATTAGTATAAAACTGATAAAAATAGAAGGAGCGCAGGTGGCTAAAAAACGGGCAACAGCAACAGCATTGTCTGTAGCCTCCAAAAATTCTTCCTCCGAACATGAGGCAGGGCATAGTGGACAAGCATACATACATGCGAAGTGGTCTGTTCTGCTCCACAGTCACACAAGGTGTGGGATTCTTTTAGGTGGTGCCATTTTGCCAGGTTGTCTTTTGATCTGCCCACTCCACTTCTGGGTCTGTTCAGGGACTTCCAAGTCGCCCATTCTTGGTTTGCCTCTGGAGAAGACCCTTGTGGGGGGCCATCCAATTGGGATTTCTGGTCTAGTTGCCCAGAGGGGTACCCTTGCTGTTGTTGAACGGACGCCAAAAGAAGTGGTAGTTCTCGTAAAGCTTTTCCTTGAGTTGAGTCTACTGGGAGGAGGTTGGTAGCCATGTAGTGAATGGCTTTTGCAGTGTTTCTCTCAACCTTATTTCTCTCACATTTAGCAGCAACTTCCTGTCGCACATCGGGGGGGGGGGGCGGGGGGGGGGCAATGCCAGCTATCTTGTAGAGTTTATCAACAAGTGTAGGTTTAAGACATCCTGTGATTATTCTGCATGTTTCATTCAATGCTATGTTCACCTGCTTTGCATAGGCAGACCTATGCCAAACATGGCAGGGATACACGGCAGTTGAGTAAGACAAGGCTAGGGCTGATGTTCTTATTAATTTTGGGTCTGCACTCCATGTGCTGCCAGTAAGTTTCCATAGGATGTTAGTGCATGCAGCTACTTTGTGCTTTGGGGGAGCTCATAGATTGCCTTCATTTTAATGTGCAGCTTACCCTAATAAGGCTTTTGACACACAACTTTACGACACTGAATAAATAAAGCTTATATTAGGGACATTTATATAGACAACGTTACGATATACATGTTCACCTGTAGTTTTTGATAGTCTACTGATGTTTCCTTGTGGTCCAAAAATGATTAATCCCAAACATTTCCCCCTAGAGTCCTGAAAGGAGTTCTTAAATAATTTCTCCGTACACTTCTCAAACTGTTAGAGACTGGAAAGTAAGTGTATTCCGATTGGCAGGTTGGTCTGAGAAGTACAAATTGGAGTGACTTGTTTAATTGAAGACCTTTCTCTTCCGGCAGGCCTAGTAAAGGTAAAGGTTTCCCCCTGACATTAAGTGTGGTGTGGTGATCATCTGACATTAAGTGGGGTGTGGTGCTCACCTGACATTAAGTGTGGTGTGGTGATCATCTGACATTAAGTGGGGTGTGGTGCTCACCTGACATTAAGTGTGGTGTGGTGCTCATCTCCATTTCTAAGCTGAAGAGCTGGAGTTGTCCGTAGACACCTCCAAGGTCATGTGGGCAGTAAGACTGCATGGAGGACCGTTACCTTCCCACCCAATAGAGCAGTATCTATTGATCTACTTGAGAGAGCTGCTGCTGCCTTACCAAACTACAACTCACAGGAGGGGCGCAGAGTGAAACACCCTGATAACTTTGCTCCGTGAGCAGAGGCAGCTCTAGGTAATTTTCAACGGTAAGCAAACAGTATTTTGGTGCCCCCCCCCCCCCAACCAATCACTGATATATATTTTCTGTTCGTCGTGGGAGTTCTGTGAGCCATATTTGGTTCAATTCTATCATTGGTGAAGTTCAGAATGCTCTTTGATTGTAGGTGAACTATACATCCCAGTAACTACAACTCGCATATGTCAAGGTCTATTTTCCCCCAAGAGCGCCCCTGTGCAAAATCAACTATACTGCAAATGCTTACTTTGCGTAATGGGTTGAGCCACCCCTGTCCGTGGGTTACTTACTAAGAACTTCTAAAAATGAAAACTAAGAATCCTAAACAGCCTGAAGGTCGAAGCATGTTAACAAGATAATTTCCTGACTTCTTCGAAAGGGAGTGACAATTTATCTAAGCTAATTTGAAACCCTGAAGAACTCTCTTATCAGAAGACTCAGTGTTTCTCTTGAGTTGTTTTTCTATGGATATCTATTGCAAGGTAAAGGCTCCCCCCCCCCTTTCTTTAGTGGATGGTCCTTTCCTTCTACGAACAAGAAACACAGAGACAAAGACATTTTACTCTTTTATATTTTTACCCATATTTTATTATTATTTTGGTTGCAGTTTTTAATCACTGACAAAGCTTATTGGTTCTCTCTCTTTTAATTTGTAATGGGAAAAAGGAAGAGAGAACGAGACAAACAGAATGGCAAAGCAAGCAAATTGCTAAAGAATGGAGAAGTTTCTCCAAAGGAGGATTTTATATCTGACTTTTTTTTTTTTTTTTTGCAAAAATAAGTATGAGTTACTTCAAGACAACTCGACTGATAGCTGCCTTGGGGTGATAACTGAAGACAAGGGGAAAATAGACGCTGAAAATAGCATTGAGATTAATCCCATGGAGCATAAGGAGTCTATTGATCTACTCACATTTGCATGTTTACGAACTGCTAGGTTGGCAGAAGCTGTAGCTGACAGCGGCAGCTCACGCCGCTCCCCAGATTCGAACCTGTGAACTTTTGGTCAACAAGCTCAGCAGCTCAGTGGTTTAATCCACTGCGCCACCAGGCCCCCCAATTCTGGCAGACCTACCCAGTCCATTATTAACTATGAATTTTAAATTGTTCTGTGTATTTTTAATATGTGTGATAAGCATTTTAATATATGCACTTTACTGAATGTTTTTATGATGATGTGTTTAACTATGTTATGCTCCGCTGTGAGCCAGGAAGTGAGGCAGGTAGGATGTAAAATTATGCATTATTATATATTTATCATCATCATCATTATTATTATTTGATACACAACAAGATTAGTAAACAGCAAACAAGATCATTATGTTTGCTTTTGTATTGGATCACATGCCAGACACTTCCCAAGTGTCTAGGATTGTGTGATCTATCGACGAATAAAGTGCGCGGATTCAAGTAGGATGTCCTTTTGCAGCTGACAGATGGGAATTTTGTCAGCACTGATTGTTTTTAAGTGCAGGCCAAGGACAGTTTTATATTTTTGCTTCTTGGCTGCTGGAAGAAGGTCCTTCACATGGACACCTAAGGAATCATAGAATCATAGAGTTGGAAGAGACCTCATGGGCCATCCAGTCCAACCCCTTTCTGCCAAGAAGCAGGAAAATTGCATTCAAAGCACCCTCGACAGATGGCCACCCAGCCTCTGTTTAAAAGCTTCCAAAGAAGGAGCCTCTACCACACTCCGGGACAGAGAGTTTCACTGTTGAACGGCTCTCACCATCAGGAAGTTCTTCCAAATGTTCAGATGGAATCTCCTTTCTTGTAGTTTGAAGCCATTGTTTCGCGTCTTAGTCTCCAGGGCAGCAGAAAACAAGCTTGCGCCCTCCTCCCTGTGACTTCCCATCACATATTTATACATGGCTATCATGTCTCCTCTCAGCCTTCTCTTCTTCAGGGTAAACATGCCCAGCTCTTTAAGCCGCTACTCATAGGGTTTGTTTTCCACCTCCTTGATCATTTGAGTCGCCCTCCTCTGGACACATTCCAGCTTGTCAATATCTCTCTTGAATTGTGGTGCCCAGAATTGGAGACAGTGTGATTCCAGGTGTGGTCTAACCAAAGTGGAATAGAGTATGGTTAGTATGACTTCCCTAGATCTAGACACTAGACTCCTATTGATGCAGGCCAAAATCCCATTGGCTTTTTTTGCTGCTGCATCACATTGTTGGCTCATGTTTAACTTGTTCCCCACGAGGACTCCAAGATCTTTTTCACACATACTGCTCTTGAGCCAGGCATCATTGACTCATAGAATCCTAGAGTTGGAAGAGACCTCGTGGGCTATCTAGTCCAACCCCATTCTGCCAAGAAGCAGGAAAATTGCATTCAAAGCACTCCCGACAGATGGCCATCCAGCCTCTGTTTAAAAGCCTTCAAAGAAGGAGCCTCCACCACACTCCAGGGAAGTGAGTTCCACTGCTGAACAGCTCTCACAGTCAGGAAGTTCTTCCTAATGTTCAGATGGAATCTCCTTTCTTGTAGTTCGAACCCATCGTCCCCCATTCTGCATCTTTGTATTTCATTTTTTCTGCCTAAGTGGAGTATCTTGCATTTGTCACTGTTGAACTTCATTTTGTTACTTTTGGCCCATCTCTCTAATTTTTCAAAGGACATTGTGTGAGTCAAAGGACATTGTGTGAGTCATTTCAACTGTTCACATGACTGTATATATGTTGCTTTGCATAAAAAAGAGTAAACACCTTATTCTTTATGGATCATCTATGTGGCATATCTTTTCTCTAGCAAGAACGTTTGTGGATTGGTGAAGACATGAACTATGTGTGATTTTCATTCTGCCACGTACTTAACCTGTAATGATAGGTACAAGGATGCTACAAGAAACACTGTAGATAAATGACCATTTTGAACCCAAAGTCTTTCTATCTTCTAACTCAATATACTAACTCCTGATCAACATTTTCTAACGTTACACCATTAAGCTGTATTTCTGGCATTGGAGAGGGATTGGCCGGTGACTGCTGGACGAGCACTTTGATTTTCTTGATGTTCAATGACAGACTGAGCTTCTCGTATGCTTCTGCGAAGGTGTTTAGAGTGGCTTGTAGGTCTTCTTCTGAATATGCACAGCCGACTTTGTAATTAACATATTGGCAGCCACCTCACCACAAAAGTCAACATTGACACTGAAATACAACACTGATTGAGTTCTGCAAGTGCAGCTTTTTTCCGAATGAAGCACAGAGTGTTTGAGGACTGGGACATCCGTAGGGATACCAAGGTGATTGTGCTGGTGCGGCTGTACCAGGAGCTTCATACGTCCTATAGAAAAGTACAGCTGTTACAGGCCCAGCGCGCGACAGAACAGTGCTTGTATATAAAGCTATTGAATATCTACAGATATCATATGCAACTCCTGGAATGATTCCATCAACGCTGCCTCCAAAAATCCTGCAAATCTCTTGGAAAGGCAAGCGGACAAATGTCAGCATACTGGAAGAAGCAAAGACCACCAGCATTGAAGTGATGGTCCTCCGCCATCAACTCCGCTGGACCGGCCACGTTGTCCGGACGCCCGACCACAGTCTCCCAAGGCAGTTGCTCTACTCCAAACTCAAGAGCGGAAACAGAATGTTGGTGGGCAGGAAAAGAGATTTAAAGATGGGCTGAAAGGCATCCTTAAAAACTGTGGCATAGACACTGAGAACTGGGAAGCCCTGGCCCTTGAGCACTCCAGTTGGAGGTCAGCTGTGACCAGCAGTGCTGTAGAATTTGAAGAGACACGAATGGAAGGCGAAAGAGAGAAACATGCCAAGAGGAAGGCACATCAAGCCAACCCCAACTGGGACCACCTTCCACCTGGAAACCGATGCCCTCACTGCGGGGGAAGATGCAGATCAAGAATAGGGCTCCACAGTCACTTATGGACCCACCACCAGGACACCGATCTTGGAAGACAATCCTAATTGGAAATTAAGGGATCGCCTAAGTAAGTAAGTATACTAACTCCTTTAACCATTTTGTAGCAAGAGAATCAAGTCATACAAGCCCGAGGAGATAAATCTGAGGTGCCTATATTATGAACAAATTCCCTTTACTTTTTTGTAAAACAGTTTTGGTTTTTAAATGTAACCAATTAGATGAGTAAGTATACGAATTCGCAGCTGCATACAAGCGGGCCACATTCTGATCTCCTCTTTCAGCCCTACAAAATCTATTCCAACTTGTAATAGGATTATTCCACAATGATATGGATATAAAAGCAATGAACATCTAATCCCGTAGCACGTTTGAAGTTGTAAGGGCTGGCGAGGGTTGCTGTTGTCATTGTTTAGGAAAGAAAGGGAGGGAGGGAGGGAGGGGCAGAAAACGACAGATCAAAATGTTAATGCTTTGCTTTTTTAAAGAAAAATTGAGTAAATTTGGCAGGGCGAAAAGTCTGCATGCAAAGCAAGCTGTGCATCGGGGGAGCAGCTGCGTGACTTCATGCAAGCCCTGCTTGAATAAGGGAATTACTTGCAAAACTCTAAGCCTCAAGAGTTATGTCATCCGAAACAGACAGCAGGAAGTGACTTTGGGTCTTTTCACTTCCTGGAGGACAGCAGGAGCTATAAATACACCTTTGCAACAGCTTTCTTTTATCTCCTTAGGGACAGAAAATGCCTGTCTTTCAGTGATGAATGCTGCTGGTTCCTCCTCGCAGTAAAAGAAAGTTAACTCTTTCCCGTTTATAAGCCTCGCAAAACAAAACCTGTCCAAACCACAAAACATTCACAAAACAAATACAAACGTACTGGTAGAAATGCTGTGACCCTGGTATGTAAAACATTATTGCATCTAATAAATAATATATTTTTAAACCATTCTTCCTCACAAATCCACAGTGTTCACAACAAAAAGGAGGAGAAAACCCCATCAAATTAAAGTGATAAAACCATATTGTTGAGTGTGTCAATTTGCCTGCATGTTTAAATATAACAATAATCATAGAATTAAATACTGGCATAGAAACTGAGAACTGGGAAGCCCTGGCCCTTGAGTGCTCCAGCTGGAGGTCAGCTGTGACCAGCAGTGCTGTAGAATTTGAAGAGGCACGAATGGAGGGCGAAAGAGAGAAACGTGCCAAGAGGAAGGCACATCAAACCAACCTTGACCAGGATCGCCTTCCACCTCTTTGATTGTAGGTGAACTATAAATCCTGCTAACTACTATTCCCAAATGTCAAGGTCTATATTTCCCCAAACTTCATCTGTGTTCATATTTGGGCATTTTGAGTATTTGTGCCAAGTTTGGTCCAGATCCATCATTGTTTGAGTCCACAGTGCTCTCTGGATGTAGGTGAAATACAACTCCCAAACCCTTCTAGTGCCCACCAAACCCTTCTAGTGTTTTCTGTTGGTCATGGGAATCCTGTATGCCACGCTTGGTTCAATTCCATCATTGGTGGGTTTCAGAATGCTCTTTGATTGTAGGTGAAATACAAATCCCAACAACTACAACTCCGAAATGACAATATCAATTTTTTTTTTTAGTGAAAGACATACATTGGGTTGTTAGGCGTCTTGTGTCCAAATTTGGTGTCAATTTGTCTAGTGGTTTTTGAGTTATGTTAATCCCACAAACGAACATTACATTACGGATTTATTCTGCACACAATTTAAACATTTTTGCACAAAATCAGTATTAGTTGCACAGGAAATTCTTTGCAGAATTAGCTATTTTCTGTTCAAAATGTGTGGAAGCCCGACTGTATCGTGGGTTACCAATAAAAATATGGGAGTGCTCTGTGGAAGTGTCAGGTGAGTTTACCAGAGTGGGAAATGAAGTTTCCATTGACCCATAGAATAAGTCAGAGGGCTTGCTCAATGGTCTGATTTGGGACGATATCAGGAAGGAAGAACTGCAGTGAGAGCATGAATATATCTCTAGTTTCCACGTAAAGCGTCCTTGCTCCAAGGTCATTTCTGAGCAGGTTCAGCAAAATGGACTCTGAATTATGGAAGAAGGAGAAATCTTTTGTTTTCATCCCTTTAACAGAACCAGCCATTATGTGTTTTGCAATACCTACGCTGAATCATATCTGATATTTCTGCTTTTCTTCTCCCAGTGTTTAAATATAGCAACAGGGAGGAGGGTGTAGTGGTGCTAATAGAGTGTGGCTCATTCACATCCTGATCACAGCTTTAAGATTGCAATGGAGATGCATTTCAAAGGAGACGCCTTTGCACAGGATATGAAAAATGGAACCAATCTTCACTTGCTGGACTTGCTGTGTATAATAATAATAATAATAATAATAATACTTTATTTATACCCCGCTACCATCTCCCAAGGGACTCGGTGCGGCTTACATGAGGCCGAGCCCACAACACATCAATCACAAAGCAATAACAACAAATAATACAAAGCAATAAAATAAAACTCATAACAAAAAAGCAATAAACATTAACAATAACACAGCGACAGTTAAAACCTATGGCGGGGCCAGATGCAATGATTAAAATTTAAAGATAATGCCGAGCATGAACAGATGAATATGAACTAGGATAGAGTTTTCAGAGAGGGATGGGGCAGGCAGACATTCCTAAATCCATAGTAAAGTGCATTTAGAGGATATGATGCTGGGAGTTTCCTTATTCTGGAAAGGCACACTGGAACAACCACGTTTTCAGGCTCCTCTTAAAGACTGCCAGAACTGGGGCATGCCTGATGTCCTTGGAGAGTGAGTTCCATAGTCGAGGGGCCACCACCAAGAAGGCCCTCTCCCTCGTCCCCACCAATCGCGCCTGCGATGGAGGTGGGAGGCAAGCAGGCCTCTCCAGATGATCGAAGGGGTCGTGTGGGTTCGTACACAGAAATCTAATCACGTAGGTAGGAAGGTCCCAAACCATTCAGGGCTTTGTAGGTAAGAACCTGCAGCTTGAATTGGGACCGGAAAATGAATGGCAGCCAGTGGAGCTCCTTGAACAGAAGGATTGACCACTCCCTGTAAGGAGCACCAGTTAACAACCTGGCTGCTGCCCGTTGAACCAATTGAAATTTCTGGCCCGTTTTCAAGGGCAGCCCCACATAGAGTGCATTACACTAATCCAATCTGGAGGCGACTAAGGCGTGGACCACCCTGGCCAGATCAGCCTTTACGAGGTATGGTCGCAGTTGGCGCACAAGTCTTAATTGTGCAAAGGCCCTCCCGGTCACCACCGATGCCTGAGCCTCAAGCATAAGTGATGAGTCCAGGAGGACACCCAAACTGCAGACCTGTGACTTCAGGGGGAGTGCAACCTCGTCCAACACAGGTTGCCACCCTATACTCCGATCCGGTTTACGATTGACCAGGAGGAACTCTGTCTTGTCAGGATTAATCTTCAGCCTGTTTCTCCTCATCCAGACAGCCACAGCGGTCAGACACTTGTCCAGCACCCGAGGCGCTTCCTTGGAGTTGGGTGGAAAAGAGTAATAGATTTGCGCATCATCTGCATAGAGATGGCACCCAACTCCAAAACTCTGGATGACCTCACCCAGCAGTTTCATGTAGATGTAAAAAAGCATGGGAGACAGAATGGAACCTCGTGGAACCCCACTGGTCAAAAGCCAGGGGTTCGAGCAGGTGTCTCCCAGCTTCACCATCTGAGAGCGACCCTCCAGGAAGGACCGGAGCCATGACAAAGCCGTGCCTCTAAGGCCCATCCTGGAGAGTCATCCCAGAAGGATACCATGGTCGATGGCTGCTTGGTAATCTCTCCCCTGATGCCACTCTAAAGCCTAAATGAATGTTTCTAACCATATTTCGGACATTTCTGTTTTGCTTTTTATTAATGCTCTGCAAGGAAGCGCAGTTGTTGCTTTTGAACAAGGACTTAAGGATCAAGTGAGCCATTCTTGGTACTATCAAGTCTATACGTTGCTTTTCTTACCATGGTTAGGTGGATTGGCCAACCCATTGTGTGCAGCTAGTTAGTAGCCATCTGCATTAAATCACTACTGATCGAGAGGTCATGAGTTTGAAGCGAGTAAGCTCCCGACCATTAATAGTCTAGCTTGCTGCTGACCTATGCAGCCTGAAAGACAGTTGCATCTGTTAAGTAGGAAATTTATTTATTTATTTGCTGTATTTGTATACTGCCTTTCTCAGCCCATAGGCAACTCAAGGCAGTTAACAGGGTAAAATTCAATGCTTACAATATCATAAATACAATTGAAAACATAACAAATAATAAAAACTAAACAAATCAATAAAATATAAATTCATAGTGTCTCCTTGTTAAAAACGTTGTCCAGTCTCATTGTCTTCGTTCCATTTTTCTATGTCAGTTACTCTGCGTTTGGAAACGCTTGTTCAAAAAGCCACATCTTGACTTTTTTTCCAGAATGTTAAAAGGGAAGTGGCCAATCTAATATCTATAGGGAGGGCGTTCCACAGCCGAGCGGCCACCGCCGAGAAGGCTATGTCTCTCGTCTCCGCCAAACGTACTTGTGACAAAGGCGGTAATGAGAGCAGGGCCTTCCCAGATGATCTTAAGGTCCTAGATGGTTCATAAGGGGAGATGCGTTCGGACATGTAAGTTGGGCCAGAACTGCTTTATGCAGGGAGGATAATTTAACTAATTTTTTTTGTTGTGTCAGGAGTGACCCCTGGTGTGAGAGAATTGGCTGTCTGCAAGGACGTTGCCCAGGGGACGCCTGGATGATTTGATGTTTTTATCATCCTTGTGGGAGGCTTCTCCCATGTCCCCGCATGAGGAGCTGGAACTGATAGAGGGAGCTCATCTGCCTCTGCATCTTCACTGTGGGAGAAGATGCAGATCAAGAATAGGGCTCCACAGTCACCTACGGACCCACCGCCAGGACACTACACTTGGAGGACCATCATCTTCGGCCTACGAGGGATCGCCTAAGTAAGTAAGTAAGTTTGCCACTGCCTTTGCTATCTGATGGTACGCTTGCTGGTGGTCACAGGTAAGGGAACACTAAGGGAAGGTGTTCTGTCATAAGGTTCTGCTTCCCATCTTGGAATGAAACCATAATTGTTGCCTAATGGTGACTGCTCCAAAATCAGCCTCATTGCTATTTGCTTAGCATTACTGTTTCTCAATATGTGAGGGGGCTTCGGTGCTTTTGAAGGTCCCTGGATTCGACAGAACTAATATGGATATTGCCTTTCCCCACCATCTGTTCCCAGGGAGGGATGTTCTCAGCATGTTACGAGAAATAAATAAAAAGCCTGAGTCATCCATTGCTCCAACTAGGCTTTGTTCTCGGACCGAGCAGATTCTGCTTAGCTCTGAATTCCCCACTTTGCACCGAATTCGCTCAATCTGTTGTATAAAGGAAGGAAAATGAGAGCTCACTGCAGGAATTTCTGGAACAAGGACATCCTTTTAAACAAAGAGACCAAAGTGGCTTTCTAAACAAAGAATACTGCCTTGCAATAGAGTGACAATGGCAACCTTGATGGTGAAAATTATCAAGCACTAATAACTAAAAGTTGGCATTTGGTACAAGTAGGTAAAGGTAAAGGTTTTCCCTGCTCATGAAGTCCAGCCGTGTCTGACTCTGGGGTGTGGTGCTCATCTCCATTTCTAAGCCAAAGAGCTGGCGTTGTCTGTAGACACCTCCAAGGTCATGGGGCCGGCATGGCTGCATGGAGCGCCGTTACCTTTCCGCCGGAGCACTACTTATTGATCTACCCACATTTGCATGTAAAACTGTACTGAAAGTACATTCCTAAATAATGTAAAAGGTAAAGGTTTTCCCCTGATATTAAGTCCAGTCCTGTCCAACTCTGGGGGTTGGTGCTCATCTCCATTTCTAAGTTGAAGAGCCGGCATTGTCTGTAGACACCTCCAAGGTCATGGGGCCGGCATGGCTGCATGGAGTGCCGTTACCTTCCTGCCGGAGCGCTACTTATTGATCTGCTCACATATGCATGTTTTCAAACTGCTAGATTGGCAGAAGCTGGTGCTGACAGTGGAAGCTCATGCCACTCCCCGGATTTGAACCTGCGACCTTTTGGTCAACAAGCTCAGCAGCTCAGCACTTTAACCCACTGCCCCACCTTTTTACATGCTCAAAAAAGAAATAGATTTTTTTCCAGTAAATTTACAACAAGTAAGGGAAAAATTATAAATGGGAAATATATACATACTGGCCTGGAGGATGACAGGCCTGAATCTCAACCATGAAATGACTCTACATTAAACTGGAGCTTGGTAAAACTGGAGCATAGTTTCAGATGGGAACTGGCGCAATATGCTGGACCATGCAGGATTGTGAACATCATTCCAGGTTATTCCTTTGAGTAGGATAAAGCATTTGTAATTCTAGGTGCAAAGATGACTGCAGACACAGACTGCAGCCAGTAAATCAGAAGATGTTTACTTCTTTGGAGGAGAGCTAAGTGTGTCCCAAGTTTGGTCTAATTTCATCTTTGGTGGAGTTCGGAGTGCTCATTGATTGCAAGTGAACTATAAATCTCAGTACCTACAACTCCAAAGTGTCTAGCTTAATTCTCCTCAAAACCCATCAGTATTTACATTTGGATACATCGGGTATGCATGCCAAGTTTGGTCCAGATCCACCATTGTTTGGGTTCATAGTGCTGGATGTAGGTGAACTACAACTCCAAATAATCCCTCCATCACATCAGGAGCATCCTGTTGTGAGAGAATTGGCCATTGCAAGGACGTTGCCCAGGGGACGCCTGGATGATTTTTGATGTTTTATCATCCTTGTGGGGGGCTTCTCTTATGTCCCCGCATGAGGAGCTGGAGTTGATAGAGGGAGCTCATCCGCCTCTCCCCAGATTCGAACCTGCAACCTGTTGGTCTTCAGTCCTACCAGCACAGGGCTTTAACCCACTGCGCTACCGGGAGCTCCTTATAACTCCTATCAATCCTGGTGATTGATAGGATTGGTCCACATCCACAGACAAGCTCCCGCTTCCACAAATAACTATAGCTCCCACTATTCAGGAGACACCAATGGCTCTCCTTCAAATGACATTGCAGGTTATAGTGAGTGCCATGAAGATGTCCGAGAGCCCTGCCAATGTCCTCCGGAAACACCATACTGCCCACCACCCAAGTGAAAGCTTTCATTTGGGGACCATTTCATTGATAGATTTTCTGTTTTAACTCCACCACAGATACCCCTGTGTTTCTGACTCTCTCCATTGATGTGTAATTTGCATGACCCTGGGCACTGCCTCTCCTAGAACCATTTCCTATTATTTTCTATGGCACACAGTAAACAAAGGAATTAATCAGCAACTATTTAATTCCTAGAGAAGTTTGGGGAGAATTCACCAGGATAACTCCTATCAATCCTGGGTTGGGATTCCTGGGGGGGGGGGGTATCATGAGGGGGTGTCAGAAATATTGCCAAAGACCACCAGAAAACACAATATTTTCTGTTGTTCATGGGGGTCCTGTGTGGGACGTTTGGCCCAATTCTGTCATTGGTGGGGTCCAGAATGTTCTTTGATTGTAGATGAACTATAAATCCCAGTAATTACAACTCCCAAATGACAAAATCAATCCCCCCAACCCAACAAGTATTCAAATTTGGGCGTGTGGGGTATTTGTGCCAAATTGGGTCCAGTGATGGCCACTAGGGCTGGGCGGTTTCGTTAATTCGTAATTCGTTAAAAATTCGTTATTTTTTTGTTAACGAAGCGATAACAAACCATTCTGGAGCAACTTAAAAACTAAACGAATTTTTCAATTCGTTTCGTAAATACTTCGTATTTCGTTATGTATTCGTTTCGTTATTGGTTTGAGGTCGTTTCGTTATTATTTCCGCATGTCTGGGGCAAGTTTTATAGTTGTTTTTGTTTAATTAGTGAAAAAAAATTATAATATCACACCAACAGTCAACAACAGAGGGAGAGGGAAGCTTCAGAAGTTTTTTTAGCGTATTGCGCGATTGCGGCTGCCATTAATGAATCGATTCGTTATTGTTTCGTTATTGTTTTGTAATTTTTTTACCATTTACGAAATTTCGTAAATATCGAATTTTTTTTAAGGAAAATTTCGGAATTCTTTTAAATATCGAAATGCAAAAAACCCCAAAAAACGAATCGATTTTAGAAACAAAATTTTCCGTTGTTACCCAGGCCTAATGGCCACTCCTTGAGTTAGTAGATGTCTTGTGGCCACTTACTTACTTAGGTGATCCCTTGTTGTCTGAGTAGGATAGTCTTCCATGATCAGTATTCTTGCGGATCCGTAGGTGGCTGTGGAGCCCTATTCTTGACCTGTATCTTCTCCCATAGTGAGGGCATTGGTTTCCAGGTGGAAGGCAGTCTTGGGCGGGGTTGGCTTGATGCGCCTTCCTCCTGGCACGTTTCTCTCTTTCACCCTCCATTCGTGCCTCTTCAAATTCTGAAACACTGCTGGTCACAGCTGACCTCCAGCTGAAGCGCTCAAGGGCCAGGGCTTCCCAGTTCTCGGTGTCTATGCTAGAGTTTTAAGTTTGGCTTTGAGCCGATCTTTAAATCTCTTTTCCTGTCCAACATTCCATTTTCCATTCTTGAGTTTGGAGTAGAGCAACTGCTTTGGGAGCCGGTGCTCGGGCATCTGGACAACATGGCCGGTCCAGCGGAGTTGATGGCGGAGGACCATCGCTTCAATGCTGGTGGTCTTTGCTTCTTCCAGCACACTGACGTTTGTCCGCTTGTCTTCCCAAGAGATTTGCAGGATTTTCCGGAGGCAGTGCTGATGGAATCGTTCCAGGAGTTGCATGTGACGTCTGTAGACATTCAATAGCTTTATAAACAACCACCTTGGTATCCCTACGGATGTCCCGGTCCTCAAATACTCTCTGCTTCATTCAGAAAAATGCTGCACTCACAGAGCTCAGGCGGTGTTGTATTTCGGTGTCGATGTTAACTTTGGTGGAGAGGTTGTGGCCAAATTTGGTGGCAATTAGTCCAGTGGTTGTTGTTCTATGATGTCACTCAAAACGAACAGAGCATTAATATCTATCTATCTATCTATCTATCTATCTATCTATCTAAGTCAGATCTTTGTAACTAGGGGAATGCTTGTAGAAGGCATCTCTGCTCCTTTTAGTATTGGTACAGTAGTTGAGATAATCCTCTAGCTTGGAAACGGCAAACGGTGGGTGTTTCGTTTTGAAGTTCTCCCTTGGGCTTTTGGAAGCGCAATGTGCCCCTGCCTCGTGCATTGGCATCAGCTGTCTCCCATGGAGTTCTGGGCCACATCCGTGCCAAGCGATGCTTGATAATGGCATTGAAGTGGCGAGGAGAACATCAGGGGCATATCTGTGAGTGACACCATGGTCTGGCATGCAGCAGGAGAGCAGATGCTGAAAATAGGTCATAGCGCACTCTGAGGAGACAGAAGAAAACAGTGGGCGTATTTATTATCCATGAATGGGCATGGAGGCTACAGGAAAATTGATTCCTCACATTGTATGGAATATGTCTCAGTAGGTTACAAACCAAAAGAGGTACAAGAGGGAGTGATCAAGGTTCGTGCATGTATAATCCTATTAAAATCAGATTCCCCCTTGCATCTCAATTTCCCCAAGACTTTGGGGACTTCAGTTCCCATTAGCCACACTCTGCATAGACGATAGTTAGTGGTCCAAAACATCAGAAGGTATGGCTGAATAATGGATTTATGTACGTTGTTGTTGCATTTACATTGAACTTTCCTTTCAATTAAGCTCATATTCAAAGGGCTTATGCAGCTCCCAGTGGCCTGAAATACATACAGTATGTCTTCTACAGGCGCATGAGTCACTTTTTCGCCACATTCAAACCCAGGAGAGAACTTTTTTAAAAACGGAAAATGGAAAAGAATTAGCTACTTCTCAAGTATTGTTATTAAATACACTTTCCTTTTTATGAAGTGCAGTAGCCCTAGAACAGGTATGGGCAAACTTCGGCCCTCCAGGTGTTTTGGACTCCAACTCCCACAATTCCTAAAAGCCTCAGGCCCCTTCCTTTCCCCCCTCAGCCACTTAACCCCACCAATGACGGACCTGGACGAACCTGCACACATAGAACCCTGAAAAATAGAACATACTAGAGGGATGGGGGAGGGGGAACTGACCCACTTGCATGGGAGTTGTAGTTCACTATGCATCCAGAGAGCATTCTGAAGCCCACCACAAATGGATCTGAACCAAACTTGGCACACAGAACCCTAGTGACTAACTATAACCCAGGATTTATAGTTCATCCTGCATCCAGAGAGCATTCTGAAGCCCACCACGGGTGGATCTGAACCAAACTTGGCACACAGAACCCTAGTGACTAACTATAACCCGGGACTTATAGTTCACCCTACATCCAGAGAGCATTCTGAAGCCCACCACGGGTGGATCTGAACCAAACTTGGTACACAGAACCCTAGTGACTAACTATAACCCAGGACTTATGGTTCACCCTGCATCCAGAGAGCATTCTGAAGCCCACCATGGGTGGATCTGAACCAAACTTGGCACACAGAACCCTAGTGACTAACTATAAGCCAGGACTTATAGTTCACCCTGCATCCAGAGAGCATTCTGAAGCCCACCACGGGTGGATCTGAACCAAACTTGGCACACAGAACCCTAGTGACCAACTATAACCCAGGACTTATAGTTCACCCTGCATCCAGAGAGCATTCTGAAGCCCACCACTGATAGATCTGTGCCAAACTTGGCACACAGAATCCTAGTGACCAACTATAACCCGGGACTTATAGTTCATCCAGAGAGCACTGAACGTACCTGACAATGAATCTTGGCACACAAACCAAACATGGGCAACTTTAAATACTGGCAGGGTTTGGGGATGATTGACCCACAATTTTTGGAAATTCTAGTTCACCCACACCCTCATGCATTTTCTAATAGGAGCATTCATAAAAAACAAAAGGAAAGGCTGACTATTTTCTAATAAATAGTGTTACACATTACCACACATCCCAAAACAAGCAATGGCATTTTCAAATAAGCCAGGCATCACTGGGTACCCAAGCTAGTGTGTGTTTGTGTGTGTGTATGTTGTTTATTTATTCAGTCACTTCCGACTCTTCATGGTGTTATGCCAGAGCTCCTTGTTGGCCGTGGTCACCCCCAGCTCCTTCAAAGTCAAGCCAGTCACTTCAAGGACTCTAGGCCAAGGGGAGGGCTGTTTCTGACACTCCAAGTGGAGAGGGGAGAGCAGGCGTGCTCAGCACATGGCAGCATGGTACACATGTGCAGGCGAGGGAGAGCATGCAAGGCAGGAGGGAGGCTCGTATCAGTGAATCTCTTCAAGGCACGGGGGTTCTGTGTGGGAAGTTTGGCTCAATTATATCATTGGTGGGGTTCAGAATTCTCTTTGATTGTAGGTGAACTATAAATCCCAGCAACTACAACTCCCAACTGTCAAGATCTGTTTTCTCCAAACTCTGCCAGTGTTCATATTTGGGCATATTGAGTATTTGGGCCAAGGCTGGTCCAGATCCATCATTGTTTGAGTCTACAGTGCTTTCAGGATGTAAGTGAACTAGAACTCCAAAACTCAAGGTCAATGCCCACCAAACCCTTCCAGCATTTTTTGTTGGTCATGGAAGTTCTGTGAGCCAAGTTTGGTTTGATTCCATCATTGGTGGAATTCAGAATGCTCTTTGATTGCAGGTGAACTATAAATCCCAGCAATTACAAGTCCCAAATGATGAAATCATTCCCCACCAATTCCAACAGTTTTCAAATTTGGGCACATCAGGTATTAGGCCAAATTAGGTCCAGTGAATGAAAATACACCCTGCATATCAGATATTTATATTACGATTCATAACAGTAACAAAATTACAGTTATGAAGTAGCAACGAAAATAATGTTATGGTTGGTGGTCACCACAACATGAGGAAGTGTATAAGGAGTATAAGGAAGTGTATAAGGAGTATAAAGAAGTGTATAAGGAGTATTGGGAAGGTTGAGAAATACTAATCTAGAGAAATGTGAATTGTGTGTGTTTGTATCCATGCTGCCACACAAATACCAATTGAAATGGAAACTGCAATTGAAGTTATAAGAAATTTGCTGAAACAAAAAAATACTGCAACGGCTGCTATGTTCTCCTCATCCCATTATCATCATTACACATAAAACAATGATTTCCTTGAGTAATTAGTATGAGATGTACATTCGCCAAAACTAAAGAGCAGCTAGTTAATTCTGAAAGCGCCGTTTCTGATTCTCTCCTCCCAACAAGCCAGAAAGTTTTACCTGAACTACCAATTAAAATAATTAATGCCATGTTCCCAAGAGTACTCTTGGCACTGAACACATGGCCTAACTTTATTTATTATTATTATGGACTCTAAAATAATTGCTGTGGCAATTCTCCTTAAAAAAAAAAACCAACCTTCTATAATGAAATGGCTGTGCAGAAATGTAATTAAAATCAATAAATTGCCAAGAAATGTGCCCTCCGATAGGGACCTCTCCTCCACAGTGGATGCAGTGCCACATCACTCATATGGCAGAAAAGCTTGAGGAAGGGTTTCGACTCAAGAGGTTTTTAAGGACAGCCAATTTGCCTGATTGCTCAGAGAGCATTTTTTAAAAAATCTCTAGCATAGCCAGTCTATTGCAACTCTATCTCAGAGGTGATAGAAAAATCCAATCATTTTGGATCCCGAAATGGAATAGAATTGCTCTTCTGTCCCATTCCTCATTTTGGACAAGAGGCAGTGTTGGGTAGTTTGTTGTTGTGTGCCTTTAAGTCAGGTTTGTAACAACACTAAGATGACACTATCAAGGGGTTTTAATGCAAAATTTGCTATTTCTTTTTTTATTTGTAGCACCGGGACTATGGCACAGCTGTCTGGGAGTTAGCGGCATTAAGATCATTACTGACCAAAAGGTCATGGGTTCAAAGCCAGCCCGGTTCGGAGTGAGCTTCCGACCAATTTGTCTAGATGCTGTTGACCTTTATTTATGCATATATTGTATGTATTTTACCAGCAACTGAAATGCAAGAACAATCAGATTCTCTCTGTGTAAGAAAGCCAGCAGGACAGAGAAGGAATGTTGAAAAGGGGACCTGTTATCTATACATTCCATAGAGACTGGTACAATATAGCGTCTTCCTTCTAAGTAAGGAGCCTATCTCTCTCCTGCCTGACAGATCAAAGTAGGCCCCTTGATTGATGAATGTAAGCTGTAAGCAGGGGCGGCTCAACCCATTACACAAAGTAAGCATTTGCAGTATAGTTGATTTTGCCCAGGGGCGCCCTTGAGGTGCTCTTGGGGGAAAATAGACCTTGACATATGCGAGTTGTAGTTATTGGGATATACTTCACCTACAATTAAAGAGCATTCTGAACTCCACCAATTTTTTTTTTGTCGTGTCAGGAGTTGCTCCTGTTGTGAGAGAATTGGCCGTCTGCAATGACGTTGATTTGATGTTTTATCATCCTTGTGGGAGGCTTCTCTCATGTCCCCGCATGAGGAGCTGGAGCTGATAGAGGGAGCTCATCCGCCTCTCCCCGGATTCGAACCTGCGACCTGTCGGTCTTCAATCCTGCCAGCACAGGGCTTTAACGCACTGCGCCACCGGGGGCTCCATATTTTATTTATTTATTTATTTACTTTGCTTGTATACCGCAGTTTCTCAGCCCACAGGCGACTCAACGCGGTTCACAACAAGAGCAAAAAGACAGTCATAACAATATAGGAATATACAATTTAAAACCATGAGAGCATAATATACAAAGTAATGGCACATCAATAACAGCACATTAACGTCTCGTAACTAGAATCGTGATCCAATTCGTCGTCTATAATTCCGTTCCTATATTCATCGTATTCATTGCACAGTTTATCCGAATGCCTGTTCAAACAGCCAGGTTTTTAGTTTTCTTCGAAACACCATTAACGTAGGAGCTGATCTAATGTCCATGGGAAGGGCGTTCCACAGCCGAGGGGCCACCACAGAGAAGGCCCTCTCCCTTGTCCCCGCCAGCCGTGCTTGTGATGCAGGCGGGATTGAGAGCAGGGCCTCCCCAGAAGATCTTAGAGCCCTGGTGGGTTCATAGGGAGAGATACGTTCGGATAGGTAGCTTAGGCCCGAACCGTTTAGGGCTTTATAGGCAGGAGCCCCCCGGTGGCGCAGTGGGTTAAAGCACTGAGCTGCTGAGCTTGTTGATCGAAAGGTCGCAGGTATGATTCCGGGGAGCGGCGTGAGCTTCTGCTGTCAGCCCTAGCTTCTGCCAACCTAGCAGTTCGAAAACATGCAAATGTGAGTAGATCAATAGGTACCGCTCCGGCGGGAAGGTAATGGCGCTCCATGCAGTCATGCCAGCCACATGACCTTGGAGGTGTCTACGGACAACTCTGGCTCTTCGGCTTAGAAATGGAGATGAGCACCACACCCCAGAGTCAGACATGACTGGACTTAATGTCAGGGGACTACCTTTACCTTTACCTTAGGCCAACGCCAGCACTTTGAATTGAGCCCGGTAGCAAATCGGCAGCCAGTGGAGCTGGTGCAGCAGAGGAGTTGTATGCTCCCTGTGCTCTGCTCCTGTTAGTATCATGGCTGCCGAGCGTTGGACTAGCTGGAGCTTCCGAGCCATCTTCAAAGGCAACCCCACGTAGAGAGCGTTGCAGTAGTCTAGACGGGATGTAACCAGAGCATGGACTACCGTGGCCAAGTCAGACTTCCCAAGGTACTGGCGCAGCTGGCGCACAAGCTTTAACTGTGCGAATGCTCCCCTGGTCACCGCCGAAACCTGGGGTTCCAGGCTCAGCGATGAGTCCAGGATCAACCCAAGCTGCGAACCTGCGTCTTCAGGGGGAGTGCGACCCCATCCAACACAGGCTGTAACCCTATACCCTGTTCGGCCTTTCGACTAACCAGGAGTACCTCTGTCTTGTCTGGATTCAGTTTCAATTTGTTCACCCTCATCCAGACCGTCACAGCGGCCAAGCATTAGTTCAGGACCTGGACCAAATGGAATTGAACCAAATATGGCACACAGAACTCCCACGATGAATAGAAAATATATATCAGTGATTGGATGGGGTGGGGTGGTGGTGCCAAAATACTGTTTGCTTACCGTTGAAAATTACCTAGGGCCACCTCTGGCTGTAAGCTGTATGCTGCTCTTTAGAAAGAAATACAGAGACATGCCTTTCGCATGTTGGAAGATAGAATTTGATATTTCTATGATGCTAAAGTGACGCAGTGACGATGTTTCATATGTAGAAGCATGTTTCTTTGTTTGCCTGCATTTGAAGTGTATAAAAGGCACAGTCAACGCCTTTATCTCTCGCTCTGGTTGCTTTTGGACACAGCTCCATTCCAGGGTCCCAGCTGGAAATAAACATACTTTTCTTTCTCCAAAAAGGATCTTTCTTGATATGATCTCTCCTATTTGCTGCAACAGACCAATCTGTCATTTTCATGCTTTTGCCAATATTCTTCATTAACAAAAATGTAAGTCTATCCATATCCTTTATTTCTAATATCTTGTCTATCCAAAGTTCCTTAGCTGGTATATCAAGATTCAAATATTTCAACATCCAAAAAATATCTGAAATCCAAGCTACATCTAGTTTCAAGCATTCGGATCAGGGAAGTTGTAACCACAACAAAATCCCATTTATCTTGAAGGAAAGTCCCAGAAAGAAAAATCTCAGACAGGAAAGGTCCACTTCTGGAAATGAAAGAAGGTGGCTAATTGGCAGCCTTAGCCCAAATGCACTTTCCTTTCAAAGATTTATGTACAATGAAAAGCCCTACTGCAGAGAGGCAAAAATAAACGGTTGGAGGTTCTCTTCCCCCGTGTGTGCTTCCTCATTGAAAGCCTTTGCCATCTTGATCACACTCTGAAGTTTCTCCATCACACGTGTCCTGGTTTTTATCTGTGAAATGTGGGAAGGCATGAGTCCTCAGTCAAAAATAATACGGGATTGTGGAGACAACGGCAACCGCACCACTTGAGGCCATCTGTAAATGGGGCCTGAGTCATGGAGTTCTTTTTGCTAGCAAAATCTTCCGCCATCGGATGCCGGCAATTCTGCTTTTGAAAACCAGACATGCGTCGCGGCCCAGCCACAGCTCTTGGTAAATATCGCCTTTGAAAAGGTTACCCCAACTGCAACTTCTGCTTCGCGTGCATGCCGTTATCTCTTCACAGTTAAGCAATCATTTAAGCAAGACATAATAGGATGTGAAAGAGCAGCCTGTTCCAGTGTAAGCTTTGAGTGCATTTTGAGTTTAAGAGGTCAAGGGTCGACCAGACTCATGTTTTCTGCAGCTTCCAACTAGGCAGAGCTAATAAAATAGCTATATGATACAACTACCACAGAACTGTGATATCGGCTCAAATTTTACCTCTTCCAAGGATGTACTTGGAAGGCTTAGAAATGAAGATGAGCACCAACCCCCAGAGTCGGACACGGCTGGACTTAACGTCAGGGGAAAACCTTTACTTTTACCTTTACTTATGTTGGTCAAAATTGTTCTGCAAAAGTTTGTGCTTGCCTGATAGATGTCTATAAATTTTCTATCTATCTATATATAAATGCTCTGTGCATAATTAGTACCTTAAAAACAAAAGAACCAATGAATGAAATCGCACCAAATTTGGCAACAAAATGTCTCTCAACACAAGGAGTGACCATCACTCAAAAAATTATGATTTTGTCATTTGGGAGTTGTAGTTGCTGGGATTTATAGTTCACCTATAATTAAAGAGCATTCTGAACTCCACCAACGATGGAATGGAACCAAACATGGCACACAGGACTCCCATGACCAACAGAAAACAGTAGAAGGGTTTGGTGGGCATTGACCTTGAGTTTTGGAGATGTAGTTCACCTACATCTAGACAGCACTGTAGACTCAAACAATGATGGATCTGGACCAAACTTGGCATGAATACTCAATATGCCCAAATGTGAACACAGATGGAGGTTGGGGGAAATAGACCTTGACATTTGGGAGTTGTAGTTACTGGGATTTATAGTTCACCTACAATCAAAGAAAATTCTGAACTCCACCAATGATGGAATTGAACCAAATGTGGCACACAGGACTCCCATGACTAACAACAGAAAACACTAGAAGGGCTTGGTGGGCATTGACCTTGACTTTGGGAGTTGTAGTTCATCTACATCCAGAGAGCACTGTGGACTCAAACAATGATGGATCTGCATTTCTGTGTTCTCAAATAAAATCCAACAAATGCTACATTCATCAAAGGACAAGAGGGATCCTCTCACTTCTGCAGGAGTCTACCGTGTACCATGCAGCTGTGGACAAGTCTACATAGGGACCACCAAACGCAGCAGCATTGCCCAAACACGAATCAAGGAACATGAAAGGCACTGCAGACTACTTCAACCAGAGAAGTCAGCCATAGCAGAGCACCTGATAAACCAACCTGGACACAGCATATTATTTGAGAACACAGAAATGCTGGACCACTCCAACAACCACCATGTCAGACTACACAGAGAAGCCATTGAAATCCACAAGAAGCATGTGGACAATTTCAACAGAAAGGAAGAGACCATGAAAATGAACAAAATCTGGCTACCAGTATTAAAAAACTCAAAAATTACAACAGCAAAACAGAGAGTAAACAATCAGGCACATCAAATCACCTCTCAAAGCAAGATTCCCCCAGGCACTTCCAAGCCATTAAATGCTAATCAAGGTGGTCAGTTGAAACATTCACACATTCACACCTAGCTCCAGTAGACAAGAGTCCTTTGTCCCACCCTGGTCATTCCACAGATATATAAACCCATTTTCCTAGTTCCAACAGACCTCACTACCTCTGAGGATGCTTGCCATAGATGGAGGGGAAACATAAGAAGAGAATGCCTCTAGACCATGGCCATATAGCCCGAAAAAACCTACAACAACCCAGTGATTCCGGCCATGAAAGCCTTCGACAATACATTCTCATATAGTTAGTTATTCTTTAGCTGAGGGCTGGGGAATTTTTAAACGCGAAACGTCACTCAACTACAAATCCCATCCTTGGTCACAATGAGGCAGACTGAAAAATCCCTGAATGGGGTGGTTCATCCCTTCTTTTAGGGCAGTGGTTCCCAAAGTTTGGTCCTCCGGGTGTTTTGGACTTCAACTCTCAGAAATCCAAGCTATCTTTCCAGCTATTAGGAATGGTGGGAACATCTAAGCTTCCAAGCTGCTTTCTCCTGTGGATGAACACTGACACCCAGTGGCCACACTGGAGTTGTTGTTTATCAAAACCTACACATATTCCTCCCTGACAGAATAAAAGGGATTGGAATGGGGAAGGTTTCAAGCAATTTTCCAAATGAAAGATCCCAGAAAGTAGAGAAAAAAGGATCTCGACTGACCTGGAAAGCATCAGGTTCTCTCCTGGACCCGGTTCCTGAATGGGATGGAGTGCATTTCTATTGGGATTCTTTTCATGATTTCCAAATTAACACCTACAACTGTTTCTCCTTAGCATATATAAATAAGTATTATATAGTTCCTTGCGTTTTTGGTCTTATTGGTGATGAATCTCTTCTCTTTGGTCATGCATAAGAAAAAAAATATTGGGGGTATATTTCAGCGTAAAATTTTTTTTTCAGAAAAATGGGGGAAAGGCAGTGTTTGTATCCTTTACAGATTGGAAATCCCTTTCCTATTTTAGGAACATGAAATGCATTAGGTTTTCCTTGGTTTGATATGAATGCATCACCGAAAGTATACTTTTTCAGAAAATAATTCCAAATCCTATTTTTTAAAAAACAAACAGAGCTACAATGTCCAAAACTTCAAGAAGCTTTATTACTTTACTTACCTGCTGTGAGGTTTCCAGGCTGTACGCCCATGTTCCAGAAGCATTCTCTCCTGACATTTCTCCTGCATCTGTGGCTTGCATCCTCAGAGGTTTATTTGTTTGTTTATTTCCCAAATTTGTACCAAATCTATAGCAGGCATCCCCCAAGCTTGTGAGGTTTGTTGGAAACTAGGCAAGTGGGGTTTGTTTGTTGTGTCGTGTCAGGAGCGACTTGTGTGAGAGAATTGGCTGTCTGCAAGAACGTTGCCCAGGGGATGCCCGGATGATTTGATGTTTTTATCATCCTTGTGGGAGGCTTCTTTCATGTCCCCACATGAGGAGCTGGAGCTGATAGAGGGAGCTCAACCACCTCTCCTCGGATTCGAACCTGCGACCTGTCGGTCTTCAGTCCTGTCGGCACAGGGGTTTAACCCACTGCGCCACCGGGGGCTCCGCGCCACCGGGGTGGGGGGGGGGTGGGGTTGTAAATGGAGCTAATCACCTCCCAACAAAGGATCCCCCCAGGCAGGAATCAGCCAAGCTTTGAAGCTGCATGGCTATTCAATGCTAATCAAGGTGATTAAATAGCAATATTTACATTTGCCTGAGACAGACAAAAATTATTTCTTCCACCATGGACATTCCACAGATACATAAACTCCACTTGCCTAGTTTCCAACAAACCTCACAACCTCTGAGGATCCTGCCATAGATGTGGTGGAATATCAGGAGAGAATGCTTCTGGAACATAGCAATCCAGTGATTCCAGCCATGAAAGCTGGATGCAAAATTCAGAGAACAAGACAGCATGGAAATCCAATACATGAAACAGGAACCTGGCAAAACTTGAAACATGAAACTAGAAATCCACTTGAAAACAAGACAGTCGTGAAGTTTCAACGTTGATGAGACTGAGCTAAAACCATTTCGTTTTACTCAGTTCTTGTGGGTTTTTTCGGGCTATATGGCCATGTTCTAGAGGCATTTCTCCTGACGTTTCGCCTGCATCTATGGCAAGCATCCTCAGAGGTAGAGGTCTGTTGGAATTAGGACAATGGGTTTATATATCTGTGGAATGGTTGGGGTGGGGCAAGGAGCTCTTCCCTGCTGCAGTTAGGTGTGAATGTTTAGCTAATCACCTTCATTAGCATTTGAAGGCCTGCCTGAACCTGGGAAAATCTGTTGCTGGGAGGTGTTAATCTGTGCCTGGTTTCTTCCTCTCTGTTGTTTAGCTGTTATAATTTTAGAGTTCTTTGGGTCACACCGTCTACAGAAAACCCACACACACAGATAGATATCTACATAAAAACTCCAACCATCACCCAAGTCAAAAAAGAAGCACCATCAAAGCCTTGGCAGACCATGCAAAAAGAATCTGCGAACCCCACCTCCTCCAAGATGAACTGAACCACCTCAACTGGGCTCTCCAGGCCAATGGATATTCCATCTCAGACATCAGAAGAGCTGCAAGACCAAGAACAAGCCACGAGAGTCAAGATGAAGATCCACCCAGAGGAAAAGTGTTCCTGCCATACATCAAGGGAACCACTGACCGCATAGGGAAGCTGATGAGGAAACACAACATACAAACAATCTACAAACCCACCAAGAAAATCCAACAAATGCTACGTTCAGCAAAGGACAAGAGGGATCCTCTCACCTCTGCAGGAGTCTACCGTATACCATGCAGCTGTGGACAAGTCTACATAGGGACCACCAAACGCAGCGCCCAGGACACGCATCAAAGAACATGAAAGGCACTGCAGACTACTTCAACCAGAGAAGTCAGCCATAGCAGAGCACCTGATGAACCAGCCTGGACACAGCATATTATTTGAGAACGCAGAAATGCTGGACCACACAAACAACCACCATGTCAGACTACACAGAGAAGCCATTGAAATCCACAAGCATGTGGACAATTTCAACAGAAAGGAAGAGACCATGAAAATGAACAAAATCTGGCTACCAGTATTAAAGAACTCTAAAATTATAACAGCTAAACAACAGAGAGGAAGAAACCAGGCACAGATTAACACCTCCCAGCAACAGATTTTCCCAGGTTCAGGCAGGCCTTCAAATGCTAATGAAGGTGATTAGCTAAACATTCACACCTAACTGCAGCAGGGAAGAGCTCCTTGCCCCACCCCAACCATTCCACAGATATATAAACCCATTGTCCTAATTCCAACAGACCTCTACCTCTGAGGATGCTTGCCATAGATGCAGGCGAAACGTCAGGAGAAATGCCTCTAGAACATGGCCATATAGCCCGAAAAAACCCACAAGAACTGAGTGATTCCGGCCATGAAAGCCTTCGACAATACATTTCGTTTTATATCAATATAAAGCTTTGCCAGGCCCAATAACCTGAAGGAAAGCATTCTCCTTGCCCTTACAAGGAGATAAGGATTTATTATCTTTCTTTTCCAGCAGACAGATTAACCTTCGCTGAATCTGAGAACTCTATCTTGGTTTACAAAAGTCTTGCTTTCTATCTTTACCCTCATTAAATTCTGCACCTGACGAATCATCTTCTGAAGACAGTTTCTCAGAGAAAGACTGCTGTGGGTCTCCCCTAGGAATTTGACCTTGTGAATCTGCAGGAGAAATCTCAGGCCTCTCAGCAAGACCTGGGCTTGACTCAGGCCCAGAAAAACTCTCATCCCCATTGACATCAGACACAGACCCAGACCCAGAAAACCCTTCATCCCCAGTGACATCAGATGTATCACAGCAATCATAATGGTCTGATAGAAAATGGATCTTTCGGCACTGAAGAGTGAAAACAGATATCTGCCCTCCCGATTTCAGAAGGCTCCCAGAGAATGGATCAGGGCCCTCGTTGAAAGCCAGGAGACGAAATGGGTCAAGGTTTATCCCAAATAAACCTTGTCCCAAATAAACCTGTCATCCACACTGCCATATAACAAGTATGAATCTGAATTATATGGCAGTATGGATGGGGACATATTCATAAACACTTTTTTTTCAACTGGAAAATGAATAACAATAATAATAATAATAATAATAATAATAATAATGTGCTGTCGCACGCTGGGCTTGTATATAAGACTGTAGACAGGACATAAATTCTGTGTGCCCAACAGGATGCCGGGGCTGCCTCAGATTAAAGGCCCTTGGATTTCCTTAAAACAGAGTCTTTAGATTGCTTAAAGGTTCAACAAAGTTCTTTATTATTGAAAACAAACAGGTACTTCAAGGCTTTCTTAATAGTCTATTGGCTCTCTCAATCTTGTCCACTGGGAACAGGCACTATTTTCATAAACTGTAATTTAAATAATGGGGAAATCCTTAACTTTTAATCTGGGCAGTCTTTCTTTGCTTCTGTTGGCTTGGAGCCCCTGCACCCGGTACCAACTGCTTCTGCTTCCGCGAGTGACCCTTACCAAGCAGAGATTTGTAGACCTCCAAGGAAAAAAGAAGGAATTCAGGTTTCAGTGATGGCTGGCTGAAGTGCTGTGAGACCAGCTTCCTTCAGCAGAGGAGCTGTAAGGCTGTATATCTCCCGGCCAAGCCATAGAGCCTTTTCTCCCCAGCCAAGCTGTAGAAGACGAAGCTTTCTACAGGAGCTCTTGATTTTATGTCCTGTATGAAAGGCTTCTCTGTGAGAACTAACCCAAAATGGCTCCTATTCCCTCCAAAACCCAAAAAGGGGGTGGGACCAGGGAACCTAACGATAACTGACAGGTGGCTTGCCCTATGATTGCAGCCAAAAGAAGCCACCTATCTGCAGAGCCCCTGAAACTTAGGACTACAACAAACATTCAATGCAAAGCAAACAAAATTGGAGCTCCTGGTACAGCTGTACCTGCACAAATAATAATAATTTAAAAAAACCTTTATTTATACCCTGCCACCATCTCCCCGAAGGGACTCGGGGTGGCTTACATGAGGCCAAGCCCATCAAATACAAATACAACAATACATCAACAAACAAACAAGCAAATAAAACAATATAAATAATACAATTGAACATATAAGCAATAACACAGGACCAGATGTAGATTAAAATTTTAAAACCCTGGGCGTGTACAGAGTAGGGTATGTCTAGTCATGGGGTTTTTAAAGAGAGATATGGGGGATCAATCCAACAGATAAATAAAGTGATTCAGAGGACGTATAGAAGGAAGTTGGTCAGATCGGGCATTATTTCCTTCATTCAGGGAAGGCATATTGGAACAGCCACGTTTTCAAGCTCCTCCTAAAGACTGCTAAAGTGGGGGCTTGCCTGATACCTTTAGGTAGAGAGTTCCAGAGTTGGGTGGGCCACCATAGAGAAGGCCCTCTCCCTCATCCCCACCAATCACATTATTTAGGAGGGAGACCCTGGTGGCACAGTGGGTTAAACCGCTGAGCTTCTGAGCTTGGTGACAGAAAGGTCGCAAGTTCGAATCCGGGGAGTGGCGTGAGCTTCCGCTGTCAGCCTCAGCTTCTGCCAACCTAGCAGTTCGAAAACATGCAAATGTGAATAGATCAATAGATACCGCCTTGGTGGGAAGGTAACGGCGCTCCATTCGGTCATGCTGGCCACATGACCATGGAGGTGTCTACAGACAACGCCGGCTCTTCGGGTTAGAAATGGAGATGAGCACCAATCCCCAGAGTTGGACACGACTGGATTTAATGTCAGGGGGAAACCTTTACCTTTTACATTATTTAGGAATGTAATTCCAGTACAGTTTTACAACTAGTTGTTGTATGAGAAACCTATTCCACTGGAGGGCAGACGGAGACTGTCGAATTCACTGCTGGCTTCATTTACTTTTCCTGAATGATGCATGTCTCTCTCTGTGTTTGTATTCCTACATTGGAAAAATGGTCTTCGTGGAAGTTATTTGCATAAAAATATAATATTTAAAAATAATGAAAAGTAAGAAAAAGCAATAATGTACAGCAATTCAATTTCCACAAGCAAAAGAACACACCAGCTCTTGCCAATTAAGACAGGCAGCCTCGTCCATCATGTTAATCACAACCCTGGCAAGAAATGGATTTGGGAAAAACTCTGGAATGCTGTCGGGGTGCAGAATTTCAATGATAGTAGCTAAGAGATAGATAGATAGATAGATAGATAGATAGATAGATAGATAGATAATATTTTGCATGCAAATAGTCCCAGTTGCAATCCCCACCGCCTTCAAAAAGTTACTTTTGTTTGAAACTCTTGACTAATGTTGTCAGTCTGGACCAGAGATTCCCAAACTTCTACGGAACTACTGCCCTCTTTCAGGAAAAAAAAATTCAGTGCCGCCCCCCTCTCCCCCAAACTTACCTTTTTTAAGCAAGCAAACAAAACGATGGATTGGTTTGAGTTTTTCTGGCTTTATGGCCATATTCCAGAAGCATTCTCTCCTGACATTTCACCTGCATCTGTGACAGGCATCCTCGGAAGTTGTGAAGTCTGTTAGAAACTAGGAAAATGGGTTTTATATATCTGTGGAATGTCCAGGGTGGGAGAAAGAACTCGTGTCCACTCGAGACAAGTGTGAATGTTGCAATTGTCCAACTTGTTTAGCATTTAATTGCCTTGTAGCTTCAAAGCCTGGCTAATTGCTGCCTGGGAGATCCTTTGTTGGGAGGTGTTAGCAACAAAACACACAGATGCAGCAAGAAACAGATGCTCCAAAGGTGACTAAAATGATCAAGGGTATGAAGAACAATCCCTATGAGAAGTGGCTTAAAGAGCTGGGCATGTTTAGCCTGAAGAAAAGAAGGCTGAGAGGAGACATGATAGCCATGTATCAATATGTGAGGGGAAGTCATAGGGAGCAGGGAGCAAGCTTGTTTTCTACTGCCCTGGAGACTAGGACGTGGAGCAATGGCTTCAAACTACATGAAAGGAAATTCCATCTGAACATGAGGAAGAACTTCCTGACTGTGAGAGCCATTCAGCAGTGGAACTCTCTGCCTCGGAGTGTGATAGAGGCTCCTTCTTTGGAAGCTTTTAAACAGAGGCTGGATGGCCATCTGTCAGGGATGCTTTGAATGTAATTTTCCTGCTTCTTGGCCGGGAGTTGGACTGGATGGCCCATGAGGTCTCTTCCAACTCTATGATTCTATATTTATGGGCCCTTTGACATAGCCATAAACCAAAATATCAAGGCAGGGTTTTGTTTTTTGTGTGTCAGGAGCGACTTGAGAAACTGCAAGTTGCTTTTGGTGTGAGAGAATAGGCTGACTGCAAGGATGTTGCTCAGGGGACATTGCTTGGAAGTTTTGATGTCTTACTATCCTTGTGGTAGGCATTTCTCATGTCCCTGCATGGGGAGCTGGAGCTGAGAGAGGAGCTCATACGCACTATCCCAAGATTCGAACCTCCAACCTGCCGATCTTCAGCCAGCACAAGGGTTTAGCCCACTGCGCCACCGGGGGCTCCTATCTTGCTGATTGAAAGGTCAACAGTTCAAGCCCAGGTTGGGATGAGCTCCCAACCGTCAGCCCAGCTTCTGCTCACCTAGAAGTTCGAAAACACCAATAGGTACCACTTTGAATTGGATTATCAGAGTCTGCACTGTCATATAATCCAGTTCAATGTTGATTTTATACAGCTGTGTGGAAGGGGTTGTGTGGAAGGGATTGTGTTTCCCATGCAGGGAAACACAATCAAAGCACTCCTGACAGATGGCCATCTCAAGGAGATTCTAAGGCAGCATATTTCACTGCTGAACATCTATCATCATCAAGACGTTTAGGTGGGATCTCTTGTCATGCAATTGGAATCCATTGCTCCATGTCCTAGTCTCCAGGAGCCCTTCCATACAGCCATATAACCCAGAATATCAAGGTGGATAATCCACAATATCTGTTTTGAACTGGGTTATCTGAGTCCACACAATCCAATGTGGATTTAATGCAGCTATGGAAGGGGCCTTAGTCTCCAAAGCAGTAGAAAACTTGCTTGCCCCCTCCCCAGATCCAATGCTCAAAGTCAATCAATGGCTGTGATTGTTTGGGGAACGGTCATGGCCCAGGCTCTGAACCTGCTCAAATGAGTTTGAGTTTCAGGCTTCAGGAAACCGATCTCTCAAGAGACATGGGATGACCCACCATGGCCACCGCCTTCTTGCTGAAATCCAATTTCAGTGTGTTTAGCCTTGCTCATTCATCCCAAACCTCCAGCTAGTGACTGCTGCAGAGTTGGAGCTGAGATGGAAAGTTCTTGGATCTCTTCAGTTAATTAAGTATAGACTTCGAAGTCAGTGGCAGCTTGATGGCACCCAGCTCTGAAACTGCCCCATCGGCAGGTTGAGGAGGACATGGGAAAGAGTTAGTGATTGCTCTGAGATTTATGGTATAGCAGTGATACAATTTTGATAACTCCGAGACATATATTTCCAGTGTCAGGAATAGTCCTCAGGCATGACTAGAGATGTCAAAACTTTGGAAATTGTGAATCCATAGAGGGAAAGATCCCACGTAAACATTGGGAAGAACCTCCTAAAGATAAGAATGGTTCAACAGTGGAATATGCTGCCTTGGAGTCTGGTGGAGACACCTTCTCCGGTGGTTTTGAAGCAGAGGCTGGATGGCCATCTTACTTACTTACTTAGGCAATCCTTTGTTGCCTGAGGATGAAGGTCCTCCAAGTGTAGTGTCTTGGGGGTGGGTACGTAGGTGGCTGTGGAGCCCTATTCTTGGTCCGCATGTTCTCCCGCAATGAGGACATCGGTTTCCAGTGGAAGGTGGTCGCGGTCATGGTTGACTTGATACACCTTCCTGTTGGCACAGTTCTCCCTTTTGCCCTCCACTCGTGCCTCTTTGAATTCTGCAGCACTGCTGGTCACAGCTGAACTCCAGTTAGAGCAGTCAAAAGCCAGGGCTTCCCAGGTCTCGGTGTCTATGCCACAGTTTTTAAGGTTGGTTTTGAGCCCATCTTTAAATCTATTTTCCTGTCCACCAACATTATGTTTCCCATTCTTGAGTTGGGAGTATAGTAATTGCTTTGGGAGATGGTGATCGGGCATTCAGACAATGTCAGCAGTCCAATGGTGGAGGACCATCGCTTCAATGCTGGTGGTCTTTGCTTCTTCCAGTATGCTTACATTTATCTGCCTGCCTTCCCAAAATATTTGCAGGATTTTTTGGAGGCAGCGCTGATGGAATCGTTCTAGGAGTTGTGTGTGACATCTGTAGACAGTCCACGCTTTGCAGGCGTATAGCAGGGTTGGGAGGACAATAGCTTTATAAACAAGCATATTGTTATCCCTGTGGATGTATCCTGATCCTCAAACACTCTCTGCTTCATTCGGAAAAATGCTGCACTCGCAGAGCTCAGACGATGTTTTATTTCAGTGTCAATGTTGACTTTTGTGGAGAGGTGGCTGCCAAGGTGCCATCTGTTGGGAGTGCTTTGATGGTGTTCTCCTGCATGGTAGTGGAATTGACTATATCGGACATGGGCAAACTTTGTCCCTCCAGGTGTTTTGGACTACAACTTCCACCATTCCTAATAGCTGATAGTAATTGTAGGAGTTGAAGTCCAAAACACCTGGAGGGCCAAAGTTTGCCCACGCCTGGACTAGATAGTCCTTGTGGCCTCTTCCAACTCTTAGTAAATAACTATGTATATAGAAAGTGAGGGGAGTTAGTGAAATATAGTGCGACATTGGCTGGGAAAGATGTGATAAAATGGGCAAAAATGCGCTCCTGAAGCTGGGGTGTCGACAATTGTTATAAAAGCGTGCCTGGAAATACGTGCGATTTCTCTGTTCAACCCTTTCATGTTAGATGCGTGTTTCTATTCAAGTTAGTGTTAGCTGCTTCTTCTTTGATTGCAAAAGGAACATTTTCAAAACAAGACGAGGCTGGTGGAAGATTGATTCTCCTTTCCAACAGCCCTCCCCGTCATCTTTGTGTCAAAGAATGAACTCCAGAATTCCGACGCTCCTTTATTCAATGCATACATTTCTCTGCCGAAATGTTATTTATCGCATCTCCAAGGGAAATGTGCGACACCGCAAGGAGATATTTAATCACGAACCACAGAGATTGCACTGCAGATTGCCAGACTTAGGCAGTGCCAGTCAATATCGGATGAGAAAATAACAGAGGGCTGAACGTGTCGTCTTCTGCATTTTTAAACAGTTGTTTTCAGGGGAACCCAGTTTCCTGACTCTTTGTGGAGTAGGTGAGGCTGCGGAAGAGAGGGCAAGTGGTTGAGGGTCATCCCATAAATTGCATTGCTTTGCGGAAACATGAACCTGTCTTGCACAGACCCAGTCCAAGAATACAGTCAGTACTCCACATCTGCGGGTTTGCCTTTCGAGGATTTGATTCTTCATAGATTTGACTGTTATATGTTGGATTTTCTATGTCCTTGGTTCTCAACGTGGGTCACATGCTCCACCGGGGGGGGGGGGGATTTTATTTTTAAGGGAAGGCATTCAAGAATGAGTTATTAACAGTGGATTTTTTTTTTGCATTTCTTATGGTTCCAGGGCAGTCATATATAAATATATATTGTGACATACACACTTTAAAAGTTAAATAAGGCTGGGCTTTAGCACAGTGGGTTAAACTGCCAGCTGCAGAAAATCTTGCCCATTTTTTTCGTGTCAGGAGCAACTTGAGAAACTGTGGCAAGTTGGGGCCATGGGGAGGTGCTCTTGTTCTATTTTTCCATGCTGAGGAGCCTGTTGTCCATAGACATCTCCGATCATGTTGCTGGCATGTCTGCATGGGGTGCCCTTTTACCTCCCCGTTAAAGCAATAGTTAAAGCAATATTACACAATAAGCAATAAACAATACAACAAGACACTATAAAACTGGGCCGGGCCAGAGTAATGGCTACAGGGTTAAAAGTGTTGATGTGACAGGTGACAGGTGGTATAGGGTAAGTGCAATGTGCAGTGTGCGGCAATCTCAATTCTAGTAAAGTGCTTCTGGGACTTGTTGTTGGAGATTCCTATTCTGGAAAGGCGCATCGGAACAGCCAGGTCTTCAAGTTCTTCCTAAAGACTGCCAATGTAGGGGCCTGTCTAAGATATTTGGGGAGGGCGTTCCAGAGTCGGGGGGCCACCACAGAAAAGGCCCTGTCTCGCGTCCCCACCAAACGCGGCTGCGATGCTGGTGGAATCACGAGCAGGGCCTCTCAAGTTGATTGAAGTGAGCACGTAGGTTCATAGACGGAGGTGCGGTCACGCAGGTAGGATGGTCCCAAACCATTTAGGGCTTTGTAGGTAAGCACCTGCACCTTAAATTGGGCTTGGAAAATAAACGGCAGCCAGTGGAGCTCCTTGAACAGGAGAGTTGACCTCTCTCTGTAAGAGGCCCCAGTTAACATCCTGGCTGCTGCCCGTTGGACCAGTTGGAACTTCCGAGCCGTTTTCAAGGGCAGCCCCACGTAGAGCGCATTACAGTAGTCCAATCTAGAGGTGACCAAGGCATGGACCACCCTGGCCAGATCAGCCTTCGCGAGGTACGGTAGCAGTTGGCGCACGAGTCTCAATTGTGCAAAAGCCCTCCCGGACACCGCCGACGCCTGAGCCTCAAGCGTGAGTGATGAATCCAAGAGGACTCCCAAACTGCGGACCTGTGGCTTCAGAGGGAGTGTAACCCCGTCCAACACAGGTTGTATTGTGAATTGACTGTATAATAGTTGTAGAGCAATGACTTGATGTTTTTCTCATCATCCTGAAAATGTGACTATAACGTCTCTTGACTACCAGAAAGGATGCAACTGCTGAGGTAGTTGTGGATGGAGGTTTTCCCCTCCCATCATTCAAGGAATGTGTGTGTTGGGCATGTGCGACTGAAAAGGTCTCTGATGTGCTTTTGTTGGCACATTCTAAAATTGAAAACACACTGCATTACAATCCCAAGTGAGTAAGCTTCGGATGAAATAGAAGGCGGAGGGAGAAGAAGGTTAACTTTGGGATTAGAGGGCTAACTAATGTAAAGACTATTCATGCATGCAAAATCTCCTGCTGGAATTAATAATTATGTGCCGAGTCCTGCTGTGTCAGTGTTTGCTCTATGCATGATTTGAGAAAATGTATAAATGATTTAGACAGGTGCATGCCTAGGCTTTCTCAGCAAGAGGAAGATGAGCATGAAGATAGTCCCATACGCAATACAGTGTTTGGGACTCCAAATTTAAAGATCCCAACATAGAAAAGGAATGCTAGAGTATTGTTGGCCTTCCACGCCTGGGGTTTCGACTTTTGTGGATTTGATTATTCACAGATTTGATTAAAAATATCTGTTCTGATTTTCTAGTTTGGCTCTATGGTCAGGGCTGGCCCTAGGTAATTTTCAAGTGTAAGCAAATAGTATCCCCTCCCCCCCCCCACCGCAAACCAATCACTGAAAAATAAAAGGTAGAGATTCCACCTAAAGAAGAGCAGTTGGACAGCGGGATATGCTGCTGCCTTGGAAGGGCACCTCCAGAGCAGACCTGGGCCAACTTAAGCCCCCCAGGTGTTTTGGACTTCAACCCCCAGCATTCCTAACAGCCTCAGCCCCCCCCCCCCTCAGCTGCTTAAGTGGCCGAGGGGGGAAAGGAAAGGGCCTGAGGCTGTTAGTAATGGCAGGAGTTGAAGACCAAAACTCCCAAGTTGGTCCAATCCTGGTGTAGAATGAATATGATGAACCTGTTGGTGGGTGTGCTGGGCTCTGAGGCACTGAACGGGAGGTGCGGTGAGTAGGAGGGTGAGGCAGGCACACTGCCCCCGCCGACCCTGGCCTTGACTGGCTCCATGCTCTCCTTCCTCTGGAGGCGCCACGGGCAGAACCCTGAGCACTTTTTGCATGCCCCCAGGGAGCTAGCCTGGCTGCTGGCACTGAGGCAATGCTCCTGCCATGGCTCCAGAGCTGGGGAAGGGCATGGGGAAGGCGGCGAGTCTGCCTTGGACTCCTCAGACACGCTCCATGCTGGAAGAGCCTCCCCATGGAGAAAGCCCACTTTCTCCATAGCGAGACCTCCGGCGAGAGGGCAGAGAAGGCAGTGCTACTGCTCAGAGGGCAGCTTGGTTCTGTCACGAGCGTGAGATGGTGGTTATGGAGAGGGAGGGAGGGGGGCCACCCAGGAGCGCATTTAAGCTTTTTTTCTACTCTAGAGGAGAGGTGCTCAGCTGCAGGCAGGTGCACACTTTAAGGAGGCATCTTACCTGTTTCTACTCTAGAGAAGAAGTGCTTGGCTGCAGGCAGGCACGTGTGCTTTCTCTCCTGGGCATGCTTGTCACACACACTCTTTCCCAGGTAAGGAGACAAGTTCTGTTTCTTACTCTAGAGGAGAGACACTTGGATGCAGGCAGGTGGACGTGCTTTCTCTCCCAGGCATCTTACCTGTTTCTATTCTAGAGGAAATGTGCTTGGCTGTACTCAGGCATGTGTGCTTTCTCTCCTGGGCATGCACGTCACACACACACTCTTTCCCAGGTAAGGAGACAAGTTCTGTTTCTTACTCTAGAGGAGAGACACTTGGATGCAGGTAGGTGCACGTGCTTTCTCTCCCAGGCATCTTACCTGTTTCTATTCTAGAGGAAATGTGCTTGGCTGTACTCAGGCATGTGTGCTTTCTCTCCTGGGCATGCACGTCACACACACACTCTTTCCCAGGTAAGGAGACAAGTTCTGTTTCTTACTCTAGAGGAGAGACACTTGGATGCAGGTAGGTGCATGTGCTTTCTCTCCCAGGCTTTACCACGCTTGCAGCCACACACTTCTTTCGAGGCTTTTTAAGGAGGCTTCCCACTTTCAGGTAACAACAACAACAACAACAACAACAACAACAACAACAACAGTGTCTGTTGTGAACTCATCTTGTTGTGTTTCAAATAACTTTATATTTATACCTCGCCTCCATCTCCCTGAAGGGACTTGGCATGGCTTACATGGAGCCAAGCCCAATCAACAGAATTAAAAACATGGCACATTAAAATACATAACATCAATTAAAATAACATAAAACAACAACAAGTCAGTTCTCAGCAAGTCAGTTCTCAGGGGAAAAGAATGTCAGTGAGAATGATAACGAGAGTGAATTCCCACACAGCTAGGTGGAGATGTCTTTGCCTCCTTTGCCTTCTCACGGTGATCCGGTCCAGCTGCTGGACCAAGATGATAAGGGGTTAGAGAGCCTTGAAGATAACGAATTAATGAGCAAACAAGATTGTCTGCAATTAAGGGTCCGGAGAAGCTCTCGCTTGGCAAGCAAGCGAGAAGCCAACTGTGCCAAAGGTCATCGCAATGCGTTCATGTCTGCAAAGGGTATTTAGCCTTCTCACTGACACACAGGCGTTGTCAGTTCAACATTGCTTTTTCCATGCAAACTTCTATGGATTAACCTTGGCCTTAAGCAGCACGCTTCTGGCTTCCTGAGTCTGGGATTTTGGGTTCTTGTGTTCAACTGTTTTTCATAGACTATTGTTTGACCATTGCTTAAAGGATTATGTTTCATGTTTTTGTCTTTGGATCTGAGGAACTGTGTCTTTGCATTTAAGCCTTTTTGGAACTTTGCATTTCTCATGCTATGTTTTGACTTTGCCTTTTCTTCAATAAACTACAAAATCTACAGCTTTGATGTGGTGGTGTTTGGGAGCAAGGTGAGAACTACCCTGAGTTGCAACATGGAGGAAATGAAGGAAACGAATTCCGTGCACGAGTCTAGTAGCTAAGTAGCTAACCTCTGATACCAGCCATTATTTTAAAATAAAATATAGTTAATCCTTTAATTCAGTGGGGCAGGCACTGTGGCGACACACTAGCCTCATCAACTTGTAATTTCCTTTCTCACTGACTATGTGGCTGACCACATACGCTATTTTTAAAAAACTTGCAAGGCACCACATGGACAGTCCTGTGCTTTTGATTTACTATTCCGGCCTTGTCTTGGCTTCTTCAGGCCATTTCTGCCGACAGTCCCATTATAGACATAATTTTCTCATCTTCTGCATCATTTAAGTTCCCGCAAAGGCAGACTAGACTTTTTCTGCTGGATAAGGTAAATCTGTAGGAATCCATTTTTAAATCATTAAGAAGTTACGGAGGCCTGGATGGACTTCATTAACAGTCAACCTCGTTCTTGGAAACATCCCCCCCAGTTTAAACAAGGAAATGAAAAGAGCTTTCCTGTTCTACCTCTTCAGCTCAGATAAATTGGTTTAAGCAGAGATACATGGATTTCTTTTAAAAAGAGCACCAATAGTTAGTTCCCCGAAGCTTACAAAGAATCCTTTTATTTTTCTTTTTTTAAAATATCCTGAATGCAGTGAACCATTTTTTTTCTAAATGTGAATGTTCTGCTATATGTGGTATTTGCTGACTTCTGATTTCAGCGATATTAACTTTCTGCTTACTGTCTTTAAAAGTTAAAGTAAATGATATCTGAATGGATCTTAAAGCGAATGAAACCTGAGTTCTTACTAGAAGCCAAAATGACCCCCTTGATGCTGTCATATTTTGGATATATCTAGGCATGTAGCCGGGGGGGGGGGGGCTCGGGGGGCTTCAGCCCCCCCCCCCCCGAAATTCTCATGGCGAAAAGGCCTTACTGGTGCATTATTTAAACTGTTATGTGTATTCTAGGCCTGGGTAACAACGGAAAAATTTGTTTCTAAAATCGATTCGTTTTTTGGGGGGGTTTTGCGTTTCGTTATTTAAAATAATTACAAAATTTTCCTTTTAAAAAGTTCGATATTTACGAAATTTCGTAAATGTGAAAAAAAATTACAAAACATTAACGAATCGATTTCCGAAACAATAACGAATCGATTCATTAATGGCGGACGCGACCGCGAAATACGCTAAAAAACCTCCAAAAACTTCTGAAGCTTCCCTCTCCCTCTGTTGTTGACTGTTGGTGTGATATTATAATTTTTTTTCACTAATTAAACAAAAAACTTGCCCCAGACATGCGGAAATAATAACGAAACGACCTCAGAACAATAACTAAACGGATACAATAACGAAATACGAAGCATTTACAAAACGTGTTTAAAAATTCGTTTTTTAAAAAAATTGCTCCAGAATGGTTCTTTATCGTTTTGTAATTTAAAAAATTAACGAATTATTAAGGAATTACGAATTAACGAAACGAAACTGCCCAGCCTTAGTGTATTCATATCATGATCTGATCACCATACTCAATATATCCCATATGCATGGGGGGTATTGGGGTAACGATACAAAAGGTTTGCTAGGCTAGACCCTCTTTCACTCAGACTCAGCCCCCCCCGAAACTGAGCCCCCCCCACCCCCCCCTGAAAAAAATTCAGCCCCCCCCCCCCCCGAAACGAAATCCTGGCTACGGGCCTGGATATATCATTAGATGACATGACACATTGGACATAAATAAACTTGCAGGAAAAAGTGTCTTTTCATTGGGTAAGGGTACATTGGGTAAGAGCTGTTCTTTATGATCCAGGAGCACTGGCTCAAAGGCCTTTATAAGGGTCATTTCAGAAGGGGTTTTTAGTTAGGTTTGATTGAAACAATAGAGATTTCATTGCTTTGGACTGATATGTGTGTGTGTGTGTGAGTCTGTGTGTGTATGGCATCTAATTGTTGCCGGTCTGTACGCCGCCCTGAGTCTCCTTCAGGCTGAAATGGGCAGGATAAAAATGATGTAAATCCATATAAATAAAAATGTAATGGGTTCGTGTAAGTTTTTTCGGGCTATAGGGCCATGTTCTAGAGGCATTTCTCCTGACGTTTTGCCTGCATCTATGGCAAGCATCCTCAGAGGTAGTGAGGTCTGTTGGAAATAGGAAAATGGGTTTATATATCTGTGGAATGACTGGGGTGGGGCAAAGAGCTCTCTGCTGAAGCTAGGTGTGAATGTTTCAACTGACCACCTTCATTAGCATTTGAAGGCCTGGCTGAGCCTGGGAAAATGTTCTGTTGAGAGGTGTTAAGATGTGCCTGCTTGTTTCCTCTCTGCTGTTTCGCTGTTGTAATTTTAGAGTTTTTTTAATACGGGTAGCCAGATTTTGTTCATTTTCAATGAACAAAAATGTAATGTTCGTTTGTAGGATTCACATAACTCAAAAACCACTGGATGGATTGACATGAAATTTGGACACAAGATACCTATTAGGCCAACAAGTGACCATCACTCATAAAAACACTGAAAAACACAGCCAAAGAGACTTAAAAGCCAAAAAAAAAGCAAAAAGATTCTACAGCGCATGCGCAAAATGACTCCCCCTAGCAAACAAAACTCACAATAGCATATCCACACTCTCTTCCGGACTACAGCTTCCAGTACCATTAAGCAGGGATTCGAACGACTGTTTACTAATGTTGTAGCACAATATTTATTTATTTATTTATTATTATTTAGAGCATTTCTATCCCGTCCTATCTCATCCTCCACAGAGGGACTCAGGGAGTCTAACAACCAGCACAGCACAGTGCCAACATTAAAAAACAAGCATAAATATACATCTATATAAATAAAAATGTAATGTGCATTTGCAGGATTCACATAACTCAAAAACCACTGGACGAATTGACATGAAATTTGGACACAAGACACCTATTAGGCCAACAAGTGACCATCACTCATAAAAACACTGAAAAACAGAGCAAAAGAGACTTAAAAGCCAAAAAAGCAAAAATATTCTATAGCATGCACAAAAGACTTTCCCTGGCAAACAAAACTTACAATAGCATATCCACACTCTCTTCCAGACTACAGCTCCCAGCATCCCCTAGACCAGGCCTTTTAGGAGAGGAGGATGCTCCAAATGCACTTCTTCTCTGTGTAGTCTGACATGGTGGTTGTGAGAGTGGTCCAGCATTTCTGTGTCTTCAAATAAAATTCCGTGTCCAGGTTGGTTCATCAGGTAGAATCATAGAATCATAGAATCAAAGAGTTGGAAGAGATCTCCTGGGCCATCCAGTCCAACCCTATTCTGCCAAGAAGCAGGAATATTGCATTCAAATCACCCCTGACAGATGGCCACCCAGCCTCTGTTTAAAAGCTTCCAAAGAAGGAGCCTCCACCACACTCCGGGGCAGAGAGTTCCACTGCTGAACGGCTCTCACAGTCAAGAAGTTCTTCCTCATGTTCAGGTGGAATCTCCTTTCTTCTGGTTTGAAGCCATTGTTCTGCGTCCTAGTCTTCAGGGAAGCAGAAAACAAGCTTGCTCCCTCCTCCCTGTGGCTTCCTCTCACATATTTATACATGGCTATCATATCCCCTCTCAGCCTTCTCTTCTTCAGGCTAAACATGCCCTGCTCCTTAAGCCGCTCCTCATAGGGCTCGTTCTCCAGACCCTTGATCATTTTAGTCACCCTCCTCTGGACACATTCCAGCTTGTCAATATCTCTCTTGAATTGTGGTGCCCAGAATTGGACACAATATTCCAGGTGTGGTCTAACCAAAGCAGAATAGATCATGGGGAGCATGACTTCCCTAGATGTAGACACTATGCTCCTATTGATGCAGGCCAAAATCCCATTGGCTTTTTTTGCCGCCACATCACATTGTCCACAAGGACTCCAAGATCTTGTTCACACATATTGCTCTCAAGCCAGGCGTCCCCCATTCTGTATCTTTGAATTTCGTTTCCTCCTGCTGTGGCTGACTTCTCTGGTTGAAGTAGTCTGCAGTGCCTTTCATGTTCCTTGATTTGTGTTTGGGCAATGCTGCTGCGTTTGGTGGTCCACAGCTGCATGGTATACGGTAGACTCCCACAGAAGTGAGAGGATCCCTCTTGTCCTTTGCTGAACGTAGCCTTTGTCAGACTACACAGAGAAGCCATTGAAATCCACAAGCATGTGGACAATTTCAACAGAAAGGAGGAAACCATAAAAATGAATAAAATCTGGCTACCAGTATTAAAAACCTCTAAAATTACAACAGCAAAACAACAGAGTGGGGCATCTAATCACCTCTCAACAAAATATTGCCCCAGGCAATGCTAATCATGGTGTTCAGTTGAAACATTCACACCTAGCTCCAGCAGACAAGAGTTCTTTGCCCCACCCTGGTCATTCCACAGATATATAAACCCACTTTCCTAGTTCCAACAGACCTCACTACCTCTGAGGATGCTTGCCATAGATGCAGGCGAAATGTCAGAAAAGAATGCCACTAGAACATGGCCATATAGCCCGAAAAAACCTACAATAACCCAGTTTAATATATTGTATGTATATATATCTTGTAAGCTGCTCTGAATCCCCTTCAGGATGAAAAGGGCGCCATATAAATGTCACAAATAAATAAATAATAAATAAATTAACAAAATAAATCCCCTAAAGAAACCTCAAGAAAATTAAACAACTTGTGATAAAAATTTAAAATACTCAAATCAAGGAGGCTCAGCTGCCTTTTTCTGCATTTATTTAGAAGACGGGGAGTCTAAGTTGCTTTTAATTGCATTCTTACTAAAGTGGAAAATCTGTGACTCTCTAAGGGGAATGTGATTGAATCATGCAAATTTAAAACTGACCTCTCTCTCTCTCTCTTTTTAAAAAGACAAGTTATCATCAGTTGTGGAACTCGTGCCTGTTTATAATCCCCAGGCCTAAAATCGCAAGGAATTTGCGAAAGCGAAGCTGCTGCCCAAAGGGAAATTTAATTAACTGGTAAGGCTCTTCAGCCTTCATTAGGAGATCGTTTGGCTGTGGTTGGGAGGAAAAGCCGTGACCTTAGACAGCAAAAGGCAGCCGTGAATTGTGCTGCGCTCACACTCCGTCTTCTTGAAAGCGTCTCAAAAGTGTGTTACTGCATCACGTTTTCAGCAAAAGAGGAGGAAGTAGAAGAACACCACAAATTGAGTGAAACTTTTACCACTTCATCCAAGTGCTAATTCGGCTCTGTTTTAGTGTCATCGAGTTTTTAAAACAGTTGACAATCATGGCAATGGAGGCTTGACAGGAAATTAACAAGTTTGGGTTTAACCTACTTAGCACTGATTTAACTATATATCAATCTCCCATGCTCTTATACGGAGCTGAAGTTTGGGGTCTAAACCAGGTACCATTATTAGAGCAAGCACAATCACAGTACCTGCGAAGTTTTCTAGGAGTGGACAGGACGACTCCATCTGCTGCAGTAAGAGCGGAACTGGGAGTATATACAGTGGATGGCTTATCTAAAATCAGGGCCTACAACTATTGGGCAAAACTGATTGCCATGGCAAATCATTTTAGTCGCCCTCCTCTGGACACATTCCAGCTTGTCAATATCTCTCTTGAATTGTGGTGCCCAGAATTGGACACAATATTCCAGATGTGGTCTAACCAAAGCAGAATAGAGGGGTAGCATGACTTCCTTAGATCTAGACACTATGCTCCTATTGATGCAGGCCAAAATCCCATTGGCTTTTTTTGCCGCCACATCACATTGTTGGCTCATGTTTAACTTGTTGTCCATGAGGACTCCAAGATCTTTTTCACACGTACTGCTCTTGACACCTGGCTCGAGAGCAATACGTGTGAAAAAGATCTTGGAGTCCTCGTGGACAACAAGTTAAACATGAGCCAACAATGTGATGTGGCGGCAAAAAAAGCCAATGGGATTTTGGCCTGCATCAATAGGAGCCTAGTGTCTAGATCTAAGGAAGTCATGCTACCCCTCTATTCTGCTTTGGTTAGACCACATCTGGAATATTGTGTCCAATTCTGGGCACCACAATTCAAGAGAGATATTGACAAGCTGGAATGTGTCCAGAGGAGGGCGACTAAAGTGATCAAGGGTCTGGAGAACAAGCCCTATGAGGAGCGGCTTAGGGAACTGGGCATGTTTAGCCTGAAGAAGAGAAGGCTGAGAGGAGATATGATAGCCATGTATAAATATGTGAGAGGAAGCCACAGGGAGGAGGAGGGAGCAAGCTTGTTTTCTGCTTCCTTGGAGACTAGGACGCGGAACAATGGCTTCAAATTACAAGAGAGGAGATTCCATCTGAACATTAGGAAGAACTTCCTGACTGTGAGAGCCGTTCAGCAGTGGAACTCTCTGCCCCGGAGTGTGGTGGAGGCTCCTTCTTTGGAAGCTTTTAAACAGAGGCTGGGTGGCCATCTGTCAGGGGTGATTTGAATGCAATATTCCTGCTTCTTGGCAGGGGGTTGGACTGGATGGCCCAGGAGGTCTCTTCCAACTCTTTGATTCTATGATTCTATGATTCTATGATAGACTTCCAAAATTGTGCCTGTTGGAGCAGAAAGAAAATCAACATCAGTCCTCTTGGCTAGTTCTCCTGACAAAATATATTAGGAGCTGTGGACTCCTGACTCGGTATCCGAACCTCTTAGAAGAGCTAGACCCAAAAATAGTTGCTCAACGAGTATTGGATATAGAAGGCCAAAAAGACATTGCTACCCTCAGTAAAGCTGGCTCATTGAAATGGTTAAGCCGCTTTAAACACACTTTCCAAACAGCTCGATATCTAAAAACAGATATGCCAAAACACCTCAGAAGGATATTTACCAGAGCTCGTTTTGAGCAGCTGGACTCAATGGTCAAGCACGGAAGGTTTAATCGGGTCCCATACAACTAACGAGTTTGTATTTGCGGAGCATCAGAGGTGGAGGATATCACACATGTTCTGTTCAAGTGTGAGCTGTATAAGAAAGAGAGAGGCCATTGCCTTGGACCATACATTATTCACAAAACACACTGGGATCCACATATTAAAACTTCATTTTTGTTGGCCGGCCAGAATCCTAAAATAACACACAAAACAGCCCTTTTTCTATTCAAAGCAACACAGCTGAGAATTGCACATTTAGAATCAATTGGGGTAAACTGTGGAGGTGACACAGATATTTGACCTGAACGGGATCTGCCAACAGTTTGTTTATTTTAACCTCTTTTATTTTAACCTCTCTTATACCGAGCGTTGTATGTTGTATGACTATGTGTTAAATGTGTTATGTGTTAAATGTGTTATGTGTTAAATGTTTTGATACGGCCAATAGGCCAATCAATAAAACGTATCTATCTATCTAACTATATATCAATCCATTGGCCATATTCATACATCATGAATTTATTTATTTGTTGTTGTTCATTCGTTCAGTCGTCTCCGACTCTTCATGACCTCATGGACCAGCCTACGCCAGAGCTCCCTGTCGGCCGTTACCACCCCCAGCTCCCTCAAGGTCAGTCCAGTCACTTCAAGGATGCCATCCATCCATCTTGCCCTTGGTCGACCCCTCTTCCTTTTGCCTTCCACTTTCCCCAGCATAATTGTCTTCTCTAGGCTTTCCTGTCTCCTCATGATGTGGCCAAAGTACTTCAACTTTGTCTCTAGTATCTTTCCCTCCAGTGAGCAGTCGGGCTTTATTTCCTGGAGGATGGACTGGTTGGATCTTCTCGCAGTCCAAGGCACTCTCAGAACTTTCCTCCAGCACCACAGCTCAAAAGCATTGAACTTCCTTCGCTCAGCCTTCCCTAAGGTCCAGCTCTCACATCCGTAGGTGACTACAGGGAATACCATGGCTTTGACTAGGCAATGGATCTTGGTTGCCAGTCTGATGTCTCTACTCTTTACTATTTTATCGAGACTGGACATTGCTCTCCTCCCAAGAAGGAAGTGTCTTCTGATTTCCTGGCCACAGTCTGCATCTGCAGTAATCTTTGCACCTAGAAATACAAAGTCTGTCACGGCCTCCACATTTTCTTCCTCTATTTTCCAGTTGTCAATCATTCTTGTTGCCATAATCTTGGGTTTTTTGACGTTTAGCTGCAACCCGGCTTTTGCGCTTTCTTCTTTCACCTTGATTAGAAGGCTCCTCAGCTCCTCCTCGCTTTCGGCCATCAGAGTGGTGTCATCTGCATAGCTGAGGTTGTTAATGTTTCTTCCAACCATTTCCACCCCAGCTTTGCATTCATCAAGCCCTGCACATCCTCGCATGATGTGTTCTGCATACAAGTTAAAAAGGTTGGGTGAGAGGATGCAGCCTTGCCGTACGCCTTTCCCAATCTTGAACCAGTCTGTTGTTCCGCAGTCAGTTCTGACTGTTGCTCCTTGGTCCTTGTACAGATTCCTCAGGAGAGAGGGAAGGGGGCTTGGGATGCCCAGACCACCAAGAACTTGCCACAATTTATGCTGATCCACACAGTCAAAGGCTTTAGAATAGTCAATGAAGCAGAAGTAGATGTTTTTCTGAAACTCCCTGCCTTTCTCCATTATCCAGCGGATATTGGCAATCTGGTCTCTCGTTCCTCTGCCTTTATTTACAGTAATTATATTCTGCCCTTCTCACCCCGCAGGGGACTCGGGGTGGATTACAATGTACACATATATGGCAAACATTCAATGCCAAAGACACACAACACATATAGACAGACCATCAGATGCTATTTAACTTTTCTGGTCGCCAGGGGAGCTGTTGCTTTCATTGTCCATCTGTGACACTGATGAAGTACTTCCGCATTCCCCGCATGCTTTTGCTGGAGTCTTTTTTATGGCCTCGTAAATTAGTTAAATTAGCTTCCCCACACATAGGTGGTACCTAATTTTCCTACTTGACAGATACAACTGTCTTTCGGGTTGCAAAGGTTGACAACAAGCTACACAATTGGTTGGAAGCTCACTCCAACCCGGGCTGGCTTCAAACTCATGACCTTTTGGTCAGAAGCGATCTTAATGCAGCTGCACCACAGGGCTTGCATCCTATTTTTTAGAACATCTTTGTTGTTGTTGTGTGACTTCTATTCATTTCTGACTTATAGCCACCTTGTAACGTTTTTTATTTTTATTTTTTGAAAGATCGGTTCAGAGGAGGTTATCCTTGCCTTCCTCTTAGAGAGTGTGACCTGCCCAATACCATTAAGCAGGGATTCAAACCACTGTTTATTAATGTTGTAGTACAATATTTATTTTTATTTATTTATTTAGGGCATTTCTATCCCGTACTATCTCATCCTCCACAGAGGGACTCAAGAAGTCTAACAACCAGCACAGCACAATGCCAACAACAAGAAAAAAAATGGTTCTAAACTCATTTCATATATAGGGGGCGCTGTCGTTTCGATTTTAAAATTATTTCTCAAATTTTCTTGAAAAAAAGATCGGAAATAGCAAAAATCTGAATAGCTTCGTTTACTTTGTTAATGGAAGGTGCCCCTCCCACCTGTTAGTTTACAATCTCGCAGTTTCCCTTCCCTGGGTGTCTGCGAAGGGCGATGAATGGCAGGGGAATGAGGTGGGCGTGGCTACACCCAGCTCTTCTTGATGGCCAGTGGGGGTGTGGCCTTCAGGAAGAGCTGGGTGTAGCCACACCCACCTCATTCCCCTGCCATCCATCGCCCTTCGCAGACACCCAGGGAAGGGAAACTGCGAGATTGTAAAGTTTGCACCAGATTTACAATCTCGTAGTTTCCCTAGCCTCCCTGGCGACAAGTGGCGATGCGGAAGGGCAAGGTGGGCATGGCTATGCCCAGCTCTTCTTGACGGGCACTGGGAGCATGGCCTTCAGGAAGAGCCCTTCCGCATCTCCACTTGTCGCCAGGGGGGCCAGGGAAACTGCGAGATTGTAAATCTGGTGCAAACTTTACAATCTCGCAGTTTGTAAACCTTGACCAGACATCCGAAAATAATTCCGAAAAACGGGTACATTGTTTCGATTCGTAATTACTCCTCACACTATTCCAGCATGGCTCGAAATTGTTTCTAAAATCATTTAAATACGAATTCATTCCGTTTTTAGAAGCTTCCGAACCAGATCAACCAAGCCTAATAAATATACATCTATATAAATAAAAATGTAATGTTCGTTTGTGGGATTAACATAACTCAAAAACCACTGGACGAATTGACACCAAATTTGGACACAATACATCTATCAGGCCAATAAGTGACCATCACTCATAAAAACACTGAAAAACACAGCAGAAGGGACTTAAAAAGCCCCAAAAGCTAAAAGATGCTGCAGCGCATGTGCAAAAACAACTCACCCTGGCAAACAAAACGCACAATTGCATATCCACATTCTCTTCCGGACTACAGCTCCCAGCATCCCCAAACCAGGCCCCTTAGTAGAGGAGGATGCTCCAAATGCACTGCTTCCAAGCTGCAAGCTCTCTTCTTCTTGGATCTCTTTGAGAGCATCCCAATCTCTGCATATTTCCAATTTCCTATTCCTGGACTGTGACTCCCAGGAATCCTCCAGATATATAGATTAGATAGAGATAGTAGGTAGGAAGATAGATAGATTAGGAGGACTGCTGAGAGTTGCAGTCCAAGAATAGGTAGAGAAGGAAGAAAGGAGAGGAAGAGGAAAGGAAAGAAAAGGGGGGAATATGAAGAGAAGGAAGGAAGAAGATAATGAAAGAAAAAAAAGGAAGAAAGGAAGGAGGTGAAGGGAGAGAGAAAGAAAGGAGAGAAAGCGGGAGGAAAGGTTGGCCACAGCAATGCATGGTGGGTACAGCTAGTATTATAATAAAAACAATATAAAACATTAAAACAGATTGCCAATTGGAGTCATCATCCTAAAAAGCAGTCCATCATAATCCATTTAAAGCATAACTTTGCCAGCAACACAGTCTGGTCTGCAAAGGCTTGATCCCACAGCCAGGATTTCATTTTGTTTCTGGAAGGTCAGGAGTGATGAGGCAGATCTTATCTTGTTTGGGAAGGAATTCCATAGCTGAGGGGCCACCACGGAGAAGGCCCTGTCTCTCGTCCCCGCCAAGCACGATTCTGATGGTGGGGGGACCAAGGGCAGGGCCTCCTTGCACAATCTTAAGGTCCTAGGTCAGGGGTCCTCAAACTAAGGCCCTCCAAGGTAATTTACCCGGCTCTCACTCAGGGCCGGGTAAATGACCTTGGGGGTGGTGCCCATATTGGAGTAATTCATGTCCCTTGGGCTAATTTAGATATAGAATTATCTGGGTGCATGTAGACTGCAGAATGAGTGCAGTTTGAGCCCACTTTAACTGCCATGGTTTCATACTATGGAATCATGGGGGTTGTAGTTTTGCAAAGTCTTTCACCTTCCCTGCCAAAAAGTGCTGGTGCTTCATCAAACTACAAATCCAAGCTGGCTCCCTTTCCCACCTCCTTTTCTGGGGTCCCTTTTCAGGCCAAAAAAAGGAAGTGCCTAAGGCGATCAAGAAGAAGTTAGGAATTGTGAGAGTTGAAGTCCAAAACACCTGGAGGGCCGAAGTTTGTCCATGCCTGGTGTACATATGTACATTCTGCCTTTGATCTTGAGACTGTCACCAGTTGTGAGAATGAACCAAAGGATGCATCTTATGACCGTAGCGATTTCTCCTGCAGAAGTGTGCGCTGTGTCCAATATTAGCTCTTTGCCTAGTCTCTGATCATTACCTCTTGACACGGAGCACTGTCCTCTTCCTCCTGCCCTACCTGTCCCTGACATGCAGATAATTCTCTGTGCCAATTAGCAAGATGGGTCATTGCCACCCAAACTAATTTGCTGCTTGACAAAAATTGCTTCCCCAGGTCAGTGAGTGGGGACGCTGAGAACGGGTCCTTTGGTGTTTGATTAGGTAGTTATGCAGGCAGGAATAAGCGCCCCGTGATTAACGAGATCAGACAACGAAGAGGGAGGCCAGGAGCAGTGGCATCCCAAATGGGAAGAGAATTGCTTGGTTACAGTAAACATGCCTCCAGCATCTGATCGCTCCTTTGCTTTCTGAGTGATCGCCTCTTTGCTTGATGACTTACTCCTCTCCGAGCGCCACGTCTTAATATCCTGTCCTTGAAGTGCCTCTTATGGTCCGAATACCTTTATTTCAGAGAAATGCAATATATCCACAAGCTTTTCATATCAATCCAAGGGGATGTGAGCATGCATCTGACTTGGCTATTAAAATTCGGACTGGGAAATTTAGTGGCTTTGTGTTGCATGTCAAACTTTTCCTCTAACTTCAACAACCTTGGACTTTCCAAAAACTTTGGGTTTCTGAAAAATAGCCATGGGGGCTCCATCCAGCTTGCCAGAGAGACTTTCCCCTCATTTTCTCGGTATGAACATTATGGTTTGTTCACACCAACTTTAAACACAGCTCCATTTTGGGGCTCTATGTCATGGCTTCTTGTTAACTCTAAGCCAGTGGTTCTCAACTTTCCTAATGCTGTGACCCCTTAATACAGTTCCTCATGTTGTGATGACCCCCAATCATAAAATTATTTTCGTTGCTTCTTCACAACTGTAATTTTGCTACTGTTATGAAGCATGATGTAAATATCTGAGATGGAGGATATATTTTCATTCACTGGACCAAATTTGGCACAAATATCCAATACGCCAAAATTTGAATACTGGTGGGATGGGGGTGGGGGTGGGGAAAGGGATTGATTTTGTCATTTGGAAGTTGTAGTTGCTGGGATTTATAGTTCACCTACAATCAAAGAGCATTCTGAACTTCATCAGTGATGGAATTGAACCAAACTTGGGACACAGAACTCCCATGACCAACAGAAAATACTGGAAGGGTTTGGTGAGCATTGACCTTGAGTTTTGGAGTTGTAGTTCACCTACATCCCGAGAGGACTCAAAACAATGATGGATCAAAACAATGATGGGTTGGGACCAAACTTGGCATGAATATCAATATGCCCAAATGTGAACTCTAGTGGAGTTTGGGGAAAACAGACTTGACATTTGGGAGTTGTAGTTGCTGGGATTTATAGTTCACCTACAATCAAAGAGCCTTCTGAACCCCACCAATGATAGCATTGGGCCAAACTTCCCATACAGAACCCCCATGACCAACAGAAAATACCGTGTTTTCTAATGGCCTTTGGTGACCCCTTTGACACCCCCTCGCGACCCCTCCAGGGGTCCCAACCCCCAGGTTCAGATACACTGCTCTAAGCAAATCTGAGGGAGTGGCAAAGTTGGCAAAACTTCAGCTCTCACTGGCCATGCTAGGTATGGATGATGCTGGATGGTGTCCCACAACATTTGGAGGTCGCATTCAGAAGAAGACCTACAAGCCACTCTAAATATCTTTGCAGAAGCATATGAGAAGCTTGGCCTCTCACTGAACATCGAGAAAACCGAGGTGCTTTTCCAGTAGTCACCAACCAATCCCTCTCCAATGCCAGAGATAAAGCTTAATGGAGTAACATTAGAAAATGTTGACCATTTCCGCTGCCTCGGCAGCCACCTCTCCACAAAAGTCAACAATTGACACTGAAATACAACATCACCTGAGCTCTGCGAGTGCAGCATTTTTCTGAATGAAGCAGAGGGTGTTTGAGGATCAGGGTATCCATAGGGATACCAAGGTGCTTGTTTATAAAACTTTTGTCCTCCCAACCCTGCTGTATGCCTGCAAAACGTGGACTGTCTACAGACGTCACACTTAACTCCTGGAATGATTCCATCAGTGTTGCATTTGAAAAAATCCTGCAAATCTCTTTGTAAGACAGGTGGACAAATGTCAGCGTGCTGGAAGAAGCAAAGATCACCAGCACTGAAGTGATGGTTTTCCGCCATCACTCCGCTGGACCGGCTACGCTATCCGCATGCCTGTTCACTGTCTCCCAAAGCAGTTACTATACTCTCAAGAATGGGAAATGTAGTGTTAGTGTACAGGAAAAGAACTTTAAAGATGGGCTTAAAGCCAACTTTAAAAACTACAGAATAGACACCAAGAACTGGGAAGCCCTGGTCCTTGAGCGCTTTAACTGGAGGTCAGCTGTGACCAGCAGTGCTGCAGAATTCTAAGAGGCATGAATGGAGGGTGAAAGTTTAATTATACAAAAATATTGTATCCTTCAAATGCTTCAAATCCCAGAGGTGCTTAGCCAATGCTCAATGATAGGAATTCACAACTTCTGACGGACACCAGATTGGTACCCACTTACAGAGGAGTGTCCTCTATTTGAATGGCTGGTTCAAAGTCGAAAGGACTTGAAGACTGGGGAGAAGTAGTTGGCCACCAACAGAGACTGCCTGAATAGTAAGAGCGAGCTGGCACAGGTTATTTGCTTAGTTTTCAGATAGTGCACTGTATTGTTTCCATTCTACTGAAATGACAGTAATTATTTTTAAACTTGCCGTTAAAGCAAGAGATTAGCATATGTGTACACATTATGCAAATCCGCATCCTTTTTTTTTTTTTTTTTGCCCTGACACAGATTGTAAAGGCATGTGGCTGATGGAGATAAAAGAAACTCAACTTTGTCCTGATGCAAAGGAAGCATTAGCTTTTAAGCCTTCTCACCTACCCACTGGTACCACCATGTTTCCTCTGGTTGATGGAGGGCATGGCGTTCTGCCACTAAAGGCATACAGCTCAAAATGAAGAGAGTTCTACAACCTGGAGAGGCGTTCTCTCTAGGAATCTCCAGATCCTTTAGGTCAGTGTTTCTCAACCTTCCTAATGCCACGACCCCTTCATACAATTACTCTTGTTGTGGGGACCCCCAACCATGAAATTATTTTTGTTGCTACTTCATCACTGTAATTTTACTACTGTTATGAATTGTAATGTCAACATCTGATATGCAGGATGTATTTTCATTCACTGGACCAAATTCGGCACAAATAACCAATACACCCAAATTTGAGTACTGGTGGGGTTGGGGGGGGGGGTATTTTGTCATTTGGGAGTTGTAGTTGCTGGGATTTATAATTCACCTAAAATCAAAGAGCATTCCAAACTCCACCAATGATGGAATTGAACCAAACTTGGCACACAGAACTCCCATGACCAACAGAAAATACTGCAAGGGTTTGGTGGGTTGTAGTTCACCTACATCCAGAGAGCAACTTGGACTAAAACAATGATGAATCTGGACCAAACTTGGAATAGATACTCAATATACCTAATGTGAACACTGGTGGAGTTTGGGGAAAGCAGACCTTGACATTTGGGATCTGTAGTTTCAGGGATTTATAGTTCACCTACAATCAAAGACCATTCTGAACCCCAGCAATGATACAATTGGACCAAACTTCCCACACAAAACTCCCATAACCAACAGAAAATACTGGAAGGGTTTGGTGAGCATTGACCTTGAGTTTTGGAGTTGTAGTTCACCTAATTCGAGAGAGCACTGTGGACTCAAACAATGATGGATCTGGACCAAACATGGCACAAATACTAATATGCCCAAATGTGAACACTGGTGGAGGTTGCTGAAATAGACATTGACATTTGGGAGTTGTAATTGCTGGGATTTATAGTTCATCTACAATCAAAGAGAATTATGAACTCCACCAATGATGGAACTGAACCAAACTTGGCACCCTGAACTCCCATGACCAACAGAAAATACTGGAAGGGTTTGGTGGGCACTGACCTTGAGTTTTGGAGTTGTAGTTCATCTACTTCCAGAGAGCAACTTGGACTCAAACAATGATGGATCTGGACCAAACTTTGCACAAATACTAATATGCCCAAATGTGAACACTAGGAGGGTTTGGGGAAAATAGATCTTGACATTTAGGAGTTATAGTTGCTGGGATTTATAGTTCACCTACAATCAAAGAGCATTCTGAACTCCGCCAATCATGGAATTGAACCAAACTTGGCACACAGAACTCCCATGACCAACAGAAAATATTGGAAGGGTTTGGTGGCCATTGACCTTGAGTTTTGGAGTTGTAGTTCACCTACATCCAGAGAGCAACTTGGACTAAAACAATGATGGATCTGGACCAAACTTGGCACAACTCCACCAAGGATGGAACTGAACCAAACTTGGCACACAGGACCCCTATTACCAACAGAAAATAACTTTGAGGATGCTTGCCATAGATGCAGGTGAAACGTTAGGAGAGAATGCTTCTAGAGCATGGCCATACAGCCCGAAAAACCTACAACAACCCACTGATTCCAGCCATGAAAGTCTTTGACAAAGAAAATACTGTGTTTTCTGATGGTCTTTGGTGATGCCTCTGACACCCCCTCATGACCCCCCCCCCCAAATGGGTCCTGACCCACAGGTTGAGAAATGCTGGATTAGATGTATTCTTGGAGAGGTGTTTTCTCTAGGAATCTCCGTATCCTTAGTGGGACTTCATAGTTAACATTTGGTGGAAGTCAACCATAAAGTCACACTGGAGAAGCTAGAGATTTCCAGAGAACATTAAATCAAATCCATAAATAATCAGATCTCCAAATGTCAGACTCGTAGCCAATACTCAAACTTATCTACTTTTATATAGAAGTAACAAAGCTTTCCATTATGTTACAAACAGCATGATTTTGTTAGGTTGTTCTCATAACAGACAGTCATGACACTTTCATTATTGGAAGCATAGTTCATTGCAAATAACTCATTATTTGTGCCAAGTTGTTTGCAAGCTCTGTGGCTGTGCACGAACCAACCTTTGATCGGAAATCCATGAAGTCTCCTCAGTTGTGGATCTTCAGCCCTTATTTTCCACAATGCACATCGGTGAGCTGTGAATTAAACTCAGAATATTCACAAAGCCGTATTGTGATGTAGATCTTTGGGAGGAAATGAAAGGGTTGCATTCAGAAGTTCTTTGGAATGACTGAATGGGAATGGCAGGATCCCACAGTGGAATTGGCAGCCCTGGCTCTTGTCGGCATAGAGGATAGTTTCCCAAGATGTGGGAAGCCTTTGATCTCCTGATTTTTACCCCCACTAACAACATTAAACATGGTTCATTTCACACACTTGTGTATCTATTTAAGTTCATATTCCCCACCCCAAAAACTCAAGGCATTCAGATGTCTATTACGAAATGATGTATTTTTTAAATAAATAACTAGCCGTCCCCTGCCAGGCATTGCTGTGGCCCAGTTTGGTAATGTGGAAAATAAAGTAATGAGAAAGTGTTGGATTCTAATATATGTAATTTCTTTATTCTTGTGAGTAATCAGTATTTCTGGCTGTTTCTTTGCCAGTGTTGATGTGGAGATTGTCTGGTTTGCCTACTCTGGAACATGCAACATATAATTCTCCTTCTTAAGGGGTCCCTTTCAAATCTATTATACTATATCTCTCTCTGTGTGTGAATCATATATGTCTATTTATATCTATGGCTGGATGGCTCTTTGTCAGGAGGGCTTTGATTATGTTTCCTTACCCTGGTGAAAGGAGTTGGACTGGATGGCCTTACATATTTTCTGTTGGCCATGGTGGTTCTGTGTGGGAAGTTTGCCCCAATTCTGTCATTGGTGGGGTTCAGAATGCTCTTTGATTGTAGGTGAACTATAAGTCCCAGTAACTACGACTCCCAAATGTCAAGGTCTATTCCTCCCAAACTCCATCTGTGTCCATATTTGGACATATGGAATATTTGTGCCAAGTTTGATCCAGATCCATCATTATTTGAGTCCACAGTGCTCTCTGGATGGAGGTGAACTACAACTCCCAAACTCAAGGTCAATGGCTGCCAACCCCTTCTAGTGTTTTCTGTTGGTCATAGGAATTTTGTGTGCCATGTTTGGTTCAATTCCATCATTGGTGGAGTTCAGAATGCTCTTTCATTGTAGGTGAACTGTAAACAGAGGTGGCCCTAGGCAATTTTCAACGGTAAGCAGACAGTATTTTGCCCCCCCCCCCCCACAACCAATCACTGCTCTTTGATTGTAGGTGAACTATACATCCCAGTAACTGCAACCCGCATATGTCAAGGTCTATTTTCCCCCAAGAGCGCCTCAAGAGCACCCCTGGGCAAAATGAACTATACTGCAAATGCTTACTTTGCGTAATGGGTTGAGCCGCCCCTGACTGTAAATCCCAGCAACTACAACTCCCAAATGACTGAATCATTTTTTTTTTCAGTGATGGTCACTCCTTGGGTTAGTAGGTGTCTTGTGTCCAAATTTGGTGGCAATTCGTCCAGTGGTTTTTGAGGTATGTTAATCCCACAAACGAACATTACATTTTTATATATATATAGATTTTTGTTGAGATATTTTTTTTTACATAAAGCTAAAATAAAAGGATGTAAGAAAGAGAAGTAAAGCTTAAGAGAGGGTAAAATAGAAGTATAGAACTAGGTAAAGTAGGCTTGAAGTAAAAAAATGTTAAAGGGGTGGAAAGTTCATAAAACTTCCAATCTTCTTCACTGTGGTATTGAAATTCTCCATTGCAACTTTCTTCGTGTTGACTGCGTCTCCATTTCTCTCTTCTATCAATGTGGCAATCAGTTCCTTTTATCGAATTTGTCCTATACTATCATTTTCCTTTGCTCTTGTAACATAACCCATTGCACCACTGAGGGCTCTACTGGTGCAGCTGTATGGCACGGAGTACTGTAATACGAGGGTTGAATGAAAAGTAATGCCTCCACCTTCATAACTCCTCAACAGATGGCAGTACTGGTATGCAGCAGGTACTGGCTTTTTCAGTAGACTTTCTTCTACAGTTCCACTTTGCCAAGAAGCCTTAGCATTGAACGGTTGTGTTGTTAACGTGTGTAATTTTTGCATGAGAAACTATACTTCAGCTTGGACTTAATGCTGAGCTGCTGCAGCTCCATTGGCCATTCAGTAGATGGTGGAAATTATGTATGTGTATCTACCAGGGAAGCATCTGGTCCCTGCTTAGGTCCCCAACTGAAATCCATCACCAGCTTATTTGGACTCTTTGTCCAATTGGGTTGTTATAGGTTTTTTTGGCTGTATGGCCATGTTCTAGAAGCATTCTCTCCTGACGTTTCTCCTGCTTCTATGGCAAGCATCCTCAGAGGTTGTGAGGTACCTCACAACCTCTGAGGATGCTTGCCAGGTGCAGGCAAAACATCAGGAGAGAATGCATCTAGAACATGGCCATACAGCCTGAAAAACCTACAACAACCCAGTGATTCCGGCCATGAAAGCCTTTGATAATACATTCTTTGTCCAACTGATTGAATGGATCTACTGTAGCTTGAATTCAACACTAGGAACCAGCCACTATTTTTTTTGTCTTGGAAACTGCCAGCCATTTGGAAATCCCCCAGTACCTCTTAATGCTTAAAAGCTACGAAATATTCCAAACAGGGAGTGCATGTCAAACCAATGCAGCCATCTGACCTGAAAACATCCCAGTGCCTCTGTTGACTTGTTGTCTAACCACAAGCTGCAACAGGAACCAGATAAAATATTCATAATGACCTGGTTTACTTTCAGTAACAAGCATAAAGGTCTCAAAATTCCTAGAAGATTCCACTTGTCACTTTGGGCACAAACAAATATGATGGCAGCCGAACAATGGGTTGATTCAGGTCTGCCAACAAATCCACATAGAAGCAAAATCATGTCTTGGGCGTCTTTTTTCTGAAAAAAAAAACAACCCCAAGGCATATTATTATTATTATTATTATTATTATTATTATTATGCCCTAAATTCAATTTTTAGTCACAACTAGAGTTGGTCCATCGAATGCAATGTGATTTACATAGGAGGGGCATTCATTAAAAATGTCACCTGACCCACTTCTATTTATCACAGGAGGCTGAAACTGCACTTGTGTAATGATAGAAGTCTCTATAGGTGACGTGCCAATTTACAACTCAGAACTGAGAACAATCTTGATTGTACAGATGCTGAAGTGCTGTGAGGTTTGATAATGGACCCATTGGAATACAGAGCAGACCTCAAGTTCCTTTCCTTGAAAGGCCGCACACCAAAGGAGGCATTCGATGAGATGAAAGAGGTTTATGGTGATGATTCCCCATCATATGATGGAGTCAAGAACTGGCATTGTCAATTCAAAAGTGGTCGGATTTTGGTGGAAATAGCTCCAACTCCAGGGTGACCCTACTCTGCTATTGATGAACACACTATCCAGTAAGTGGAAGTCGCCATTTTAGAAAATCACAGCGTAACCATTCACCACCTAGTCCAAAATGTCAAGATTAGTCTGGGATCTATGGAAAAAATCATCCAAGACCATCTTCACAATTTCACACAAACATATTGGTTGCCACTTTCTCTCCTCAAAAGCTGGGTCCCTCAGCTCACACTTTTCCAGAAGCTGGAACGAGTTGAATGCTCTCAGGCTCTCTTGACAATGATGTGCCATGGAAACCAGTAGAACTTTTTCAACAGACCGATCACACAGGATGAAAGCTGGGTCAATCACTATGATCCTGAGACTAAAATCCAGTCAAGGCAAATGATTGAAAAATGATTGCCTTCATGATTCACCGCCTCCAAAGAAGGCATGTGCCCAACTCTCGATAGGCAAGGTCATGGTCATAGTATTTTGGAACCAGAATGGAGTAGGATTGATGGATTTCCTAGGAAAGGGTCCCATGATTATTGGGGCATACTATGCTTCACTGCTGTGGAAATTGGGAGGTCATCCAAACCAAGCAACAATGTGGTATGCTCACCAAAGGTGTCCACCTTCTCCAAGACAGTGCACTAGTTCACAACTCACATGTTGCCCAAATGGAAGCATGCTCCTGTGGTTTTGAAATTCTCCCGCACCTCCCTTATTCACCCGACCTCGCACCATCGGACTTCCACCTCTTTCTGACAGTGAAGCAATTTTTGAAGGCAATCATTTTTCAGATGATGAAACTCTGATTTCCGAAACCACAACATGGCTTTTGGAGCAACCTATTGACTACTACAAGCAAGGTGTTTACAGTTGCTTAAAAAAAATGGGAGAAATGTGTGTTCCTAGGTGGCACCTATGGAGTGAAGGACTTATAACTGTGCCAAGTTTCATTGCTCTCAGTCCACAGGAAGTGGGTTGGGGAAAACCTTTAATGGGTGCCCTTTGTAAGTGTTTACTTACCATTCAGCCATTGGTTCACTTGCTCTTTTCTAACATAGAGTGACAGTTCAGGTCTCTTATAATATGCATTAATACTTCTCATATCACAGATTATAAAGATAAATAATCTATGCAGAAAAGTATTTCAAAATATTAAAAGATCAGCCAGTAAAATCAAGAATGTATAAAGCCTCACACATAGAGGGGTGACATTAACACTGGCATTATTTCCAATTGATTTTTCTTAGAATCCCATTGAGTTGAGCTTTAAATAAACTTTAAGGTCGATGTCCTTTTGTTGTTAGCCTTATTAGTATTATTAGAACTGAGAATCAGCATTATATAGTAGTTGAATATTGGGCCCGGACTCTGGGAGACTAGAATTCAAATCCTCACTTGGGCATGGGTGACCTTTGGTGAGTCACACTCTCTCAGCCATAGAGGAAGACAAGGAAAAACCTGCTGTGAAAATCTTAAAACTTTTTAAAATTCTGGCTCTTCCTCTGTGTGGCTGTTTTGGGTCACTTCCACAACTTTCTTCTTCTCTTTAGCAATAAATAACCGCCCAAATGCTTTGATGAATGCAGTCTGTCACCCTTTCCATTTCTGAAAGCTCGGTTCCAATTGGTATCAATGCTCCTTTCATCATGGGCTGTCCTTGGATGGTGGCAGGAGCACAGCAATAAATGGCCCATCGCTCTCCTTTAATCAGAGTTCCTTCCCTCCACACCCCAAGATTTGTTACAAAAATCTACCAGTTGGCAAAGGCAGACTATATTAGCAATGCTCAGATTTATGGCTTCATATCTTGACAAAGCAGATTTCGGTTTCCCTGACGGCAGCAACATCCCAGAAATGAACTCAAGGCTATGAGGTTCTTGCCTCAAAGGCAATTGCCTTCCAGATGTCTGTCAGCCTGTCAAACATTTTCGGCAGCTACTAGAGACAAGCATTGAAAATAAATATAGGATGTGACCTGTTCCTCAGAAGATTCTCAGTGGGGAAAGAGCTGCTTGGGCTCCATGTCTAAAGGCATTTCTGCAAAACATTTCTCCTTTGACTGCTCTTTCAGTCTTAATAATCCAGAGTGAGAAAAAATGAATTCCCCAACTATCTTTATGCAATCTATTCTGTGTTTTAATGTAGATCAGTGTTTCTCAACCTGGGGGTCGGGACCCCTGGAGGGGGAGTCATAAGGAAGTTTCAGAGAGGTCACCAAAGACCATCAGAAAACTCATATTTATTTTGGGCATAGTAATTTGGGATAGTCTTTTGGGTTCACAGTGCTCTCCAGATGTAGGTGAACTACATGTCCCCTAACTTAGGGTCAATTCATCCCAAATCCCTCTAGTATTTTCTGTTGGTCATGGGGGTCTCTGTGTGCCCACTTCTATCATTGGTGAGGTTCTGAATGCTCTTTGATTGTAGGTAAACTATAAATCACAGCAACTACAACTCCTGAATGTCAATGTTGGGCATTAGGCCTGGGTAACAACGGAAAAATTTGTTTCTAAAATCGATTTGTATTTGGGGGGTTTTTTGTTTCGATATTTAAAATAATTACAAAATTTTCCTTTTAAAAAGTTCGATATTTACGAAAATTCGTAAATGGTAAAAAATTAATGAATCAATTTCCGAAACAATAACGAATCGATTCATTAATGGCGGACGCGACCGCGAAATACGCTAAAAAACCTCCAAAACCTTCTGAAGCTTCCCTCTCCCTCTGTTGTTGACTGTTGGTGTGATATTATAATTTTTTTCACTAATTAATACTTACCTGGCAGGGGAGACACCATGATCACTAATTAAACCATAAAACTGGCCCAGACATGCGGAAATAATAACGAAACAACCTCAAAACAATAACAAAACGAATACAATATCGAAATACGAAGCATTTACAAAACGTTTTTGAAAATTCGTTTTTTTAATAATTGCGCCAGAATGGTTCGTTATCATTTTGTAATTGAAAAAATTAACGAATTATTAACGAATTACGAATTAACGAAACGAAACCACCCAGCCCTATTGGGCATATTGAGTATTTGTGCCAAGTTTGGTTCAGATTAATCATTGTTTGAGTCAACAGTGCTCTCTGGATGGAGATGAACTACAACTCCAAAAACGCAAGGTCAATAGCCACCAAACCCTTCCAGTATTTTCTGTTGGCCATGGGAGTTTTGTGTGCCAGGTTTGGTTCCATTCCATCATTGGTGTAGTTCAGAATGCTCTTTGATTGTAGGTGAATTATAAATCCCAGCAACTACAACTCCCAAGTGACAAAATCAACCACCCAACAGCACTAGTATTCAAATTTGGACATATTGGGTATTTGTGCCAAATTTGGTCAAGTGAATCAAAATACATTCTATATGTCAGATATTTATATTACAATTAATAACAGTAGTAAAATTCCAGTTATCAAGTAGCAACAAAAATAATGTTATGGTTGGGGGTCACTACAACATGAGGAACAGTATTAAGGAGTTGCGGTATTAGGAAGGTTGAGAAACACTGATGTAGATGGTGGAATGAGATTCCAAGGTCCTGAATGTGGCTTGATGGAAGAGTCCAGCACCATGGCTAGCTCCTTGGAGCCTGAAATAATACCTGAAGTGGATTTTGGCAACATTTGTTTTTAGCTGTCACAAATCTTCTACAATTCATCAAGTTCTAGTATAATGAGACAGCGATACCCAGCACCACAATGTTTGTACTTGATTACCATTCCGAAAGCTCTTCAGTAGACAATATTGTTCCAGAAAGAGAGCCAGATAACTCATTGTATTTGTTTCATTGGTAAATACAAGAATGTCCGATTTTTATCTGTTCCTGTGGTTTCTGTGTTTTAGTGTAGATGGCAGAATGAGTTTTAAGGTCCTGAATGTTGTTTGATGGAAGAGTCGAGCACCATGGTTAGCTCCTTGGAGCCTGAAATAATACATGGAGTGGATTTTGGCAACATTTGTTTTTATCTGTCCCAAATCTCCAACAATTGAGCTTCATCAAGCTCTAGTATTATGAGACAGGGATACACAATGCCACAATGTTTGTGTTTGATTGCCATTCCGAATACTTTCAGTAGACAATATTGTTCTAGAGAGATATATGTTTCTTCCTTTCTTTTAAAACAAGAAGAGCCAGATAACTCATTTTATTTGTTTTTTGGTGAATACAAGAATGTCCCATTGTCATTTTTATCTGTTCCTGTGGTTTCTTTGTTTTAATGTAGATGTTGGAATGAGTTTCCAAGGTCCTGAATGTGGTTTGATGGAAGAGTCCAGCACCATGGCTAGCTCCTTGGAGCCTGAAATAATACATGGAGTGGATTTTGGTGATATTTGTTTTTTAGCTGTCCCAAATCTCCTACAATTCATCAAACTCTAGCATTATGAGACAGGGATACCTAACGCCACAATGTTTGTGCTTGATTGCCATTCCGAATACTCTTCAGTAGACAATATTGTTCCAGAGAGATATGTTTCTTCCTTTCTTTTAAAACAAGAAGAGCCAGATAACTCATTTTATTTGGGTTTTTTTTGGTGAATACGAGAATGGCCCATTGTCATTTTTATCTGTTCCTGTGTTTTAATATAGATGGTGGAATGAGTTTCCAAGGTCCTGAATGTGGTTTGATGGAAGAGTCCAGCACCATGGCTAGCTCCTTGGAGCCTGAAAAAAATACCTGGAGAGGATTTTGGCAACATTTGTTTTAATCTGTCCCAAATCTCCAACAATTGAGCTTCATCAAGCTCTAGTATTATGAGACAGGGATACCCAATGCCACAATGTTTGTACTTGATTGCCATTCTGAATGCTCTTCAGTAGATAATATTGCTCCAGAGAGAAATGTTTATTCTTTTCTTTTAAAACAAGAAGAGCCAGATAACTCATTTTATTTGTTTCTTTGGTAAATACTAGAATGGCCCATTGTCATTTTTATCTGTTCCTGTGGTTCCTTCCCCTCCCTCCACCCCCACCCCTCAATATATTGGCCCCAGATAAACAAAAAACTAAATTAAAACTGTCATTTCAGCTCATAAATAACAGATGTCTCATCTGCTTAATTATTTATAGCTTTGAATCTTAGAGGGAGGGAAAGAAAACTCGGCCCAAAATGAGGATCCACATTTGTAATGTAGTTCTCAGTAATTTGATGCTGCCTTTAATGATAAGATTCTCAGATAACCCAACACAAACAACAAAAACATAATATGAAGAAAAATAAAAATACGCTAACAGAAAAAACTTTTTGACTGACTTCCTCATCACACTCGACTGCTTCTCTGTTCCCGTGCGGTTATTTCAAAATTAAAATTTAAGTGAAATCTGATCACAACAAAATGATGTTCATACATGCTGGTTAATAATTGATCACCCCGAGATCACAGCACAGGTAATATGGATGCTTGTGAAGGGCTGTCCTTCTAGAGGGAGAAAAAAAATCAATGTGTTTTCTTATCTGTTTTGGGTGAGATCAGTCTTTTCATCTTATGAGCGCTGCATTTGGACGGACCACAACAAGAATGAAATATTAATGCTTGAAGAAATTGACAGAAACCATGCCGATATTTATTCCTCTCCCTCGTCTCCAGAAAACGTCTCCATATTCCTCAGATGCTGATAAAATTCTGTCACTGGGCTTAATGACTTACTCTTCTTCTATAAGCTTGGGCAGTCTAATGAAAACTGGAATTAGTTGCATAAAAGATTCATTGATGCCAGAGACAAAAGAAAGCAAATACCTACGGGGTGTTGTTAATCCACTATTTAATGGGAAAATGCTCTTATACATAAATCAAAGGGTTGCTTCACTTAAAGATCTCACAAAAGGACTGACTTGAGCCTTTCATACACATCTTGTTATATTGTGAGGCTGAGAGGTAGGATTTGATCAATGAAACCAAAGGATGACTTTGATGAGTGAAAGCCATGGAGCCATATTCTGTCCAGATGTGGGTGAGACATAATAATAGTAATAATAATAATAATAAGGCTCTCCATGGACAGTTCCTGGGAAAAATTGAGAGCCAAATTGACAAAGAAAAAAACATGGTTGTGGCTCACAAATGTAACTTTGAATAATAATAATAATAATAATAATAATAATAATAATAATAGACAGAGGGCCTGATTCTGGCAGCCTAAAAACAATCCATTTGAACCAATGCCACCAAAGCCATAATTGAAAAGTCGGCAACAAATCCCAAATGTAGACTCTGCAAGGAAGCAGATGAAACAATAGATCACATCCTCAGCTGCTGCAAGAAGATCGCACAGACAGACTACAAGCAGAGGCATAACACCATTGCTCAGATGATTCATTGGAACTTGTGCAACAAATATGATCTGCCTGTGACAAAGAACTGGTGGGCTCACAAGCCGGAAAAAGTTACAGAGAATGAACATGCCAAACTCCTCTGGGACTTTTGAATTCAGACAGAGTTTTGGAGCACAATACTCCTGACCTCATGATCGTGTTAAAAAACAAAGTATGGGTTGTTGATGTTGCAATCCCAGGTGACAGCAGGATTGAAGAGAAGCAACTAGGAAAGCTGGCATGATATGAGGATTTAAAAATTGAACTGCAAAGACTCTGACACAAACCAGTCAAGGTGGTCCCAGTGGTGATCGGCACACTGGTTGCAGTGCCTAAAGACCCCGGCCTGCACTTAAACACAATCGGCACTGACAAAATTACTGTCTGCAGAAAGCCACCTTACTGGGATCTGCACGCATTATTTGCCGATATATCACACAGTCCTAGACACTTGGGAAGTGTCCGACATGTGATCCAATTCAACAGCCAGCAAAGTGTCTGCTGTGGACTCATCTTGTTGTGTTTCAAATAATAATAATAATAATAATAATAATAATAATAATAATCACGTTATTTATACCCCACCACCATCTCCCCTGTGGGGACTCGAGGCAGCTTACATGAGGCCAAGCCCAACAATCTACATATATAAAAATGCTCTGCGCATAATGAGTAGCTTAAAAACAAAAGAACCAATGAACGAAATCACACCAAATTTGGCAACAACAGTTTTCCTCTCCCCAAGAAATGGGGAGAGAAAAAACATTTGTCTGCCTCACACGAGGCAGGGAGGAGTTCTGGAGGAACCCTCCAGAACATCCGGGGGCGTGGCCTGATAGCACAGGCCAGGCCCTCCCAGGCTCATTCCGCGCCTGGAAGTTGGGGAGAGAGGTTGCAGAGAAGAGCGAAGACAAGAAGTCTGAAGAGGTTCAGCAAAGAAGAGAAGAAAAGAGGTTAAGGGGATAAGAAGAGCATCTACAGGTCTGTACAGGGGTCCTGGGGGAGGGAGGCTTCACCCACCCACCCCCCTCCTGGACGAAGGCTGGGCCCTTCAGGGCCCTTCACAGAGGCCTTGGTTATGGCAAACAAGGGCACATGTGGCCAGGGACCTGGAGCTGGGCGGCTTGGCAGGCGGCTAGCCGGCCATCGGCATTCCCTGGCGCATGGTCACCGTGGCCTAGGATTGGGCCCGGCCTCGAGCTACCTGAGGGTTCTGGCAATAGGGTTCGTGTTGAATTTGCATCCGTCACTGCCGGGGCCCGCAGCGTCAATTTTGGTCGCCGTCCGGGCCGTTGATGGAGGCCATTGTGGGAGATGGGGCGGCTGCCATTTTAGGATAGGCCCAATTTCGTTTGCCACATGGGGCAAAATGAAAGTGAAAGGTATTTCAATTACTTTATTTTGGGCCGGATGCGTGTTATATGTAGTGGGTATGATGTTAAATATACAACGTTACACAGGTAATAGGGGAGTTATACCCTTGGCTACAGAGGTTGCTGACCTAAGGTCGATAGTTCTTATTCGGGAGCGGAGCGAGCTCCTGATGTTAGCCACAGCTCCCAAAAAAATTGGATCAGGGAGAGAGCTCCTGCTGTTAGATCCAGCTTCTGATACCAACATATATATATATATATATATATATATAATTTTAAATAGGATCAGAGGGGGAGCTCCTGCTGTTTGATCCAGCTTCTGATAGCAAAAAAAATGGAGCAGGGAGAGAGCTCCTGCTGCTAGATCCAGCTTCTGATACACCCCAAATAATATTATTATTTTAAATAGGATCAGAGGGGGAGCTCCTGCTGTTTGATCCAGCTTCTGATACCAAAAAAAGGGTATATATGTGTGTATATATATATATATATGTATATATATATATGTATATGTTTGTAGGTATGTATCCATGTATATGGATATCTATGTGTATGTGTATATATATGTATATAAAATAAAAACCAACACTTAAAGCAGCAATAAATGCAAATGTGAGTAGATCAATAGGCCCCAATGGTAGGCTCTGGCTACTTGGGTGCGGGAGAGCTCCTGATGTCAGCTCCAACTTGTGATAGCCTCACAGCGAGACTCAAGGCATAGGTATATAAAATAAAAATCAACACTTAAGTAGTAATAAATGCAAATGTGGTTAGATCAATAGACTCAACGATAGGCTCGGTCTACTTGAGTGCGGGAGAGCTCCCGATGTCAGCCCCAACTTGTGATAGCCTCACAGTGAGGCTCAATGCATAGGTATATAGAATGGAAACCAACACTTAAACATCAATAAATGCAAATGTGAGTAGATCAATAGGCCCCGACGGTAGGCTCTGGCTGCTTGGGTACGGGAGAGCTCCTGATGTCAGCCCCAACTTGTGATAGCCTCACAGTGGGACTCAAGACATATGTATATAAAATAAAAATCAACACTTAAGTAGTAATAAATGCAAATGTGATTAGATCAATAGGCCCAACGGTAGGCTCGGTCTACTTGAGTGCGGGAGAGCTCCTGATGTCAGCCCCAACTTGTGATAGCCTCACAGTGAGACTCAATGCATAGGTATATAGAATGAAAACCAACACTTAAACATCAATAAATGCAAATATGAGTAGATCAATAGGCCCCAACGGTAGGCTCTGGCTGCTTGGGTGAGGGAGAGCTCCTGATGTCAGCCCCAACTTGCGATAGCATCACAGTGAGACTCAATGCATATGTATATAAAATAAAAATCAACACTTAAGCAGCAATAAATGCAATTGTGAGTAGATCCATAGGCCCCAATGGTAGACTCTGTTTACTTGGGTGCGGGCGAGCTCTGAGGTCAGCCTCAACTTGTGATAGCCTCACAGTGAGACTCAATGCAAATAAGAATTGATCAGTAGGCCCAACTGTAGGCTCTGACTACTTGGGTACAGGGTGAGCTTCTGGGGTCAGCCCCAACTTGTGATAACCTCACAGCGAGACTCAATGCAAATGTGAGTTGATCAATATGCCCCGGCCTAGCCTGGGCTTCCCTTACGAAGGCACTAGAGAGCTCCGCCTTTAGGCAAAGCGGACGCTGGTAAATAGCATATTAGTTGCTTGAACAGTGGTTTATTCCATGGGGAACTTAAGGTGAGCCTTAGGTCACTTAAGTTATAACTATACAACAGTCGGTGAGGCATAGATTTAAGCATTTCTGCATTGCCCTATATATATATATATACATAGTGATAAAGTCATTGTCAACTTGTTTTACTGGCGCTTTATACTTATTGACACAGTCACTGGTAATTTTTCTTTCAGGATGACGCCGAGGAAGAATGTGGGCGGCCCTAAAGGAAAGGGACCTGCCAAGAAGACTCCGGCGAAGCGTCCCCTCCCTCCTAGGGAATCATCATCGGAGGAGGAGGACGTTTCAGCCGAAGAATTGAATGCTCTTATGGCTAGGATGGACAAATTTGAGAGGGAGAGGGGGCTTTCAATGAGGGAGGCTGGGCCGCGCCCTGCGCGGCAGGCTAGCAGGAAGATAATTTTTAAAAATCTGCTCTCCCGCATGTCTGTTCTAGAGGCCGCCTGAGCAGCTGCGACACAAGAAGTTGATCACAACAGCCAACCGGAGCCCAATCAGAGGGAACAAGATCCTCCGGCCCCGACACCGCAAACGGTCGTGGGCCAAGTGTCGGCTGACAACCCAGCAACAACAACGCTGACCAGCGCGGCCCCGGCTGTATCCTGGTCTCAACCAGTTAGCGTGGAGGTACAGCCTGCGAAGAAAGCATCACCATCGGCCACCACACCGGCTGATCCGGCTGTGCCAGAGCGGGCGGCACCTGGTCAGCTTGCTACACAAGCCATCGTCGTGGACGGGCCTTCGACATCCGCAGGTAATAACACCACACTGGTCTGGCCTTGGGGCCTGTGCCATGCGCAAAACACAACACCTACTCTCCCAAGTCCGGCCCTGGTGGCAACAGGAGCTTTGGTCGCAAAGGCTGGCCCTCAAGTCCCTACGGTTGCCCCCATAACCTTAGAAATGGCTAGGATGGGGGATGACAACCAGTATTGGGGAACCGATAAATGGGTTTTGCCGATAGTACCTACGGCAGCCTCAGCCTCTTTGGGGGCTCATTTGTCACAGAAAACCATAGACAAGATACTCAGGAATGAGTATATAGATATGTTTTCATTATACTTTAGGGAGTTAGATAAAAAGGAAAAAGAGGATTTGGACGAAGAACGTAAAGAGAAGCTAAAGAAAAGGCGGGTTGAGCGGAATTGGAAAAATTGGATAGCTTGTTATACCATATATGCATCCCTGCTAGTGGAAGCTCATCCTTACAGGGCCAAGGCCTTGTTTAAATATCAAAATATAATATATGGGGCATATGTCAACTACACTGGTCAGGCGTGGCTTGTTTACGATAGCCGCTTTCGTTCTGAGGCTGCCACGATGCCTAACAAGCGATGGGACCTCATCGACAGTCAATTGTGGATGGAGGTAATGAATACAACCAGAGCAGTTTCTGGTGAGAAGGCCGATAGTGGCCATACTATACAGAACACTAAAGAGAGTCAGCCCTTTCGGCAGGGAGGCCCAGCACAACAGCCGCAAAGGCAAAAGGCTATGTGCTGGGAATACGCGGCCCAGGGAGCTTGCGCCCGCGAGGACTGTAAATATCAGCACGCCTGTGCAATATGCCAGGGTAACCACGCAACCAATAGTTGTTACAAGGGAAAACCCACAAGAAGTGGGCCAAGAGGTGCCCAGTTCAATAGAAGGAACCCTGGACAGGTTACTGTTCCAAAAGGGCCCCAGCCCAATCAAGGCGGGTCCGCTTAGTTGCTGGCTGGAAAGTTAGCCTTACAGAGCTGCAGCAAATTACTGGCTGGCGGCTTTAGCACACATCAGTTTATGAGCAGGTGTTATATCATGCAGCGGCGTTGACTGCATTGCATTGGGACGGTTTGTGTTCCCTTTGTTGTTTGTTACCAGGAGTGGGTGTTTCTCCTGATGGGTTGGTTATCCACCGTTGGTCATGGCCCAGGGTGCACGTCGTTTGGTCTGCTATCATACCTCGTTGCAAGTACAGAGGCGACGTGGGAAGGCTTCAGAAAGCCACAAAACGAGTGACTCGGGCCATGTGATTGTTCTGATCCACGGGCGGACATTCGAAGGATTTGTTGGTCATGGCCCAGGGTGCACGTCGTTTGGTCTGCTATCATACCTCGTCGCAAGTACAGAGGCGACGTGGGAAGGCTTCAGAAAGCCACAAAACGAGTGACTCGGGCCATGTGATTGTTCTGATCCACGGGCGGACATTCGAAGGATTTGTTGGTCATGGCCCAGGGTGCACGTCGTTTGTCCGCTATCATACCTCGTCGCAAGTGCAGAGGCGACATGGGAAGGCTTGAGAAAGCCAGAATACGAGTGACTCGGGCCATGTGATTGTTCGGATCCATCAGAGGGGTCGTTACATTGAGCACCCAAACATCACTCGTGACGACGAGAGGTTGTACCGGGGTTTTGGAGTACGTCTTTCGGAATTGGGCAACCAACGATTTCGGTTAGATTTACAGGAAGGTATTTTAGGGGTGTTAGAGGAATTGGTGGGGGATGGGGGTGAAATGGACATTTGCCCCCAATCCGTGGCGTAAATAGATAGATAAATTCCTTTAGTCGGTGTGCACCTAGGGCACCCCTTAAGGGGTGAAAGGCCCTTAAGTTAAACACTCACCTACAGTTTAAAGGGGTGATGTGTTGTTAATGGCCTTTAATGGGAAGGAGTCTCGATACAAGAGCTCTGGAAGAGACTCCTCATTCCTTTCCCTTGATGGTGATACGGTTTGATTACCGAAACCCAGGTGCTTCGCCCGGAAATTGTTATTATCGGGTAGTGATACTACCTGGGTTAGGTGACACCAGTTCCTTACACCCTTGAGTTAAGTTAAGAACTTAAATAGGTAACGTTAAATAAAAGTTGCCCAATTTGAATCCAACGCATTGGTGTTGTGTCTTTTATTCTCGTGTGTTTCTTCGTGGGTTGGCAGACAACAGTTTTCCTCTCCCCAAGAAATGGGGAGAGAAAAAACATTTGTCTGCCTCACACGAGGCAGGGAGGAGTTCTGGAGGAACCCTCCAGAACATCCGGGGGCGTGGCCTGATAGCACAGGCCAGGCCCTCCCAGGCTCATTCCGCGCCTGGAAGTTGGCCCACCACTCCCGCCCATTAACAGTATATCGTGCGGTTGCCTGCGGAACCGGGTAGGAATTTTTTCCTCTTCTTGTTTTTATAGGGGGGGGGGGTTTGCCTACCCTATACTGTTTAGGGGCTAGATAGAGGAAGTGGGCTACGCTTTAAATAGGCCAGGCGTAAATAGATAGGGAAATTCCTTTAGTCGGTGTGCACCTAGGGCACCCCTTAAGGGGTGAAAGGCCCTTAAGTTAAACACTCACCTACAGTTTAAAGGGGTGAGGTGTTGTTAATGGCCTTTAATGGGAAGGAGTCTCGATACAAGAGCTCTGGAAGAGACTCCTCATTCCTTTCCCTTGATGGTGATACGGTTTGATTACCGAAACCCAGGTGCTTCGCCCGGAAATTGTTATTATCGGGTAGTGATACTACCTGGGTTAGGTGACACCAGTTCCTTACACCCTTGAGTTAAGTTAAGAACTTAAATAGGTAACGTTAAATAAAAGTTGCCCAATTTGAATCCAACGCATTGGTGTTGTGTCTTTTATTCTCGTGTGTTTCTTCGTGGGTTGGCAGACAAAACGTCTCACAACACAAGGAGTGACCATCACTCAAAAAATTATGATTTTGTTATTTGGGAGTTGTAGTTGCTGGGATTTATAGTTCACCTACAATCAAAGAGCGTTCTGAACTCCATCAATGTTCATCACAGGACTTGGTTTCCATGCCTTTGAGTATTGTGGTTGCCCTTCTCTGGATATGTTCCCATGCCTTGGCAGATGCATTCTTTAATCCAAACTTGGCTTGTTAGAACTGTGTCGTTGAAGGCTCACAACCTCTGAGGATGCTTGCCATAAATCTGGGTGAAACTTCAAGAGAGAATGCTTCTAGAACATGGCCATAGAGCCCAGAAAACTCACAGCAACCTTGTTAGAACTGTTGTTCATTCCTTTCAAATTGATGTTGACTTCTGCCATCTCTATTATGCCGTTGCGCCTGGGGACTATTAAGCTCTTAGTGAAAGAGACATAGACTTGACATCTTTTCCCCAGGGGATTGCTTCTTGCTTTCCTTTAAAGAACTGGAACTCCCAAGGACCAAAAACACTGTAGATAACTCAAAATAGGTTTTATTGTTCACAAAGAGTTATCCCTTTAAGGCAATAAGCTGGAAGTTTCAAAGGGGGTAAAGGAAATATACATTACAGTCTCTGGTTGTCTTGGGTCCAAGGGGATTTCGCAGATGAGAAGCTTTTCCTGTTCCCTCTTTTCTCAATGGCTGTGAAGGTCGGAACAAACACAACCCCCAGTCCAATGGCCTATGTTGAAGGCACAGAGTCTTCCTTTTGATTCCAAAGGCCCAGTTTGAAGGCGCTTGGGTCTCCTCAACATTGTCCAGGGCGATCTGGACATAAAGTATGTGTCCCAAGGGTAAAAACCTTAGAATTGGTGATGAGAGGTAACTTAATTAAGGGCTTTAGAGCCAAGTCTCTTTCTCATGTCTATCTGATAGAAAGTTTGATGGTAGAATGGAAAAGGAAAAGCTCTGCCCTCCTCCAGGAAGAGGTGGATTCAAGCAATTGAGCTGAGGAAGCAATATAACTGGTGTAAGCAACATTGATTGACAGCTATAAATAACCAATCAATCCAACTATACATTTACAAACTAGGCAAGTTTGGGCATGTTATACAGTTTAAACCTTTGCACTTTAAAGTTCTACACACACTTGCGCCGTCACATCTATGAATGACAGACCTCCAAGAGCACTGGATTATTAACGACCCCCTCAAGCCTTGCAAACTCAGGGCCATGGTCCTTTGCACTCCACCTACAATGCAGTCTTCCTCTTTTTTCTCCTGGTTTCCATTCCATAAAACACTATCTTTCTCCCTTCAATGAATCATGTTATATGATATAGTGAAAGGGCAATGGCCTCAGTTTAGTCATTTTGGCCTCTAGTGAGAGTTCAGGACAGATTTCTTCTTTCAGCACTCCAGTAGGAATATAGTGGCCTAAATATAGTTACTCTACCTCAGGCTTTCTAGTTCTGGGATCACACGGAAAGGACAGTGTTTGCTTCTGGACTGAGGCAGGAAAAAAACAATGGAACAATGAGTTTGACATTTTCTAACTTTTGTGTACATCTTAATTATTAGCCTGAAGAGCTCCAATATCTCCACCACAATCTAGTCCTTTTTATCTAATGACTAGCTGCATCTGCCACGCGTTGCTGCGGCCAACCTTCTCTCCCTCTTTCTCTTCTTTCGTTCTCTCCTTCCTTCCTTCTTTCCCTCCCTCTTTCCTTTTTTTCTCTTCCCTTCTCTCCTTCCTTCTCTTCCTCTTCCCTTGCTTCCTCCCCTCCCATTTTCTTTCCCTTCCTTTTTCTCCCCTTTCTTCCTTCTCTACCTATTCTAGACGTACAATTCCCAGCACTCCTCCTGATTCATTGATCTATCTACCTACCGTTATCTAATCTATCTATCTTATCTATCAGGAGGATTGGTGGGAGTGGCAGTCCAGGAATAGGAAATGGGAAATACACAGGGATTGGGATGCTCTCAAAGAAATCCAAGGAGAAGCAAGCTTGCATCTTGGAAGCAGTGTGTTTGGATCATCATCCTCTCCTAAAGGGCCTGGTCTAGGCGATGCTGGGAGCTGTAGTCCAGAAGAGAGTGTGGATATGCTATTGTGTGTTGTGTTTGCCAGGGGGAGTCATTTTTGCACATGCGCTCTAGTGTCTTTTCGTTTCTTTGGCTTTTTAAGTGCCTTCTGTTGTATTTTTCAATGTTTTTATGAGTGATGGTCACTCATTGGCCTGAGAGGTGTCTTGTTTTCAAATTTGGTGTCAATTCGCCCAGTGATGTTTTTGAGTGATGAGGAGGGCGACTAAAATGATCAAGGGTCTGGAGAACAAGCCCTATGAGGAGTGGCTTAAGGAGCTGGGCATGTCATATACATGTGTGTGTGCGCGTGCGTGTATGTGTGTGTGTGGTGAATCATATATATATCTATCTATATCTATGTCTGAATTGCTCTTTGTCAGGTGGGCTTTGATTATGTTTTCTTGCCCTGGTGAAGGGAGCTGGACTGGATGGCCTTAAGCATTTTCTGTTGGCCATGGTGGTTCTGTGTGGGAAGTTTGCCTCAATTCTGTCATTGGTGGGGTTCAGAATGCTCTTTGATTCTAGGTGAACTATAAATCCTAGCAACTACAACTCCCAAATGACAAGTTTTTTTCCCCCCAAACTCCACCAGAGTTCACATTTGGGCATATTGAGTATTTGTGTAGAGTTTGGTCTAGATCCATCATTGTTTGAGTCCACAGTGATCTCTGCATGTAGGTGAACTACAACTCCAAAACCAAAGGACACTGCCCACCAAACCCACTTAAAACAATACAATAATTAAAATGAACAACCGTTTTAACAAATATAAACTTATTAGTATTTCAGTGGGAAGTGTGGGGCTCCTTTTGGCTGATGAGATAGGATTATTGTTGTTGTTGTGTGCTTTCAAGTCATTTCAGACTTAGGTTGACCCTGAGCAAGGGCCAGGTAAATGATCTCGGAGGGCCGTATCTGGCCCCCAGGCCTTAGTTTGAGGACCCCTGATATATAGAAAGGGAGAGAGAGAGAGGGCCAGTCGAAATTTGAACTGGGCTGCAATTGGCCCCCAGGCTGGACTTTGAACGTCCCTGGTGTAGATGCAGCTTTGACTGGTCATCATTTGGATGCCACAAAACTGTAGGCAATCTTTCCAACCTCTTTTGGGTCTTTCCTCACCTTTTGACTAAACATGTGAGACCTGGAAGGGGGACATCCTTTTTTTTTTTGAAAAGGAACAATGTACTGAAAACTGCAAGAGAACTTCTATATCTGGTAGATGCAGGGAATGCCGTGGATGTAGCGTACCTGGATTTCAGTAAGGCCTTCGACAAGGTCCCCCATGACCTTCTGGCAAGGAAACTAGTCCAATGTAGGCTAGGCAAAACTACGGTGAGGTGGATCTGGAATTGGTTAAATGGACGAACCCAGAGGGTGATTCTCCCCAATGCTTCCTCTTCATCCTGGAAAGAAGTGATGAGCGGAGTACCAAAAGCAGGGTTCCGTCCTGGGCCCAGTCCTGTTCAACATCTTTATTAATGACTTAGATGAAGGGCTAGAAGGCAGGATCATCAAGTTTGCAGACGACACCAAATTGGGAGGGATAGCCAACTCTCGAGAGGACAGGAGCAGGATTCAAAACGATCTTGACAGATTAGAGAGATGGGCCAAAATTAACAAAATGAAGTTCAACAGTGACAAATGCAAGATACTCCACTTTGGCAGGAAAAACGAAATGCAACGATACAGAATGGGGGACAATGCCTGGCTTGAGAGCAGTACGTGTGAAAAAGATCTTGGAGTCCTCGTGGACAACAAGTTAAACATGAGCCAACAATGTGATGTGGCGGCAAAAAAAGCCAATGGGATTTTGGCCTGCATCAATAGGAGACTAGTGTCTAGATCTAGGGAAGTCATGCTATCCCTCTATTCTGCTTTGGTTACACCACACCTGGAATATTGTGTCCAATTCTGGGCACCACAATTCAAGAGAGATATTGACAAGCTGGAATGTGTCCAGAGGAGGGAGACTAAAATGATCAAGGGTCTGGAGAACAAGCCCTATGAGGAGCGGCTTAAGGAGCTGGGCATGTTTAGCCCGAAGAAGAGAAGGCTGAGAGGGGATATGATAGCCATGTATAAATATGTGAGAGGAAGCCACAGGGAGGAGGGAGCAAGCTTGTTTCCTGCTTCCCTGGAGACTAGGACGCGGAACAATGGCTTCGAACTACAAGAGAGGAGATTCCATCTGAACATGAGGAAGAACTTCCTGACTGTGAAAGCCGTTCAGCAGTGGAACTCTCTGCCCCAGAGTGTGGTGGAGGCTCCTTCTTTGGAAGCTTTTAAACAGAGGCTGGATGGCCATCTGTCAGGGGTGCTTTGAATGCAATATTCCTGCTTCTTGGCAGAATGGGGTTGGACTGAATGGCCCATGAGGTCTCTTCCAACTCTTTGATTCTATGATTCTATCTCCACCACTGCAGAGCTATTAATCGCACTTCTTCTTATCCCCCCCTTTCCCTTACCAGCTCCTGCCCACTGGAAACAGTCTCGGAAATGTTTTCCCATCATCCTGACATTTCATTTTTGAAAACGAAATATGGAAGATATTCATGTTCATGACGGGCATTATTTGCTTGACTTTGAAATATACAGCGGAAAGGGCATTAATGCGCGGCGAGTGAAGTGTTACAAGGGGTGTGAGGCTGCATATTCATGGGGTGCTGCCTCTTTAGTCCACACAAGAAAGAATCACAACATCAGAAAAGGACTGACCTTTTTGTAACGGCACAATCTGGCTGTGTTTGCATGCACGGCCATGAATAATTCAATGGGGGTGGCAACCATGACCTCTTCCCCTCTGATGTCTCCCCCATAAGCGGAGAGAAGAAGCAAAATCCACTCCTGTATCATTTTAGAAGTCTTTAAGGCCTTACAGACTGGGCTCCTTTATACTACACACACAGACAAAACAACATTTACATTAGATATCACTTTCTCCTGCAAAAGCCTGAAAGCAAGGATAAGAGAGATTTCTTTTCAGTTTGCATTTTAATATTACTGTATCTAATTTTGCATTTTTGAACACATATGCAAATCAAAACTCAAATCCTTCAAAACCTAGTTCTCTCTGGGTTGCTGTGAGTTTTCCAGGCTGTATGGCTATGTTCCAGAAGCATTCTCTCCTGACATTTCGTCCACATCTGTGGCAGGCATCCTCAGAGGTTGTGGGGTCTGTTGAAAACTAGGCAAGTGAGATTTATATATGTCCAGGGTGGGAGAAAGATCTCTTGTCGGCTTGAAGCAAGTGAGAATGTTGCAATTGGCCACCTTGATTACCATTGAATGGCCTTGCAGCTTCAAAGCAAAGATACAGAATGGGGGACAATGCCTGGCTCGAGAGCAGTATGTGTGAAAAAGATCTTGGAGTCCTTGTGGACAGGATATGAGCCAACAATGTGATGTGGCGGCAAAAAAAGCCAATGGGATTTTGGCCTGCATCAATAGGAGTCTAGTGTCTAGATCTAGAGAAGTCATGCTACTCCTCTATTCTACCTTGGTTAGACAACACCTGGAATATTGTGTTCAATTCTGGGCACCACAATTCAAGAGAGATATTGACAAGCTGGAATGTGTCCAGAGGAGAGCGACTAAAATGATCAAGGGTCTGGAGAACAAGCCCTATGAGGAGCGGCTTAAAGAGCTGGGCATGTTAACCTGAAGAAGAGAAGGCTGAGAGGAGATATGATAGCCATGTATAAATATGTGAGAGGAAGCCACAGGGAAGAGGGAGCAAGCTTGTTTTCTGCTTCCCTGGAGACTAGGACGTGGAACAATAGCTTCAAACTACAAGAGAGGAGATTCCATTTGGACATGAGTAAGAACTTCCTGACTGTGAGAGCTGTTCAGCAGTGGAACTCTCTGCCCCGGAGTGTGGTGGAGGCTCCTTCTTTGGAAGCTTTTAAACAGAGACTGGATGGCCCTCTGTCAGGGGTGATTTGAATGCAATATTCCTGCTTCTTGGCAGGGGGTTGGACTGGATGGCCCATGAGGTCTCTTCCAACTCTTTGATTCTATGATTCTATGATTCTATGATTCTAGGACGTGGAACAATGGCTTCGAACTACAAGAAAGGAGATTCCATCTGGACATGAGGAAGAACTTCCTGACTGTGAGAGCCGTTTAGCAGTGGAACTCTCTGCCCCAGAATGTGGTGGAGGTTCCTTCTTTGGAAGCTTTTAAACAGAGGCTGGATGGCCCTCTGTCAGGGGTGATTTGAATGCAATATTCCTGCTTCTTGGCATGGGGTTGGACTGGATGGCCCATGAGGTCTCTTCCAACTCTTTGATTCTATGATTCTATGAAAGCCTGACTGGTTGCTGTCTGGGGATCCCTTGTTGGGAGATGTTAGCTGGCCCTGATTGATTCTTGTCAACTGATTCCTCCATCTGTCACAAAAATATAATATGCAGATTTGAGAAATGTGAATTTAATATGATGTGTGGGGATGAATGAGTTGAATGGAAGGATGTATGGATGGCGTTAATAATTTTGGAGATACCAGTATAATATTAAGGCCTGCAATGACTAACTATCTGCTTCCTGGACTGTGATTAAAACCTGCTAATGAGAACTGAAAAGTAAACTGTGATAAGAAGCGTGACAATGATTATTTCAAGTTAAGAGAAATGTTTACAACATTCCTTATGTTAAGAAGGAAGTCAACACAAGCCTCTTCTTTTCCAAGGGTTTGTTATTTAATTTCCGCCACTCTGCCTCAAACCTGTGGTTCTTGGGGGAACGTCTGAAGAATGACGCACAAACAAAAAGTAGGTATTGGAATAAGATACTGGAAATGCAATAGCCTATTGATGGATGCCTCCTGCGAACGAAATGATAAAACCCATTTGCAAGTGAATTGGCAAGCTTTGTCCTCTATGGGCATCCCTATTATGCAACGTCCGATACATTTCAAATACCTTGATTAACTCAATAGTCTCAGATAGGTGGAATTTTTGTAGAAAATTAACCACACCTAATCTTTAACTGAAAAAAATTATAATAGTTGGATTAGTACAGCCCGGTATTTTGATCAGACCAGAGAGGCTTAAATCGCCTGCCTTTGAACCAGTGTTTTACTATTCATTTGAATGGCTGATCGTTGTTAACCTGAAGGCAAATTCTGAGCTGAAAGGCCTTTATAATGTTAATGAACTCTCTGGCCAATGTAGGCTTTATATTTACATCAGAAAGCAATGGAAGCAAAGACTACTATAACCCTCTCGTCAAAATGCAGTCAGCTTCCATAGGGTTTCTATATCATTACCAAATTACCTTGTTGTTCCTCGTTGCCCTAAAGTCAATTTTGACTTTTAGAAACCCTATGAGTGAAAGAGCTCCAGGGTCATTAACTACTCTGCTCAGGTCTTGCAAATCCAGCCACAAGACAGGCTGAGCTCCTGTCCGTCAGCTCCAGCTTCCCATGTGGAGACATGCGAGAAGCCTCCCATAGGATGGTAATATGTGACCGCATTTCTGTATACGAACCCACACGATCTCTTCGATCATCTGGAGAGGCCCTGCTCGCACTCCCACCTGTATCGCAAGCGCGATTGGTGGGAACAAGAGAGAGGGCCTTTTCGGTGGTGGCCCCTCGACTCTGGAACTCACTTCCTAAGGACATCAGGCTTGCTCCAACTCTGGCAGTCTTTAGGAGGAGCTTGAAGATGTGGTTGTTCCAGTGTGCCTTCTCAGAATAATGATCCCATAGCACTTTGTCCTCCAAAGCACTTTATATTGTTTTATGTCTGCGTGTATGTTTCCACAATCCACCCCATCACTTTTTCACCCATGTCCAGCATTATTTTTTAAATGTTTAATTACACTCAGCCAACCCATAGATTTTAGTGTGTTGTCTTACTGTTAATGCTTATTTTATTGTTTTATTATTTTTGTTTGATTTTAATTGCTTGTACTGTTGTTTTTATTGCTTGTATTGTTGTATTCTGGGCTCGGCCTCATGTAAGCCGCACCGAGTCCTTTGGGGAGATGGTAGTGGGGTAAAAATAAAGATTATTATTATTATTATTATTATTATTATTATTATTACATCCAGGCATCCCCTGGGCAACGTCCTTACAGGTGGCCAATTCTCTCACACCAGAAGTGACTTGCAATTTCTCAAGTCACTTCTAACACGATAAAAAAAATCTTATATTTCAAATAAGTCATTCAAAAATATTTAGAAAATGGCCCTGAAACAAGTTATTTGAGAGCTGAGAAACCCTGATGAGAAGAATCCTGGACTAATGAGAATCTTTGCAGAGCAAAATTTATTCTGTGCAAAATTTCCATGTGGTTGTTTTGTGCAGAAAACAATGTGGTTGTTTTGTGCAAAAACTAATATTTGTATGCAGAAATATTATTTCCTGCACAGAACATGCTATTTACAAGTTACCGATTTGCATAGAAAATCATATTTTCTGTGTAGAAAATAATATTTTGCACAGAAATATTATTTTCTGTGCAAAAACATTGTATGCAAATTGGCTCATGTGAATATTGTGCCGAATAAGTTTTGAAAATTGTAAACAAATTTTGAAAATTGCATGGTTCCTCTATTCCAGTGGTTCCCAACCTGTGGTATGTGGACCACCAGTGGTCCCCAAGAATTGAAATATGGTATGCGTTCTCACTGTTACTACACAGTTGCAACGAGAGAGGCTCACGAAACCCTCTTATAATGCTGAAGCAATGGGAATGTCAGGAGGGGAGAGGCTGACTACCCACAAAAGGTGTGACAACATGCCTCTTGACTGCTGCTTCTCCTCCTTCTCCCTCCCTCTGAGTGAAGCCATTCCTTGTGGCACCTGGAAGCAGGGATGTCTTTGTGTCTTCATTTTTAGGCCTGTTCCTGGGGTTATTTGGGGTGCTGATTCAGAAAATTGCATTGGATAGACCACATCAGCCCTAGATGATTAAATATGGTTTTCTGTGAGCATGCAGATAGTGATTACTGGATGACATATGTACTGGATGACATATAAAGCCCTATACGTCTCCGGCCCAGCTTACTTGTCTGAACGTATCTCCCTCTACGTTCTGCCTCATAGCTTAAGATTCACCGGGGAGGCCCTGCTCTTGGTCCCACCGACCTCGCAAACGCATCTGGTGGGGACGAGGGACAGGGCCTTCTTGGTGGTGACTCCTCCACACTTGTGGAATTCGCTCCCCAGCGAGATTAGATCGGTGTCTTTCCTCCTTTCCTTTAGGAAAAAAAAATGAAATTGTGGTTTTGGAACCAGGCTTTTGGCTAGCAGGCACAACGGCACTTTGGGCATTGAACTGCGCCATATGATTGTTATGATAATGGAAACTGCAATATGACTGTATAAGTAATGTTAGTATTTTTAATCTACTGTGTATTTATGGTTTTATATTCAAATCAAATCAAAACATTTATTTCGGTCATTGACCAGCACAGGAAATAGTGTCACATTTCCATACAAACCTGGCATGTTTGGTATATTAAAAATATAAATATAATTACTAAAAACACAATATGGGTGAGGGAGCAGAAGGGGAAACTGGGTAAAAACATACAATGCCCAGATCCATCACCAAATTGTAGATTCAGGGAAGAAGATTACTGGACACACAGTTGACTTTTGGAACTAGTCATTCCCTGGCGGATTGTGTAAGCTGCAGCACAGAACTTTGCGACATTGTAGGTTGTAGCTGAATTAGTATCTGCAAGTAGCAGGGAGGTATAAAATTGTCCTGAATGGCCTGGGTGCTTGTCTATTAGAGGTAAGATAAGCCTGGCATGGATATCCCTGTAGAACGGGCACTGAAGGAGCACATGTTCTATTGTTTCTCCATGACCTGAGTCACAGGGGCAGAGCCTCTCTGGGAAAGGGATCTTCCGGTAGCGGCCTTCGAGTATAGCTCATGGGAGAGCGTGGCATTGGGCCAGGGTGAAAGCCCTTCGATGAATAGGAACCTCTAAGTATGTTAAATTTGCCATAGGGGAAGCAAGATATCTGCTGTCTTCACTGATAAGGAAGGTTGGAGCCGAGGCCAGATCTAGTTGGTGCTCTGTGTCTGTGATATGTTGTTTAATAAGTGATTTGGCTTGATTGTAATCCATAGCTAATAGTAGACCTGAAGAAAATCCCAACGAGGAGATTTTGGATGCTACCGCCTGCTTCCATGTGGATTGGAAGTCATCCTCCATGGTTAGTGGGGCAAGGCCAAGGGGTGCACGGGACAGTCTGAGCCAGAGGTTAGGTATGGCCACCCACACCCTGGCCTCCACTCTCATAAAGCCCGTCTCTAGTCGCAGGGTGGCATTAGAAACACATTTAGGGACCTGCAAGGCCGATCTCAGAAACTTTGACTGAACCAGCTCTAATGAGGCAAAACTGGGGAAGGGGCCCAGCTGAGCACCATACAAGTTGGGCTAATGACTTGGCTTCAAACAGCTTGAGCGCTGCCGGTGTGAAGTGGCCCCCTCTTGTCCTGAGATATTTAAGAATGGCAATTGAGCTCCCCTGCGCGGTGTTGGATACTTGATCCCCATGAGCTCGACCACATGATTGTTATGATAATGGAAACTGCTATATGACTGTATAAGTAATGTTAGTATTTTTAATCTACTGTGTATTTATGGTTTTATATTGTGTTATACTGTGATATTCCAGCATCGAATTGTTGCCAATGTTAGCCGCTCTGAGTCCCTCCTTGGGGGTTGAGAAAGGCGGAGTAGAAATGTTGTAAATAAATAAATAAAATTCTGTATCAGAAACTAGAGCTGATGTGGTCTATCCAATGCAGTTTTCTGAATCAGTACCCCAAATAACCAAACTGAATCTCAAGTTGACCAAAAACTGATTCGTAACCCTTTAGTCGTAATGTTGGAGAGTGGTCACTGGTCAAAGTGGTCCCTGGTCAAGTCATCCCTGGTCAAAAAAACATTGAGAACCACTGCTATATTCTGATGTATTCTTGAACCTTGATCTATTTTTTGTCACACTTGTTAATTTGTCCTTCCGTTGTGTCCCCCTCTTTGGCCCTATCTCTTCTAGTGGTTCCTAGTTTCCTGCCCCAGGTCACCTTGGACTGCTTTCCAAAGTATCTGGCTGCGACCAAAGGTATATTTTCTGTTTTATGTAGAGCTCATAAATGATGTTCCTAAACTCTGAAAAGTATAGATCTATTGTGGCTATCTCAATTATTTTGCTTATTTTTTGAGCTTGTTGCTTAGCCATATGTCACAGCAGTTGCTGTCTAAATCCGGCTTTTGAAATGTCAAAGCTAGAGACTTTGGGGGAAGGCATTAAAGCATCGCTTGGGGAAAGAATGCAGTGCAACATTTAAGCAATAATCACTGTTAATAGCCAGTAGCACTGGAACACACACAGAGAGATATTTAATAGGTGGAATATGTCATCATTTTAGAGCTTATATCCATCTGCACATTATCAGTAGGCCAAGCGATCAGACAAACCCATTTTAGAAAGTCAGAAACTTGGATTGTTCACTTTAGAAAGTGATAAATGCTGTTTGATTCGAGAGAAAACGTGCAGTTTCTTGGACACGAATTTCCTGTTTGTATTGGAAAATGAGTGCAATTCTCAGCTGCATGAATAGGAACACGGCGTCTAGATGAAGGAAAAGAGGACTATTACACTCTTCTGTTTTGCTCACCTTGAATGCGATGGCCAGTTCTGAGCATCACAATTGAAGAAAGGTTTAGAGAAGCTGGAAGGTGTCAAGAGAAGGACAAGTAGGATAGCTAAAGGTCTGGAGACTTAGACTTGTGCATTTGTATAGAACAGTGGTTCTCAACCTTCCTAATGCTGCAACCCCTTAGTAAAGGTCCTCATGTTGTGGTGACCCACAACCATAACGTTATTTTCGTTGCTACTTCTTTAATTTTGCTTCTGTTATGAATCGTAACATAAATATCTGATATGCAGAATGTATTTCCATTCACTGGACCAAATTTGGCACAAATACCTGATATGCCCAAATCTGAATACTGGCGGGGTAGGAAGGGATTGATTTTGTCATTTGGGAATGCTGGAGTTGCTGGGATTCAGGCATGTAGCCGAGGGGGGGGGGGCTTGAGGGGTTTCAGCCCCCCCCCCCAAATTCTCATGGTGGTTCGCGAAAAGGCCTTACTGGTGCATTATTTAAACTGTTATGTTTATTCATATCATGATCTGATCACCATAATCAATATGTCCCATATGCATGGGGGTACTGGGGTAATGATACAAAAGGTTTGCTAGGCTAGACCCCCTTTCACTCAGACTCAGCCCCCCCGAAACTCAGCCGCCCCCCCCCAAACCCCCCCTGAAAATTTTTTAGCCCCCCCAAAACGAAATCCTGGCTACGGGCCTACTGGGATTTATAGTTCACCTAAAATCAAAGAGCCTTTTGAACTCCACCAATGATGGAATTGAATCAAACTTGGCACACAGAATTCCCATGGCCAAGCAAAATACTGGGAGAGTCGGGTGGACACTGACCTTGAGTTTTAGGAGTTGTAGTTCACCTACATCCAGAGAACACTGTGGACTCAAACAGTGATGGATCTGGATCAAACTTGGCACAGATAAGCAATATGCCCAAATGTGAACACTGATCAAGTTTAGGAGAAAATAGACCTTGCCTTTTGGGAGTTGTAGTTGTTGTGATTCATAGTTCACCCACAATTAAATAGAATTCTGAACACCACCAATGATAGAATTGGACCAAACTTCCCACACAGAACACCCATGACAAAGAGAAAATACGATGTTTTCTGATGATCTTTGGTGACCCCTCTGACACCCCCTCGTGACCCCCAGGTTGAGAAACACTGGTATAGAATCACTAGCTGTTTCTGTTTGTTTCATTTGTAAGGCCCTTGTTTTTGCACGCCTTCCGAAAAAGGGTGCCTTTCCGAATGGACGTTTTCTTTTTTAGTGATTGAAAATTTTTATTGAAATTTTATCATGTGAAATAAAGAAAATGAAAAAAGAAATCTAAAGATATAGCATTTCCTTTACATTGAAATTGGGAGAACACTCGCTTTTATAGAAAGTAGGAAAAAGAGAGAAAAGAAAAAGAGGAAAGAAAGAGAAACAATGAAAAATTTGAAACTTTAAAAACTGTAAAAAAGAAAAATATATATTTGTTGACTTCCTTCTTGCTTTTGATGGTCATTAAGTTTATTTGGAATTAATGTTACATTATAATTGTTCTGCGTCGTCTATGTCTTCTTTTTCCCTTAAGATTGAATGTCTTCAGCAGATGAGATCTATTTCCATGTGTTTTAAGGAGTCTTTTACAAGGTCCCAGTTGGTTTGTTTCTTAGGTAAGCCTTGGTTAGATGAAAGCCAATAGGTAAGTCTGTCCATGTTCGTAATCTCTAGCATTTTGCCGAATGGACGTTTTTGTTATACAGGCAAAAATCTGAAAATTTTCGACCCATTAGCCACTATGAGTGGGCTCCCCCAGGCTCCCCTTCCCCTCAGTTTTAGAGCTAGTGGGGTGAAAATGGCCACACATGGAGCGCACATCTACCACTTTTATCCCACCAAGTTTTATAATGTTTGGATCATTCCCTGATTTTTAGGGATTTTTTTCTAGAATTTTTTTGGCAATTGCATGGTTTGTCCTTTTATTTATTTATTTATTTGCAATATTTATATTCCACCCTTCTCACCCCGCAGGGGACTCAGGGCAGATTACAATGTACATATACATGGCAAATATTCAATGCCATAGACACACAACATATATAGACAGACAGAGGCAATTTAACATTCCAGCTTTCATGAGGGTATTCTGGCCACCAGGGGAGCTGTTGCTTCACTGTCCATTTGTGACACTATTGGAGTATTTCTTCATTCTTTGCATGCTTGTTGGAGATTTTTATAGCATCGCAAATTAATTAAATTAATCTCTCCACATAAACGGTACCTAAATTTCCTACTTGACAGATGCAACTGTCTTTCGGGCTGCAAAGGTCGACAGTGAGCTACACAATGGTCAAAAGCTCATTCTGACCCAACCTGGTTTCGAACTCATGACCTTTCGGTCAGTATTGATCTAATGCAGCTGACTTCCAGCCAGCTGTGCCACAGTCCCAGTTGAGAGGGGACATGATAGACATGGCTAAAGACTTTACATTGAGGTGGTGGCAATGCTGAAATTGCACAAATGAAATAGAAGGAACAATATAAAGGAACTGCAGTTGTGGAGGAAGGCAGAATTATGAGGGTGTGCACTGTCTGACGCAATTGTGCTACTGAAGAGAGCTGCAATATCGAAGGTGTTCAATGAAGGATTAATTCATTGCCTATGCTTATGTGACAGCAGCAGAATAGTGGCTTGGCAGTGTGTTGATTGAATATAAATTAATAATATAATACTCCTGATTTTCTGTTTCTAGGTCATGCAAGTTATTGGTTAAGTAGCCAAAACTGAACAGAGGCTTGGAGAGATATACAATAAGTGTGTGTATCCAGAACAATCCAATAATGACCATTGAATACTCAAGCTGCTGTTTAAGGGAATTAAAAAACTAGGAGTAATGGGTTATCATGGATGAGGCTGTCTAGGGTGTAACAGTTTATTGCAAAACCTGTTGGTAAAGTATAAAATTAGCCCACCTCTGTAACCTATGCTTTCCATAGATTTAGCCGTACTGCTAGTGGAGTGACATAAATATTGTTAACACAATACTGGGGACGTCTGAATGAGTTTCCGCCTCCTCTCAGCCAGCTTGAAGGAAATTCATCTGGTGGGTTTATCCCCCTGTTCAGCTCACTGAACTAGCTGCCCTTGGCCTAGTAAATTATTCACAATGCATTCCATAGAATTAAATATTTGTTGAGATTTCAGCTTGGCATTTCCATCGCAAGGAATGAATATGCATGGGCGAAGGCCAAAGGGAAAATACACATTGCTGTTCACTTTAAAATATTTACAGGAATTTTAAAGTGAATTTTAATATTTGCAGAAGGGTGCTCGATGGAGCACCTGGGGAAACGGATAGACATTTATCCTTGGGAAATGGTCAATGTGAACAACAGACACCTTCCTCCTGATCCATTAGAGCCGATTGACCTGCTTGATTCAAGTCAGAAGGTAGATGTTAAAGCATACCTCAATAATCGGGAGGGAAGGAAGAAATTAACTAAGTAAATTAAGAGACCACTGTTGGAGTACAGCCTAAGGCTGATGGGTTTACTGATAATTTAGAGGGGATTGTGGGATTTCCTGGGGCATTTCCTGGGGCACAAAGTGATGAAGATTCAAGTCAGGGAAATGATGGTTCTCTCTGGGAGAAATCTGACTCAGAAAGTGCAGTGCTTCAAGGTCAGTCAGAGGAGCCAGAAACAGCAACATTAGATAAGGAGTTGGGCGAAAAACTAAGTGACATGGAAAGCTCCCAGGAAAAAACACCTTGCACTATGGAGATCAACAAAAATCTTTGTTTACAGATTAGACCACAAAATAGCGCCTGTCAGAGTGATTACATGGGAAAGTTGGGGAGAAAATTTATGGAAAAAGGAATGACTTCATGGGTGCCTATTAATTTGCAAGTTGGTTAGTTCAGACAATGTAGTGTTCAAGTGAGGACCTGAGTTCTGTGGTTCTTATTTCAAGTTAAGCTTTGGTTTTAGATTTAAGTATCCTGGAATTTATCTATCTTCTTGTGTTTGTATTCCTGTTCAAGTTGTACTAAGTATATCTTTTGCTTGTGGACTGATGCTGGTGTCACCTTGGGATCTGCATGAGGCGTTTGAATTACTGTTTGGTTATCACCTATTGCTAACCCTTCTTGGAATAAGAAACTGCATTTCCAGTATCCTATTGAATGACTGCACGTTGCTTAAGTCTCATTGACTGACCGTCTGTGCAGGGTTCTATACTTCACACTTTAACAACACAACCATTCAATGCTAAAATGGAACTGTAGAGGAGAGTCTACTGAACAAGCCAGTACCTGCCACATGCCAGTACTCCCATCTGTTGAGGAGTTACGAAGGTGGAGGCATTACTTTTTATTCAACCCTCATACTATGGCCCCATCTGCAGTGCCATATAATGCAGTTCCATCACTCCATTTCTTGGATTTCACCCTTTCCTGAATTGCAAATACTTTAACGTGTGGAAAAATAGGCCTTTAGTAAGAAAAACAAGCGCATGTGATAAATTTCCTGACAAGTGAGAGAGGATATGAATGAGGCATTCTTTTGTACAGCCATGCTGTGTAATACAGAAATGTTGTTTCAATATTTACAAGCACCATGACCTTTATCTTGCCATCAGACGGAAGAACGGTTCCGAAAGAGAAACATGGATGGCTCCTACTTTCGGCGACATGGTTGCCTTGCTCAAGAATTTTTTTTTTTTTCCACCATGAGGATTGAAAACCCAAGCTAATAATTATCTGAAATGAAGGAGTAGCTCCTCATTTATACTGGAATGAGAGTTCGTTAAGAGTATTAATGGACCCTGCTGCCTACTTAACGGGATTTAGTTAAAATGATAAACTCTTTTAAATGCTTTCGGTAATGCATGAACGGCTAGCGGTCTCATTTTCCATGCCTTCCGATGAAGTGAATTCTGGTTAAATAGAGTGTTGTGCTACATTTGCTGTAATAGGAGACGTAACAGATCTTGGGGCTGTTCAAAGCCCCCTCCCAGCATTAGGGCTTTGCATCCAAACGCAAAAAAGAAGGACATTAAGGGGGAAATTGGCCTTCTTCTGAGATTGTGCCTTAGGGTACAATATCCCGTGGTTGGGGAAACATAGAGTTGCGGTGTTGTTGGTTTTTCCGAAAATGAGACTATTTGAGAGAAGAGATGAGTTGCAGTGCTGAAGGTAGACAATCTTAATGGGAACCCCAGGGAAGGGCAAATATAATCCGTTTTCTTCAGAGCTTGGGAAAGTTGCTTTGGGGGGGGGGGGGTACAGCTCCCAGAATCCCCTGTTAGACTTGACCTGGGGCGGCGGTAGCACAGTGGATTAAACTGCTAGCTGCACAAAGCTGCTGATCAAAAGGTTGGCAGTTTGAAGCCATGACTTGGGGTGAGCTCCCAACTGTCAGTCCTGGCTTCTGCCAACCTAGCAGTTTGAAAGCATGTAATGCAAGTAGATCAATAGGTACCACCTCATCAGGAAGGTAAAAGGGCACCCCATGCATAGATTCAGACATGCCGGCAACACAATAAAAAAAATCTATGGACAACAGGCTCCTCAGCATGAAAAAAAAAATGGAACAAGAGCACCTCACCATGGCTGGCATTGAGCATCGCCTCCAGGCACCAGAGATGGAAAAAAAGGGGTTTACCTTTGTCTGTGTTCTTCACCGTGTATAAAAGACATTGAATGTTTGTCTCATATGTGTAATGTAATCTGCTCTGAGTTCCTTTAGGGAATACAAAGTGAAATACAAATAAAGTGTATTATTATTATTATTATTATTATTATTGTTATTATTATTATTATTATTATTATTATTATTATTATTATTAACGCAACAAGATGAGTCCACAGCAGACACTCTGCTGGCTATTGAATTGGATCACACATCGGACACTTCCCAAGTGTCTAGGACTGTGTGATGTATCAGTGAATAATGCGTGCAGATCCCAGTAAGGTGGCCTTCTGCAGCTGGCAGATGGTAAGTTTGTCAGTGCCAATTGTGTTTAAGTGCAGGCCAAGGTCTTTAGGCACTGCACCCAGTGTGCCGATCACCCTGGGACCACATTTATTGGTTTGTGCCAGAATCTTTGCAGTTCGATCCTAAATCCTCATATCATGCCATCTTTTCCAGCTGTTTCTTTTAAATCCTGTTGTCACCTGAGATTGCAACATCGATGATTCATACTTTACTTTTTAACATGATTGTGAGGTCAGGAGTATTGTGCTCCAATACTCTGTCAGTCTGAATCCGGAAGTCCCAGAGTAGCTTGACATATTCATTCTCGGTAACTTTTTCCGGTTTCTGATCCCACCAGTTCTTTGTCGCAGGCAGATGGTATTTGTGTCACAAGTTCTAATGAATCATCTGAGCAACGGTGTTATGCCTCTGCTTGTAGTCTGTCTGCACGATCTTCTTGCAGCAGCTGAGGATGGGATCTATTGTTCCATCTGCTTCCTTGCAGAGTCTACATTTGGGTTCTGTCGCCGACTTTTCAATTCTGGCTTTGATGGCATTTGTTCTAATGGCTTGTTCTTTATTATTTAATTTATTTATTTAGAAGTTTTTTATACCGATCTTCTCACCTCGAGAGGGACTCAGATTCGGTTCACAACATGTGTCAAATACAAATTTACAAACACACAATGCATTATCAAAAAAAATGTTATTGTTATTGTTATTGTTATTATTGCATTCCATGCTAGTGAAGTATGTGATGTGCTTTGGGTTTTAGTTTGAATTTCCACATTACTGTTTGGTACAGACCCCATCATTTTGGCGGGTTTCTTTATAAGGTAAAGATTTCCCCTGACATTAAGTCTAGTTGTGTTTGACTCTTGGGGTTGGTGCTCATCTCTATTTCTAAGCTGAAGAGCTGGCATTTTCCATAGACACCTCCAAGGTCATATGGCCAGCATGACTGCATGGAGTGCCGTTACCTTCCCACAGAAGCGGTACCTATTGATCTATTCACATTTGCATGTTTTCAAATTGCTAGGTTGGCAGAAGCTGGGGCTAACAGCGGGAGCTCATCCTGCTCCCCAGATTCAAACCACCAACGTTTTGGTCAGCAAGTTCAGCAACTCAGCAGTTTAACCTGCTGCACCACCAGGGGCTTAGACTAAAACCCAGTAGGCAATGACATTGGCATTGGCAACCAAGTGGCACTGCTTTTGGGGGCAAATCCAGATCCTTATAGAGGAAAAAAGGGAAGGAATCAACATTTTAATCAGTGTAATTTGCTACTGCTATTTGTGCTTGAAGAGCATTTTAATGACCGCCATTAAGCACTTAGATTTAGAAGACAGTTACACATGATTATTTTTTTACAGCTCTAGTTTGAAAAATTGTACAGTGTTTTATTATGTCTCTCTGTGCTCCCCTCTTTATCATTCATTACATATTACATTTACATCTTGCGTTTCCAGTGAGTTGTTGTTGGCATATAACAAAACTGCACTATGCTGGATTCTTCTGATGTTTGGGAATACTAAAGTTAAAGGTTTCCCCTGACATTAAGTCTAGTTGTGTTTGACTCTGGGGGTTGGTGCTCATCTCCATTTCTAAGACGAAGAGCCAGCATTGTCCATAGACATCTCCAACCCCCATGACCAACAGAAAATATTTAAGGTCATCCAGTCCAATTCCCTTCAGCTGAGCAAGAAAACATAATCAAAGCCCTCCTGACAGAGAGCCATCCAGCCAGAGATATAGATAGATATATATGATTCACACACACACATATGACAGATATAGTATCATAGATTTGAAAGGGACTCCTAAAGAAGGACAATGATATGTTGCATGTTCCAGAGTAGGCAAACTAGACAATCTCTACTTCTGCACTGACAAAGAAACAAGAAATACTGTTTACCCACAAGCAAAAGAATATATATTTCAGAAACCAATATTTTCTCTTTATTTTTCAGATCAACAGACTGGGCCACAGCAACATGTGGCAGGGGACAGCTAGTTATTTATAAACAGAGACCGTTTAGGGATAGGATTTCTATTGGGGTCAGTCCCTTCATCCTCATTCCTCAATAGCTACACGGCAATTGCAATTCCTAAATTCATCACTTGAGCTTAGGAACTTTGAAAAAAATTGTTTTGGATTGTCAGCATTCACATGTGGCCATAAGCCTTATATTGCAATGTCTTGTATTTTTTGCCCCTGAATTAATTCTGGAAGATCACCCTTCCTCCTTTATTATTGCCTTTCGAATGACAGCTTTGCTTGAGATGTAAATGAGATGCACAAAAGGAAGCAGCATGTTTTTGAAATCACTGCCAAAGATGAAAGATAACACAAAAGCACATAAATGATAACACATAAATGCTTTGGGGACTGATGGGACTGGGAAAGACTCTGATTTTGGGTCAGCGAAATGGCCCGATACTGGCATCAACTGGGATGGAACCACGGCAACTAAAGCAGTATTAAACTGCCATGATTGCGCATTGTGGATATGCCCCAGATCTTCCAAAAAGGATGGAAGAATAGCCTCTCTTCTCCACTATCAGCCTAACTTATTAGAATTGTAGTCATGCCAAGCTTTTTTTGGGTGCTCTTTCGTGATCACGCCAATTCAAATAAAACTATTTGTGGTGGATGCAAAGGGAGAAAATACCGGATGCCAGCAAGAACCTCCAAATACCGTCTCCTCATGCAAAGGTTAGCAATTTTCTTGTGCTGTCTCATATCCCGGCAACCATTTCACAAAAGCCAGAGGACGCTTGACTGTCATTCTCAGTGAGACAGAAAAGGAGATTTTTATCTCCCGTGAAGGGCAGAGGAAGGACTAGGGAGCATCGTTTCTGTTTTCTTTCTTTTCCAAACAAAACTACATCTCTGCTCGGAGACAAGCTCATAATTGCCAGTCTGGATCATAATAATTTCTCATTTTCCCCTCTGTCTCTTATGGCAAAGTGTGTTGAAACTTGGAGATTTACCCATTTTTTGGAACATTATAAACAGCTCGTTTCTATTCTTCCAAGAGCTATACAGGGTCAGATACAATGCAACCCTTATATCCATGGATAGTTATCTGTGATTTAATTTATCCACAACTCTAGGTTCACCAGTGCAATTTTATGGTATTTTTGGTCTTTCATTTCCATAGGGTTTAATGCTAGGTAAAGGTAAAAGTTTTCCCCTGACATTAAGTCCAGTCATGTCTGACTCTGGGGGTTGGTGCTCATCTCAATTTCTAAGCTGAATAGCTGGTGTGGTCCATAGACATCTCCAAGGTCATGTAGCCAGCATGGCTGCATGGAGTGCCGTTATCTTCCCACTGGATCGGTACCTATTGATCTACTCACATCTGCATGTTTTCAAACTGCTAGGTTGGCAGAAGCTTGGGGCTAACAACAGAAGCTCACACTGCTCCCCGGATTCGAACCTGCAACTTTTCAGTCAGCAAGTTCATCAGCTCAGTGGTTCAATCCACTGAGCCACCGGGCGCTCCCAGGGTTTAATATTATCAATGGTTAAATACATCCAAATACGGTCTAAGAACGTATCTCTCACAGATATTGGGGTTGTACTGTGTAGGGGTCCAGATGTCACATGCATAAGAAACATGTATTTTTCAGAAAAGTGCACAAACGGAAGGAAAATGACATTCCGTTAAACGGAATGCCTGACTACCGTCTCCCAAAGCAGCTACTCTACTCCGAACTCAAGAACAGGAAATGGAATGTTGGAGGACAGGAAAAGAGATTTAAAGATGGGCTCAAAGCCAACCTTAAAAACTGTGGCATTGACACTGAGAACTGTGGAGCCCTGGCCCTTGAGTGCTCCAGCTGGAGGTCAGCTGTGACCAGCAGCGCTGTAGAATTTGAAGAGGCACGAATGGAGAGCAAAAGAAATGTGTCAAGAGGATGGCGTGTCAAGCCTATCCTGAGTGGGACCACCTTCCAACTGTAAACCGATGCCCTCACTGTGGGAGAACATGCAGGTCAAGAATAGGGCTCCACAGTAACCTCCGAACCCACCGCCAGGACACCAAACTTAGAGGACAATCTTACTCGGACAACAAGGGATCACTTAAGTAAGCAAGTAAAGTAAGTAAGTAAGTAAATGAAACCCTTCCAGTTTGCCAGGGACATTCCTGATTAAATCTCTGTTGTCCCACTTACTCAACTGCTTTCAAATGTCTCATTTCCTTTCTCCTCCTCCCATTTGGCTCTGTTACTCTACTTCTTCCAAATGGAGTTTGAAGTGCTCAGCAGTGGATAGAAGAAAGGACAGGAACAGAACCAACTTTCCCAGTCAGACATGTAGCCCAAATGTGAACACTGGTGGAGTCTGAGGAAAATAGATCTTGACATTTGGGAGTTGTAGTTGCTGGGATTTATAGTTCATTACAATCAAAGAACATTCTGAACTCCATCTACGATAGAATTGGCTCAAACTTCCCATATGGAATCCCCATGACCATCAGAAAATACTGTGTTTTCTTATGGTCTTTGGCGACCTCTCTGACACCCCCTCATGACCCCCTCAGGGGTCCCGACCCCCAGGTTGAGAAACACTGCTTTAGGGTCATCATAAGGCAGAAATGACTTGAATTACCCAACAAGGCAGAATGAATGAAATGGAAGTGCAATCTGTGTTTAAAAGGGAGCATAAAATAAATGAGCAACATGCTGCATATGATGAGAAATTGACTGGCTCAGTGTCACAAATGGGAAATTAATCCAAATGGACCAACAGACCCCTGAATTTTTTAAGGGGCATGTCAATGTCACCTTCAGCCTTGATGAAAGGGAAAATGCCAGATGCCCCATAAGTAAACAGGCCCTGATTGTAATTAACCATCAGTGCTGCAAAAGTCTGTTAGAGATGATGATCTTTTCAGTCAAAGAAGAAGGCTGGGGAGAAAATCAATCAAAGGCATTAATCGAAGGATGCCTCGATAAGGAAATGAAAAAGCACAGCCCAGGATGCCGAAGAACAAAGCGTTTCAAGACATTGAAGGATAAGGGTGAAACGATAATTTCCTGAAGCTTCCAGCCCTTTCAGAGGTGATATTGCTAAATATTGAAGCAGCATTCTGGGACCACATTGTTTCAGTGTCTTTGCTTCCAAGAAGGTCCTAGTACAGTGTTTCTCAACTTGGGGGTCGGGACCCTGGGGGGGGGGGCGTGAGGAGGTGTCAGAGGGGTCGCCAAAGACCATCAGAAAACACAGTATTTTTTGTTGGTCATGGGGGTTCTGTGTGGGAAGTTTGGCCCAATTTTATCATTGGTGGGGTTCAGAATGCTCTTTGATTGGAGGTGAACTATAAATCCCAGGAACTACAACTCCCAAATGTCAAGTCTCTTTCCCCCAAACACCACCAGTGTTCACATTGTTGAGTATTTATGCCAAGTTTGATCCAGATCCATCATTGTTTGAGTCCACAATTTGGATGTAGGTGAACTACAACTCCAGAACTCAAGGTCAATGCCCACCAAAACCTTCCAGTATTTTCTCTTGGTCATATGAGCTCTGTGTGCCAAGTTTGGTTCAACTCTATCGTTTGTGGAGTTCAGAATGCTCTTTGATTGTAGGTGAACTATAAATCCTAACAGCTCCAACTCCCAAATAACAAAATAACCCCCCCCCCTCCAATATTCAAATTTGGTCGTATTGGGTGTTTGTGCCAAATTTGGTCCAGTGAATGAGAATACATCCTGCATATCAGATATTTACATAACAGTAGCAAAATTAGAGTTATGAAGTTGCAATGAAAAGAATGTTATGGTTGGGGGTCACCACAACATGAGGAACTGTATTAAGGGGTCACGGTATTAGGAAGGTTGAGAAACACTGTCCTAGTAGGTTAAACAACAGACCAAATCCAGCAGGTGCAGCTTACTCCCTACTATCATATCTATGTTCAGGAAAGCATCATTTGTTGAATTGCTGCCTAACATCCCCATAGGATTCTGCCAAACCCAACAGATGTGACTTGCTACAAATTGAATGCATGGCCTGTTGAATGTCTCCCTGTCATTCCTGCCCTGAAAATGAAGAGTGACAGATCAAAGATAATATTGATTTTTTTTAATGGTGTATTTGGGAGCTTATTCTGGACAGGTATTATCCTAATTCCTTATGCATATCTCAGTGTGATTATTCCACACTCAGGGAAATCAACTGGTTGTTGTTGTTGTGTTCTTCAAGTTGATTTTGATTTACAGGGACCCTATGGAAAGGGAACCCCCGGTGGCTCAGTTAAACCACTGAGCTGCTGACCTTGTTGACCGAAAGGTCACAGATTCGATTCTGGGGAGTGGCGTGAGCTTCCACTGTCAATCCCAACTTCTGCCAACCTAGCAATTTCAAAACATGCAAATGTGAGTAGATCAATAGGTACCGCTCCAGCAGGAAGGTAACGGCGCTTCATGCAGTCATGCTGGCCACATGACCTTGGAGGAGTCTACAGAGAATGCTGGCTCTTCGGCTCAGAAATGGAGATGAGCATCAACTCCCAGAGTTGGACACAACTGGACTTAATGTTAGGGGACAACCTTTACCTTAGGCAAATCTATTATGGGGATATCTTGGCATGATTTCTTTACAGACAGTTTACAATTGCCTTCTTCTGAATCTGTGAGAATGTGACTTGCCCAAGATCACCCAATGGGTTTCCATGGCCAAGTTGTCATACACCAAAGCAGGAACATCTCTGACCTTAAACACCGCATCAGTTGTTAAAACCAGCAAACAGTTTATTGAAGAATATATGTAGGCAAAGCAGTAAAGGTCCAATATATAAAATAGTCCATAAACTTCAAGGGAAAACAAGATCCACGAGTGCATAAAACTCGATGAAACTAGGCACTTGAATCTATGAAAAGTGACAACAGCAAAAATTTCATAGAGAAATCTTAAGCTTGGCAAAAACTTGGTACATGAAACTAAGAGCACTTGAAAGCAAGACCGTGATAAAATTATGTTGACCCAACTGAGGCAACCCTTTGCCATGAATCATTATAAGGCTTTCTCAGATCCCAAAACTGAAAGCAAAGTTTTTCTCTTGACCTTCCCACCAGATAAAGGTTTGTTATCTCTCTTTTCCTGTAAACGGATGGATCATCTAAGTCTCTGAAGACTTTATCTCATTTATTAAAACTTTGCTTTCTGTCCAAGCTTTTATTATCTTCTCATTAACTTCTGCGCCTGACAAATCATCTTCAGACAGTTGTTCTGAGAAAAGCTGTGAAGGGCCCCTCCCAAGTATGTGGCCTTGTGAGTCTTCCTGAAACAGTTTGGGCCTCTTGTCTTAGCTGAACTCAGGACCAAGCGAATCCTCACCCTTAATTCCAACAGATCCCACCCCACCATGAGGAACATCATTCCCATTCCCATCCAGAACATCAGCATGAAGATCAGACACAATCATAGGCTGAACAGGCTGACATACAACACAAGTGGGCTTCAGTCCAGCACTCCAACCACTATAACACACTTCCTCTTTCCTGCATTTGCTGTTACATGCAATGAAGTAGATTTCAACTTGTGGCATCCCCATGGATGGTTATTGCACGAAGCTGCTATTCCACTACAGTTGCATTATTCTTGATAGTGCATACACAATGCATTGACCACATTGACCACCTCTTTCAGTAGGACCTCCAAGTCACCCTGCTATCAACAACTTGGCTCAGGTCTTGCAGACAGCTGGTTTAAGATAAAACAACTTGGGGAGATGGAGTTAAAAGTATCTAGAAGTAATACAAGATGAAATAAAATGCTCTTGGATAAACACAACGTGGATGGATTTCTAAAATAAAATAAGACAGCGCTGGAATGAAAACTCTGACTTTCTGGTCATTTTAATTAGTCTGGATGTGCCTATAGTCAACATTATGATAATTTACTTTGGGACATTAAAGGTCAGCTGTTTCTAAGCTTACTTCTTGAAAGGCTTTGCAGGCTGAGATTAATTTTATCAACTCCTTCAAAGCAAATTGCTGACCATAGTTGGGAAAAGAGTGTTACCAATCTGTAAATGTTTTAAATATTGCTACAAGAGGGTGTTTTGGTCCTCTTTTTTAATTTCCAGATTGCTTTGTTTTTGAGTTTGCAATTAATTCTGCCTGCTGGGCCACAGCAGGAGTGAGATACTCCAAAGGTTCTTGGGGGAAGAAAAGTAACTTGGCTGGTTAGGACTTGAAAGTCTCCTTGAGTCAATTGGAATTTCCAAAATGTTCCCGAAGAAATTTGTTAGCATATTGTGCCAGCCTGCCGAATGGCTGGCTGGGGGGAGAAATTGCGGAAGGCATAGAAAATGAGATCTTGAAAGATTCAGAAATGTCAGTTAAGATTTTGACTTGTATTAAATATTCATAGGAATTAGACAATGATGTGTGCAATTAAAATCTCCATGCCTTGCCATTTATCAAATGAATGTGAATCTGATCTAACTAAGTTGAGAAAGCAGAGAAGAGAACAATCCAATATAACCAGGGTTTTCATGCAGATAACCACTCTGTCATTTGAAAGAGTTTCCAAAACTAGAAACTTATGGGAGAGGGCTTTAGAAGTTCTAAATGGCCTCTATTGCAGCCATAGGCCTGCTATTCTTCATAGACAACCATTCAGGTGCAGCTTTGTGGTCTCTACCTGAGTGAATTGGTGAACCCACTCTAGATTTGAGCCTGAGCTTCAAAGGAGCTGTGCTAGCTGTCAAACCTCTTTACGGATGTGTTTCGGCACCACGGAGAGGTCCTTTGAAGGTTTAATTATCATGGAATGGATTTCCTACATCTATGACATGGACTAGTAGCCAAAATTAGGAGGGAGGGAGGATCTGGTCCAAGAGCTCTGGTTCCATCTGCCACTGTTAAAAGCCTTGGGGTTGTGTTGGACTCATTGCTGATGATGGAGGCCCAGATCACTGCCATAAGTAAGCAGGCCTTTTTTCATCTTCACCAGGCAAGGAAATTGGCATCCTACCTTTCAGTAGAAGCATTGGCAACAGTAATCCACGCAACAGTCACCACGAGGTTGGACTATTGCAACACCTTATATGCTGGCCTTCCGAAGTCAACAACCTAGAAGATTCGGATGGTCCAAAATGCAGTGGCCAGGCTGCTAGCGGGATCATCTATAATATCCCATATTACACCGATTCTGCAACAACTGCATTGGCTACCAATAGAACATCGGATCTCTTACAAGATACTGATCCTGACATTTCGAGCTCAAAATGGCCAAGGACCTTTATATCTTAGGGACCGCCTCATTCCTTTTCTCCATCAGTGGTTACCTCGATCCACCCAGGAAAATCTCCTCTACATACCAGGCCCCAGGGAGGTACACCTGGAAGCTACAAGGCGTAGAGCTTTTTCGACTTATGCTCCAATTCTGTGGAACTCATTGCCTCCATACATTAGAGCAATGTCGGAGTTGCGACCTTTTGTAAAGGCACTCAAGACTTGGCTGTTTGGTTGTGCATTTAAGTAATCAGATCTAATTTGCCAAATAGTCACTGTTGAATGTTTTTATGTTGAATGTTTTTATATTGTGTAAATGCTATTTTAGATTGTAAGTCACTCAGAGCACCTTGGTGGAGAGCGACTAATTAAGAAATAAAGTGAAGTGAAGTGAAGCAAAGTAGTAACACTATAGATGAGAATATTCAGGGAGCTTAAAAGCAGTTTACATAATAGTTGGGGATTTTATTGCACAAACCTGCTATTCCACCACAGTTGCATTATTCTTGAACCTCTTTGTGAATGTGGTTCAGCACCGTGGAGAGGTCATTTGAAGGTTTAATGATCATGGGAACCATTAGCTGCAACTAGAAAGGAGGGAGGATCTGGTTCAGGAGCAAAGGAGTAGAACTACAGATGAGAATATTCAGAGGGCTTAAAGGACAGGTTACATAGTAGTTAGGGGACTTTACTGCACAAACCTGCTATTCTACTGAGGTGCAATATTGAGGGTGGTCAATGCATTATGTATGCATTATTCTTGATAGTGCATATATAATGCACTGACAACCCTCAATATTGCACCTCTTTTGGTTGCACAGTCATACCGCTATATGAATTTCTGGTCCCAATATTGCACTTCTTCACATTTTCATAGCCCCGCCTTTCTACTGTTATTCCTTAACCATAAGAATAGTAGCTTTATAAAATCTTTAGGTTTCTCTGCCAAAGAGTGTTAGTGCATCATCAAAGTATGTTGGGGCTCAGCAGCAAGATGCTGGGAATGCGGGGGATTCTGCCTTAGAGGATGAGAGGAATGATGATTTTTTCACTTAGTCTGTGTGTGAACAGGCTGAAAAACAGACGGAAATGTAGGCCATAGATCAGAGATAAGGGCTGGTAGCTGCAGAAGAGATACAGCATGTTTGGGATTCTGTTTCTCTTTTGAATAGGCCTTCATTGCCTTCTTGGCCTTCAGAAGATGAGGTGCTATCCCGCAATATGAGATTAGGTCTCTGCATGGAAAGAGTAAAGGAAAGGTTAATTAGAAAGACTCTGTGAGAAGCAGTCCTTGAAACACAGGTGTCGAAGGGATGATCTCATGGCTTCATGGTCAGGTTTGAACATAAATTAAGAGATGGTTTCCTGGCCTCTTTAGAGCAGACAACTTTGTCTTAAAATCATGTTCATGTTTAGCTATCAAGTCGCCTATGTTCCTGAAATAGTTTTGCCTTGAAAAGGCCCTGTTTTTATGCTTATGGATCAATGACTATGTTCCTGTACCATGCTTCTGAATTTATGCCTATGCTCTTGACCATGGATTACTTGTACTATTTTGGACTATTGATCTTTGTATTTTGGACTACTGCTATTTCATAGCAATCTTTCTACTGCTTTTTGGCAATTGCCATTTTCCCTTTTGTATATATTTTTTGTAAATAAACTGTAGTTAGCTACTTCTGGACTCTGTGTGGTGCTGGGTGAATAGCTAGAGTGCAACAAACTACAACTCCCAGGCTTTCATAGCATTGAGTCATGGGAGCTAAAGTGGCATCAAACTGCATTTGTTCTATAGTGTAGAGGAGCCCTAAGATTTCTGACTTCAACCTGAACTGTTTGGACAACAGTGCTGCTCATTGGGAGATGACATGTTGTTCTCTCTTTTTATTTATTTATTTATTTATTTATTTATTTACAGTATTTATATTCCACCCTTTTCACCCCGTAGGGAACTTAGGGCAGATTACAATGTACACATATATGGCAAACATTCAATGTCAAAAACCACAACAGATATAGACAAACAGTCAGAGGCTATTTAACTTTTTCTGGCCGCCAGGGGAGCTGTCGCTTTCATCGTCCATCTGCGACACTGATGAAGTACTTCCGCATTCCCCGCATGCTTTTGCTGGAGTGCTTTGCTGGAATCTTTTTTATGGCCTCGTAAATTTTGTTAAATTAGCCTCCCCACACATAGGTGGTACCTAATTTTCCCACGTGACAGATGCAACTGTCTTTCAGGTTGCAAAGGTCGACAACAAGCTACACAATTGGTTGGAAGCTCACTCTGACCCGGGCTGGCTTCGAACGCATGACCTTGTGGTCAGAAGTGATCTTAATGCAGCTGACACTCAGACAGCTGCACCACAGTCCCAGATGCTTACTGGAAGTGATATAAGGTAAAGGTAAAGGTTTTCCCCTGATATGAAGTCCAGTTGTGTCCAACTCTGGGGTGTGGTGCTCATCTCCATTTCTAATCCAAAGAACCGGCATTGTCCGTAGACACCTTCTAGGTCATGTGGCCTGCATGACTGCATGGAGATCCGTTACCTTCCCGCTGGAGCGGTACCTATTGATCTACTCATATTTGCATGTTTTCAAACTGCTAGGTTGGCAGAAGCTGGGGCTGACAGCAGAAGTTCACGCCGCTCCCTGGATTCGAACCTGTGACCTTTTGGTCAACAAGCTCAGCAGCTCAGTGCTTTAACCTACTGGGAAGTCTGACTTGGCCACGGTGGTCCACGCTTTGGTTACATCCCGTTTAGATTACTGCAACACTCTCTACGTGGGGCTGCCTCTGAAGACTGCCCGGAAGCTGCAGCTAGTCCAACGCTCGGCAGCCAGACTACTAACGGGTGCTGGGTACAGGGAGTACACCACTCTGCTGTTACACCAACTCCACTGGCTGCCAATTAGCTTCCGAGCACAATTCAAAGTGCTGCTGTTAACCTAGCCCTAAACGACTCCGGCCCTGTTTACCTCTCCGAATGTATTCTCGCCTATGAACCATCAAGATTATTAAGATCATCTGGAGAGGCCCTGCTCTCGGTCCCACTGGCCTCGCAAGCGCATCTGGTGGGGACGAGGGACAGGGCCTTCTCGGTGGTGGCCCCGCGACTCTGGAACTCTCTCCCACTGGCGATCAGAACCGCCCCTTCTATCCTGACATTCAGGAAACAGGTGAAGACGTGGTTATGGAGACAGGCATTCGATGAGTGAGCCAACACCCTGAGATATGGATGGAGGATGATGAACAATGCTTTTAGTAGGATGACTGACCATTGTAGTTATTGAATGTAATTGCTGTTTTAATGTTTTATTGTAATATGAATTATGATGTTTTATTGACTGTATGTGATTTTATGGTTGGAAACCAGTCTGAGTCCCTCAAGAGAGGTGAGAAGGTCGGTGTACAAAACTTTTAAATAAATAATAAATAAATAATACTGCACCACTGGAGGCTCTGTGGAAGGAATACACTTACACCATTTCCCTTCTTGGCTACTCTTTTGTGCCTCTCCACATAGCTCCACAACTCACTTCGAGAACTACTGCATTCCAAGTGGTTTATTTAGCCAGTTTTCAACGTGACCTTTCTATCAGAAGCCAACGGTGTTGTGAGCCTTTTGTTTTCTTTCCTTCTGAAGTGATGTATTGTAATAATTGAAATCTGGCCAGTGGCAATTTTGAATTGCTCCTGATGTTGACTGTTTATTGAGCCGTGAGTTTCTTTCAGGAAGAAAGAGCTTTGCATCTTGAACAGGTAGAAGCGGCCTTTGAACATTGTGCCCGAATCATGAATTGTAACTTATTGCACAAAGTAGGCTATCGTTGCTTAATTGCAGAATCTCCATTCCAAACAATAACTTCGGAATGAAAATAATATTGCAACTGTGTTTGTTTTTCAATCATTTTTCTATCAGTGTTTGACCATTGCTCCAGGTCCTTATTCATTAAACCTGCTTCAATTTTTTGCGTGGCTGTTGCAAGACAACAGATCAGTTATAATCGGAGAATGAAAAAATAAGTTTTAAGTCAATAAAAAAATAGTTTCCCTCAAAAAATGCATGGGTCTAGGGTAAAGAATATAAATAAAAATGTAATGTTCGTTTGTGGGATTAACAGAACTCAAAAACCACTGGACGAATTGGCACCAAATCTGGACACAATACACCTAACAACCCAATGTATGTCCTTCACTCATAAAAATACTGAAAAACACAGCAGAAAGGACTTAAAAAGCCCCAAAAAGCTAAATGACAAAAAACTAAATGGCAATACAGAAAAAAGGGAAGAAAGAGGGAAGGAAGGGGAGAAAAGAAAGAAAGAAAGAAAGAAAGAAAAGAAAGAGGGAGGGAAAGAAAGAAGGAAATGGAGAAGGAAGGAAAGAGGTAGAGAAGGAAGAAAGGAAAGTTAGAGAAGGAATGAAGGAGAGGAGGAAAGAAAAAAGGAAAGAAGGAAGGAAAGAGGGAGAGAATGAAAGGGGGGAAGATGTAGAGAAAGAGGGAGGGAAAGAAAGAAAGAAGGAAAGAAAGAGAGGTGGAAGAAAAGAGACAACAGAAAAGAAAGAAAAAGGGGGAAGGAAGGAAAGAGATAGAGAAGGAAAAACAGGAAGGAAGGAAGGGAATGAAGGAAGGAGGGAAAGAAGGAGAGAAAAGGGGAAGGTTGGTTACAGCAAAGCGTGGCGAGTACAGCTAGTCACTCATAAAAACACAGTGGAAAGGACTAAAAAAGTCAAAAAACTAAAAATACATTACAACGTATGCGCAAAACTTCACACATATACACAAATGCAAATATACACACATATACACAAATATAAATACACACATATACTACGCACACAAAACATATATACACAGAGTGGGCCACAGCAACGTGTGGCAGGAGGTGGCTAGTCTATGGAAGAAGAAAAAATGAATACAAATTTTACTATTTTTTAATCTGAGAGAATATTTCTTTTTTGAGAGGAGGAAATTGAAATCTCCATAACCTTTTAGAAAATGGCATTCATTACCCTTTGGGAAAACCAGGACTCTCCCTGAGAAAAGTAAAAAACTCATGTGAGTCAACCTTCTCCTTAGTGGTAAATTTCCGCTAGCATTCATGCAAGGCAATTGGGTTTCTCCGCTGTTAGACTGATATACTTAGATAGATATCTCTTTGAACTGTTAGGGACAAAGATATGGCAAATGCACAAAACAAAAAAAATCTACTCTCTCTTAAAACATTTTGGTTTAAATCATGCTCTCAAGAGACACAAATAAGAAGTCTTCATTAAAAGAAACATAGTTGGTTTACTCGCAAACTTCATGTATTCAGCATACTGGTAGTTTGCATATAAATCAGTCGTCCTCAACCTTCCTAATGCCGTGATCCCTTAGTACAGTTCCTCATGTTGTGGTGACTCCCAACCATAACATTATTTTGTTTCTACTTCATAACAGTACTTTTGCTACTGTTATTAATCATAATGAAAATAAATGATATGCAGGGTGTATTTTCATTCACTGGACCAAATTTGGCACAAATACCCAATACGCCTATATTTGAATAATGGTGGGGCTGTAGTAGGATTGATTTTGTCATTTGGGAGTTGTAGCTGCTGGGATTTAGTACACCTACAATCAAAGAGCACTCTGGACTCCACCAATGATAGAATTGAGCCAAACGTGGCACACAGAACCCCCATGACCAACAAAAAATACTAGAAGGGTTCGGTGGGCATTGACGTTGAGTTTTGGAGTTGTAGTTTACCTACACCCAGAGAGGGCTGTGGACTCAAAAAATGATGGATCTGGACCAAACTTGGCATGAATACTCACTATGCCCAAATGTGAACATTGGTAGAGTTTGGGGGAAATAGACCTTGACATTTGGGAGCTGTAGTTGTTGGGATTTATAGTTCACCTACAATCAAAGAGCATTCTAAACCCAACCAACAATAGAATTGGGCCAAACTTCCCACACAGAACCCCCATAAACAACAGAAAATACTGTGTTTTCTGATGGTGTTTGGCGATCTTTCTTACATCTCCTTACAACCCCCCAGGGATCCTGACCCCCAGGTTGATAAACACTGATATAAATCCAGTTACGGATATGATTTGAAGTAGTTTCCCTGTGTAAATAAAACTCAGGGCATCTTGCTTAGAATCTTAACAATACAAAGTCAAAAGCATCTCTCTGTTCGGAGAATCCAATCGAGTCTCTAAAGCATTCTGTTTCTACTGACTTCTAAAAGCATACTGTTTTTTTGTTGTTGTTCATTCGTTCAGTCGTCTCCGACTCTTCGTGACCTCATGGACCATCCCACGCCAGAGCTCCCTGTCGGCCGTCACCGCCCCCAGGTCCTTCAAGGTCAGTCCAGTCACTTCAAGGATGCCATCCATCCATCTTGCCCTTGGTCGGCCCCTCTTCCTTTTTCCTTCCACTTTCCCCAGCATAATTGTCTTCTCTAGGCTTTGCTGTCTCCTCATGATGTGGCCAAAGGACTTCAACTTTGTCTCTAGTATCCTTCCCTCCAGTGAGCAGCCAGGCTTTATTTCCTGGAGGATGGACTGGTTGTATCTTCTCGCAGTCCAAGGCACTCTCAGCACTTTCCTCCAGCACCACAGCTCAAAAGCATCTCTCTTCCTTCGCTCAGCCTTCCCTAAGGTCCAGCTCTCACATCCGTAGGTGACTACTGGCATCTAAATTGTACTGTTCCTAAAATGGAGTCTGAGACTGAACAAGTCCCAGATCTGATCACATGCTCCAGTATTGGTGCATACCAATACACACATATACAGTATAGTTAGCAATCTGAATTATATACATGACAAATAAGTAGTGGAGACTTGAAGAAGGTTGCTATTTCCAACTTCTTTAGATGCCACCAGGTCCTACAGCGTGATTCTGTGGTCAACATCCATTGGAAGGTGACCACAGAATTGCATTGCAGGACTGGGACTGTGGCGCAGCTGGCTGCACTAAGATCACTACTGATGGTAAGGTCATGAGTTCGAAGCCAGCCTGGGTCGGAGTGAGTGTCCGACCAATTTGTGTAGCTTGCTGTCAACCTTTGCAGCCCGAAAGACAGTTGCATCTGTCAAGTAGGCTAATTTAACTAATTTACGATGCCATAAAAATCTCCAGCAAGCATGCAAGGAATGAGGAAGTACTTCATCAGTGTCACAAATGGACGATGAAGCGACAGCTCCCCTGGTGGTCAGAATACCCTCATGCAAAGTTGGAATGTTAAATTGCCTCTGTGTCTGTCTATTATATGTTGTGTGTCTATGGCATTGAATGTTTGCCATGTATATGTCCTGAGTTCCCTGCAGGATGAGAAGGGCAGAAAATAAATACTGTAAATAAATAAATTGATAATAGACATTTGAATGGAAAATGATATGACTGTCCCATCTCTTTGACCTCTACATCCCTGATTCACTTCCAAGAAGATTGAAGCAATGGCGTGACAATGACACATCTGTTGAGAAGGACATTCTGTGACGTCACGGATCACCAGCCAATTCCTGCTGACTGCTCCATATTCCCTGCAAACTATGGAAATACAATCAGTTCTGAATGCAATCTCCTTTTAGTTTTTGAGGAAACAAAACCCTGAAAGTTTCCTCCTTGGCAAACTTGAGCGAGTGCTTTTGTTTGCAGCAGCTGCTGCTCCTTCTCCACAATTCAGCACATTTCTGCTGGGGAATTGCTTTTGTTCGCCCGATCGTTGAGTGCCTGCAATGGGCGAGATAAAGGCAGCAGAAGAAATGTTATCAAAGCATTGCCAGAACTGAGAGTAAACTGATTTACATGCAGTGGCAATGGGACAAACTGAAACAGTAATTGACCTTGTTGCCCTCCTCCGATTATTCAAGGTGTTGCCGTCCCAGGAGAACCCATTCATCTCCAAGCCACAGTCTTGGCTGAGTGCGGAATAATTGCAGGGGAATTCAAGGTAAGACCTAGAAAGATTTGTCACTGGCCACTGGATCTCATTGGGTTCAATAAAATCCAAGCGGTTTATAATTAGTCTATGCTATCTAGCGGGAACCCAATTTAAAAATGCAAATAATGAAAATATCTCTTCACTCTCGGTTTTTATATTAAAAAAGTTCATAATGAGAGGAAGAAAAGATGAGAACTGTTTTGGAATCTGTGGAATCTGAGCGCTGCCACCTGAGTGGATCTCAGGAAGAAAGAAAAAACCTTGATGCCAATTATGTGCTTCGCTGCATTAAAATTAATTCCCAGTTATTAATAAAGACTCAGATCATCAAAGACTGGGTAGAGTCCAAGCGTTTGCCACCTCTTGTTTCATTAGTTCTCAACTTTTCAATTAGTGCTCTCCAAACACTGAAGTTTGTCCTTAAAATATATGGAGTTCCAAATAATGATTTGCTGATATTGGCTTCAATCATTTCCCCAAACAATGGAAGCATCATCCAAGGCACAATTCAAGGTGCTGGTTTTGACCAACAAAACCCTGTACGGTTCCGGTCCAGTGTATCTGTCCAAACGTATCTCCCTCTACGTCCCACCCCGGAGTTTGAGATCATCTGGGGAGGCCCTGCTCTCGACCCCACCGCTGTCACAAGTGAGGCTGGTGGGGACGAGGAGCAGGGCCTTCTCAGTGGTGGCCCCTCACCTGTGGAACTCACTCCCGAGGGAAATTAGGGCATCAACATCCCTCCTCAACTTCAGGAGGAAGGTAAAGACGTGGTTGTGGGACCAGGCCTTTGGGCAATCCGACAACTAGACAAGACAATCAGACGAGTAGGACTGATGGGACGGACAATGTGGAATTGAAATTGGAACTATGAGATAGCGAACGCTGACCGTTTATGAGGAGTAATTGGGTTTGTATTGGTTTTATTGGTTTTATGGTTGTAATGCAGGAATTGTTGTTTAATTGCGAATTGATGCTATTTTGTTTTACGACTGTTATGTGATGCTGGCATCGAATTGTGCCTTTGCTTTTGTAAGCTGCCCTGAGTCCCCTTCGGGGTGAGAAGGGCGGGGAAGAAGTAACCAAAATAAATAAATAAAGGCTGGAGTTAAAATGGCTGGATGAAATATTAACAACCTTAGATATGCAGATGATACCACTTTGATGGCTGAAAGAGAGAAGGAACTGAGGAGTCTTCTAACCCTTGTGAAACAAGAAAGGGCAAATGCTGGGTTGCAGTCAAACATCAAAAAGATGATGGCAACCAGACAGATTGATAACTGGCAAATAGAGGGAAATAGAGGCAGTGACAGAACATGTATTTCTAGGCAAAAAGATGACTGCAGACACAGACTGCAGCTAGGAAATAAAAAGACGTTTACTTCTTGGGAGGAGAGCAATGACCAATCTCAATAAAATTGTGAAGAGACATCACACTGACAACGAAGATCCACATAGTTAAAGCAATGATATGGATATGAGAGCTGGACCATAGGGAAGGCTGAGTGAAGGAAGAAAGACACTTTTGATCTGTGGTGTTAGAAGGAAATTCTGAGAATGCCTTGGACCGCAAGAAGATCCAACTAGTCCATCCTCCAGGAAATAATGCTCGACTGCTCACTGGAGGGAAGGATACTAGAGGCAATGATGAAATACTTTGGCCACATAATGAAAAGACGAGAAAGCTTGGAGAAGACAAAGATGTTGGGGAAAATGGAAGGAAAATGGAAGAGGTGCCGGCCAAGGGAAAGATGGATGGATGGTCTCCTTAAAGTGACTGTCTTGACCTTGAAGGAGCTGGGGTGGCAACAGTCAACAGGGAGCTCTGGCGTGAGCTAGTCCATGAGGTCACGAAGAGTCGGAAACTACTGAATGAATAAACAACAACAAAAAACCCACTGATGTTTGTCCTTAAAATATATGGATTTACTGATATCAGTCGTTTCTCCAAATAATATTTTTATCATGTCAGAAGCGGCTTGAGAATACCCTGCAAGTAGCTGCTGGTGTGAGAGAATTGGCCATCCGCAGGGACGTTGCCCAGGAGCCCCCGGTGGCGCAGTGGGTTAAAGCACTAAGCTGCTGAGCTTGTTGATCAAAAGGTCGCAGGTTCGATTCCGGGGAGCGGCGTGAGCTTCCGCTGTCAGCCCTAGCTTCTGCCAACCTAGCAGTTCGAAAACATGCAAATGTGAGAAGATCAATAGGTACCGCTCCGGCGGGAAGGTAACGGCGCTCCATGCAGTCATGCCGGCCACATGACCTTGGAGGTGTCTACGGACAACGCTGGCTCTTCTGCTTAGAAATGGAGATGAGCACCACACCCCAGAGTCAGACATGACTGGACTTAATGTCAGGGGACTACCTTTACCTTTACCTTTAAGGACGTTGCCCAGGGAATGTCCAGATGTGTTACCATCCTGTGGGAGACTTCTGTCATGTCCCTGCATGGGAAGCTGGGGCTGACAGGAGCTCACCTCATCTCACAGATTCAAACCACTGACCTTCAGGTCTTCAGGTGAGTAGTTCAGTTGGCACAAGGGTTTAACTCATTGCACCACCACAGTTCCTCCCAAACAATCGAAGCATTCTTTATATTTTGAATAAGCACAGAACTATAGGAGCAGGATGCAAACCATGCCACTCACAGTTGTCTATCTAGGACAGAGTAAACAAGCAATGAATTCATGAAGTGAATATGAGTTTGTCTCTCCTGCGTCTCCTGTGAAGGTTGTTCAGATATATGACCTTCATTTCTGGTAACACTTTGCCAGTCTGAACTAAAAGACTCTGAACTTGCTAAAAGCAGAAGCTGCCGTATTTGAAGCTAAGCCAACCTGGTACTTATCGACCTAATGAACCTCTATATGGATTAGGCACAGAATGGATCATGTAATACTTCCAGACCACTGGTTTGTGAAAGCAAAAAATGGACAAAGGGATTCTTTTATTAATGACTTGGCAGGAAAACATCACAGAATAAAAAAAAAGATTGTGGAGTGGAATTCGTGGAAAGTTACATGAGATTGTCATGTGTTTCTTGATAGGTGGGTGGGGGGAATGTCATTCTCTCTAAAGCCTGAATGGATAACTTGTGACCAACTGAATACTCTTGGACTCCAACTTCCATCAGCCCTTACTATTGGCAATGTTGATGGGAACAGCTCCTTTCCAACATTTAGAGGTGAAACTACTACTTTTTTGTAGGCTTGTGCCTTTGGGGTAAATCTTGTCCCATTTCATGTCCCAGCTTTCAGTGGCGACCCCCAATCCATTTTTTGGGAGCATCCCAAAATTGGGAGGGAAAATATTTGTTTTCGCTCTGAGGTGCCGAAAGATCTGTTTTCTATTGGCCAATAGGGGAGAGGCGTTTCCAGGCTCCCCTTCCCCTTATTTTAGGCATTTAAATGGTTTATTCTAGAGGAGAGGTGCTCAGCTGCAGGTAGGCTTGCATTTTAAGGAGGCTTTTTACTTGTTTCTTACTCTAGAGGAGGAGCTCGGCTGCAGGCAGGCATGCATGCTTTCTGGGCCTGCATGCCACACGTACTTTCCAAGGAAAGGAGACAAGTTCTCTTATTCCAGAGGAGGTGCTTGGCTGCAAGCACTGGCGTGCACACTTTCTGGGCCTGCACGCCACACGCACTTTCCAAGGCAAGGAGGCAAGTTCTCTTGCTCCAAAGGAGATGCTTGGCTGCAGGCACTAGTGTGCACACTTTCTGGATGTGCATGCCACATGCACTTTCCAGGGCAAGGAGGCAAGTTGTCTTAATCCAGAGGAGGTGTTTGGCTGCAGGCATGGACGTGCATGCTTTCTGGGTCTGCACGCCACACGCACTTTCCAAGGCAAGGAGGCAAGTTCTCTTAATCCAGAGGAAGTGTTTGGCTGCAGGCACTGGCGTGCACACTTTCTGGGTCTGCATGCTACACGCACTTTCCAGGGCAGGGAGGCAAGTAGTCTTAATTCTGAATCCAGAGGAGGTGTTTGGCTGCAGGCATTGGCGTGTACACTTTCTGGGCCTGCATGCCACATGCAGTTTCCAAGGCAAGGAGGCAAGTTATTTGCTTCTTACTCCAGAGGAGGTGCTCAACTGCAGGCACTGGCTCATGTGCTTTCTGGGCATGCATGCCACACATGCAGTCTTTCCAAGGCAAGGAGGCATGGAGTGCCTTGTGCTCACGAAAAACAGGTGAGGAGCTGGGATCGGTTCCTGCTTGCTTTCGTGTTGAGCTGATTTTCGTACTGGGAGGGGCTTTCCCATTATGTCCTCCCGAAAGAACGGATGTACCGAAGGAAAACGGTTCCGCCCATAACCTTACTTCTTAGCAAGCAATTGTCTTCCTTTTGGTCAAAATGTATGTGTTTATTTAAAGTACATATCTGTGCCATCTCTCTCCATTATTTCTGTCCCTATTATCTTTACTGCTATATTCCCTTCTTCTCATCTTTCTTATTTTTCCTCTCTCATCCTCTTTTCTATTTTCTCTATCTTTTAAGACATAAAATAAACTAAAGCTGAAATCCTATTGTTTTTCCCAACCAGACTAACTGGAATCAATGGATGAACAGTGAGTCAATATGTGGGTAAACACAATTGATTCAGTGACTCTTGTCTATACTGGCCCAAAAGCCTGTACTCATTGCAATTGGACTGTTGGCGGTTTTCACAGTGCAATGGCTTACTGTGAGTATTCCATTTATTTTTTTAGTTTTGGCTGTATTTTAATACTGCCCCACTTTAAGCAAAGTTGGAAGAAAATGTGGAGCTTGCTTGAACAACAACAACATCAGCATCCTCTTTTCCTCTCTTATAAACGACTCATTGCAGGCAACAATGCTAAAAACAATGTGAAACCAGGGCTTTGGAACTATCTGCTATGTAGGCATGTGTGATCAATAACAAAAATGTTCCAAAAATCATTAAAAAAAATAGGGGGGGGGGGTGCTGGCATTTCATTTCTAAAGTGTTTCTAAAGTATAGTTAGTGAACATTTTGTTACTATAATGAGAGTAACAAAATTTTGTTACTTTTTGTTATAGTAATTGCACATAATTACTATAAGTGGAGAAACACATATGCAGTGTGCATAGGAATGCATTCATGTTTTTTTTTTCCCAAACTATAGTCTTCCCTTCCCAAAGCGCTGAGGGAGCATAAACTACTCTGAGCAAGCACACATTCTCCAGTCACAAGAGAAAAGTAAAGCATCAATTCAATAACTACATAACATTTTAAATATTTGGTTAACCATGCTATGGGGATCGTGGGAGTTGTAGTTTTACAAGTCTTTTCTGCCAAAGAGTACTGGTGTCTCATCAAGCTAAAAACCCCAGGATGCCATAGCATTGAGCCGTGGCAATTAAGGTGGTGTAAAATTGTTTAACTGGTGTCAAAATTGATTCGTTCAACTGTGTTCAATTTTTTAAAGCTGAGGGCCAGTTATAAAATCTTTGAAAATTCCCTCAAAATCCGTGGATAAATGAACTATTCAGAAACTTGATGGGCTAACAGTGGTAAATGTGTTCTACAATTATAGCAAGTTTCACCCCAATAGCTGTAAAAATGAGGGAGAAAATTGCATTAATTCTACAGCGTTGATGTCCCCTTAACCTTCTCCCCATCCTTCTTTGCTAGGGGTCTTCTGTGGACCCCCAAACTTTGCAAATATTATCTAGTCTCAAGCACATAGCATTGGTCTACTTGTAGAAGTTTTTTTACATGACTGTACTGCTCTTGTCATCTTAAATATGGAATATGTTCAGTTGTCTCATTCTCTTTTTGTTCTCCTTCTACTTTATGTTTAGGCGCAGGTAACGACAGAGAATCTCTTTCAAATCCCCCGACACCCAACCCAGACCTTCATTCTGTCAGAATATGTTACTAGCATCCACGGTACTAAGAGGGTTGAATCGACTGCTGTTGCTTCAAGACGTTCCCGGCGCATCTGGAGCTCTTTCCAGGACTGAAATACCAAGTCAAGGGGGACAGGAAAAGCAGAGAGATTCAACCAAGCATGAAAGGAGAGCCCAGAATGAGAACTTCATCGTCTACAGGTGGGAGAAGACAGCGGAAGAATGAAAATGTTAGTAACACCTGATCTCATATTGTTTTCCTATTTTGTGTGCTGAATGGGATTCATCATAAATGGCAGAAATGAAGATGACATATATCATTCAAAGACAACATTAAGGGGAATGCATGTTGCCTATAATTAACTCACTGTCCCTGCAATGATGGGTATTTTTTCAGAAATGTGTGTCTCAACAATCAAACTTAGAAATTAATTCCATGTAGACCATCCACTAAATGCAAGTGAGGTAGGATAGGGAAAACGACACATATCTTTCACTACTTTGTCATGTCTTGGTATTTAAAACTAAGCTTTCTTTAACTTTTCATAATATTTTCACATATGAAACTACTTCGTACGTAATCAGTTTGAAATACAGTATTACCCAGTAACCACTGCCAGTTGCATTCTGAGGATTTTTGGTCTTCTCATTGTGATGTCTCTGTGTGTTTCCTGTATGCATAAGATGTCACATAAAATGTCCTGAGACATTTTGGCCAGTAGTTCTTCATTAGCAAGTGACAAACCTTCTATATTAATAGACACAATAGTTAGCAATGGTCTTGATAAAGACCTTTGGTGTTCATCCATATGTGGAGGGAAAAAAGACACACCTCCAATTTAAAATGTTTCAGATGTTTAAAAAACAATCCTTTTGGGTTTGGAAAGATTAGCCATTTACAAGAAACGTTGCCCGGGAGATGCCTGACTGTATTTACTCAGTCTTCAAGGGGGCTCTTTCCGTGTCTCCCAACTGACTTTGAAACAGTTGAAATCCAACTTACTAATGCCTTGAAAGATCTCTCCAGCTACTACAAAGATAACCACTTGAAGCCTAACCCTGCCAAGACACAAGTGTGTGCTTTCCACCTATGTAACCGTGAAGCCAACAGAAAATTGAAAGTCACCTGGGAAGGTCAAGAGCTTGAACATTGTTTCCATCCTAAATATCTCGGTGTCACCTTAGATCGAATACTAGCATATAGGAAACACTGCTTGAACACCAAGCATAAAATAGCTGCATGCAATAACATCCTGCGGAAACTTACTGGCAGCATATGGGGAGCAGACCAAAGATTAGTAAGAACATCAGCCCTGGCCTTGTCTTACTCAACTGCTGAGAATGCTTGCCTGTTTGGCATAGGTCTGCCCATGCAAAGCAGGTGAACAAAGCATTGAATGAAACATGCAGAATAATCACAGGATGTCTTAAACCGACACCTGTTGATAAACTCTACAAGATAGCTGGCATTGCCCCCCCCCCCCGGATGTGCAACGGGAAGTTGCTGCTAAATGTGAGAGAAATAAGGTTGAACACTGTGAAAGCCACCCCCTACATGGCTACCAGCCTCCTCCCAGTAGACTCAACTCAAGGTAAAGTTTTATGAGAACTACCACTCCTCTTGGTATCCCTCCAGCAACAGCAAGGGTCTCCCTCTGAGTAGCTAGACAAGGAAATCTCAACTGGATGCCCCCCCCCCATGAGGGTCTTCCTCTGGGGACAAACCAAAAATGGGCAACTTGGAAGTCCCTGAACAGACTCAGAAGTGGAGTGGGCAGATCCAAAAGACAACCTGGCAAAATGGCATAACCTAAAAGAATCCCACACCTTGTGTGACTGTGGAGCAGAACAGACAACTCCACATCTGTATGCTTGTCTATTATACCCCGCCTCATGTACAGAGGAAGAGTTGTTGGAGGCTACAGACAATGCTGTTGCCCGTTTTTGGTCAGAAGATATTTAGCCACCTGCGCACCTTCTATATTTATCAGTTTTATACTAATTTATACAATGCTTTTGATACGAAATAAATAAAACCCAGTAACCACAAAGGATGGATTTCAACACTCTCCCATGGATACCTGAAGTCATAGGTATGAGGGTAGAATGAAAAGTAATACCTCCACCTTCATAACTCCTTAAGAGAGGCAAGGAGGGCAATTGGGGAGTGTTCCTTTGCAAAGAAAAAGTTGCAGGGGGAGAAGAGAGAGAGAGAGAGAGAAGAGGCCATTAGAACAGGATGCCCAAGGCCAGAACTACCAAGGAGAAGCCGACATTTAATCAGGGTAAATGGACACATGTCTCTTTTTCCCCTTCCAAGGAGTCTGGCTTTTCCAGAACCCTGATCCCCAAGAATGAACGAAAAGAGGAAGAAAGTCAAGAAAGGTAGGAAGGAAGTCAAGGAAGGGAAGAAGGAAAGGAGGAAGGGAGGCCCTGGGAGAGAGGGCCAGTGGAAGTTTGAACAGGGGCCACAATTGGCCCCAGGGTCAGACTTTAGACCAGTGGTTCTCAACCTGTGGGTCCCCAGGTGTTTTGGCCTACAACTCCCAGAAATCCCAGCCAGTTTACCAGCTGTTAGGATTTCTGGGAGTTGAAGGCCAAAAACATCTGGGGACCCATAGGTTGAGAACCACTGCTTTAGACATGCCCGGTGTAGACGCACCGTTGAAGGCCCTTGGATTAACTCCACCACCACAGAAGTATCTTGGCTAATCCTTGTAGTATTATTGTGGCTCAAGGTCTCCACAATTCTTTCTCAATGTCGACATGCTTTGTCCACAGGCGATTAAGCTGTGGATTGAACCATGGTAGCTAAAGCCTATAGGAACTGACTGGGTAACCAGTTGTGATTTATCTCTTCTACTCCCTTTAAAATAGTAACCGAGTTGTTCTTAGCCGAGTTTCCATTCGCTGCTCCTCCATTACATTGATCTTTACTGCAAGGCTATTGTAGTTTGCACTGAACGTGTTTTTCTCCCTGCTGTTAATATCTCCGAAATACAAATAGGAAGGGAATTATTGGGCCTTGGCCAAAGGATTTTCCCCACATTTACTTTTATATTTCCCAGTTTGTCACATTTGGATAGTGCGGAGGCCATTGGGCAAACAACGGTAGCTCACATTAAGCACTGTGCCGATCTGTATGTAAAACTGTATAAATATTGTACGCCTTTAAGGGCTTGCTGATTGCACGGGTCATCAACATTATATGGATGAATTTCTCCTTTTCACCAAATTCATGCTCTTAATATATTTCTCTGTGGGCTTCTCACACGATTGAAGAGCTGTGATCCTTGCCCAACTCCACCTTCTTCTTTTTTAAAGAAGCATCTCATTATTTTAGTGCGGCAATAAATAAAAGGCATAGCAAAGCTTACAGTTGCGTTGGCATTTAAAAATAAAGTTCAATGCACTCCTTTTACTTGGCTGTAAAGATGTAGTTTTGCGTGGCTCAAGCATCTCCCCCGAACCTTGAGCAAATTTCCAACGCTAAAGATGACATATTCTTTACATAAATAGACTAAATTATGAAGTTAATGCTTCGATGTCTGTTGTGTTCTAGTTAGTTTAGATTGAGCTGCACTTTCCCCAAATATTCCCTGTTCAAGATGTTTTTATGTGAATGAATTGAGTTTGTGAAAGTTACTTTTTAGATGGCAATTCCCTGAGTGGGGAGTTGTCAACAAGCTTTGGAAAGAGCATTATACAAAAAGTATGTGAATGTCTCCAACCCAAGGGATGGGAAGTGACCAAAATGGGAGGAGGAGAGGGCATAAACAAATACAAAATTGTGTAGATGTCAGATAGTATTGTATTGTTTATGTATAGATGTGTGTGTTGTCTTTTATGAATATGTAAATTGAAAATAAAAAAACACAAAAATAAAAGAATAACATGTAATTAAAAAGTTATTAAATGCAGTCGAGTTCAAAGCAACAGAGTTCCATCTTTCTCCTACTTCTTTACTTCTCACTGATATCTATATAAATAAAAATGTAATGTTAGTTTGTGAGATTAACATAACTCAAAAACCACTGGATGAATTGACACCAAATTTGGGCACAATATGCCTATCAGGCCAAGGAGTGACCATCACTCATAAAAACACTGAAAAACACAGCAGAAGGGACTAAAAAAGCAAGAAAAACCCAAACAAAAATACATTACAACACATGCACAAAACTACATAAATATACACACACATATACACATATATGATCACACAAAACATATATACACAGAGTGGGCCACAGCAACACGTGGCAAGAGGTGGCTAGTCTATATAAATAAAAATGTCATGTTCATTTGTGGGATTAACAGAACTCAAAAACCACTGGGGGAATCGACACCAAATTTGAACACAAGACACCTAACAACTCCCAGTGTCAAGACCTTATGTCTAACAGCAACCAGACGCAGAGCCTTTACAGCAGTGGCACCATCACTCTGGAATACTCTGCCACCTGAAGTCCATGCCTTGCGGGACTTATCAGTTTTCCGCAGGCCGTGTAAGACATATCTGTTTTGACAGGCCTTTGATCTCTGATATTGCTGTTTTTAAATTGTTTTAAATTGTTTTTAAATTGTGTTCAATCTTAGCCTGTTCTTGTAAGCCGCTCCGAGCCCCAGGGGAGTGGCCACATAGAAGTTTGAATAATAAATAAATAAATAAATAAATAAACTCAATGTATGTCCTTCACTCAAAAAAATTGATTTTGTCATTTGGGAGTTGTAGTTGCTGGGATTGATAGTTCACCTACAATCAAAGAGCATTCTGAACCCTACCAATGATGGAATTGAACCAAACTTGGCACACAGTTCTCCCATGACCAACAGAAAATACTGGAAGGGTTTGGTGGGCAGTGTCCTTTGGTTTTGGAGTAGTAGTTCACCTATATCCAGAGATCACTGTGGACTCAAACAATGATGGATCTGGACCAAACTCTACATGAATACTCAATATGCCCAAATGTGAACACTGGTGGAGTTTGGGGAAAATAGAACCTTGACATTTGGGAGTTGTAGTTGCTGGGATTTATAGTTCACCTACAGTCATAGAGCATTCTGAACCCCACCAACGATAGAATTGGGCCAAACTTGGCACACAGTTCTCCCATGACCAACAGAAAATACTGGAAGGGTTTGGTGGGCAGTGTCCTTTGGTTTTGGAGTTGTAGTTCACCTACATCCAGAGAGATCACTGTGGACTCAAACAATGACGGATCTGGACCAAACTCTACACGAACTCAGTATGCCCAAATGTGAACACTGGTGGAGTTTGGGGAAAATAGAATCTTGACATTTGGAAGTTGTAGTTGCCAGGATTTAGAGTTCACCCACAATCACAGAGCATTCTGAACCCCACCAACGATAGAATTGGGCCAAACCTCCCACACAAAACCCCCATGTGGGCCACAGCAACGCGTAGCAGGGGACAGCTAGTCTATATAAATAAAAATGTTATGTTCATTTGTGGGATTAACATAACTCAAAAACCACCAGATGAATTGGCACAAAATTTGGACACAATTCACCTCACAGGCCAACAAGTGACTATCACTCATACAAACACCGAAAAACACAGTGGAAGAGACTTAAAAAGCCAAAAAAAAAAAAAACAACAAAAAATACATTACAAAACCACATATATAAACACAAACACACATATACACACATATATACACACAAGACACATATACACAGACCGGGCCACAGCAACACGTGGCAGGGGACGGCTAGTCACAAATATATAAGTCTGTGTTTATTATTATTTGCATATTAGTTGCACTTCTAACTCACTTCTTCTCCAGTCAACACCAGGAGGATATGATTCCAGTCATGTTCTCCTGGTGAGTTTTCCAATCCAGTATATAAACCAAATTTATAGACTAGATAGCACTCTGATCCACCTGGATACTTCTTATATTCTAAAGGCTCCTGTTTCTTTCAGGAGAGCGTTGATGGGGGCAGCAAGGTTCTTTCTTAATGGAAAACTTTCCTTCTTGTTTTTTTTTCTTTTCTTTTACAACACAGGAACCCTGATATAAATCATTAAGCATTTAATCTGCAACCTTGTCACTTCTGATTTTGCTGGCATATGTTGACTATGCAAATGTTGCCAAGTGATCCAGTTTCTTGGGGAAAAGACAAAGTCCTGTGGGGAGTGAATGAATAAAGTTAGACTAATTACACAGAAAGCAGGTTCTTTTGGAACTTGAACTGCGAGCCTCTAGGGCTTCGGAATCAAGCACATTTGTTGTTGGTAAATATTCATTGTTGCTTAGAAGGAGGTATTGTCTTGGCAAGGATATAAATCAAATGCAGCAAATCCATGCTAGATAGCTTCAAGGGCAGTCGCCTTCCTTGATCACATTGTACAGAAATTGTGATGGTTTAAATTAAAGCATGCTATAGAATCCATGCCTTCCCTGGTCATTAGGCTTGGTTGATCTTGTTTGGAAGTTTCTAAACTCGTAATGAATTCGTATTACATTACCTTTTGATCCAATATCTAGCCATGCAGGAATAGTGGAAGGAAAACTGCAAAATTTTAATGGTTCTGGAGGGAGGTAGGGGCCACCTTCCATTAACGAAACAAATGAAGCGATTTGTATTTCCTGATATTTCAGATCTTTTTTTTCAAGAAAATTTCGGAAATAATTACAAAATACGAAATGAGTTTAAAACATTTTTTTTTCTTGATCAAGTGGTCATAGTCTATCAACAGGTACCACTTCTCCCAGTATTTTGGACGCATTAAATTAATGGGTTGGAAGTGAGCTTTCCGACAATATCCTCTAATAAGAGCTGAAAACTGGGACATGTGTGACCAAGCAACAGCAAAGTGTGGTTAAGATAGCAAAGGTTTTTAATGTGGAAGAAGGTACAAGTTGGGGAAGGTTGAAGCAGTTTACTTTTGCCAAAACCTACTGCGTAGGGCAAGTTTCCCTCTCTTTTCCCTCCTGATAAATTAATTTCTGTTGCACTCCATGAAACACCTATGACCACTGTACCACACAAGAGTCCAGGGATATAAGCAGCAGTTTATTGTAAAAACATTAAAAGCATATAAAAATCAGGAATAAGAAAGGAAGATATATAATCCAAAAAGGTATATAACCAAACAATAATCCAAATATCTCATAAAGTTCCAGAGGTGACAGAGTCCAGGAACAGCTGGAAACCACAGATAGAGTATAAATCCACAATCCAGAAGATATGACTAGTAAAACTTGAACAGGAGTACATGAACATAAACATAGAAAACTTCCAGCATATTAAATCTAAAATCAAATCTTGGTTTGAACTAGGAACAAGAGAACTCAGGCCTAGCTTCTCACTCTAAAACAGTGTTGCCTGTACTGACTTTAAGTTTAACAACTTGTTGTTTAACAAACACCCATGAAATCATTCTGTTTCCTGTGAATTTCCTTCACAACTTTCTCACATAATCTCTCTGAATGATGAAATCTATTTTCAGCTCTGATTGGTAAATGAAGACTTTTGTTGGTCTCTGTAGCTACAGGTGGTTTCTCCTGAGAACCTTTCTTATCACTCAGTTCTTCACTCGATTTCTTATCTGCTGTTGCTGCTTCTGACTCCCCTGAATGCCCTTGAGGCCCTGCACTTTCTGAGTCAGTTTTCTCACTGATTGAACCATCATTTCCCAGACTTGAATTTCCCAGACAGAAAAGCCATCACTTTGTGCCACAGAAAAGCTCACAATCCTCTCTAAATCATCAAATAACCATCAGTCTCTGTATCTGATCTACAACCATTTCCCCCAATAAACTTTCTTACCTCAAAATTGCTTGTATGACACTCGTATCAACATAAGCTCTTCAGTCCCATCCTGCATCATGTCTATCAAAGTAACAAAAAGAAATATTTTTTAAAGGTTCACTTAAAAAAATCAGAAGCACAATTGGATCCCTTGAATGCCATTTTTTCTATCTCTGAGTTAGACATACATATGGATTGCAGGCATACAGATATACAAGTTGACATGCATATATATTGTATAATTCAATGAAGTGACAACCAAGACTCTGTGTGCGTGCATGCAATTTACTTGTTTGCTTATGAATATTTATTCAACCACTTAGAACTCAAGATTGTAAACATGGTTACAACCATCATAAAACTCGCACAAGAAAGTAACTATGTTTTATGTAAGTGGAATAGAAAGCAAGTTTGAACTAAACCAGGAAGCCTTTTTTTAAAAAAAGTACTGTTCAACACTTGTCCATGTAAGCACCTAGATACATTTATATAAAAATTGCCATAGGACTGAGTACTAATGGAGAAGTGCTTCTTTGGACTTCATTGGTGGAAACAAAATAAACAATGAGGACATAGAAGGAAACTAGGGCTGGGCAGTTTCGTTTCGTTAATTCGTAATTCGTAAATAATTCGTTAATTTTTTTAATTACAAAACAATAACGAACCATTCTGGAGCGATTTTTTTAAAAAACGAATTTTTAAATAGTTTTGTAAATGCTTCGTATTTCGTTATTGTATTCATTTCATTATTGTTTTGAGGTCGTTTCGTTATTATTTCCGCATGTCTGGGGTAAGTTTTATGGTTGTTTTTTGTTTAATTAGTGAAAAAAAATTATAATATCACACCAACAGTCAACAACAGAGGGAGAGGGAAGCTTCAAAAGTTTTTGGAGGTTTTTTAGCGTATTTCGCGGTCGCGTCCGCCATTAACGAATCGATTCGTTATTGTTTCGGAAATCGATTCGTTAATGTTTTGTAATTTTTTTCACATTTACGAAATTTCGTAAATATCGAACTTTTTAAAAGGAAAATTTTGTAATTATTTTAAATAACGAAACGCAAAACCCCCCAAAAAACGAATCGATTTTAGAAACAAATTTTTCCATTGTTACCCAGGCCTAAAGGAAACCTTTCAGCTTTGGTTGAAGAACGTCCTTCTACTGGATTTTTGAATGGCATTGAGAATGGCTCAATTTATTGTATGAACTAAAAACATATGCTGAAATCCTTTATCTATACCTACAGGATTCCCTTCACCCTGAATAACCCACCCACATGCATAGGGATGTTGACCATTACCAGTCAGGATTTGTGATGGCCACACAAAGGATGTTTTCTTCAGCCACCCCTAAATTGTGGAATGACCTGCCAGAAACGCTTTGACAAAATGAATACATTGCATTTAACCTGGCAATAAAGACTGGTCTCTTCCAGCCTGCCTATCCAAATGACATTACCTGTCCGAACATATCTCCTGTTATGAACCATCACGAAGCTTAAGATCATCAGAGGGGGCCCTGCTCTTGATCCCATCACTCTCGCAAATGCGGTTGGTGGGATGAGAGACAGGGCCTTCTCAGCAGTGGTCCCCTGTCTGTGGAACTCCCTCCCTAAGGACATCAGGTTGGCCACCTCCCTCCTGTCCTTGAAGACTTGGCTTTGGGACAAGGTGTTCAATTAGTGGACAGCGGCAATTGGAAAGGAAATTTAGGACATCAACGACATTGGATTTACCCGACTTGGTCTTGGTTTTTAATCGGCATGTTTTAATTTATTTTTCAATGAACTTGTGAATGAATGTGAGAGCCGTTCAGCAGTGGAACTCTCTGCCCCGGAGTGTGGTGGAGGCTCCTTCTTTGGAAGCTTTTAAACAGAGGCTGGATGGCCATCTGTCAGGGGTGATTTGAATGCAATATTCCTGCTTCTTGGCAGAATGGGGTTGGACTGGATGGCCCAGGAGGTCTTTTCCAATTCTTTGATTCTATAATTTTATGATTCTATGAATTTGTATAATGTTTTTAATGATTTTTACTGTTTTAACTGTAATTTATGTTGTTATATGCTGACAGCATCACATAATGCTTATGTGAGGTCACCCTGAGTCCCATTTTGGGGGGGGGGGGAGAAGGGCGGAGTAGAAATAGATGAAATAAATAAATAAATATTAAATTATGAATCTTATAATATGAATTTAAACCTGGCTGTATTTAATATGCATTAATTGCAGGTATTCTTTTTTAAACTGATGTTTTAACTGGTTTATGGACTTGTAACTAATGGTATATGTTGTATTTTAATATGTTATTGTTCCCTTCCTTGATCCATGGGGAGAGGCAGATAAGCAATGATGATGATGATGATGATGATGATGATGATTCCTAGCTACATAGTAGCTGTGCTAAGAATTTGCAAAGGTGCATAATGGGACACCAGTGAGAATGCATGCTGTGCATTGGTGTGTATGTGATGAACATTAGGACCAATGTGATGCACATTAGTTCTGTTGTGGATCAGTCCCATTGTGCATAGAGCGCTAATGTGCATTGGGTACCACTATGCCTTGGACACTTTGTTGACCCTCTTAGTAGGAACACATAAAGAAGGCCTTCTCATAGTTGCAGGAAAAAACTCAATGGTGCATTTTCAATTCCTGTGGACATGAGCTCACCAAGGGCCCTTCTACACTGTCATATGAAATCCAGAGTATCTGCTTTGAACTGGATTATATGGCAGTGTAGACTAAGATAATCCAGTTCAAAGAAGATTTTTGTGTGTGTCAGGAACGACTTGAGAAGCTGCAAACTTCTGTTGTGAGAGAACTGGCCACCTGCAAGAACATTGCATCCTTGTGGGAGGCTTCTGGGCACAACAATTCAAGAGATATATTGACAAGTTGGAATGTGTCCAGAAGAGAGCGACTAAAATGATAAAGGGTCTGGAGAACAAGCCCTATGAGGAGTGGCTTAAGGAGCTGGGCATGTTTAGCCTAAAGAAGAGAAGGCTGAGAGGAGATATGATAGCCATGTATAAATATGTGAGAGGAAGCCACAGGGAGGAGGGAGCAAGCTTGTTTTCTGCTTACCTGGAGACTAGGACGCGGAACAATGGCTTCAAACTACAAGAGAGGAGATTCCATCTGAACATGAGGAAGAACTTCCTGACTGTGAGAGCCGTTCAGCAGTGGAACTCTCTGCCCCAGAGTGTGGTGGAGGCTCCTTCTTTGGAAGCTTTTAAGCAGAGGCTGGATGGCCATTTATCAGGGGTGATTTGAATGCAATAATCCTGCTTCTTGGCAGGGGGTTGGACTGGATGGCCCGTGAGGTCTCTTCCAACTCTTTGATTCTATGATTCTATGTCCCTACATAGGGAACTGGAGCTGACAGAGGGAGCTCACCCATACTCTTCATAGATTCGAACCTCTGACCTGTCGGTCTTCAGTCCTGCTGGCACAAGGGTTTAACCCATTGCACCACCAGTTCAAAGAAGATCATGTGGGTTATCTGCTTTGATAAACTGGATTATGTGGCAGTGTAGAAGGGGCCTTAGAAAGGTGCAAATCTCAAACAGGATTCTGGCCATGGCTTCTAATTAAAGTCATGGAACAAACTGATTTATTCCAAAATGTACATTGTTTTTAAATGGTTCAATTTACTTCCAAAATCTTTATTTGTATTGTTTTTTGAAGTTTAAACTGTTTTAAAGCTTTACATTGATTTTATTTGTGTGCTGTTCTGAGATTCCTTTATACAGGATAGGATAAACATAACATGGATATACATATTGGAAAAGTGTAAACGAATTGTTAACCATGGAATATGAGAAAAGGCAAGTTCACAAATGTTAACAGAAGCCAGAGAAGTGGACCCAGCCTGAAAACCGTACTGAAAAATCGAATGTTTGTCACTTTGGCAAGGCCACCGTGCCACTTAATGTCAGCCAGTCGGCTTGAAGAACCGCAACAGGCACATCCTCTGTAGTTTCTTCATTAAAGTTGTTGAGCTTTAATATCAAGCAAGTCTCTTGACAAGCCGTCAGCCACAGAGCCTGATCTCCCTGGAAAATATCTCATGAATGAGATTGAATCTGTCACTCATTGTCCTGTTTATGTGCTGCCTGTCAACCGAAAAGCACGCCTGTCTCACTTTGCCACCTGTGTGGGAGCACCGAGCTAAAGGGCAGAGATTGGTGTCACCATCTAGGTTTCTTTCTTCCCTTCCTCTACAGAGACTCGTGACTGAGCTGTAAACATCAGGATTTGGTACTGTTCAGAGTAATGGGGGTGGCGTACATTTGGATCATAACTCTCAGAATCCCCTGGCCACCAGTTTTGCCACAGAATAGAGCATTCATGGGGTTGTCATCAAAATAATGCATTTCTCTTGGCTGAATAAATTTTGTAGGGTGTCTTTCCAAAGCTCTTGAGCACATGTCAGTGTTCTGCATTGCAGGGTTATAGCACTTTGATTCCATTTCTGCAGCCATGGCAACAACGTCTGGAACTGACAGATTTGCAGTTTAAGATGCCACCCAAACAGAGGCGGCCCTAGGTAATGTGTGTGAGAGAATTGGTCATCTGCAGAGATGTTACTCAGGGGAGTCCAGATATTTCCATGTTTTACCATCCCTTGTGGAGCCCCCGATGGTGCAGTGGGTTAAAGCACTGAGCTGCTGAGCTTGTTGATCGAAAGATCGCAGGTTCGATTCCAGGGAGTGGCGTGAGCTTCCGCTGTCAGCCCTAGCTTCTGCCAACCTAGCAGTTCGAAAACATGCAAATGTGAGTAGATCAATATGTACCGCTCCGGCGGGAAGGTAATGCCGGCCACATGACCTTGGAGGTGTCTACGGACAACGCTGGCTCTTCGGCTTAGAAATGGAGATGAGCACCACACCCCAGAGTCAGACATGACTGGACTTAATGTCAGGGGACTACCTTTACCTTTAAGCAAACAGTATTTTGGCACCCCCCCCCCCAACCAATCACTGATATATATATTCTGTTCGTCGTGGGAGTTCTGTGTGCCATATTTGGTTCAATTCCATTATTGGTGGAGTTCAGAATGCTCTTTGATTGTAGGTGAACTATACATCCCAGTAACTACAACTCGCATATGTCGCCTCAAGAGCACCCCTGGGCAAAATCAAGTATACTGCAAATGCTTACTTTGTGTAATGGGTTGAGCCGCCCCTGCACCCAACATCTCTGAGATGAAAACTAGGACACATGTGGTCAAAATACATCTTGGAGTGCATCTACACACTGTAGAATTAATACAGTTTGATGCCACTATAACTGCCATGACCCAATGGTATGGAATCATGGGACTTGTAGTTTTAGAATATGTTATGATAGGGTCACCATAAATCTGAATTAGCTGGAAGGCAAATAGCAACAATATGAGAAACAATTACCATAAAATGAATACTATGTGTTATGCTAATCCCCCTCGATGGACTGTCACCTTGTCGTGGTGAGGGGGCTTGCGTGTTCCGATGAACCTGTGGGCACAACAACTGGAGTCGTGCACTCCCAGGAGTGGCCGCGGGGGAGGTCCCAGACCAAGCACAGTCCGAAGACCCAAAGACCTCAACGGCGGAGCAGGCGGAGGATAACATGGCACATGTTACAACGGCTGCGAAGGCGGAAGAAGGCTGCAACAGACTGAGAAGCCATGGTCATTGTGTTAAACTACATCACCAGTGGAACCTCATCTGTGAAGACTGTGTGTTGTTCAGTTGTGCACTGACCTCCACACATTAAAAAAACCCACGCACAGGCGTCTTCCAAAGAAAATAAAAACAAACCAACCAAAGTCCCATGGCGATCAGCGAGTGGCGACGGGGGCAGGACTGTGAAATCTGGAAGCCCCTAGTCACAGACTGGCACATGGGCGGTGGGTACGGACTCAGTCGCTCTACCTCAAGGTCCGAGGCAGTTGAGTAGTTCGGCAGCTGTATCCGCGACTGAGCAGCCCTTTTTAGGACCCACTCTGCTCACCCCACACGGGGAGGGGGCTAGAAAAGGTGCCCTAAACATAGTCTGCCTCACTTATCCCTGACTGGACTGCCGCGTCCAGTGGGGTCACCACCCTGCGGCCAAAAAAGGAAAATGAACTTCGGTACGTGGAACGTACGGACTCTGATGGACAACAGTGACAGTGAACGCCCCGAACGCAGAACTGCCATCATTGCAAGGGAGCTGGGACGCTTCAACATCGACATAGCAGCCCTTCAGGAGACCCGGAGAGCAGGAGAGGGACAGCTGAAGGAAGAAAAAGGAGGCTACACCTTCTTCTGGAAGGGACTGCCCGAAAAAGACCAAAGAATGCACGGAGTTGGCTTTGCCATCAGGAATGATCTGGTGAAACATCTGTCCGAAGCACCCACTGGCATCAACGAACGACTCTCAACCCTCCGAATCGATCTTGCCAAAAACCAACGGGCAACCATCATAAGTGCCTATGCACCAACACTAGATGCTGACGAAGACATCAAGGAGAAATTCTACTGTCAGCTGGACACCGTCCTATCAGGGATACCTAAGGAGGACAAAATCATTCTCCTGGGGGACTTCAATGCAAGAGTCGGGCGAGACTTCGACCTGTGGCCAGGGACCATCGGAAAAGACGGGGTTGGAAACAGCAACTCGAATGGCATCCTGCTTCTCACCAAATGTGCGGAGCACAACCTTGTCATCACCAACACGCTCTTCCGCCAGAAAAACAAGTTCAAGACATCATGGAAGCACCCCCGGTCAAAGCACTGGCACCTCTTAGACTATGTAATCACACGTGCCAGAGACCGGCGTGACGTACTCCTCACAAGAGCCATGACAGGTGCTGACGACTGCTGGACCGACCACAGGCTAATCCGATCCACGATGGCTATCAAGATCGCCCCCAAGCGCAGACTCCAAGGAAGAAAGACAAGGCGCAAAATGAACACCCAAGCCCTTCAGGAGCCCTCCAGGCGAGCCCATCTCCAAACAGCACTCAAGGACCATCTACCCACAGTACACCCCGAAAATGTTGAGGAACATTGGAACAAACTGAAGACCTCCATCATCCAAGCCTGCGAAGAATCTATTGGATACCAAGCCAAGAAACATCAAGACTGGTTTGACGAAAATGACATCGAGATCCAACAGCTAATCGACAAGAAAAGGAAAGCCTTCCAAACATGGCAGAGAGACATCAACTGTGCTGCTAAGAAAAAGATCTACGCCAGTGCAAAAGCTGAGGTCCAAAGAAGGACAAGAGAACTCAAGAACATCTGGTGGACAAAGAAGGCTGAAGAAATCCAACACCTGGCAGATACCCATAATGCTCAAGGATTTTTCAAAGCCACAAAGGTCATCTATGGGCCAAGAAACCATGGCATACAGCCTCTACGCTCATCAGACGGAACCAAACTCCTGAAGGACCAAAAGTCAATTGCACTACGTTGGAAAGAACACTACCAAAGCCTCCTAAACCGCAGCTCCAGTGTGGCCGAAGAGGTCCTCTCACAAATCCCGCAACAACAAACCAGGGATGAGCTTGCAGCACTGCCTAGTTTGGAAGAAGTCAGCAATGCCATCAGCCAACAAAAGAACAACAAAGCCAGCGGACCGGATGGGATCCCTGCTGAAATCTTTAAAGAGGGAGGACCTGCGCTGACACACCAACTCCACCAGCTCATAGAAAAAGTGTGGGTGACCGAGAAAATCCCAGCAGACTTCAAGGATGCCACCATCATCACCCTCTTCAAAAAAGGGGAAAGAACAGACTGCGGAAACTATCGAGGTATCTCCCTTCTAACCTCTGCTGGGAAAATCCTCGCAAGAATCCTTGCAAACCGCCTTCTGCCCCTCTCAGAAGACACCCTCCCAGAATCCCAGAACGGCTTCCGCCCCTCCAGAGGAACTGTGGACATGATCTTCACTGCACGACAGCTCCAAGAAAAATGCAGGGAACAAAACCAACCTCTGTACATGGCATTCATCGACCTTGCAAAGGCATTCGACACAGTGAATCGCAGCGCTCTCTGGACCATCCTCCAAAAAATCGGGTGCCCAAGCAAATTTGTGAACATCCTGCGGCTCCTCCACGATGACATGATGGCAACAGTCTTGGACAGCAATGGCTCCCAAAGTGACCCATTTAAGGTGGAATCGGGTGTCAAACAGGGATGTGTTATTGCCCCAACTTTATTCTCCATCTTCATCGCCATGATACTTCACCTTGTTGATGGGAAGCTTCCCACCGGAGTGGAAATCATCTATCGGACAGACGGCAAGCTATTTAACCTCAGCAGACTGAAAGCCAAAACCAAGGTCACAACAACATCTGTTATAGAACTCCAGTATGCTGATGACAATGTCGTCTGTGCGCATTCAGAAGAAGATCTACAAGCCACTCTCAACACCTTTGCAGAAGCATACACAAAGCTTGGCCTGTCACTGAACATCGAGAAAACCAAAGTGCTGTTCCAGCAGTCACCAGCCATCCCCTCTCCAATGCCAGAGATACAGCTTAATGGTGTAACATTAGAAAATGTCGACCATTTCCGCTACCTTGGCAGGACCTCTCCACCAAAGTCAACATCGACGCCGAAATACAACACCGCCTGAGCTCTGCAAGTGCAGCATTTTCCCGAATGAAGCAGAGAGTGTTTGAGGACCGGGACATCCGTAGGGATACTAAGGTGCTTGTCTATAAAGCTATTGTCCTCCCAACCCTGCTATATGCCTGTGAGACATGGACTGTCTACAGACGTCACATGCAGCTCCTGGAACGATTCCATCAGCGCTGCCTCCGGAAAATCCTGCAAATCTCCTGGGAAGACAAGCGGACAAACGTCAGCGTGCTGGAGGAAGCAAAGACCACCAGCATTGAAGCGATGGTCCTCCAACATCAACTCCGCTGGACAGGCCACGTTGTCCGGATGCCTGACCACCGTCTCCCAAAGCAGTTGCTCTACTCCGAACTCAAGAACGGAAAACGGAATGTTGGTGGGCAGGAAAAGAGATTTAAAGATGGGCTCAAAGCCAACCTTAAAAACTCTGGCATAGACACTGAGAACTGGGAGGCCCTGGCCCTTGAGCGCTCCAGCTGGAGGTCAGCTGTGACCAGCAGTGCTGCAGAATTCGAGGAGGCACGAGTGGAGGGTGAAAGAGAGAAACGTGCCAGGAGGAAGGCGCGTCAAGCCAACCCCGACCGGGACCGCCTTCCACCTGGAAACCAATGCCCTCACTGCGGAAGAAGATGCAGAGCAAGAATAGGGCTCCACAGCCACATGCGGACCCACAAGGAAACCCATGATGGAAGACCATCTTACTCGTCCAACGAGGGATCGCCTAAGTAAGTTATGCTAATCATATAGTATATTGCATGTACATGTAACATTGATCATAATGTTGTAATACAATATAATACTAATATTATAATATCATAATATAATAATTATATATCACATGTAATATTACTAATAATATTGCAGTTCTAGATGGCCTTAAGTGTTTTCTGTTGGTCATGGGGGTTCTGTGTGGGAAGTTGGTTCAGAATGCCTTTTGATTGTAGGTGAACTATAAATCCCAGTAACTACAACTCCCAAATGTCAAGGTCCATTTCCTCCAAACACCGTCTGGGTTCATATTTGGGCATATGGAATATTCGTGCCAAGTTTAGTCCAGACCCATCACTGTTTGAGCCCACAGTGCTCTCTGGATGTAGGTGAACTACAACTCCCAAACTCAAGGTCAATGCCCACCAACCCCTTGTAGTGTTTTCTGCTGGGTCATGGGAGTCCTGTGTGCCACATTTGGTTCAATTCCATCCTTGGTGGAGTTCAGAATGCTCTTTGATTGTAGGTTAATTATAAACCCCAGCAACTACAACTCCCAAAAGACAAAATCAGGGGTTTTTTTTAGTGATGGTCACTCCTTGGGTTAGTAGGTGTCTTGTGGCCAAATTTGGCGGCAATTCGTCCAGTGGTTTTTGAGTTATGTTAATCCCACAAACGAACATTACATTTTTATTTATATAGATAATGGTATCGTACAATACAGCCATATATGATACTAATATTGTGCTATCCTAATAATATATTGTATGTACATATAACTTGGAAGCCACTCTGAGTCCCATTCAGGGTAAGAAGGGTGGGATATAAATGTAAATAAATAAATAAATAATATTGATGGGACATTTAATGCATCATTTCCTGCGCTCTCTTCCTTATCATGAAAGAAATAACTCCAGAACTCCCATAGATTGAACATTGGATGAGGGGTCTAGAAGACTATAGTTCCAATTCCTCTTCCGACACAGAAACGATTGGGTGACCTTAGGTAAACCATATTCCCTCAGCCACAGAAGAAGACAATAGCAAACCTTCTCTGAATAAACATTGCCAAGAAAATCCCACGATGGGGTCACCAGAAATCAGATTTAACTTGAAGACAGATAACAGCATCAGCATTTTGTTTAACTTCAGATTATTCTGTCCAGACAGACACCCTCATTCTTGATTCTGAAAATATTTGGCAGAAAAAAAAGGCTATTTTCCCCATACTGCTGAAATCTGAGAGATGAAGAGACAGGCCCTTTGGCAAGAATTCTTAACCTCAGATCCCCAACCAATACTTAGTGCTGTCAGCTTTGACAGTTCTGGAATTGGTCCTCCCATTCCCAACAGATTTTCAGGACTGTCAGACATAAATGTGTACAAACCTAGTCCATCATGGAACTGTGTGTATCATAGTCCAAAGTGTGGAATGATTATTCATGCACTGTCCATTTTTTTAGGTGTTAACTCAGTAACCAGTCTAATTACACACTTGATGCATTGCCCCATTTGACCAGTTTGTCATTAGTGATGACAGAAAAATTAACTTGCATTTTAATATTGATTTATTTAATTTTGATACTTTTCATAGTGTCATAGACTCTTCAAGGGACATCCGGTATAATCCCATTCTGCTATACAGGAACATAAAATCAAAGCACTCCCAACTGATGGCCATCCTACCTCTGTTTAAAAAGCTCCAGAGAAGGAGACTCCATCATTCTTCACGGCAGCATATAATACTGTCAAACAATTATTATTATTATTATTATTATTATTATCTTTATTAATACCCCGCAAAATCTCCCAAAGGCTTACAAAGGCCAAGGACACCAACAAACAACAGCATACAAATATAACAATAAAACTCATAAGCAAATAATAAAACATCAAACAAAACAATAAAACACTAAAAACAATGACACCATGACGCATTTAAAACCTAAAGGCCGGGCCCATTGTAATGGACAAAATTTAAAAAGTGCTAGACTTGACAGGTGATATGTAGAGGTTTTTTGGAGGTAGGTGCAATGTGCAGACAATCCTAAAACTAACAAAGTGCATTTTGGACATGATTCCAGGAGTTTCCTATTCTGGAAAGGCACACTGGAACAGCCAGGTCTTCAGGCTCTTCCTAAAGATTGCCAACGTTGGGGCTTGTCTGATGTCCTTGGGGAGGGAGTTCCAGAGTCGGGGGGCCACCACAGAGAAGGCCCTGTACCTCGTCCCCACCAAACACGCTTGCGACACAGGTGGGATCGTGAGCAGGGCCTCTCTAGATGATCGAAGGGAACGTGTGGGTTCATATATGGAGATGCGGTCATGCAGGTAGGCGGGTCCCAAACCATTTAGGGCTTTGTAGGTGAGCACCTGCACCTTGAATTGGGACTGGAAGATGAACAGCAGCCAATGGAGCTCCTTAAACAGGAGGGTTGACCTCTCTCTGTAAGGAGTGCCAGTTAACAACCTGGCCGCCGACCGTTGAACCAGTTGAAGTTTCCGAGCCATTTTCAAGGGCAGCCCCACGTAGAGCGCATTACAATACTCCAATTCCTAATATTCAGGGAGAATATTTCCCTACAATTCGAATCCATTGTTCTATGTCTTAGTCTCAATAATAATAATAATAATAATAATAATAATAATAATAATAATAGACAGAGTTTTGGAGCACAGTACTCCTGACCTCACAATCATATTTAAAAAAAAACAAAGTATGGATTGTTGATGTTGCAATCCCAGGTGACGGCAGGATTGAAGAGAAACAACTGGAAAAGCTGACACCATATGAGGATTTAAAGATCAAACTGCAAAGACTCTGGCACAAGCCAGTCAAGTTGGTCCCAGTGGTGATCGGCACACTGGGTGCAGTGCCTAAAGACCTTGGCCTGACTTAAACACAATTGGCGATGACAAAATTACCATCTTCCAGCTGCAGAAGGCCACCTTACTCGAATCTTCACACATTATTTGCTGATACATCACACAGTCCTAGACACTTGGGAAGTGTCCAACATGTGATCCAATACAACAGCCAGCAGAGGGATCTTGTTTGCTGTGGACTCATCTTGTTGTGTTAATAATAATAATAATAATAATTTTTATTTATATTCTGCTCTATCTCCCCAAGGGGACTCAGAGCGGATTACAGAATACATATATGGCAAACATTCAATGCCATTATACAATTAACAACAAAGACAGACAGTACATAGACAAAGGCAAGGCTTCCTTCTTTTCCATCTCTGGCATGTGGAGGCTGTGCTCGACTCGGCCATGGGGAGGTGCTGTTGTTCCATTTTCCATACTGAGGAACCTGTTGTCCATGGATGCCTTCCTGACAGAATTTTGTCGGCATGTCTTCAGGGAGCCTTTTACCTCCCTGTCAAAGCGGTACCTATTTATCTACTCACATTACTGTTTTCAAACTGCTAGGTAAGCAGAAGCTAGGGTTGAAGGTGGGAGCTCACCCTGACTTGTGGTTTGAACTGCCAACCTTCCAGTCAGCAAGATTTTCTGTAGCTCGCAGTTTAACCCACTGAGCTTGACAATATCCTTTTCGAACTGTTGTACTCAGAACTGGACACAGTGTTCCAGGTAAGATCTGAAAAAAAAACAGACTATAGTAGTACTTGCCTTGATCTAGATACTATACTACTATTGATGCATCTTAGAATTGCATTGGTATTTTTAGCTGTCTCATTATACTGTTGATCATGTTCAGCTTGTGGTCGACTATAATTCCTAGGTCCTTTCACACACACCAATATGAACAAATGTGCAAAGCAAAACTGAGATAATATTTGGAAAAATACATAGAATCATAGAATCAAAGAGTTGGAAGAGGCCTCATGGGCCATCCAGTCCAACCCCTTGCCATGAAGCAGGAATATTGCATTCAAATCACCGTTGACAGATGGCCATCCAGCCTCTGTTTAAAAGCTTCCAAAGAAGGAGCCTCCACCACACTCCGGGGCAGAGAGTTCCACTGCTGAATGGCTTTCACAGAAATGACCATCTTGAGTGTCATTTTTTAAAAAAAGAAATGTGTTAAGTTCAGGATGCATTGAAGATAACACTGGATGAAAGCTAGAAGGAATGTGCAATTGATAGATTCATTTGTACCTTCTAGTCATATCTGTAGGAGATGCAAAAATAATACAACAGTTTTTGCAGAGAAGAGCCAAAAATGGTTGTAAGGAACAAGAGAATCAAGTTAAATGAGGCATGGCCAAACTTTGGCCCTCCAGGTGTTTTGGACTACAACTCCCACAATTTCTAACAGCCTACTGGCTGTTAGGAATTGTGGGAATTGCAGTCTAAAGCACCTGGAGAGCCAAAGTTTTCCATGCCTAAGTTAAATAGTATAAACGTAATATCTCGTTCCTAACTTTGATATAAATTGGCACTTTTAAGGATGCAGTGGTGGCTTTTATGTCAGTGGAACTTCGAAAGAGCTGTCCAAGGTGCTGAATTCAACCTGCAAAATAGAATCAGAATCTTTTATAGTTTAGACCAGTGGTTCTCAACTTGTGGGTCCCCAGATGTTGTGGCCTTCAACTTGCAGAAAGCCTAACAGCTGGTAAACTTGCTGGGATTTCTAGGAGTTGTAGGTCAAAACACTTGCACTCACAGGTTGAGAACCACCAGTTTAGGCATTGCTACCTGCAAGACCTTCTTCATTTACTCCTCTTCCAACTCTTGCCTATATCACAGCTATCGTATCTTTACACAAAGTGCTGCAATGTTTTGTGTTTCCAAAAATATTGTTGAGGAGTGTATTTACTGACCACATATGGAATACTTTGTACAATTATGGGCACCCAATTTAAGGGAGATATTGGCAAGCTGGAATGTGACCAAAGGAGGGTGAATACAATGATGCAGGGTCTGGAGAACAAGCCCCACGGAGAGTGGCTTAAAGAACTGGGCACATTTAGCCTGCAGAAGAGAAGGCTGAGAGGAGACATGATGAGGACCATACATAAATATGTGAGGAGAAGTCATAGGGAGGAGGAGCATGCTTAATTTCTGCTGCCCTGGAGACTAGGACGCAGAACAATGGTTTCAAACTACAAGAAAGGAGATTCCACTTGAACATTAGGAAGAACTTCCTAACGGTGAGAGTTTATTTATTTATTTATTTATTTCAATTACTTCTACCCTGCCCTTCTCACCCCCGAGGGGGGACTCAGGGCGGCTTACAAACGAAGGCACAATTTGATGCCTATATCAAATATACAAAACATACAAAAACAGTTTAAGAAAATTAACAGATTAAAAACATCAATACATAAACAATCTCATGCTCAGTGTTCAGAGTTCCGAATGTCCATTCCGTTCCATCAATTCCTGCTCATCATCGGGTTTTTCTTTAGCTGCCAGAATGCCCAAAGGCTTGGTCCCACATCCAGGTCTTCAGTTTTTTCCTGAATGACAAAAGGGAGGATGCTGATCTAATCTCCCCGGGGAGTGAATTCCACAGGTGAGGGGCCACCACCGAGAAGGCCCTGCTCCTCGTCCTCGCCAATCTCACTTGCGATAGAGGCGGGGTCGAGAGCAGGGCCTCCCCAGAAGATCTTAAACTCTGAGATGGGACGTAGAGGGAGATCCGTTCGGACAGATACACTGGGCCGGAACCGTATAGTTATTCTCTGCCTTGGACTGTGGTGGAGGCTCCTTCTTTGGAGGCTTTTAAACAGAGGCTGGATGGCTATCTATTGGGGGTGCTTTGAATGTGATTTTCCTGCTGCTTGGCAGGGGGTTGGACTGGATGGTCTTGAGGTCTCTTCCAATTTTATGATTCTAATCTATTCTAATCTAATCTGCCACATGCACAATGGTGGACCTTCTTGCAGAAACACCAGAAGCACTCCAAGTGGCCAGATACTGGTCAAAGGACATTTAATCAACTACCAAACTTGCAAATTTTGTGTTTTGTCTGTTTGTTTTTTCTGTTAGAAATGTAATACAATTGACTGGTTGACCTGACATGACAAATAAATAAATCTATTTTATCCTTTTGTTATAATGCATTAACATAGTAGAAAAAGTTCCCACAAAAGTGAATGTCTCCAAACTGCCCAGTCTAAGGCACCTTCCTCCACTAACATCATTAGCTATTGCTTTTATTATTATTTTGAAAAAGAGTATTTCTTGACCTTTTCACTCAAGTCGTCTGCCACTGATGAATTTAGTTGCTTTCATTTAGTTTCTGCTGCTTTCCAGGCAGGCAGTTTATTTGAATCTGCATCCTCTAATTGGATCTCAAAAAGCTACCAAATGCCAACGTGCCAGGTTCTCCATTTGGGGAAAGATGTTCCTACATTACTTTGGCAGTGCTAATGCTTTACAACATTTGTCCTCGGTAATGGGCCGTTTGCCTTTAAAAGCACTGACAATTTCTGCAGGGTTTACACATACCCTGCCACTGCAATGATCTTTCCTTGCTGCTTTATTTGCCATTTGAATAGGTCACGTCTTGATGAGCTATGTTTGATTTTCTGACTGTGAAACTTCAGCCTAGCTCTTCTGGCCTGTTTGCATATTTTTCTGGAAGGCATGTCCAGAGAACAAATCCCTAATTAACACCTCCATATATATACTTTTTTTTTTGCAAGGATCTAGGGTGCCATCCATCAAACGATAGTAAATTTTCCTTTGTCAAGGTAATATGATGAGAAAGTCTCTGCATCAAAGCCCATAGGATACAAGAGACTGTGATCCAGAGACTGTGATCCAGTCCAAAATTACCTCAATGTGCCGCCGCACCCAGACACTATAAAGTTAAAACTAAGATGTGTTTCTCTCTATCCGGGTGAACTGCGAGTGCCTTACTTAGAAGCTCAGAATTCCCAGCAACTGAGACCACTCCAGATTTGAACATCAAACAGAACATTTATTTCTCAAAGTCCTTGACAGACTTGGCGCAGCTTGATGAAGTTACAAACACAAACAGTCAACTTGTGAAACCATATAGATGTTCTTTCCTTCCCTTTTTCTTCAGCTGCTGAATTAACTTTCCCCAACGGTAGAAAAATTGTGGGATCTTTTACCCTAACCCTGAGTTGCTATCTTTTAGAAAGAGCAGGTCTTTCCCTGTCTGAGTTCAGCACCAGTTTCTAAGGCAAGAGGGTAACCGTACTCACAATGGCCTGTCCGAGCTGCCTAGCTTGGCCACCAGCACATCTGAAGCTTTTTCTATACTGAAGAAAGCAGGAGAGCTTCTCCAAAATGGAGATCTCACCCACAGGAAAAAGGGCGGTCTCTGGATCAAAGAGATACTTTTTAAAGCCAATAGCTGCAAAAGGCTTGCAGGCTGGCTTCCAGCCTCTGTTAATGTTTGACTATTAGGGTGCTGCTAAGACTGTAGCAACCCAGGGGAAATGCAAAGGGATGCTATTTCAAGCAACTAAAGTGCAATGCAAACCAAGCTCCTGGAAGACGGAACAGTCAACATCAGGTAGATCACTGACTTAAAAGAAGAAGACTCGGATGAAACAACACCACTAACAATGTTATATGGAGGAGAATTATTAAGTAACTTACTAACCATTTTGCACTCAACCCTCAATATCCAATCACAATCTACCCCTTCCTCCCTCCTCCCTCCATATCACATACTCTATATCCTCCCGTACAACCCTACTTTTCCTCCCCTCACCTCCAACACCCACTATGTTTAATGTATAATATAATGATGATTAACAATCATTAAATATGTACCCCCAAACAAAACCTTTAATAAAGATTACATTAAAAAGATGCTTTTGAACTGTGGTGCTGGAGGAAAGTTCTGAGAGTGCCTTGGACTGCAAGAAGATCCAACCAGTCCATACTTCAAGAAATAAAGCCTTATTGCTTATTGGAGGGAAGAATAGTAGAGACAAAGATGAAGTACTTTGGCCACATCATGAGAAGAAAGGAAAGCTTAGAGAAGGGTATGATGCTGGGGAAAATGGAAGGAAAAAGGAAGAGGGGGCGACCAAGGGCAAGATGGATGGATGGTATCCTTGAAGTGACTGGATTGACCTTGAAGGAGCTGGGGGTGGTGACGACCGACAGGGAGCTCTGGCATGGACTGATCCATGAAGTCACAAAGAGTTGGAAACGACTGAACGAATGAACAACAAATTTAAAAAAAGAGTCCAGGGAAGAACACATGGAAGCAGCAAGAAGGAAAGAGATGGGATGAAGTCCTTTCAATTTCAGTCAAGGGAGAATCTGTAGCAGGGAAGGAGAATGAAAGTCACAAAACAGAAGTTTAACTGTATCATGTGGAGCAGAAGTTGTGTGTTGACGTGAAGCTGTTGGTGAGAACAAGGCCTTAGGCAGGGTTAAAGAGATGACTTAACAAGACAACTTTCACAGAGAAAGACTGGAAGGAGGAAGCTGGATAACATACCATTAAATCTTTCTTTTCCTGGGGTTAGTTTATCATTAGTCTTCAGAAGTTCAGCCCAGCCTCCACCCCACCACGCTTTGGAGCAAGACTCTTGGTAACTGTCATGACAACTGTACGTTCCAGCCTCGTTCTCTTTCTGCTTTGCAATTGTTTTTTGTTTTTGCCCTGCTGTGAAATTGTAGGCTCGTGAGTAATGTGGCTTGAACACGGAGGAGGGAAAGAGGTAATGAATACTTTGAAAGGTTAATGAGTGAGGTAATAAAAAAAGAAGAGTTCTACCACAGCAAGTCAAAAAAGAGGCGCCACAGTGTGGGTTTCAGCCTACCATGCAGAGTTCCCCTTCGGCAATATTTCCGTTGGCACAGCTGCTTATGAGTTACATTTAGCTTTCCCTTTACACTGCTTATAAAAGCTCTCTCTTTCTTTTCCCATCCAGATACACTGGTGAGAAAAAAACTTTGCAGTTGGGCAGAAATACAGCCATGAGGATGCACATGATGATTGGAGCACCCAATGGCATCCCTTTGGCACTCACAGCATATCATTTTAACATCTCAAAGAGGAGGAAACAATGCTTCAGGCAGACCCCCTCTAGTTTGCGTGAGTCAACTTGGAGTCCTATCATTGGTAGAAGGAAGCTAGAAGAATCACAGGAGGAACCTTCTCCTTTGCTGGAAGCCAAGATCCAAAACCAAAGCCAGCTAAATTCATGCTGTCACCCTTCTGCAGTTGCAAGTCATAAAACTTCGTTAGATGCTGAACCAAAGGGATTTCAGGTTTGCTACTGTCTCCGTTGTTCTTTTGGATCTCATCCTTCCCACAAAACCTGGTTTCATCTTTTTGGGAAATGGAAATCTCCAGAACTGGGTTGTTCTAGAACAGTGATTCTCAATCTTCCTAATGCCATGACCCCTTAATACAGTTCCTCATGTTGTGGTGACCCCCCAACCATAACATTATTTTCGTTGCTTCTTCATAACTGTCATTTTGCTACTATTCTGAATTGTAATGTAAATATCTGATATGCAGGATGTATTTTCATTCACTGGACCAAATTTGGCACAAATACTTGATACGCCCTAATTTGAATACTGGTGGGGTATGGGGGGGGGGATAGATTTTGTCATTTGGGAGTTGTAGTTGCTGGGATTTATAGTTCACCTACAATCAAAAAGCTTTCTGAACTCCACCAACAATGGAATTGAAACAAATTTGGCACACAAAACACCCATAACCAACAGAAAATACTGGAAGGGTTTTGTGGGCATTGACCTTGATTTTGGGAGTTATAGTTCACCTACATCCAGAGAGCACTGTGGACTCGAACAATAATGCATCTGGACCAAACCTGGCACAAATACTCAATATACCAAAATGTCAACACTGGTCAAGTTTGGGGGGAAATAGACTTTGACATTTGGGAGTTGTAGTTACTGTGATTTAGAGTTCACCTACAATCAAAAAGCACCAATGATAGAATTGGGCCAAACTACCCACACAGAACCCTCATGACCAATAGAAAATACTACAGGGATTTGGGAGAAATTGACAGTGATTTAGGGGAGATGTAGATGAAGAGCACTGTGTTTCTATGACTATCAGAAATATGTGTTTTCGCCTGGTCTTTGGTGACCCCTCTGACACCCCCTCGTGAACCCCCTCAAGGGTCCTGACCCCCAAGTTGAGAAACGCTGTGATAGAGCTTCTTTTTGGCCCTCTCCCATGTTCCCAATAAGGTATAATGTGGAGATAGTGGAAAAAGAGATGGCCCTCCTCATAAGATTTCAAAACATAGGTCAGTTGATATTGAAGAATATGTAAATGCAGAAAATCCTGGAGCAGACATTAAAGTATTTCCCTCCCATTCTTGGCAAAAAACAAGAAATGATTCTTAAAGTGAGGGGAAAATATAATCACGTGGCAACCTCATAGCACTCCCTTCTTGTTCTGAGCCTTTGATAATTTCTGAGATTTTGAGTTATGCTCATCTATGATTGACCTTTCTGGTGATCTTGCTATTTTCCCACCCATTCTTATGACTTCATTAACCACATTAGTGTGTTCATTTGCCATTTTGTATGTATGTCACCTTCAAGGCATACTATGGGCAAAGTTCTGGTCTTGTGTTGTGTGCCTAGAATACGTCCGATCTCTTTAAAATGGTTGAACTCTGCACCAGACAAGACCTCTGAAGACACGCAGGATGCTAGCGTAGGGAAGCACTTAGTGACTTCGGATAATTAATAAGTCATTTATCCAGTCTGAACATCTAAACCATCTAACCTTTGTGAATATATATGGATGTACACACATTGCTTCAGGGAGTTTATGGTCTCTTTTAGCTTGTAGGAATTGCACTTTGTCTTCAATAAATAGAGAAACGGATGTATTTTTCTCCAGTTATTCTTCAGTTCCTTGGCTTTATCTGCAAATTCTCCTCTCCTCTCTCCCTCTGTGTGTCTATTTGGAGAGAAATCTACCTCTGCCTGTCTTTTTCGTGCCTCCTGCTACAGAAAGCCAACAGCATCCAGCAGAGAAATAAATGTATTTATTTATTTCTTCCCGTTTACTGAAAGTGTCAGTCAACACCTGCAGGTATACCAGCCTCCACGGGAAGGAGGTCATGATGGGATAGGAAGCATCAGACTGTCAGTTTTTTGACCACCCAAGGAATGGATTGGATTCATGAGAGCAAAACAGGTGGTGGAGCTTTTACGTTGATTTTGTTGGACCACAACTTCCAAAAACAGACACACAACCTCATAGCCAATGAGATGTTCTGGGAGCTGTAATTCATGACAGTCATGTGTCCATGTCCTCATGAGTTGTACAAACCCCAACTTTGGTGAACCACATTTTGTGCAAGAGATGGTCAGATTAAAGCATTAGCATTGCAGCTTGCCTGGAGGGAGGGCTACTAGTCTAATCTCTCAGGCACTTAGTTAAAGGTAAAGTTAAAGGTAAAGTCCAGTCATGTTTGACTCTGGGGTGTGGTTCTCATCTCCATTTCTAAGCCAAAGAGCCAGCATTGTCCATAGACACCTCCAAGGTCATGTGGCCAGCATGACTGCCTGGAGTGCCGTTACCTTCACGCCGGAGTGGTACCTATTGATCTACTCACATTTGCATGTTTTCTAACTGCTAGGTTGGCAGAAGCTGAGGCTGACAGTGGAAGCTCACGCTGCTCCCCGGATTCGAACCTGTGACCTTTTGGTCAACAAGCTCAGCAGCTCAGCGGTTTAGCCCACTGTGCCACCAGGGACTTAGTTACGCACCATTAATAAAGAAATAATCATGGCAGCCCAGTTGGGTTAGGATGGCATGTTCTGCTATAAAATACACTGCCTAAGTATCAGGTCCTTAATGGGAAGCAGTTAGTTAGTTTAGTATAGACTAAGGGCTTCCCTTCCCGCATGTCTCCTGTATGACAATTGGACTGTATCTAATTTCTTCTCTCTGTTACTGTTCTTATTCTGATTGGTTGTTTAAACCACTTTGAACTCCCTTAGTGGAAGAAAAGTGATATATAAATGTAGTAAATAAATAAATAAATAAATACTTTTTCTATTGCAAACTTTTTTGAATCAGACTTTTGTTTTCTTAGACTTTAGTATGGAGAGTATGTGCTGTGTGCTTTGAGATCTCTCTCTGCTTGTGTTTCAGGAGAGATGCAGTGATAGAGTTTTTCCCTCTCTTCAAACCTTAGAAGAGATGGGTGTTAGAGTAGCTCAGACCCAGTTCTTGATGATTAAGAAATGCAGTTTTTTCTTATTATTGTAAACAAACCTTTTGTGATTTTTTAAAAAGACTGGACTCTGCCTGCTTGCCTCCTAAGCCACATCACACGGCACTTCACGCTCTGCTTGCTAATGAGCTGATGTTCAACTTTTTGTATCCTGTTTGGTTTTGGATGCTTTGCTGTATATTTTAGAGTAGTTTTCCCTAACAGGTCTCAACCTTAAAGCCAGCACTAAAATACATCTAGATGGTTAAATGCAATGGATCTGCATTTCCAGAATTTCTTGAGATCACAGGTCAGAAAAAGGATATTAATAATTACCCTTAAATGTTTACACATATGGCTTTGAACTATTTTTAACATGGAAACTTGTTTAATACATTTTCAGTCTGTTTAAGCTATTTTTTGTTCCACAGCTGTGTCATGCCTTGCTCCAATAGTTAAGGAGAGCACTCTACTCCATACACCAATTGTCATGGCTTTGGCCTCTGAATGAGAGGCCAACTTCTCCAGACTTAACTTCCTCCTGTCACATACACTGTCATCCTTTTTTCCTTGTGTACCCTGTCTTAATTAGATTTAAAATTGTCAATTTAACACTGTCTGAAATGCTCTGTGCCAGTGGGGTATAGTGATTTGGGTGCTGGGTTAGGTTTGGAGCACAGTTGGGCTTGCTGGAATCACTGGAAACCACTAAGTAATTGTGGGCAAGTTACTCCCTTTTAACTGCTGAGGAGAACAATGACACAACCCAAACATGTATTTCCAAGTAAACCCCATGACATGTTAATCATAGGATTGCTATAGGTTGGAAACGGCTTGAAGGCTAACAACAACAACAATATGCTCGAAGAACCATTTTTGTCTGAAGGCCAGAATAGCAACGTAAACAAATATTTATCATCTGATTTATTTGAACAGTATCACGAGACCCTGATGATGTAGAATGATAAATAGATAAGACAGATAGATACGTAGCTTTTTTATCGTGTCAGAAGCAAATTGGGAATATACTGCAAGTCACTTCTGGTGTGAGAGAATTGGGCTACAGAGACGATGCCCAGATGTGTCACCATCCTGTGGGAGGCTTCTCTCATGTCCCCACATGGGAAGCTGTGGCTGACAGACAGGAGCTCACACCGTCTCACAGATTTGAACCACCCACCTTCAGGTCTTCAGGTCAGCAGCTCAACCAAGACAAGGGTTTAACCCATTGCACCACCGCAGCTTCGTCAATATGTAGGTAAGTAGATAGTAGGGCTGGGCAACCACGGAAAAATTTGTTTCTAAACTCGATTCGTTTTTAGGGGGTTTTTGCGTTTCGTTTTTTAAAAGAATTCCAAAATTTTTCTTTAAAAAAGTTCGATATTTACAAAATTTCGGAAATTATGAAACAATTTCGAAACAATAATAAATCAATTCGTTAATGGCAGACGCGATTGCGCAATACGCTAAAAAACCCTCCAAATGGGACAGGGGGAACTTCTGAAGCTTCCCTCTCCCTCTGTTGTTGACTGTTGGTGTGATAATTTATTTTTTTATCACTGATAAAACAAACAACAACTATAAAACGTGCACCAGACATACGGAAATAATAACGAAATAATAACGAAACAATTTCGAAACAATTACGAAACAATTACGAAATAAATTTTAAAAATTCGTTTTGATTTTTAGTTGCTCCTGAATGGTTCAATATCGCTTCGTTATAAAAAAAATAACGAATTAATAACGAATTACGAAATTAACGAACGAAACCGCCCAGCCCTAGTAGATAGGATCCTTTGGCAAGGATGTTGGAGTTAATGCTATTAAGTCACAAACAGAACCCAGCCATGGAGTTTAAGTTAGGCTAAGCACCCGCATCTCCATCTCCCCTCGTCTATAATGACCAGAGACCTCAGCCAACAAGGCCACTTGGGAAACCAGTATTTACTTTAGTTTGGTGCAATCTTGCTGAATCCAGAGATGTCTAAACAGTACAATCATGCCATATAGAAAAACAAGACACCTAGCAAATGGCCCCGATGATTGCTTTTGAAGTTTCCATCTCCTATATGGACACGGAGTCTTATTACGGAGAACCAACAAATGCCTGCTCAGCAATTCTTGTTCTTTCTCTCCCTGCATTGCAACTGTGTTGTGCTGCATACATTTTCAGCATGCGAGAAGAAACAATAAGAAATGACGATTTCATAATGCATTCCTCCGGCAAAAATATTAGGAAGCACAAGAGCACAAAAGCTGAGTAATATATAGCAGCAACCCTCCAGCCATTTATTCCTGTGCAGGCTTCAGCAAGTCTACTTCACTACTGCATTGAAGCGTGCAACTTACAAGCTATGAGTCGCCTGGATATTAGAAGTGTAGAATGTTGATGGTGACTACCTTTAATCTTCCAGTGACATGACAGTGGTGATTATAATTAGCCCAAGATGCATTTCCTATGAGTGGACACAAGCTACAATCCTGTATAGCTCAAGATAGAAGGATTGTGCATTTTAGCTGAATCTTGATCCATTTTCTGCTGGCCGGATTCTGGTAGACCCCCATATCCATTTTTTCACACCTCTAAACTACATTGAACACCCTCTATTTTACTAAGTTAAAGCCTGGGAGAAAAATGAAATATAACAACAGTAATAACAACGACAACAACAAATACAAAAGTAACTCAACCATCAGCTTCAGAGCATATTAAACAGAGGACATTACTATTATTATTATTTTATTCAAAAATGCAGACAGAAAAAATGAAGAAAACAAAAACAATATTGGAAAAACAGTTTTTCATAATCTATAAACTACGCCAGAGGGCATTATTCTGTCCTTATTAGAAGAATGGCAAACAGTATGAAGGCATCATCATTGAGTCATTTTTTCCTCTCCCTCCCTCCTTCCTCTTTCCTCTCTGACAAAGTAGCCGAGTCCCCATACAATGTACTAATTTCCATTTAAATGCTAATTGGGCTGTGCATTCGCAACGTAGTGAGGCTGTACGAAATAAATATTGGGTATATGGAAGCTGCTTATGAAAATGCATAAAATGTCGTTGTGGATTATTACGTGCAAAATCCTTTATTCCCTGTATAGTTGTTTATCCAATTCATTAGAAATTTCTGTCCTTCATTAATTCAATGATATTTTTAAGGCCAGGTAAAGGTCATATTAATCATAAAATGACACACGTATGATAATCACTCAGGCATACAAGGAACTTTTCCCCATAAGAAAGTGAAAATGCAAATTTATATTGTTGTGGTTGTTTGTCAAAGCACGGAAAAGCTTGGGATAACTTGATGTCTCAAAGTTTTAGTTAAGTTTCTCCCCACTTTTCATGTATTTTATGGAATGGGAAACAAATTGTGTCAATGTATTATTTGTTGTTCACAATTTGAAGATTTTTTAAAAACATTTTTGGGGATCTTTCCATTAAATTATGCTATGCCTCTTGGGTTTGTATACATAGGAGAAACAGACGTGATCAGACTGAGGACTTTATCACCTAGTATTCCAGTGCAATGGAAATCAGGAGACACTTACTTCTTGGGAGGAGAGCAATGTCCAATCTCGCTAAAATAGTGAAGAGTAGAGACATCACACTGGCAACAAAGATCAGCATAGTCAAAGCAATGGTATTCCCCATAGTCATCTATGGATGTGAGAGCTGGACCATAAGGAAGACTGAGCGAAGAAAGATAGATGCTTTTGAACTGTGGTGTTTGAGAAAAGTTCTGAGAGTGCCTTGGACCGCGAGAAGATCCAACCAGTCCATACTTCAGGAAATAAAGCCCGACTGCTCATTGGAGGGAAGGATAGTAGAGGCCAAGATGAAGTACTTTGGCCACATCATGAGAAGAAAGGAAAGCTTAGAGAAGGGAATGATGCTGGGGAAAATGGAAGGAAAAAGGAAGAGGGGCCGACCAAGGACAAGATGGACGCATGACATCCTTGAAGTGACTGGATTGACCTTGAAGGATCTGAGGGTGGTGACAACTGACAGGGAGCTCTGGCGTGGGTTGGTCCATGAGGTCACGAAGAGACGCAAATGACTGAACGAATGAGCAACAACAACAATTACAGGCAGCCCTACTATCAATGATAGAGGGTACACACTGGTCTGAGCAACTTTGATATTACATCTCTCTCCAATTGTGCAATTGCACTGTTTCAGCAACCCATCACACAAGATTTTGTGAGATCGTATATTGGGATTGTGACCCATTGACGAGATCTTACTCATCAATAGCAAACGACGAGATAATCATGGTGAGAAGTTGCACTGGCATTGGATACACATGGCTCTGTGTGATAGAGAATGTTACCAAATGTGATGGTCCAACTTCAGTGGCAGTATGATTGCCTTCTGTGATGAAGTCCTGAGTCTCTTCAAAGAAAATGAAAACAAGTCTCTCAAAGTGCAAATGAGAACCATGGACAGCTCAGAGTGAGTCATAATCTATATAAATAAAAATGTAATGTCCGTTTGTGAGGTTAACATAACTCAACAACCACTGGATGAAATGACACAAAATTTGGACACTAGACTCCTAACAGACCAATGAGTGACCATCACTCATTACCCCCCCCCCAAAAAAAAAACAGTGGAAAGGACTTAAAAACCTCAAAAGTTAAATGACAATACAGAAAAATAGAGAAGAGGGAGGGAAGGAAGGGGAGAAAGAAAGAAGGAAAGAGAGATGGAAGTATGGAAGCAAAGAATGAAGGAAGGAAAGAAAGAGGTAAAGAAGGAAGAAAGGAGAGAAAGAGAAAAAAAGGAGAATGGAAAGAAAGGGATAGAGAAAGAAGGAAGGCGAGAAGGAAAGAAAAAAGTAAGGAAGGAAAGAGGGAGCGAAGGAAGAAGAGAAAGAAAGAGAAAGAGGGAGGGAAGGAAAGACAGAAGGAAGGATAGAAGCAAAAAGCAAAGGAAGGAAGGAAAGAGGTAGAGAAGGAAAGAGAAAGTGGCGATTAACCAACTGTGCTACAGCCCGGCCCACTTCTCAAACTCTTCTCTCTCTCTCTCTCCCCATCTCTCTCTCTCTCTCTCTATATATATATATATATATGTGTGTGTAATGTTAGTTTGTGGAATTAACATAACTCAAAAACCACTGGACGAATTGACACCAAATTTGGACACAAGACACCTATCAGGCCAACGAGTGACCATAACTCATAAAAACACTGAAAAACATGGTGGAAGGAACTTTAAATAAAAAACAAACAAAGAGGCATTACAGCGCATGCGCAAAAACAACTTCCCCTGGTAAACAAAAACACAATAGCATATCCACACTCTCTTCTGGACTACAGCTCCCAGCATACACTAGACCAGGCCCTTTAGGAGAGGAGGAGGATCCAAATGCACTGCTTCCAAGATGCAAGCTTTCTTCTCCTTCCATTTCTTTGAGAGCATCCCAATCCCTGCATATTTCCTATTTTCTATTCCTGGACTGCAACTCCCAGCAATACTCCAGATAGATAGATTAGATAGAGATAGGTAGGTAGGTAGGTAGGTAGATAGATAAATCTATCAGGAGGACTGCTGGAAGTTGCGGTCCAAGAATAGGTAGAGAAGGAAGAAGGAGAGAAAGCAAAAGGGAAAGAAAAGGGGGGAAGGGAAGAGGAAGAGAAGGAAGGAAGGAGAGAAAGAAAGAAAAAAAGGAAGGAAAGAGGGAAGGAAAGAAAGAGGGAAAGAAGGGAGGAGAGAAAGAGGGAGGGGTTGGCCACAGCAATGCATGGCAGATACAGCATATGTGTGTGTCTGTGTGTATAGAGAGAGAGAGAGAGAGAGAGAGAACTGTGTCTAACAGTTCAAAGAGATATCTAGGTATATCAGTCTAACAGCCGAGAAACCTAATTGCCTTGCACGATTACTGGTGGATGTTTACCATTAAGGAGAAAGTTGACTCAAGCAAGTTTTTAACTCTTTCCAGGGAGATTCCTAATTTTCTCAAATGGTAAAGAATGCCATTTTCCAAAAAGTTATGGACATTTCAATTTCCCAAAAGGTTATGGCATCATTTATCCAAGACTATCTGCCACCATGCCGTTACCAAATCATGTGCAGACGCAGTAGGTTAGCACATTGGTAGAAAGTCACCAGTAGTTTTTCATTCAGTTGTTGGTTCCTTAGAAGTCTCAGGTAGTAAAAGAACAACATATGGTGTTATATCATCCAGAGAGGGAATTGTAGGGCAAAGTTTTCACTGGAAACATTTCAAAGGTGAAATCCATGACACCAGCATTACAAATAATTTCCCTCCTTCTTTTCCTCAGTGAGATGTATATGCCACCTTTCCCCCTGAAATGGGACTCAAAGCTGCTTACAATTCAAAATACCATATAGATAAAAACATCAGCATTAAAAGAGGATTAAAGATCAAGATGCAATTAAACTATCAACGTTTCAAAACAAATTTAAAACACACCATTAAAGCTAATAAAAAGCAATTTAAAAACTGTTTGTTTTTGAAACCATAAATGTATTTGTTTTTCTGGACTCTTCTGGAATTTGTGCTCAATGCTTCAGCAGTCTTTCAGTCACAGAAATAACATTTCTTTGGCTCATCATGAGATGCTGAAGGCTATCTGAGCAGTAAGAGAGATGCTGCTTCTGCATGGTTGGATCCCATCCATTCTGGACTCATCTATTTGGAGGATCAACCAGAGATGTCATTGCCTCCATGTGGGTCCCATCTAACAGATGCGTCCAGAGCAGCAGGAGATGTGGTTGCACTGAAGAGATCGTGATATCATGTCGTTACAATATGAATTGCCCCCAAATTGGATAGGATGAGAGCATGGGTTGACAAATGATAAACTTCACAGGAGGTCCACAAAATGCTTGATACTGTTCATGGACAGTGGCACAAAAATGAGCAAGAAGAATCCAAAGTTGGACAGAGATGTTGTTCTCCTCTCTTGCTTCGAAAGGAGAGGCATCCTTCTATTCCTTGGAACATCTTGGGTTGTATCTAAGAGGCAAGCAGATCCCATTCTGGCCATTCTGGCTGTATGCTCCCTGTGCACACAACCTCTGGTGAACAATCTGGCTGCTGCCTGTTGAAGCATTTGGTGCTTCCGAACAGTCTTCAAAGGCAACCCCACACAGAGTGTGTTGCAGTAATCTAAGCGAAATGTAACCAGAGCATGGACCATCATGGCCAAGTCAGACTTCCCAGGGTATGGGCACAGCTTAGAGCACCAACACTTTGCTTTGTGGGACAGCCAACCTCAATGCTTTGCCACTCTGTAGTTAATTTTTAATTAACTTAATCTCTTTTAAGAAAGAGATCTTAGCTTTGGTCTCATCTTCTTGATTGTCCAAGACAGTGTTTCTCAACCTGGGTGTCGGGACCCCTAAAGAGGTCACAAAGGGGTGTCAGAAGGGTTGCCAAAGACCATCAGAAAACACAATATTTTCTGTTGGTCATGGGGGTTCTGTGTGGGAAATTTGGCCCAATTCTACTATTGGTGGGGTTCAGAATGCTCCTTGATTCTAGGTGAACTATAAATCTCATTATCTACAACTCCCAAATGTCAAAGTCTATTTTCTCTAAACCCCATCAGTGTTTATATTTGGGCATATTGAGTATCTGTGCCAAGTTTGGTCCAGATCCATCATTGTTTGAGCCCACAGTGCTCTCTGGATGTAGGCGAACTACAACTCCCAAACTCAAGGTCAATGCCCACCAAACCTTTTCAGTATTTTCTGTTGATCATGGGAGTTCTCTGTGCCAACTTTGGTTCAATTCCATTGTTGGTGGAGTTCAGAATGCTCTTTGTTTACGTGTTAACTATAAATCCCAGCAACTACAACTCCCAAATGACAAAATCAATCTCCCTGTCAACCCTACCAGCATTCAAATTTAAGCATACTGGGTATTTGTGCCAAATTTGCTCCACTAAATGAAAATACATCCTGCAGATCATGGCGATTCATAATGTTAGGGTTATAGTTGGGGGTCACCACAACATGAGGAACTGTATTAAGGGGTCGCGGCATTAGGAAGGTTGAGAACCACTGGTCCAAGACATCCTGGTTTTGTCCGAGCGGGTGAATGTCTGGTTCATAAAGATCGGATCTATAATGCATTTGTGGCAATAGGTAAAAGGTAAAGGTTTTCCCCTGACATTAAGTCCACTCGTGTCTGACTCTGGGGGATGGTGCTCATCTCAATTTCTAAGCTGAAGAGCCAGTGTTGTCCATAGATACCTCCAAGGTCATGTGGCCGACATGACTGCACGGAGCGGCGTTACCTTCCCACTGGAGCGGTACCTATTGATCTACTCACATTTGCATGTTTTCAAACTGCTAGGTTGGGAGAAGCTGGGGCTAACAGCAGAAGCTCACACCACTCCCCGGATTTGAACCTGTGACTTTTCGATCAACAAGCTCAACAGCTCTGCGGTTTAACCCACTGCGCCACCGGGGGCTTCTATTTGTGGCTATAGCTTTTGCTATATTGCAATTCTTCCTTTTTAACAGCATGATGTGCTCCCTATCTCTCTCTCTTTCTTATTGCAACTGTGTAGTTTAAACTGAACTTTTAAAAGCAGGCAATTCTAATAACAAAGATGGGCCTGTATTCACCCCCACCCCAACTCCCCGCCTGCTAAAACTGTTTTTGTGTTTAATGTCATCATGCCTGAAGGACCAGACTTGGATAAATGTTAACATTAATAGGGGATGGCATGGTAGATAAATAATATTTATTAATGTCATGATGGCTACTTGCAGAAATGGCTTTTAAAAGGATTAGATTGCATCTAAGAAGGGCAGGAGCCACCATATCACAATAAGCAGAAACGTCGGCCCCACGTCTGGGGAGGCCAGATCCTGAAGAGAAACGGCAGAAGATGGATAGATCTATCTTGTTCTCTTTGCAATCTTGTCCACATGCACACTTTTTGGACAATGGCTTCTTGGCTTGCAATTCCGATAGCCAACTGAAATGGTCAGAAAAGTAGTTCCATTCTTGGGTTCCCAGATTTTCTTGGACTATTTTTAGTGAGATCTTAGAATTCTCTCCTGGAAAGCTCTTGCACCCGTTGGTAATGAATTTTAAATATTTTGCCCAACTGCAAAATATTGGATCCAATAACTCTTGGATTCCACCCAGAGTCAATGTGGTGTGAAACTGATTTGACTGTGTAGTGAAGATAAAGAAAAAAAAATGAAATGCAATGATACAGAATGGAGGACATCTGGCTCAACAGCAATACGTGAAAAAGATCTTGGAGTCCTTGTGGACAACAAGTTAAACATGAGTCAGCAATGTGATGCGGTGGCTAAAAACACCCAATGGGATTTTGGCCCGCATAAATAGGAGTATAGTGTCTAGATCAGTGGTTCTCAACCTATGGGTCCTCAGGTGTTTTGGCCTACAATGCCCAGAAGTCCCAGCCTGTTTACCAACTGTTATGATTTCTGGGAGTTGACGGCCAAAACATCTGGGGACCCACAGATTCACTTCACTTCATTTTTTAATTAGTCGCTCTCCACCAAGGTGCTCCGAGTGACTTACACTCTAAAATAGCATTTACACAATATAAAAACATTCAACATAAAAACATTCAACAGTGACTATTTGGTAAATTAGATCTGATTACTTAAATGCACAACCAAACAGCCAAGTCTTGAGTGCCTTTACAAAAGGTCGCAACTCCGACATTGCTCTAATGTATGGAGGCAATGAGTTCCACAGAATTGGAGCATAGGTCGAAAAAAGCTCAATGCCTTGTAGCTTCCAGGTGTACCTCTCTGGGGCCCGGTATGTATAGGAGATTTTCCTGGATGGATTGAGGTGACCACTGATGGAGAAAAGGAATGAGGCGGTCCCTAAGATAGAAAGGTCCTTGGCCATTTTGAGCTCGAAATGTCAGGATCAGTATCTTGTTAGAGATCCAATGCAGTTGTTGCAGAATCGGTGTAATGTGGGATCTTAGAGATGATCCCGCTAGCAGCCTGGCTGCTGCATTTTGGACCATCCAAATCTTCTGGGTTGTTTACTTCAGAAGGCCGGCATATAAGGCGTTGCAATAGTCCAGCCTCGTGGTGACTGTTGTGTGCATTACTGTTGCCAATGCTTCTACCGAAAGGTAGGATGCCAGTTTCCTTGCCTGGCGAAGATGAAAAAAGGCCTGCTTACTTATGGCAGTGGTCTGGGCCTCTGTCGTCAACTATGAGTCCAACACAACCCCAAGGCTTTTAACAGTGGCAGACGGAAACAGAACTTCCCCATCGAAATCAGGCAGAGACTGGGTTAATTCTGGTGGCTGGCTGGGCCAGAGTATCTCAGTTTTTGCAGGATTCACTTTTAGTCTGCTCGCTCACAGCCAACTCATCACTGCTTCCAAACACAATCTAAAGTTCTCAGGAATTGCGGTTGTCCCAGGTTCGAGACACAAGAGTAGCTGGTATCATCTGCATACTGGTAGCACTCTATGCCAAAGCTCCACACCAGTCCAGCAAGTGGCTGGACGTAGATGTTAAATAACAAGGGTGAGAGGATAGCACCCTGGGGAACTCCACAGCAAAGGCAGGAGCTCTCAGAGAACCACTGGTCTAGATCCAGGGAAGTCATGCTAATTCTCTGTTCTCCCTTGGTCAGACCACACTTGGAATCACACTGTGTCCAATTCTAGGCATTGCAATTGAAGGGAGATGTTGACAAGCTGGAATGTGTCCGGGCGAGGGGGGGGGGGACTAAAATGATCAAGGGTCTGGAGAACATGCCCTATGAGGAGCGGCTTAAAGAGCTGGGCATGTTCAGCCTGAAGAAGAGAAGGCTGAGAGTAGACATGATGAGGCCCATGTATAAATATGTGAGAGGAAGTCATAGGGAGGAGTGAGCAAGATTGTTTTCTGCTGCCATGTGGAAGAATGGCTTCAAACTACAGGAAAGAAGACTCTACCTGAACATTAGGAAGAACTTTCAAACTGTGAGAGCTGTTCAGCAGTGGAACTCTTTGCCCTGGAGTGTGGTGGAATCTCCTTCTTTGGAGGCTTTTAATCAGAGGCTGGATGGCCATCTGTTGAGGGTGCTTTGAATGTGATTTTTCTGCTTCTTGGCAGAATGGGGTTTGATTGGATGGCTGCTAGGTCTCTTCCAACTCTAGAATTCTATTATTCTACACATGCTGCGTTATTCACTATTGGCACCAGAGCGTGGAAAAGTTACTTTTTAGGGCTTCAGCACTCAGACCCTACAGAACCATGCTTGATGATGCATTCTGGGATATCTTGTCCTGCTCAAAATATGAACACCTTGTCTCCTGTGCTATGCTAGTAATATAATATAATATATTGTATATACATATAATATTTATAATAATGTAATGCAATATAATACTACTACTAATAATAATAATAATATGATATAATTATATATTTATATTGCATGTGATATTACTAATAATGTATATAAATAAAAATGTAATGTTCGTTTGTGCTATTCACAGAACTCAAAAACCACTGGGGGAATTGACACCAAATTTGGACAAGTACACCTAAAAACCCAATGTATGTCCTTCACTCAATTTTTTTTATTTTGTCATTTGGGAGTTGTAGTGCTGGGATTTATAGTTCACCTGCAATCAAAGAGCATTCTGAACCCCACCAATGACGGAATTGAACCAAACTTGGTACACAGTTCTCCCATGACCAACAGAAAATAGTGGAAGGGCATGGCGGGCAATGTGCTTTGGTTTTGGAGTTGTAGTTCACCTACATCCAGAGATCACTGTGGACTCAAACAATGATGGATTTGTACCAAACTCTACACAAATACTCAATATGCCCAAATGTGAACACTGGTGGAATTTGGGGGAAATAGAATCTTGACATTTGGGAGTTGTAGTTGCTGGGATTTGTAGTTCACCTACTATCACAGAGCATTCTGAAACCCATTCTGATCCCAGGAATTGGGCCAAACCTCCCACACAGAATTCCCATGACCACCAGAGTGGGCCACGGCAATGCGTGGCAGGGGACGGCTAGTAATACAGTATAATGGTATAGTACAATATAGTAGTATTTAATACTGATATTGTATTATGCTAATAACATAATATATTGTATGTATATATATCTTGTAAGCTGCTCTGAGTCCCCTTCGGGGTGAGAAGGGCAGTATATTAATGTCGTAAATAAATAAATAAATAAATAGATGAAGGTGTCCAAACTCCGGTTGACATGAATCCTTCCCAAGCTACGTACAATGCAAATGCAAAGAGTGATGCTCTTGAATGGAGGAAAAATGAAGATAACATAGCAAATAGACACCTTTAAATTCTGAGCCGCTGTTTTGACTTTTAAAGTGAAGGTTGATGGCTTTTTGAGCCTCTTCGTCCACCTTGTTTAATTTTCTCTTGCCAGCGATGCCAGGTGCAATTAACCTGATATGTATCATTTAGGTGCTTTGCCAAGCTTTCCTCCATCACCAAGTGTCAGCCTCAGAAAGGTCACTTCTGAATGGAATTCAAGGAACGCAAACAAGCAAATATCAGGGAGGTAAAGGGAGATGCTTTGCCTGGCAAAATGTAGGCTAACAGCCGAACCTATCCTAGCTGATTTTGGATACTTGTCAGTTTCATGTGTGTTTAATCATAATTTCATTCTTGTATTTTTAACATTGGTGCGTAATTTTCACAAAGGCAAGATTTTATTACAATTTATGCTTACATACTGATATACTGGCCACCATTTCTTTGATGGCACGTACTTCTCTATATGCATTTCTGTAGCATAGCTATTGTTTTTTTTAAATTGCACTATTCCTGAATATTTTGCACACAATGTCCCCTAGCAGATACTTTTTTGTAAGCTAGCGTTTCTCAGCTTGGGGTTCGGGACCCTTGGGGCGGGGGGTTGTGAGGGGGCATCAGAGGAGTCACCAAAGACCATCAGAAAACATAGTTCCACCAGTTGCACCTGCAAAGGAGGCAGGACTGAGAGCAGGGCCTCCCCGAATGATCTTAATCCCCAAGATAGAATCATAGAATCATAGAATCAAAGAGTTGGAAGAGACCTCATGGGCCATCCAGTCCAACCCCATTCTGCCAAGAAGCAGGAATATTGCATTCAAATCACCCCTGACAGATGGCCATCCAGCCTCTGTTTAAAAGTTTCCAGAGAAGGAGCCTCCACCACACTCCGGGGCAGAGAGTTCCACTGCTGAACGGCTCTCACAGTCAGGAAGTTCTTCCTCATGTTCAGATGGAATCTCCTCTCTTGTAGTTTGAAGCCATTGTTCCATGTCCTAGTCTCCAAGGAAGCAGAAAACAAGCTTGCTCCCTCCTCCCTGTGGCTTCCTCTCACATATTTATATATGGCTATCAGATGTTTCATAGAAGGGGATAAGTTCAGACAGCCAAGCTGGGTCAGAACCATTTAGGGCAGCATTTATCAACCTGGGGCTTGGGACTCCTGGGGAGGGGGGGGCACGCATGAGGGGGTATCAGAGGGGTTGCCAAAGACCATCAGAAAACACAGTCTTTTCTGTTGGTCATGGTGGTTCTGTATGGGAAGTTTGACCCAATTCTATTGTTGGTGTGGTTCAGAATGCTCTTTGATTGTAGGTGAACTATAAATCCCAATAACTACAACTCCCAAATGTCAAGGTCTGTTTCCTCAAACTCACCAATGTTCATATTTGGGCATATTGAGTATTCGTGCCAAGTTTGGTCCATCATTGTTTGAGCCCACAGTGCTCTCTGGATGTAGGTGAACTACAACTCCAAAACTCAAGGTCAATGCCCACCAAACCCTTCCAGTATTTTCTGATGGTCATGGGAGCTCTGTGTGCCAAGTTTGGTTCAATTTCATCACTGGTGGACTCCAGAATTCTTTTTGATTGTAGGTGAACTATAAATCCCAGGAACTACAACTCCGAAATGACAAAATCAATCCACACTATCCCCACCAGTATTCAAATTTGGGTGTACCAGGTACTTGTGCCAAATGTGATCCAGTGAATGAAAATACATCCTGCATATCAGATATTTACATTACGATTCATAACAGGAGCAACATTCCAGTTATGAAGTAGCAACAAAAATAATGTTATGGTTGGTGGTCACCACAATGTGAGGACCTGTATTAAGGGGTCATGGCATTAGGAAGGTTGAGAACCACTGATGTAAGCAATTCTCTGAGCCAAGAAGTGCAACATTTGGAGAAGGATAACTATATTTACCCGTGTATCTATCAGTTGACGAAATGCGAAATGACTCAGTTCATTTCCAAATGTAGACCAAATGAAATTCTTCCTCATTCCTCATTCCTAACCTAGACGACCTCCCTGTTTGTCTCTTTCGCCCGTCTCTCCCTCCCAGCTCTACATTTTTACAATATTACATTTATGAGCCTTGAAAGAGCGATATTTCCTCTGTGTTTATGGAGGTCTGCAGGCTTAAACTATATCAGCAGTTATGTGTCTCCTCGGGGAGCTTTGCAATAGCAGCTTTATAAGGGGAACTGGCTTTATAAAAGGTAAGCTTGATAAAGGGAAGTGTTTTCGACGTCCTAAAGAAAACCTCCCAGAATTTTCACAATTTTACTTTTGCAGAAAACTCTGTTAAATGAATATGAAAACTATCCTTGTCATTTCGTAGCATAGCATTTACAGATTTGTTTACAGAAATCATAGGACTAGGAAGCTGGAGGAGTAAGTACATTTTGAAGAACTCTCAATATGTTTCCTCCCCTCAGGTAGGCTGCTGCTACAAATGAGCAAGTAGTATATTTCCTTGAGGAGAACAATTTTCTCAACTTCTGTGAAATGTTTAGAAGCCATACTCCTTCGATCCTGATTTTTATCAGGACAGTCCCTGTTAATCCTGGGTTGTCCCACTTTTTATTTATTTGTTTATTTATTTATTTACAGTATTTATATTCTGCCCTTCTCACCCTGAAGGGGATTCAGAGCAGATCACGGAACACATATATGGCAAACATTCAATGCCATTATACACATAAGACAGACAACTGTACATTGATAGAGGTATAGATAGGCTTTCCCATATTCAGCATCTTGGAGGCTGTGCTTGGTCCCGTCCATGGCGTGTGTGTGTGTATCCATCTCCCTACCAAAGAGCTTTGTTGACAAACTTCCTCCTTGATCAGATCATCGGCATTTTTTTGGCATTTCCTTATAGGTGCCTTAAATACCTCCCCGCTTAAGTGGTACTTATTTATCTAGTCACATTGTTTTCAAAACTGCTAGGTAGGCAGAAGCTGGGCTAAAGGCCAGGAGATCACTCTGACCTGGGCTTTGAACTGCCAACCTTTTGGTTGGCCAGATTTCCTGCAACTGGTCGTTAACCTGCTGTGCTAAAGCCAGGCCTGAAATCATTCTATTGCACTTTTTGGGTTAATGTTTCTATTTTGTCTGTCTTCCTTTCCTTTTGCACTTTGAACTCAGGGAGTTTCCAGACAGCAATTGACTGTGGGTGAAAACAGTTTAAAGTAATATGTTTTCGACCATGTTGCTGTCCACAAAAGTTTCCAAAAGAAGTGGGTTTTCCTGTGGGTAACTATCGCGCTGGAATGTGATTAGCTGTCCCTGATTGTTTCCTCTCTGTTGTTTTGCTGTTGTAATTTTAGAGGGTTTTTTTTAATACTGGTAGCCAGATTTTGTTCATTTTCATGGTTTCTTCCTTTCTGTTGAAATTGTCCACATGCTTATTGATTTCAATGGCTTCTCTGTGTAGTCTGACATTGTGGTTGTGAAGGTGGACCAGCATTTCTGTGTTCTCAAATAATATGTTGTGTCCAGGTTGGTTCGCCAGGTGCTCTGCTATGGCTGACTTGTCCACAGCTGCATGGTATACGGTAGACTCCTGCAGAAGTGAGAGGATCTGTCTTGTCTTTTAGTGAATGTAGCATTTGTTGGATTTTCTTGGTGGGTCTGTAGATAGTTTGTATGTTGTGTTTCCTCATGAGCTTCCCTCTGTGGTCAGTGGTTCCCTTGATGTATGGCAAGAACACTTTTCCTCTGGGGGATCTTTGTCTTGACTCTCGTGGCTTCTTCTCGGTGGTCTTGCAGCTTTTCTGATGTCTGAGGTGGAGTCTCCATTGGCCTGCAGAGCCCAGTTGAGGTGGTTCAGTTCATCTTGGAGGAGGTGGGCTTCGCAGATTCTTTTTACATGGGGTGATGGTTGGAACGTTTATGTAGATATCTATCTCTGTGTGTGGGTTTTCTGTAAACGGTGTGACTCAACTGTTGATCTGGCTTACGGATGACTAGGACTTTTAGAAAAGGCAGTCTTCCTTCATTTCCTTTTTCCATGGTGAATTGGATGTTTTATGTGGATGCTGTTAAGATGGTCCAGGAACCTGTTTTAGGAACCTGTTTGAGTTCGTCTTCTCCATGGCTCCAAATGGCTCCATCTGTACCTCTCCCCATCTCTGCTGCTCACTCTGAGCATTCTTGACCCTGTCTTCAGTGCTAGGCATTGTTGCTCATCTCACAACCAATGCCTGGGCTTTTGGACCTTTGGGTGGGGGGATGTGGCCCTGGGGATTCGCCACAACAAACATCTGAGCTTCAGAATTTAGCACTATCCCAGCAGAATCGTCTGAGCTCCAGAAACTGGCACTGCTGAGCGAGAGAAGCAAGCAATGCGATCGGCTCCACTTCAAACAGTTCTGCCACGCTGCGCTCCAAAAGCAGGACAAATCCTTCCATTTGCTCGCATATTACTTTTTCTCTCCACCTCACCACCATTTCTCCTTTTATGCCGTGTTTCTCATCTCTGAAGATTTAACAGTGACCAGCTTTGGGGCTTTTATTTAATGCCTTCGTGAAGGTGAACGAAGAGAACCGCTGGTTTCCAAGATGAATCAAGATGCCGAGTGGAAATGCCAGGTGGAGCCGAGGAGAGAGGCAAAGGGAGAAAGCACGAAAATGAGCAAAACAGGAAATGAAAGGAAAGCAGCTATGCAGGAGTGGGGAGAGATGGGGACCTTGCTTAATTACAATTTGAACTTTCCCTGAGACGTCTTTTGGAAGCCACCCTAATGAAAAAGCAAATGGCACATGGGGTGGTCGGGTACAGATGGAGACACAGCACAAACAGTCCTGGGCAAGGATTTGCTGGCTGGCCTGCAACAACAACAACAACAACAACAACATTTTTCATCTTTCCCATGGCATGTAAGGGGAAAGAGAAGGATTTCCAGAATTGCAAAAAGAACTGGCACCCACTTGTACAGTTTGCAATGTTTGCTGGAACTCCTTGTCTTTTTTCAAATGGCTGATACAAAATTGGAAGAGCAGGAAATAACATCTGAGTCCAATAATGGCGGTATTTTTCTACTGAGATGGGACAAAAAAAATTTAGAGTTACTTCTCCATATAATCCTGCAGCTAATATCTCTTTTCTTTGAAAACACACACACACACACATGTTATGTTGTGTAAATCTGTACCAGAGTTGTGTAGCACAAAAACATATGCTTATAATTATGTATCAACTGTTCAGCACAGGCCTTGTGTTGAATGATAATGCTACACAACTAAACCAAAGCACCAAATCTGCATCCCAATGAGAACTCAGTGCCCATCCCATGAACAATACCTGTGTGTGTGTCCACACAATGTGTTTACAACACAGCTGCCACAGGCGTGAATTGCATATGGACATTTCATGCTGGACAAAAACGTCCACTTGGTGATGTAGGGGTACCAACATATATGTAAGCCATCAACAGGATTTTGGTATATGTATGCTGCAGTGAATTAAACTGCTGAGCTGCTGAACTTGCTGACCAAGAGGTTGGTGGTTTGAATTCAGGGAGCAGGGTGAGCTCTTGCAGTTAGCCTTAGCTTCTGCCAACCTAGCAGTTTGGAAACATGCAAATGTGAGTTGATCAATAGATACCGCTTCTGCGGGAAGGTAATGGCACTCCATGCAGTCATGCCAGCCACATGACCTTGGAGGTGTCTAGGGACAATGCTGGCTCTTCGGCCTAAAAATGGAGATGAACACCAACCCCCAGAGTTGGATCTACAGCACCATATAATCCACTTCAAAGCAAATTATCTGGATTTTACATGGTAGTGTAGAGGAGTCCTTGGTCCTCACTTTGGTTGCTTAGGCTTGATCTATACTGCCCTATACCCCAGGATCTGATCCCAGATTATCTGTTAATATAAGCCAGTTCAAAGCAGAACATTTCCATTCCATCGCTGGTGGAGTTCAGAATGGTCTTTGATTGTAGGAGAACTATAAATCCCAGCAACTACATCTCCCAAATGACAAAATCAATCCCACCCGCCAACTTCATCAGTATTAAAACTTGGGCGCACTGGGGATTTGTGCCAAATTTGGTCCAGTGAATGAAAAGTCATTCTACAGATATTTACATTATGATTCATAACAGTAGCAACATTACAGGTTTTTTCCCCCCCATGTAAGGAGCAACTTGAGAAACTGCAAGTCGCTTCTGGTGTGAGAGAACTGGCTGTCTGCAAAGAGGTTGCCCAGAAGACGCCAGGATGTTTTGATTTTTTTTTACCATCCTTGTGGGAGGCTTCTCTCATGTCCTCGCATGGGATGCTGGAGCTGACAGAGGGAGCTCATCCGTGCTCTCCCCGGATTTGAACCTGCGACTTGTCTGTCTTCAGTCCTGCCGGCACAGGGGTTTAACCCACCGCTCCACCATTATGAAGTAGCAACAAAAATAATGTTATGGCTAGGGGTCACCACAATATGAGGAACTGTATTAAGGAGTCACGGCATTAGGAAGGCTGAGAAACACTGCATTAATAGGTGGGAAAGTCTCATTCCCTTAAGTATTTTAATTCTAATATTTTCTCAATCCTATTAGTACTCTGTGATTTTACTGGCACAGGAAATTACATACAGTCATCATGGCCTGTTTGTCATCTGGTGAATTGTTTCTCCATGCTTTAAGTAGCACATCTATATATATAAAAATGCTCTGTGCATAATGAGCTCCTTAAAAACAAAAGAACCAATGAACGAAATCACACTAAATTTGGCAACAAAATGTCTTACAATACAAGGAGTGACCATCACACAAAAAATTATGATTTTTGTCACTTGGGAGTTGTAGTTGCTGGGATTTATAGTTCACCTACAATCAAAGAGAATTCTGAACCCCACCAATGATGGAATTGGACCAATCTTGGCAGATAGGACTCCCATGACCAACAGAAAACACTAGAAGGGTTTGGTGGGCATTGATCTTGAGTTTGGGAGTTGTAGTTCACCTACATCCAGAGAGCACTGTGGACTCAAACAATGATGGATCTGGACCAAACTTGGCACAAGCACTCAATACGCCCAAATATGAACACAGATATAGTTTGGGGGAAATAGACCTTGACATTTGGAAGTTGTAGTCACTGGGATTCACAGTTCACCTACAATCAAATGGCATTCTGAACCCCACGAACGACAGAATCGGGGCAAACTTCCCACACAGAACTCCCACGACCAACAGAAAATACTTAAGGCCATCCAATCCAACTTCCTTCATCAGAGCAAGAAAACGTAAACAAAGTCCTCCTGACAAAGAGCCCATCCAGCCATAGAAATAGATAGATAGATAGATAAATATGATTCACACACACAGAGATATAGTATCATAGATTTCTTGCATGTTCCAGTGATATCTTGCATGTTCCAGGGTGGGCAAACCAGACACTCTCCACATCAACACTGACAAAGAAACAGCAAGAAATACTGTTTACCCACAAGCAGAAAGACATTGCATATATTAGAAACCAACACTTTCTCATCCCTTTTATTTTCCAGATCAACAGACTGGGCCACAGCAACGTGTGGCAGGGGACAGCTATTAATCTATATATTTACTATGCATTTCCTATGAAATGTAGTCTGTAGGTACATTAACCGATCTGATCCTTGGATGCCAAATACACAGCTTGCTGCAAGGGTCTTGCCCAGAACCTTTCCACCCTGGAAGAACTTGCCAGCATTTCATCTCTGTGTCCATAAACCTTAGATCCAAAGTTCCCATCCATCTCGACACCATGATCAGCTGGGAGGGAAATATATTTTGTGGGAGAGTCCTATGATACCAGAGGAAGAACTCAGGCTTCACGTCTCAAAGGAAACCTTTGCATCTGCTGCATACGGAACGTCCTCTAGATGGTGCTTTTAGGGTGAAGAGAGAAGCTCTGCAAAGAGGGAATTCACTGCAACTTGCTTGGCTTTGGCAGTAGGAAGGAGAGAGATTACTTGAGAGGTCAAAGTAAACATTAAGGGACATGGGCATTCTTTAAGTTGAAGCTTAATAGGATTTCATCGGCGATATATGATTCAATAGTTAGACTTGCAAATGAAGACCATATTTATCTTCCTGTGGCTGCTCAAAAAGCAAAACATTCTGGGTGCAAGAAATAAAAGGTAAAGGTTTCCCCTTGCCATTAAGTCTAGTCGTGTCCAACTCTGGTGGGTGGTGCTCATCTCCATTTCTAAGCTGGCGTTGTCCATAGACGCCTCCAAGATCATGTGGCTACCATGACTGCATCGATTACTATTTCCACCTATTGATCTATTAACATTAGAAAGCTCTTTTCGAACTGCTAGGTTTATTTATTTATTTACAATATTTATATTCCGCCCTTCTCACCCTGAAGGGGACGCAGGATGGATCACAAGGCGCATGTGCACAGCACCCAAACAGTGAGGGATCTGGACCAAACTTGGCACACAGACTTGATATGCCAAAAAACATTCAATGCCATTTTTAGACATACAAGACAGACAAACAGATAGAGGTATTTTGGCATTTTCCAACTTCAGTGCCTGGAGGTTATGCTCGATTCCGGCCACAATGGGGTGCTGTTTCTTCAGCCAATATGACGCCGAACCCTTTTGATCATAGTACAGGGTGAGGCAGCATAACTTCCTTTTTTCAAAACTTAATAAAACCCATTGTATGAATAAGATTTTTTAAATTTATTTTTTATAATGTAGGTGCATACCTAAAGTTTTGTTTTATGTAGTTTTGAAGATCAGATTAGGTAGGTGACGTCCCCCATTCTCCATACACCGAGTAAACCGATTTCTGGCGTTTGTCATGACTCTTGCCAGCATCGTAGGTGTTATGTTGACAGTTTCTTCCTGGATGTTGGTCTTCAAAGCTTGTAGGGTCCTTGGACAGTTCACATAAACACGGGATTTCAAAAAACCCCATAGAAAAAAATCACAAGGGGCCAAATCTGGAGAGTGGGCCAGCTACTCCAAATCCGCTCGAAAAGTAGGCCTCAACAACAAAAGCATGCTCCTCACTGTTCCAACGCATGATGGTGACTGAACTGTGTCAGGACAAAACTTTGTACTCCCGCCTCGTGAACGAGACCACTAGCACTCCCTATGTCTTCAACCGACTGAATGGTGCGCATTTTTAAAAAGGAAGTTATGCTGCCTCACCCGGTATTTCCTCCTTGTTCTTTGATCACCAACATTTTTATGGTGTTGTAAAATACCTCCCTGCTTTAAGCAATGCCTAATTTCTCTACTCACAGCTCAGCTGTTTCCGAACTGCTTAGGTGGACAGTAAGTTAGGCTTAACAGTCGGGTGCTCAGCATTTTTATGGTGTTAGTGAGGTTCAGAATGCTCTTTGAGTGTAGGTGAACTATAAATCCCAGCAACTACAACTCCCAAATAGCAAGGTCCATTTTCCCCAAACTCCACCAATGTTTATATTTGGGTATATTGAGTATTCATGCCAAGTTCGGTCCAAATCAATCATTGTTTGAATCCACAGTGCTCTCTGGATGTAGGTGAACTACAACTCCAGAACTCAAGGTTGATGCCCACCAAACTCTTCCAGTATTTTCTGTTGGTTGTGGGAGTTTGGTTCCATTCCATCATTGTGTGCCAAGTTTGGTTCCATTCCATCACTGGTGGAGTTCAGAATGGTCTTTGATTGTAGGAGAACTATAAATCCCAGCAACTACATCTCCCAAATGACAAAATCAATCCCACCTGCCAACTTCACTAGTATTAAAACTTGGGTGCACTGGGGATTTGTGCCAAATTTGGTCCAGTGAATGAAAAAACATTCTGCAGATATTTACATTACAATTCATAACAGTAGCAACATTACAGTTTTTTTCCCCATGTCAGGAGTGACTTGAGAAACTGCAAGTCGCTTCTGGTGTGAGAGAATTGGCTGTCTGCAAAGAGATTGCACAGAAGACGCCAGGATGTTTTGATTTTTTTTACCATCCTTGTGGGAGGCTTCTCTCATGTCCTCGCATGGGATGCTGGAGCTGACAGAGGGAGCTCATCCGCGGTCTCCCCAGATTTGAACCTGCGACCATGTGCCAAGTTTAGTTCAATTCCACCTAGCTTGCCAGAGGGACTTTCCCCTCATTTCCTTGAACGTTATGGTTTGTTCATACCAAGATTGAACAGAACTCCATTTTGGGTGTCTATGTTATTGCTCCTTGTTACCTCTTTTTTTTTTTTTGTCATGTCAGGAGCGACTTGAGAAACTGCAAGTCGCTTCTGGTGTGAGAGAATTGGCCATCTGCAAGGACGTTGCCCAGGGGCGCCTGGAGGTTTTGATATTTTTACCATCCTTGTGGGAGGCTTCTCTCATGTCCTCGCATGGGATGCTGGAACTGACAGAGGGAGCTCATCCGTGGTCTCCTCAGATTTGAATCTGCGACCATGTGCCAAGTTTAGTTCAATTCCATAGCTGGTGGAGTTCAGTATGCTCTTTGATTGCAGGTGAATTATAAACCCCAGCAACTACAACTCCCAAATGACTAAATTAATAGTCCCCAGCCCAACCAGTATTTCAGTTTGGGCATATAGGATGTTTGTGCCAAATTTGATCCAGTGAATGTAAATACATCCTCATATCAGATCTTTACATTAGGATTCATAACAGTAGGAAAATTGCAGTTGTGAAGTAGCAACAAAAATAATGTTATGGTTGAGGGTCACCACAACATGAGGAACTGTATTAAGTGGTTGCGGCATTAGGAAGGTTGCGAACCACTGGTTTAGGGCTTTATACGTCCTTGGTAGCAGGTAACATCTCAACTTCTCCAACACTATTCACCTCCTTTAAAAAAAGAAGGAAAGAAAAGAAGCGCTAGACAAATCTTTGGCAAATCAAATGGCCTGGAGTTAAAAGTAACTCATTATTTGTGGCTACTTGCTTACAAGCTCTGTTCAATTTCTATTAAGAGCTAACCATTCTCCTTAATGGCTTCCGCTGAGCAGCAACCAACAAAGAGGAATTAATTTGTTTTTTCAAGCTGGCTAGTAGCATGCCAGGTCCACATCTGTGTTTATCTCCAGCTGCTGATAATCGACAACGGATAGATATGCTTCTGCAGTTACTACCAGATTTTTTAAGTCTCCATGTTTTAGATTTGGAGCATGTTCTTTATGTAACTCCACTTGTGTTTTTTGCAGGGCTTTTTGGCCCCACAGTGCTGCATTTGGGTGGCAAAGCAATGACAGGAAAAGCTGCTTTTAAACACAATACACTGGATGTCAACATCACACTTTTAAACACAATTGCCACTTCCAGGAGGCTCAAACAGGGCTCGTGATGTGCTCTGTTTTAAAAGCCAATCTCACAGCTTCTTTTTTTTCCTGTAGCTTCATTTCTAAGAAGTCCATCCCTCCAAAAAGCAATGCACTTCTATTCCGGTAGCAACAGAAGTGTTGTTTTAAGAGCTGGAGTTCGTTGAAGTAGAAATGCAGGCTTTATTGCTTTGTAGTTCCTCCTCTTTCGGAAACTACAAGGCAACATTTCCAACCTTTGTAGTCATACAATAGAAAATCTGGGGTGGACTACCTATACCTAGTCCAGGAAATTCTGGAATGAGCATCAGATTTGCAGCAAATATTGCAAGGAGCTACAACATTTTGTTGTGTTGAGCTGGGGACTCATATCTGAATTGTATGTAGTTGCATATAAGTCAGCCTCATGTATAAGTCAAGGACAGGTTTGGGGGCCAAAAGTATGGGTTTTGATATGATTTGTGGATAAGATGAAGGTCATTCAGAGCAGAACGTGCCGGTGTGTCTCAGGTCACTGCCATTTTCCAGTCGTCTCTAGTCACTGCCATTTTTCTTGTCAGGCATTCAAAAAAGCCAGAAATGGTATTATCGTGATGAGAATAGAGTTTGTGCTTCATTTAGGTTCCCAAGGGATGGACTAAGGTAGGTATGGGCAAACCTGGGGCTCTTTTCTCAGGCCCTCCTCTCTTTCACCATTCTTCATTCTCTCTTCCCTTCCTCTCTCTCTTCCCTTCCTCCTTCCCTCCCCCGCTCTCCTTCCCTTCCACCCTTTCATCATTCCTTCCTCTCTTTCTTTCTTTCCCTTACTCTTTCTCTCTCCTTCCTTCCTTCCTTGCTTCCTTCCCCCTCCTTCCCTCCCTTTTGTCTTTCCTTCCTTCTCTCTTTCCTTCCCTCCCTTCCCTCATTCTCTCTCCCTCTATTCCCTTCCATCCTTTTGTCCTTCCTGCCTGCCTTCCTTCCTTCCTTCCTTCCTTCCTTCCTTCCTTCCTTCCTTCCTTCCTTCCTTCCTTCCTTCCTTCCTTCCTTCCTTCCTTCCTTCTCTCTTCCCTTCTTCCTTCCCTCCCCCATTCTCCTTCCCTTCCACTCTTTCATCCTTCCTTCCTCTCTTTCCTTCCCTCCCTTTCGTCTCCTTCCTTCCTTCCTTCCTTCCTTCCCTCCTTCCTTCTCTTGTGGGCCATCCAGTCCAGCCCCATTCTGCCAAGAAGGAGGAAAATTGCATTCAAAGCACCCCCGACAGATGGCCATCCAGCCTCTGTTTCAAAGCCTCCAAAAGAAGGAGCCTCCACCACACTCTGAGGCATAGAGTTCTACTGCTGAACAGCTCTCACAGTCAGGAAGTTCTTCCTTTCTTCCACCCTTCCCTCCTTCCCTCCCTTTTGTCTTTCCTTCATTATCTCTTTCCTTCCTCCTTACCATCCTCCCTTCCCTTTCTTTCTCCTTCCATCTTACCTTCACTTTTGTCTTTCCTTCCTTCTCTCTTTCCTTCATCGTTCCCCTCCTTCCCTCCATCCTTCTCTTCATCCCTTTCTTCCTTCTCTCTTTCCTTCCTCCTTACCACCCTCTCTTCCCTCCCTCTTTCTCCTCCTTCCATCCTTCCTTCCCTTATGTCTTTCCTTACTTCTCTCTTTCCTTTATCCTTCCCCTCCTTCTTTCCATCCTTCTCTCCATCCCTTCCTTCTCTTTTTCCTTTTATCCCTCCTTCCTCTCTTTTTGTCTCTCCTTCCTTCCCTTCTTCCTCCTCCCCTCCCTTCTTCCTTCCTTCCCACTTTCTTTCCTCCTTCCCTTCCTTCTGTCCATTACCAGACAGCCCATCTTCCAAGCAGGGAGTGCTAGTATGCGGCCCCCAAGTTAGAAAGTTTGCCCAGGCCTGGACTGAGGTGTTACCTTTGTCACCGTATCCAGTGAAAGAGGGAGTTTAAGGCACAGTGCACTCCATACATTGACCCATAAATAGGTTAACCCAGTATTTTTGGGTTCATTTGAATAAAATTTCCAGGCTTATCCATGAGTATATACAGTGCCTCCAGTGCGATGCATTCCTTCCCAAGCTATAGATGTGGTCTGCAAGTAGTAGGTCATCTCCCGAAATTCAGCGCCAAACTCAACTCTGGAGATAGTTGCGAGACAGTTGTAGTCGAAGCAACTGCAAGAGTGGCGCCTTCTAATTGAGACGTCTGAATGGCTTCCAGCAGCTTTGGCTGAAAACCAATTAATACATATCACACTCAAAACAGCCCTTTTTGTTAAGGCTCAATTAAGGGAGATATAATGAGGCCATTCCAGGTGATGCTGTTGCAGATGCTGGATTGTGAATGATAAATGTGAAGCACAGGCGGGCTTTGACCCCCTCCCCCCTTCACTCTTTTCTGTTGCTACTATTCACCCCTTTTCCTCCATCCTTCCCCCACAATCGCCCCTATAGGCACAAGCATAAATGAGGAGTTGATTGGCTTTTTAAAACCTGCCTTAAATAAGAGATGAAGTGTGGTTTAAAATTCCTTATGGACATGGGGAGGCAGTGATTTATCTTGAATCGAATTCTACTCATGTGCAGGGTCCTTGAAGACTTCACTAGGATATTGGTAGACGCTGCCTCGGTTTCGCTCTGACCTTTACATGCTGGTTTCATTCAACCAAAAACTTTTTGAAAAAAAAAAGAATATAGAGGTTTTATTTTCCAAATTAGAGTGGTATTGAACCAACACAGCTCTGTTGCTCCTTGTCTGTTTACAATCTGTCACTTTTGTGCCCGTCCCATCATAAATCTGTTCCATCTTGTTTCCATATATAGGAAACTTCAGATTAGAATTTGCACCCAAATATGAATTGTTCTCCATGGTTTAAAACACATCTCTCTATTTTCACTTCACTAGACTACCTAGATCAGTCACAGTCTGGTTTCAGGCCTGGTCATGGCACCGAGACAGCCTTGGTCGCCTTGGTGGATGACCTCCGTAGAGAGCTGGACAAGGTGAGTGTGACTCTGTTGGTTCTCTTGGACATCTCAGCAGCTTTCGATACCATCGATCATGGTATCCTTCTGGGTCGGCTCTCTGGGATGGGTCTCGGGGGCACGGTTCTGTCGTGGCTCCGGTCCTTCCTGGAGGGTCGGTCCCAGATGGTGAAGCTGGGAGACGCCTGCTCGGACCCCTGGCCTTTGACCTGTGGGGTCCCGCAAGGCTCTATTCTGTCACCCATGCTTTTTAACATCTACATGAAACCGCTGGGAGAGGTCATCCGGAGTTTTGGAGCTAGGTGCCACCTCTATGCGGATGACACACAGCTCTACTACTCCTTTCCACCTAAATCCAAGGAGGCCTCTCAGGTGCTGGATGAGTGACTGGCTGCTGTGTCTATCTGGATGAGGAGGAACAAGCTGAAGATCAATCCCGACAAGACAGAGGTCCTTCTGGTCAATAGCAAACCTGACCGGAGTATAGGGTGGCAACCTCTGCTGGACGGGGTTACACTCCCCCTGAAGTCACAGGTCCGCAGTTTGGGAGTCCTCTTGGATTCAATGCTCTCGCTTGAGGCTCAGGCGTCGGCAGTGTCTGGGAGGGCCTTCGCACAACTGAGACTTGTGCGCCAACTGCGACCGTACCTTGCGAAGGCGGATCTGGCCGGAGTGGTCCACGCCTTGGTCACCTCCAGATTGGATTACTGCAATGCGCTCTATGTGGGGCCAGAATAAAGAAGGGGAGCCGGGAGGACGTTGCCATCTTGTCCCCTGTGACATCAGCGGCCCTCCCCCAACACCAATGGCCACTCTGGGGCCAGAATTGTTTTTATACTATGTCTTGAATTTTGTTGTTCCTATGTTGTACACCGCTGTGAGTCGCCCCTGGGCTGAGAACAGCGGTGTATAAGCAAAGTAAATAAATAAATAAATAAATAGAAGGGGCATTGCACGCCTTGAAGCTGGCTCGGAAGCTCCAACTGGTCCAACGATCGGCAGCCAGGATGCTAACGGGGGCCCCTTACAGAGAGAGGTCAACCCTCCTGTTCAAGGAACTCCACTGGCTGCCGTTTATATTCCGAGCCCAATTTAAGGTGCAGGTGCCTACCTACAAAGCCCTGAACGGTTTGAGACCAGCCTACCTGCGTGACCGCATTTCCATCTACCCACGCATTCAATTCGGTCACTTCGGAGAGGCCCTGCTCATGATCCCACTGGCGTTGCAAGCGCGCTTGGTGGGGATGCGGGACAGGGCCTTTTCCGTAGTGGCCCCCCAACTTTGGAACACCGTCCCCAAAGACCTTAGACAGGCCCCTTCATTGGCTATCTTCAGAAAGAACTTAAAAACTTGGCTTTTCCGATGCACCTTCCCAGATTATGAAATCTCCATTACCAAATCCCACAAGCACTTTTCCAGAACCAATGATTGCTGCACACCGCACATCGCACTTGCCCTAGAAACCCTTTATACACCTCCTGTCAAATCAGCACTTTTAATCCTTGTACCCATCTTTTGGCCCGTCCCAGTTTTATTGTGTTTTAATGTACTGTGCTTGTTGTTTACTTTGTCTTAATTTGTTTTAATTGTTTGATTTGCTTGATTGTATTGTTATGTTGTGTTGTTGAGGCCTCGACCTGTGTAAGCCGCATCGAATCCTTTAGGAGATGCTAGCGGGGTACAAATAAAGTTTAATAATAATAATAATAATAATAATAATAATAATAATAACTGTGTGGTACTTACTTAGTTAGTTACTTTTACTTAGGCAATCCCTCGTTGTCCAAGTAAGATTGTCCTCCAAGTTCGGTGTACTGGCGGTGGGTACGTAGGTGACCGTGGAGCCTTATTCTTGACCCGCATCTTCTCCCGCAGTGAGGGCATCGGTTTCCAGGTGGAAGGCAGTCCTGGTGAGAGTTGACTTGACATGCCTTCCTCTTGGCCTGTTTCTCTCTTTTGCCCTCCATTTGTGCCTCTTCAAATTCTGCAGCACTGCTGGTCACAGCTGACCCCCAGCTGGAGAGCTCACAGGCCAGGGCTTCACAGTTCTCAGTGTCTATGCCAGAATTTTTAAAGCTGGCTTTGACCCATCTTTAAATCACTTTTCCTGCCCACCAACATTCCGTTTTCCATTCTTGGGTTCGGAATAGAGCAACTGCTTTGGGAGACGGTGGTCAGGCATCTGGACAATGTGGCCGGTCCAGCGGAATTGCTGGCGGAGGACCATCGCTTCAATGCTGGTGGTCTTTGCTTCTTCCAGCATGCTGACAGTTGTCCGGTTGTCTTTCCAAGAGATTTGTAGGATTTTCCAGAGGCAGCGCTGATGGAATCATTCCAGGATTTGCTTGTGATGTCTGTAGACAGTTCACGTCTCGCAGGCGTATAGAAGGGTTGGGAGGACAATAGCTTTATAAACAAGCTCCTTGGTATCCCTACGGATGTCCTGGTCCTCAAACACTCTCTGCTTCATTTGGAAAAAAGAGCATGCGAGACTAAGAGAGGCTTGCGCCAGCAAGTCCCTTCACGATATGAGGGTTCTGTGTGGGAAGTTTGGCTCAATTCTATCGCTGGTGGGGTTCAGAATGCTCTTTGATTGTAGGTGAACTATAAATCCCAAATATCAAGGTCTATTTCCCCAAACTCCACCAGTGTTCACATATGGGCATATTGAGAATTCATGGCAACTTTGGTCCAGATCCATCATTGTTTGAGTCCACAGTTCTCTCTGGATGTAGGTGAACTACAACTCCCAAACTCAAGGTCAATGCCCACCAAACCCTCCCAGTATTTTCTGTTGGTCATGGGAGTCCTGTGTGCCAAGCTTGGGTCAATTCCATCCTTGGTGGAGTTCAGAATGCTCTTTAATGGTAGGTTAACTATAAATCCCAACAATACAACTCCCAAATGACAAAAATCAATCCCCCCAACCTCACCAGTATTTAAATTTGAGCGTATCTGGTATTTGTGCCAAATTTGGTCCAATGAATGAGAATACATCCTTCCTATCAGATATTTACATTACAATTCATAACAGTAGCAAAATTAGTTATGAAGTAGCAACAAAAATAATGTGATGGTTGGGGGTCAGCCCCACATGAGGAACTGCATTAAGGGGTTGCGGCATGAGGAAGGTTGAGCACCACTGTGTTAGGTGGTGCTACTCACTATGGCCACTTGCCTGGCCATGTCTTATTTAAGTCAATGGGATGAACTGCCAAGTAAAATGTGAAGAATTGCACTGTTCAAGGAGAAAAAAAACCCAGTTCAAGCAGAACCCATTGTGATAAATTGCTAGGCATGAGTGACACGTGTCAAAGTAATTCCTGAGCTTTAGAAAAGGAGATTACAAAGGTCTGCGGAATGATGCCTTGATGTTACTTTTGAGGCATGTCATCAGTTTCCAGATTCACTTTTTTAAAATCCCATTTTTTTATTGTTCAGATCAGACACTCTCCTATAATTTTATGTGAAAGTTTGGCCATTTTCAAGGAATGAATGATAGTGTTTTTATGGTGTGACAGGTTGATGCTCAAGCAATAGGTTTAGCAATTCAATATTGCGCTGAAGTGAAACCACAAAGCTGGCTTGAACTGACCAGGAAAAATAAAGGAAAAGAGAAAGAAGGATTGATTTTGTCATTTGGGAGTTGTGGTTGCTGGAATTTATAGTTCACCTACAATCAAAGAGCATTCTGAACTCCACTAACAATGGAATTGACCCAAACTTGGCACACAGAACTCAAATGACCAACAGAAAATATTGGAAGGCTTTGGTGGACATTGACCTTGAGTTTTGGAGTTTTAGTTCACCTACATCCAGATAGCCAATGAACAAATTTGATTGATTAGCCACTTGGCCTTATCAAAACAGATAGTACAAACACACCATACATCTAGTTCTCTTAAAATAAAATACATCCAGATATTCAAACAACAATGGATTTGGACCAAACTTGGTACAGATACTCAATATGCCCAAATATGAACTTGACAATTGGGAATTGTAGTTGCTGGGATTTATAGCTCACCTACCATCAAAGAGCATTCTGAACCCCCTCAAATGATGGAATCGACCCAAATTTGGCACACAGAACTCCCATGACCAACAGAAAATACTCAAAGGGTTTGGTGGGCATTGATTTTGAGTGTTGAAGTTGTAGTTCACCTACATCCTGAGAGCATTGTAGACTCAAAGAATGATGGATTTGGACCAAACTTGGCACAAAAACTCAGTATGCTCCAATGTGAACACTGGTGGAATTTTGGGAAAATAGACCTTGACATTTGGGAGTTGTTGTTGCTGGGATTTATAGCTCACTTACCATCAAAGAGCATTCTGAACTCTACCAATAATGGAATTAACCCAAAATTGGCACACAGAACTCCCATGACCAACAGATAATACTGGAAGGCTTTGTTGGGTGTTGACATTGAGTTTTGGAGTTGTAGTTCACCTACATCCAGAGAGAACTGTGGACTCAAATAATGATGGATCTGAACCAAACTTGGGATGAATACTCAATATACTCAAATGCGAACATTGGTGGAGTTTGGGGAACATAGATTTGACATTTGGGAGTTGTAGTTACTGGGATTTATAGTTCCCCTGCAATTAAAAAACATGGGAGAACTTTAAGAAAGATCTAAAAACTTGGCTTTTCCGATGTGCCTTCGGAGAGTGACCATTCAACCCATTTTGTTTGTTTCCATCTACAGTTGTCCACACGATGCATTTTCCCCTGTCCTTAATGAAGACCAAACCCCACTGCTCCTCCTTCTTGGGCTCCTCCCTTACAAATACACTTTCTCTATTTCCAATCTCACCCAGGGTTTTAATGTTTTAACATTTCATCTTGTACATTTGACCCACCCTTTGTGTTTGATATTTATTATGTTATTTTGCCCTGTTCCTTTTATTTTGTTACATTATGCATTTTGTTGTGTTTAATTTTCTCTTCTTTTGTATCTTATTTTGCTGTATTATTTTTGGGCTTGGCCTCATGTTAGCTGTCCTGAGTCCCCTTTGGGGAGATGGTGGCAGGGTATAAATAAAGATTATTACTATTTGAAACACAACAAGATGAGTCCACAGCAGACACTCTGCTGGCTGTTGAATTGGATCACATGCCGGACACTTCCCAAGTGTCTAGGACTGTGTGATGTATCAGCTAATAATGCGTGCAGATCCCAGTAAGGTGGCCTTCTGCAACTAGCAGATGGTAATTTTGTCAGTGCCAATTGTGTTTAAGTGCGGGCCAAGGTCTTTAGGACTGCACCCAGTGTGCCGAACACCACTGGGACCACCTTTACTGGTTTTTGTCCAGAGTCTTTGCAGTTCGATTTTTAAATCCTCATATCGTGTCAGCTTTTCATGTTGTTTCTCTGCAATCCTGCTGTCACCTGGGATTGCGACATCGACGATCCATACTTTATTTTTAACACAATTGTGAGGTCAGGAGCACCGGGATTGTGGCTCAGCTGGCTGAGTGTCAGCTGCATTAAGATCACTCTGACCAAAAGGTCATGAGTTCGAGGCCAGCCCGGGCTGGAGTGGGTGTCCAGCCATTGTGTAGCCCGTTGTCGACCTTTGCAACCCGAAAGACAGTTGCATCTGCCAAGTAGGAAAATAAGGCACCACCTTGTGTGGGAGGCTGAATTTAACTAATTTATGAGGCCATAAAGAAAAAGACTCCGGGGAATGTGGAATGCGGAAGAACTTCATCGGTGTCGTTGATGGACGGTGAAAAGCAGCAGCTCCCCTGGCGGCCAGAAAAAAGTTAAATAGCCTTGGTATATTTGTCTGTATTTGTTGTCTGTCAAACTGGCATTGAATGTTTGCCATATATGTGTTTACTGTAATCCGCCCTGAGTCCCCTGCGGGGTGAGAAGGGCGGAATATAAGAACTGTAAATAAATAAATAATAAATAATAAATAATAAATTGTGCTCCAAAACTCTGTCTGAATCCGGAAGTCCCAGAGGAGTTTGACGTGTCCATTCTCAGTAACTTTTTCCGGCTTGTGATCCCACCAGTTCTTTGTCGCAGGCAGATGGTCTTTGTGTCACAAGTTCCAGTGAATCATCTGAGCAACGGTGTTGTGCCTCTGCTTGTTGTCTCTCTGCGCGATCTTCTTCCAGCAGCTCAGGATGTGATCTATATTTTCATCAGCTTCCTTGCAGAGTCTACATTTGGGATCTGTTGTCGACTTTTCAATTCTGGCTTTGATGGCCTTGGTTCGAGTGGCTTGTTCTTGGGCTGCCAGAATCAGGCCCTCCTTTGTCTCCTTTTTCAGAGTTCCATTTGTGAGCCACAGCCATGTTTTTTCTTTGTCAATTTGGCTCTCAATTTTTCCCATGATGATGATGATGATGATTATGCTGAACCCCACCAATGATAGAATTGGGCCAAACTTCCCACACAGAACCCTGATGACCAACAGAACATACTGTGTTTTCTGATGTTCTTTGCTGACCTCCTGACACTCACTCATGATCCCCCCCCCGGGGTCCAGACCCCCATGTTGAGAAAGGCTGATCTAGACAGGCCTTCGGTCACCCTATTCTAGTCTCTAGTGATCATTAAATTGTGATGTTTGTTGGGTGGGGAGCTTTTTTTTTTTTGTCGTGTTAGAAGTGACTTGAGAAACTGCAAGTCGATTCTGGTGTGAGAGAATTGGCCGTCTGCAAGGACGATGCCCAGGGGATGCCCAGATGATTTGATGTTTTTATCATCCTTGTGGGAGGCTTCTCTCATGTCCCCGCATGAGAAGCTGGAGCTGATAGAGGGAGCTCATCTGCCTCTCCCTGGATTCGAACCTGTGACCTGTCAGTCTTCAGTCCTGCTGGCACAGGGGTTTAACCCACTGCGCCACTGGGGGCTCCGGGTGGGGAGCTGTAGTAGATAAATGTAAGTTTTGGAAGTAGGTGGGAGAGAAGATATGGAGTAGTGGTGGGACATTATGCAATGTTTTCCTGGTGCAGGGTCTCAGCTGAGATTGGGCAATGTTCATACCTCCCGAATAGAAAGGCAAACAGATGTGGAGATCCTGGAAACATGTTGGCAATATGGTCTCAGTCACTGAGCATCTAATGATTGATTAAAAGGGGCCGTTAATAGCCGAAGAGAAGGAATATCAAGGCGGACTGTTCTTCTGTTCTTGCTCTCTGCACTGACTGCTGAGCGGGTTTCTGAAAGTCCCCTTCCATTACCAACCTGCGCTCAGTATTCCCCTTTTGACAAGCTCGGCTGAGGGAGGGCGGAGGGGGAGGGAGAGGGGGAAATCTTTTGTAACTTCTCAGCAGCCCGCCGAATGTAAGTGGGCAATGTAATGGCAAGAGTAATTTTAGCTCCCCTGATTACAGTTGGCAGAAGGTTGGAAAATGCTCTTTAAAAAATGAGGTTCAATGGCTCGGGACTATTTTGACTGATATTTAATGAGATGTCCACTGGATCTTACAATAAGTGACTAATTGTTAATTATAGACTTGTCAAAGGTGTTCTTTATTGCAGCCCTGCCAAATTGAGGCCTAAGAGCTCGACTTAGCAGGATGCACTGATACCATTGAGAATGAAGGAGGGGGCAATGCTGTGATGATGGAAGAAATACACAGGCTGCACCTGAGGAGGAGGCAGCAGAGTTGGCCCTTCTATGAGATGACTAACGCAGGCAGCAGTTTTGAATACCCAGAAAAGGCAGCAGTTTGGTTTTTCTTTATTTGATTATCGCAGGTACACCTCGGTTAACAAAATAGATGTGTTCCGAGGCATGATCTCTTTAATGGAAAATCTGGTGCAGAAGCAGAAATAACATGGAAAGAATAACCGTAGGTTCCTGCTTCACAAAGAACAGGAAGAGCACCGGAGGATGTTTTGGGACACTTTGGATCCATCCAGATGTCTGGGAATGCTCTGGCAGTTGGTCTGGGCACCTGGATTGGGTCTAATTTGGACTGGGCCAGCTATCCACATGGTTCAAAGCTGCTATCCCATTTCCCCTGTGCTCCATAAAAAAGTAAAGGTTTCCCCTTGATCAGAGGTGGCCCCAGGTAATTTTCAACAGTAAGCAAACAGTATTTTGGCGCCCCCCCCCCCCAAACCAATCATTGATATATATTTTCTGTTCGTCGTGGGAGTTCTGTGTGCCATATTTGATTCAATTCCATCATTGGTGGAGTTCAGAATGCTCTTTGATTGTAGGTGAACTATACATCCCAGTAACTACACTTGCTGCACTTACTCCCTTGCCTGGCCCACTTTGGGTCCAGAGGCATGCCCGAAGACCCCGGCGTGTGCACCAAAAGTCACCTCTTTTCCTGACTTTCTCCTCAGCCATTGGGACCAAGAGAGAGAGAGAGAGAGAGAGAGAGAGAGAGAGAGGTGGAGATGCCACCTTTCCTGAAGGTAGGTGCAAAAACAAAGGAGAGAGTGGAGGTGGGAGATACCTCCAGCCGGTGGGTCTCTCTCTCTCTCTCCCCCCCCTCTCTCTCTCTCTTGGTCCCAATGGCTGAAGAGAAAGTCAGGAGAAGAGGCGACTTTTGGTGCGCATGCTGGGGTCTTCAGACACGCCGGACCCGAAGTGGGCCAGGCGTGGCAGCTCCGCCCCTTGGCCCACCCGCGGATTGGGGAGAGAAGAGGAGGCGGGTGGAGCACCGGGGGATCAGGAAAGGGAGCTGGTCATGGGGAAGGGATCAAACGCGGAGAACGATTGGGCGCCGGCTCTGCTCGCGCACCCAGTGGCCTAGTGGAGCAGGAATGAGAGGGGCTAGGCGAGGCTCAAGGGCCCGGCCCCTTTGGGAACAGGATCACCCAGCAGCGAGGCAAGAAAGCCGAGGCTCCCCCCGGACTGCTAGGGCTGTTGTGAGCTGAGGGGGCGCTCCTCAAGTGGAGGTCGAGGGGCATTTACAGTGGCGCCTCTGCGCCCCTGGCAAAAAAAAAGTGTTCTGCGACCGCTTACTTCGCGTAATGGACGAGCCGCCCCTGCCCTTGATTTTTTAAAATTTATTTACAGTAGTTATATTCCGCCCTTCTCACCCTCAGGGGACTCCGGGCAGATCACAACGCGCATATACATGGCAGACATTCATTGCTATAGACACACATATATAGACAGAGACACAGAGGCTATTTAACTTTCCAGCTTCATGAGGGTATGCTTTTTGAATTCCGGCCACTGGGGGAGCTGTCGCTTCACCATCTACTTGTGACGCCGATGGAGTACTTACTCATTCTTTTTTTTTGCACACTGCTGGAGAGATTTTAGTTGTTAATTAGTTAAATCGATTCTGGTTGTTGTCTGATAGACATCTCCAGCTCATCCCTTGTTTGGGTATCAGCCAGCACGTCAACGACTTAAATCAAAACATAGTTTTCTTAGATCTACAGAGACACTTGCTGGAACACCTCAGCAAGCGAGAGTCCAAAAGTGGCAGGTCCAAACCCAGCACCTCAATCCGTGGATGATACCAGATGAGAGACTCCCCCCTGGGCACACAGAGGACTGGGCGACTTGGAAGGTGCTGAACTGACTGCGCTCTGGCACTATGAGATGCAGAGCCAATCTTAAGAAATGGGGCTACAGGGTGGAATCCACGGCATGTGAGTGCGGAGAAGAACATACCACTGACCACCTGCTCCAATGCACCCTGAGCCCTGCCACATGCACCATGGGGGACCTCCTTGCGGCAACACCAGAGGCACTCCAAGTGGCCAGATACCGGTCAAAGGACATTAAATAGAATACCAAGTCTGCAAACTTTGTTTTGTTCTGTTAGAAATGTAATACAATGGTATGGTTGCTGATGACACGATAAATAAATAAATAATTAAGTTAAATTAGCTTCCCCGTATAAGCTGTACCAAAATTTCCTGCTTGACAGATGCAACTGTCTTTCGGGCTGCAAAGGTTGACAGCAAGCTAGACAAAAGGCTGGAAGCTCACTCCAACCCAGGCTGGCTTCGAACTCATGACCTCTCGGTCAGTAGTGATTTTAATACCTCTGACTCCCAGCCAGCTGAGCCACAACCCGGTGCCATGAAATTAAGTCCAGTCATGTCCAATTCTGGGGGGTTGGTGCTCATCTCCATTTCTAAGCCAAAGAGCTGGCATTGTCCATGGACACCTCATGTGGCTAGCATGACTGCATGGAGTGCCGTTACCTTCCCGAAGGAGCTGTACCTATTAATCTACTCACATTTGCATGTTTTCAAACTATGAGATTGGCAGAAGCTGGGCCTAACAGCAGGAGCTCTCCCTGGATTCGAACCACCAACCTTTTGGTCAGCCTTGTGGGAAGCTTCTCTCGTGTCCCTGCATAGGGAGCTGGAGCTGACAGAGCATTCACACTCTCCTCAGATTTGAACCTCTGACCTGTCGATCATAGAATCATAGAATCAAAGAGTTGGAAGAGACCTCATGGGCCATCCAGTCCAACCCCCTGCCAAGAAGCAGGAATATTGCATTCAAATCACCCCTGACAAATGGCCATCCAGCCTCTGCTTAAAAGCTTCCAAAGAAGGAGCCTCCACCACACTCCGGGGCAGAGAGTTCCACTGCTGAACGGCTCTCACAGTCAGGAAGTTCTTCCTAATGTTCAGATGGAATCTCCTCTCTTGTAGTTTGAAGCCATTGTTCCGCGTCCTAGTCTCCAAGGAAGCAGAAAACAAGCTTGCTCCCTCCTCCCTGTGGCTTCCTCTCACATATTTATACATGGCTATCATATCTCCTCTCAGCCTTCTCTTCTTCAGGCTAAACATGCCCAGTTCCCTAAGCCGCTCCTCATAGGGCTTGTTCTCCAGACCCTTGATCATTTTAGTCGCCCTCCTCTGGACACATTCCAGCTTGTCAATATCTCTCTTGAATTGTGGTGCCCAGAATTGGACACAATATTCCAGATGTGGTCTAACCAAAGCAGAATAGAGGGGTAGCATGACTTCCTTAGATCTAGACACTATGTTCCTATTGATGCAGGCCAAAATCCCATTGGCTTTTTTTGCCGCCACATCACATTGTTGGCTCATGTTTAACTTGTTGTCCACGAGGACTCCAAGATCTTTTTCACATGTACTGCTCTCGAGCCAGGCGTCCCCCATTCTGTATCTTTGCATTTCATTTTTTCTGCCAAAGTGGAGTATCTTGCATTTGTCACTGTTGAACTTCATTTTGTTAGTTTTGGCCCATCTCTCTAATCTGTCAAGATCGTTTTGAATTCTGCTCCTGTCCTCTGGAGTATTGGCTATCCCTCCCAATTTGGTGTCGTCTGCAAACTTGATGATCATGCCTTCTAGCCCTTCATCTAAGTCATTAATAAAGATGTTGAACAGGACCGGGCCCAGGACGGAACCCTGCGGCACTCCGCTCGTCACTTCTTTCCAAGATGAAGAGGAAGCATTAGTGAGCACTCTCTGTGTTCGTCCACTTAACCAATTACAGATCCACCTCACCGTAGTTTTGCCTAGCCCACATTGGACTAGTTTCCTTGCCAGAAGGTCATGGGGGACCTTGTCGAAGGCTTTACTGAAATCCAGGTACGCTACATCCACGGCATTCCCCGCATCTACCCAGCTTGTAGCTCTATCGAAGAAAGAGATCAGATTAGTCTGGCATGACTTGTTTTTGATAAATCCATGTTGACTATTAGCGATGACTGCATTTGTTTCTAAGTGTTTGCAGACCGCTTCCTTAACAATCTTTTCCAGAATCTTGCCTGGTATCGACGTAAGTCTGACCGGACGGTAGTTGTTTGGGTCATCCTTTTTTCCCTTCTTGAATATTGGGACCACATTGGCCCTCCTCCAATCTGCTGGAACTTCTCCTGTTCTCCAAGAACTCTCAAAGATGGTTGCCAATGGTTCCGAAATGACTTCTGCTATCTTCAGTCCTGTCAGCACAGTCCTGTCAGCACAAGGGTTTAACCCATTGCACCAGCCATAGTGAAGTACTCTTGTTCCATTTTCCATGCCGAGTAGCCTGTTGTCCATGGACACCTTTCTGATCAAATTGCTGGCATGTCTGTATGGGCGCCTTTTTATCTCCTTGCCAAAGTGGTACCTATTGATCTACTCACATTACTGTTTCAAGTAGACTGGAATGTACGTAGTCCTAATTATTTTTATACTGGTTTTAAACCACTTCATTGGATGTGTTGCAATAGCAGATTCCCAGATTAGTTTAGTGTTTACACCTTATTTTATTTTTCTGGTTATTTAATACTAGCTGTACCTGCCACACGTTGCTGTGGCCAACCTTCCCTTCCTCTTTCTCTCCTTTCCCTCCTTCCTTCGCTCCTTCCTTCCCTTTTCTTCTTTTCTTCTCTCCTTCCTTCTCCACCTCTTTCCTTCCTCCCTTTTTCTTTTCCTTCCCTTTCTCTTCTTTCATCTTTCTCTGGCTCTTTCCTTCCTTTGCTTTTTGCTTCCATCCTTCCTTCTGCCTTTCCTTCTTTCCTTCCCCCCCCCCCCTTTCACTCCTTTCTTCCTTCTCTACCTCTTTCTCTTCTTCCTTTGCTCCCTTTTTCCTTCCTTTCCTTTTTCTTTCCTTCTCTCCTTCCTTCCTTCCTTCCTTCCTTCCTTCCTTCCTTCCTTCCTTCCTTCCTTCCTTCCTTCCTTCCTTCCTTCCTTCCTTCCTTCTACATTGTTAATTGCAGCAATAAAATGTTTCATGCTTATGTCTATATTTGAAGTTTTTATAGTTTTAACATTTTTTATCTACAATTATATGTTATTGATTTAGATTGTGATATTTTATATATATATATATATATATATATATATATATATATATATATATATATATATATATATGGCATTGAATTTGCCATTTATTATGTTGTAAAACACTTTGAATCCCCCCAGGGGTGAGAAAAGCAGTATAGAAATGTAGTTAATAAATAAATAATAATAAATCCTTTCTTTCTTTCTTTCTTTCTTTCTTTCTCCCCTTCCTTCCTTTCCTCGCTCTTCCTTCCCTCCCTTTTCCTTCCCTTTTTTCTGTATTGTCATTTAGCTTTTTGGGGGTCCTTTCCACTGGTTTTTTTGGGGGGAGGAAGGGTTTATGAGTGATGGTCACCTCACTGTTAGGGGTGTTGTGTCCAAATTTTGTGTCATTTTATCCCGTGGTTTTTGAGTTATGTTTATCCCACAAACAAACAAACAAACATTACATTTTTATTTATATAGACTTAATGTTTATTTTACTTAAGTGATATTTGTCTTTACTGTCCTAATGTAGCACATATCCTAGCTAGGGCTAACAGCGGGAGCTCACCCCAACCCATGGCTTTGAATCGCCAATCTTCCGGTCAGTAAGATTTTCTGCAGCTGGCAGTTTAACCCACTGTGCTACCATGGCCCCAATCTCTGACTCGGATACTATTGTTTTTGTCATGGACATTTATTTATTTATCTATCGTGTCAGGAGCAAACAAAACAGTTGTATTGCATTTTTTAATTAAACAAACAAACATACATACAAAACACAAAGTTTGCAAGCTTGGTAGTTGATTAAATGTCCTTTGACCAGTTTCTGGCCACTTGGAGTGCCTCTGGTGTTGCTGCAAGAAGGTCCTCCCTTGTGCATGTGGTGGGCTCAGGTTGCATTGCAGCAAGAGGTCAGTGGTTTGCTCTTCTCCACATTCACATGTTGTGGATTCCAGTTTGTGACCCCATTTCCTAAGGTTGGCTCTGCATCTCATGCTGCCAGAGCACAGTCTGTTCAGCGCCTTCCAAGTCGCCCAGTCCTCTGCGTGCCCAGGGGGGAGTCTCTCATTGGGTATCAGCCATTGATTGAGGTTCTGGGTTTGAGCCTGCAACTTTTGGACTCTCGCTTGCTGAGGTGTTCCAGAGAGTGTCTCTGTAGATCTTAGAAAACTATTTGCTGATTTAAGTTGTTGACGTGCTGGCTGATACCCAAACAGAGGGTGGGCTGGAGATGTCACTGCCTTGGTCCTTTCACTATTGGCTGCTACTTCCCGGTGGATGTCTGGTGGTGCAATACCAGCTAAACAGTGTAATTTCTCCAGTAGTGTAGGGCGCAGACACCCTGTGATAATGCGGCATGTCTCATTAAGAGCCACATCTGCTGTTTTAGCATGGTGAGATGTGTTCCAGACTGGGCATGCATACTCAGCAGCCGAGTCGCCAAGTGCAAGGGCAGATGTCTTCACTGTGTCTGGTTGTGATCCCCAGGTTGTGCCAACTAGCTATCGTATGATATTGTTTCTAGTGCCCACTTTTTGCTTGATATTCAGGCAGTGCCTCTTGAAGGTCAGAGCACTGTCCAGAGTAACTCCCAGGTATTTGGGTGCGCTGCAATGCTCCAGTGGGATTCCTTCCCAGGTAATCCTCAGACCTCGGGGTGCACACGATGCCCAAATAACACTTCTACTTCATTGACTGTGGAGGTATACCACCATTATAAAATGTTTTAGATGAAGGAAGCTTTTGCTTATTATGTGGAGAACTTTGCTATGTTTTATTCAACTCATTACTTCCAACTTCCTTTCTAATGTAATCCTCTCTTTTATCTTCTGGTGCTTCATTTAATAATTATTATTCTCTCTCCCCCCATTTTCTTCCTCCCCTTATCACAGCCCCCCTGTTTTTGTCCTCTTTCTCTAGTCCTTCACCTCCTCATCTCCAAAGAGAACAATGGGAGAATTTGAAGGAAGCCAGAAACGCCTGCGACAAAAAAGCGAGCCAGCACTTCCCTTTCCAGAAGAGGACACAGAGAAGAAAATGAACTTGACTTCTTGGGCTCCCACCATTGTGGGCCTGTGTGTATTTAGAATTTAATTTCTCATTATAGAAGTAAATGCTCAGTTAATTATTCATAGGACCACCTGTCCCTCTCTGCTTTACATTTTGCATTTGAATGTCCTTTCAAATGCTTAAATAAGCATGGCATCTTAATCCAGTTAAATACACTATTCAGCAACAAATTCTTTCTCAGCAGACTGCCTCCAGTTTGTCAGCTAGATGGCACAGGCTTTCCAAGGGGGACAATTGGGATTTGGGACATTTTTTTGTACTATAACTCATAATCTCATAAAACCCATAAAGTGATTAATAGGAGATTTTGGGGGGCTGTAGTTTTTTTTAAAAGGTAATATTGCAATCTATGGCCTCAACTGAGATCTCACTTTTGGTTTTAAATATATTTATGGAGGCCAGCTGTCCATACTTGGCATCTTGAATCTCAGGGATGCGGTGGTAGATTTTGAAGTGCCAATGCTCCTCACAATGATTTCCATAACTTGGGTTAAGTCCCCCCAAAGCAGACACATCTCTCTCTCTCACTACTTTGCCATTCCCTCTCCTAAGGAGAATACCAGTTCTTTCCCTTCCTTGATGACCCTCCTCCTCCTGTTCTCTAGGGGAAGCAGAAGGGGAAAGGACCGACCTAAAAAGTCCAGAGATATATCCTATATCCACAGGGAGATCCAAGGTGCTTGTTTATAAAGCTATTGTCTTCCCAACTCTGCTATATGCCTGCAAAACATGGACTGTCTATAGATGTCAAACTCAACTCCTGGAATGATTCCATCAGCGTTACCTCTGAAAAATCCTGAAAATCTCTTGGGAAGACAGGTGGACAAATGTCAGCATGTTGGAAGAAGCAAAGACCACCAGCATTGAAACAATGCTTCTATGCTAACAACTCTGCTGGACTGAATACCACATTGTCTGAATACACGATCACCATCTCCCAAGGCAATTACTTATTATACTTCACACTCAAGAATGGAAACATAATGTAAGTGGACAGGAAAAGAGATTTAACTGTTAGGATTCAATGCTATATAATCATAAGGTGCTTGTTTACACAGTGTTTGCCCTCCCAACCTTGCTATACACCTGTGAAACATGGACTGTCTACAGACGTCACACTCAACTCCTGGAACGATTCCATCATTGTTGCCTCCAAAAAAATCCTGCAAATCTCTTGGGAAAGACAGATGTCAACATGTTGGAAGAAGCAAAGACCACCAGAACCGAAGCGATGCTCCTACGCCATCAACTCTGTTGGACTGGCCATGTTGTCCAAATGCCCAATCACAACCTCTACTCCCGACTCAAGAATGGGAGACATAATGATGGTAGACAGGTAAAGAGATTTAAAGATTGGCTTAAAGCCAACCTTAAAAACTGTGGCATAGACACCGAGAATTGGGAAGCCCTGGTCCTCGAGATCAGCTGTATCCAGCAGTGCTGCAGAATTCGAGGAGGCATGAATGGAGGACGAAAGAGAGAAACATGACAAGAGGAAGGCATGTCAGGCCAAGCCTGACTAGGACTGCCTTCCATCTGGAAACCAATGTCCTCAATGCGGGAGAACATGTGGATCAAGAATAGGGCTCCACAGTCACCTACGGACCCACCACAAAAACACTACACTTGGAGGACCATCATCCTCAGGCTACAAAGTAAGTCAGGCATCCACAGTTTAAAAAACCCCAAGAGATGGTCATCGACTACACTTTAAAGACCTCCAAGTGAAGGACAGTTCTCAACCTCCTAAGATCTTCTATTTCTCTTTCCCCTCTTCTGAATGTTTAGGTGGATTCTTTCTTGCCATATGAGTCCATTGGTTATGGGAAGCAGAGAATGGGTGGATTTCCAGGTTTCTTGTTTTTATTTGGGCCTGAAAAGTTGGTCCACACCCTGAAGGGCACCTTTTTTATCCAAACTCTGCCATAGAGGGTCTGGAAGTCCATCCCTGAATGCACATTCTTCAGCTTGCAGTTTTAGCTTATAATGCAGAGCCATTCCTTTATCGGAGACATGTAGCTCTTTGTTGAAAGCTGGGTAATTAATGGATACAAGAGGTTGCTGAAGCAGAAAAAAGGCCTGAAGCATAAAGTCTTGTTAAGCTCTATAAGTGAACACTGTATTTTATACCAGACTTTTATAATGTGGTTTTCACAGGCTCCTAAATAATTTCACAACAAGAACCTCAAAGACTGGTGTCTAGGGCTAGGTGGTTTCTTTAATTTGCAGTATGGACGTTGCCAAATCCTTCTCCAGTTCTGCTCTGATCTCCATCAACCACTAAATCACCATGGATGAAGGACTATCTTTTCTGGTCCTCTGAATCCCCATATTCTCCTTGAGACTGAAATGCTGTTGTGCTGGTAAGGCTGTACCAAAAGCTCAAACTTCCTTTTCTTTCTTTGAGTGTTTGCATGTATTCCAAAGTTCCATGCATTTTGCAATAAGGTGGCTTCCCTTGATTTGCAATTATAGGGCCAATAACCCATCAATCATTGTTAAGTTTTGGTTCCGCCCCTTTCCCCAGGGCTCTGGGAGAAGAGGGAGCCATTTTAGGTCAGTCTTGCATTGGAAAGCTTAGCTACAGGACGTGGCTTAGCTCCACCTGTAGAGAAGCTTCGTTTCTCACAGCATCCGGGGGAAATTCCGGAGGGAAACAGTTCCAAAGGACTCCAGCTGGAGAATCTACAAAGCCTTGACTGGTAGGTCTACTCGGGACCCAAGAAGCAGTTTGGAGCCGGGAGTAGAGCCCACACCAGCAAAGCTTAGAAAGTAGATTACCCAAGGAGGGTTTAAAAAGGGTTTTCCTCTTAAAGAAAAGAAACAGTTCACGAAGCCAGTTGTCTGTCCCTTGTGGACAAGATTAAGAAAGCCACCAGTTGATTCAAAGCCTTGAAGTATTTGTTTGACCTGTTGAAGATCTGAGAAGTATTTGATTGTTTGTTGAAGACTTAAGCAATAATAAAAGACTTTGTTAAACCTTTCAAGCTTCTAAAGACTCTGTATAGGAAAATCCTTAGGGCCTCTCACTCGAGGCATCCTGGCTTCCCGCTAGGCACAAAGAGCACATCCTGTTCAAAAGCCAACTGCTATAGACCCAGCGCGTGACAGCACAGCTGTGAAGGGAGGTGATTCTTTTCAATGCATTGCATTGGCCGTTCTTGAAAGTTTCTAACTGTGGCAAAGCAGCTCTTTAGGGAGGAAGCAGAAAAATGATGTTTGAGGGACTCTGGAAGGTCCAACAGCTAGAAAAACTGAAAGAAGGAAGTGTGTACCATCTCAGTGCTCCATTTTGAGAAAACCAAAATTATCAGATTTCCTCATCTTAATCAAGCATCTTGGAATCTTTAATACTCAACTATCTTTTCTGAATAACTACAGGACAGTTACACACACACAGTCTCATGTTTTGGAGGACATTTCTCATTCCCTGAGTGCCCCTGAAACAGCCTTGTGGATGACATTCTTCCTGTCTTGATTGGATACTATGCAGGGATCATCAAAGATGATCGTGACAGATGGAACAGGTTGTCTGGTATGTTTTCCAAACATTAAGGTACCACATCAGCTTTGCCATGCTTCATCCATAGATCTAGAGCTATTCCAAAACAGAGAACATTCTCTTAAAACCAAGGGACAGCTGGCAATTCCTACTCGGCAGTAAAAGTTGCCACGTTGTGACAGCAGAGCATCAATCAGCGCTGACTGACTAATGATGTGATTATTCACATACCATTATTGATAGGCATGCTTAGTGATCTGCAGGAAGGAAGCGCATGGAGAATACTAAGCAGTGGCAGGGAGACTGGGAGTTTGCGCAGAGGGAAAAGATCTGAGCTGGAGATGCAGGCTGCAAAATATTTTGCAGGAAAGAATGTGGCACATTGCACCTTCTGCCCTCTGTCGCATTGGAAAGAAAAGTAACCACTCCTCATCAGGCCATAGCTGGAACCTAAGGCAACCTTCTCCAACCTGGTGCCCTCCAGATGTGCTAGACTACAACTCCCATTAACCTAAGGAGTTGAGATCTGCAGTCCAACATGTTGGGGGTGATAATTTACTCTTTGCCTAAGGGGCACCGGTAATGATGCCTATGCCTGGGCCTTTGTTGTTCTCTATTGTTCCATGTCATTCTGGATCCAGTATTTATTTTATTTATTTACAACATTGCTATCCCGAGGGGGGACTCAGAGCAGCTAACACTGGCAACAATTCAATGCCACAAATATCACAATAAATAACAATATAAAACCATAAATACACAATAGATTAAAACAATAGCATTAGTTATACGATCATATAGCCATTTCCATTATTATAACAATCATATGGTCCAGTTCAATGTCCAAAGTGCCATTATGCCTGCTAGCCAAAGGCCTGGTTCCACAACCACAATTTCAGTTCAGGAAAGGAGGGAGGACACCGATCTAATCTCACTGGGGAGTGAGTTCCACAAGCAGGGGGTCACCACCAAGAAGGTCTTGTCCCTCGTCCCCACCAGACGCGTTTGCGAGGCTGGTGTGACTGAGAGCAGGGCCTCCCCGGTGGATATGAGGTGGAAAGTAGAGGGAGATACGTTCGGACATGTCAGCTGGGCCAGAGTCTATGGGAAAACAAAGTCAATGACAAATGCTACCACTACATCATTCGTTTTTGTTTTTACGCTCACAATCATTTTCATGGTTGTTACATTAGTTTTGGTGGTTTGATACTGTGCTTGATATTCATTTGTGTACTTTGTCATGCTAGGTTTGGGTCCAGACTATTTGACTAATTGTATCTCCTCCTATAAACCAACCTGGGAACTGTGGTCAGTGGAGAAGGCTCTGCTCTCGGTCCCACCCCCATCTCAAGCACGGCCGGTGGAAATGAAGGGAAAGAAAAGGGGGGGGGGGGAAGGAAGGGAAGAGGAAGAGAAGGAAGGAAGAAGAGAAGGAAATAAAAAAGGGAAGGAAGGAAGGAGAGAAAGAAAGAAGGAGGTAAAGAGCGAGGGAAGGTTGGCCACAGCTAGTAAATAATAAATAAATAAATCTACCTCCCTTAAAAAACGCAAGAGCAATGTCCAAAAAGTAAATATTGGGACTACAGCACTGCCACTCTCTATCCCTAATGCTATTTTACGAACTTTGCCGGATGAAGTTTCAAAAGATGTGTTCTGCATCGTTTGCTTAGCATGGTAAAAGTTGTCACCAGAGGATGGGTTTCGGAATTCATTGTCATTCTTTAAAAACTGATTTTGTCAGTGGCTTTTACAACACACCATCGCCCTTTACAACCCCACAGATGCCAATAAGCCAAATCGCGTTTGTCACCTTGGTCCATCAGAGGAGACCAATGAGAGTGAATTGAGGTCAAGGAGAGCGAGAGCCGTGGAGGAGGAGAATGGTGTGGAGCCACAGCAGCCGCTCCCAGGGGGACAAACCAGCGCCAAGCTGCATCCAAGCGAATGCTCAGAAAGGTGGCTATTGAGAGGTAATTAGTTCAGCCGCATCAAATATGCTAATTCCAGAGTGATAATCAAAATGAGTGAACATTCTGTGCCGCTCCAGGAAAGAAGAAGCTTTGCCGCAACAGGCTTTAATGTCAGGCATAATTTATTTATTAAAATCAGAAAACCAGGCGCCTCTGTCTTTGGAATTCCTTTGGGCAAGACTTCTTAATAAAGATCCCAGAAATGTCCTTTCTGTGTAGACATTGCAGCAAAGGACTGGAGGAAAAAGTTGCGTGGGTTCAACGCCTCCATCTTTCAGGGTAAGGGAAGCAAACAAACAAACAAATTAATTGTTTTAAGTGCTTTACAAACCTTGCCTTGCCAATTGTAAACACCTCTTTCCCGCCTCTTGAAGTTTTACAAGCAATTAATTTAATTGGTTATGGCTAGTCTCAAAGCTTCCATTATGAACAAGTGCCAGTCATTTGAAAGGTCAAGAGTAGTCTTGCAGTATATTAGCTATAATTCTCTGATGTATAATTTAGTTATTTAGATTGTACATTGAAGCACTTTGAGATTTCTACACGGCTATCTTTTTGGCTAATTGCATGCAGAATTATGGATACAAGTTGCCTATTCCTTATCTCAAATACTTGAGACCAGAACTGTTTCATGTTTAGGAGTGTTTCAGATTTTGAAAGACACATAATAATAATAATAATAATAATAATAATAATAATCCTTTATTTATACCCCGCTACCATCTCCCGCAGGACTCGGTGCGGCTTACAAGAGGCCGAGCCCAAATACAATAACAATAAACACAACGACAACAATACAACAGTAAATAACTCATAAACAAAGCAAAACAATAACAATAATATCCCGATGCATTTAGAAACCTGTGACATGACATTCATTTATGTCCCATATATACCTTAGGCACAGCGCCCAAAGACAATGCCATACAATATGTAAAAAATAGGATTGTGCATGTGGAAACACAATTGACATATGTTGAACCATCAGCATTTCAGGATTGGGTCATTTGTAAGGATACCAAAGTGCTTGTTTATAAAGCTATTGTCTTCCCAACCCTGCTATATGCCTGCGAAATGTGGACTGTCTACAGATATCACACTCAACTTCTGGAATGATTCCATCAGCGTTGCCTCAAAATATCCTGCAAATCTCTTGGGAAGACAGGTGGACAAATGTCAACATTCTGGAAGAAGTAAAGACCACCAGCATTGAAGCAGTGATCCTTCGCCAACAACTCCGTTGGATTGTCCATGTTGCCTGAATGCTTGATCACCATCTCCCAAAGCAGTTACTTTACTCTTAATGCAAGAATGGAAAATGAAATGTTAGTGGGCAGGAAAAGAGATTTAAAGATGGGCTCAAAGCTAACCTTAAAAACTGTAGCATAGACACTGAGAACTGGAAAGCTCTGGCCCTTGAGTGTTTTAACTGGAGGTCAGCTGTTACCAACAGTGCTGTGGAATTCGAAGAGGCACAAATGGAGGGTGAAAGGGAGAAGCATGTCCAGAGGAAGGCACATCTAGCCAATCCTGACTGGGATCACCTTCCACCTGGAAATTGGTGTCCTCACTGCAGAAGAACATGTAGATCAAAAATAGGTCTCTAGTCACCTATTGACCCACCGACAAGGCTCTACACTTGGAAGGCAATCATACTTGGACACGAGTGATTACCGAATATAATGATGATCCTCTCAGCCATCCAGGTGGATGATGCTGGAATATAGAGGATTTCAGGATTCTAAATAAGAGATGTATATCATGTATATGATGCATATGTGCTCCTGATCAGGTCTACCCAGCCCTAACATATTGTTTGGGGTTTTTTCAGCACTTTACTCCCAGTCCTGGCCATATAGTATGCATTTTGTACAGTACTTGCCCTGCCCTCTTGAATCAGAACATGCCCACTTTTTCCAGATAATGGTTGTTTATATTTTTATGATATTTTTACTTTTTTGGTTTTAACTTTTTAAATTATATTGTTTATTGGCATATGATTTAATTTCTGTTTTACCTTGTAATTTTTGTTTTATGCTGGACTTAGTTCCCATGTAAGTTGTCCCGAGTCCCTTCGGGGAGATGGTGGCGGAATATAAGAATAGAGTTGTTGTTCTTGTTCTTGTTGTTAGTATGATTATATGGAGCTGTTGTAGTCCTCCATAAAATAACCTTAAGAGCTGGGAGAGACCACAAGTGCCATCCAGTCCAGCCACATTCTGTCATGCAGGGATACACAATTAAAACTTCCGACAGATGACCATCCCACCTCTATTTAAAAACCTCCAAAGATGGAGAACTTCACCAGACACAAACTGGATCTAGACTGCTTTATATCCTAGGATCTGATCCCAGATTATCTCCTTTGAACTGAATTATATGAGCCTATACTCCAGGTAATCTGGGATCAGATCCTGGGATATAAGGCAGTGTAGATCCAGCCTCAGAGGCAGAATATCTTACTGTTGATCTGTTCTTACCATCATAAAGTTCTTCCTAATGCTCAGGTGGAATCTCTTTTCCTGCAGTTTGAACTGGATAAGGAAGTACATAAACCCAACTGAGTACAAGTTGTGTTAACAAGCTACAGATGTCAAGATAATGAACGTGTTTAAATAAGCATATTGGGGTGAAAGAGACCTCTGCCTACAAAGACAGAACACAGGAGGGTGGATCAGAGAGGGAAAAGAAGTCTTCAGCTTGTCAGAAGCTGCTGGTATGTGCTTATAGTGCCAAAGATGGACCAATTTATCAGCATGTGGGCTAATTTAAGAACTCTTTTTATATGAAGAGAGGGAAAAGAGAGAGAGAGAGCCCTTGCCTCATTTGTCTTTCTTCCCCTTTTGAACTGAAATACATACAAGTTCAGGCTTTAAAGGGATTCAGGCAAAAATCTGCTCCAAGTGTTATAGATTTACCCTGGGATGACATCCTCACATGGCCAGACTACCTAACTTGAAGCTAAGATTGCCATGTGCCCTCTTTTATAGAAGACAGCCCTCTATTTAAAGCAGTGCTTCCCAACCCGTGGTCCGTGGATCACCAGTGAGAATGAAAATATGGTCCACAGCCTCACCATTAGTACACCGTTGCCATGAAACAACACAGCAACGAGAGCGACTGGTCTTGTGAAACTCTCTTATAATGCCAAGGCAATGGGGATGTTGGATGTGGAGAGGCTGACTACCCATGAAAAATTACTACTACCACATCAGCTCTAGATGATTAAATATGGTTTTCTGTGGGTGAGCAGATGACAACTACTGGATAGTATATGTTTTGTATCGGAAACTAGAGCTGATGTAGTCTATCCAATGCAATTTTCTGAATCAGCACCCCAAATAACCAAACCAAAACTAAAGTTGACCAGAAACAGATTCATACCCCTTTTGGTACTAATGTTGGAGAGTGGTCACTGGTCAAAAAAAGGTTGGGAACTACTGTTTTAAAGTCATGCTTTCTCAACCTCAGATGAAAGCAAGCCAAACCTGTCTCTGAACATATCCTGCCAAAACAACTCCGTGATAGGTTCACCTTGGGGTTGCCAGAGGTTGGAAATGACTGGAAGACACACAACACCAACTATTATAATGCAAAAATGCCATTTCAATTATGCATTGTATCAAAAATAGGAAAGGGTAAAAAGAAGGAATTAAAAGAAGAAATGGAGACTGTCTTGCTCCAGTATGTCTTGGAACAGGAGACAAACCCAGCAAATAATCTGGTACAAGAAAAATATAATGTGTCCCTTCAAGTCATTTCTGGTGTCATGGAGGTTTCTTTGGCTAGATTTATCCAGAGGGTTTTGACTTAACTTTCCTCTGAGGTTGAGAGAGTATAACTTACCCATGATCATTTATCCCTGTCCTCTTTGTCCTCATTAGATTCTGGAATGGAGGGATAACTATAACTCCCCCAAATCAAGGTGAATTTTCCCCAAATACCTCCAGTAGTTTTTGATGGTCATGGAGGTTCTGTGTGCCAAGTTTGATCCAATTCTGAGGTTCAGAGTGCTCTTTGATTGCAGGTGAACTCTAAATCCCAGTACCTACAACTCCCCCCAAACTCACCAATATTCCAATTTGGGCATATCAAGAATGTGTGCTAAGTTTGTTCCAGTCCATCATTGTTTGGGTTCACAGTGCTTTCTGGATGTAGGTGGACTACAACTTCTATAAATTCACCGAAAGACTGCCAGTATTTTTCTGTTGGACATGAGGGTTTTGTGTGCCAAATTAGTTGCAGGTCATCACTGGTGGGGTTCAGAGTGCTCTTTAAATGCAAGTGAACTATAAATCCCAGTACCCACAACTCCTATAAATCAAGATGAATTCTTCCAAAATCTTTCCAGTATTTTGCGCTGGTCATGGGGGGTTTTGCGTGCCAAATGTGGTCCAGGTCCATTGTCAGTGGGTGCCACGATGCTCTGTCTTGATGCAGGGTGAACTACAACTTCCATCATGTTGAGTCAGGCCCCCAAACCCCTCCAGTATCTTCAGTTGCTGATCAATGTCTCTCTGTGTGGGGTGTGCCATAAGAAAGGGTAGGAAAGAGTTAAAGGAGAGGCAATGGATGGGATCATGCAAATTCTACACCAATGGAGAAAAAGAAACACTGGGATGTCTGTGGTGGAGGAAAAACAGAAAATCTAGGATGAAATGGGCCCTATATGAAAGCCTTCACTTAGGTTGGGAGGGGGGGGAGTATTGTGTTTGTGGAGGACATTGGCAGGACTCTTGGACATATCCACGGTGCTCGCTATAACCTGAAATTTCATTGGAAGGGAAGGCCATTGGTGTCTCCTGAGTGGTGAGATTTTAATAGAATGCCAAATTTGCAAACTTTGTGTTTTGTTTGTTTGTTTGTTTTTAATGCAATACAACTCTTTTGGTTCGATCCTGACACAATAAATAAATGTGGTGAGAGTTACAACTATTTGTGGAAGTGGGAGCTTGTCTGTGTTAGTGGGCATCGCAGCCACATACATACGTACATACATACATACATACATACATACATACATACATATTTTCACTTTTATTATGTGTATAGATGGCTAGAAATCGATAAATATATTTGTAGGTGGCAGATTCCTCCTTCTTCTCCCATGACCTGTGCAACCAAAGTCTTATGCCAAGTATTGCTCAGACACACATAGGAGATGAACCCAACAGCGAGAAGGCAAAAACAACAATTCAGGAGAGATTACATTTTCCTTTGCAGAGGCTGGTGTCACATGGCTGGGCCTGGCTGGATATTGAAAAGGGGAAAAAGATGGGCGAGAATCAGAATCAAGTCCCTGTAAACTGTAATTTAGATAGATGCAAGCTGTGTCCTGCAATCAACAAAATTATAGGCACACAATTACTGGTTTTCTTTATTAAAGTTTTGATTTTAATGTACAGTGGGAAAAAGTAATCATTTCCTGCAAATAGCATCACCCATTTTACCTAAAACTGTTTGCGAAGATTCAAAAATTAAAATGTGATTCTTTGGGCTCCTGCCTGTGTGGCTGGAAAGATTGATTTTTTTGTTTTTGTTTTAGGACTTCAGAGTAACATAAATGTTTTCCTGTTTCTGCTAAATCTTCACAACATCCCTGTGAAGCTGCTTTTTAGGAATATTCCTTCCCAACCAGCATAGGGAAGAGATAAGAAGTGAAATGCAAACTGTCAATAATCACATGGGAACAACTATTGAGGAATTATTGATGCTGCTCCTATCAATCAATCAATCAATCAATCAATCAATCAAGTTTATTACAATAACAGATTAGTCACTGAAGGACAAAAAGAACATCGTGGCAAATAAAGGTTGAAAAAGACTTAAAAGCATCTCTGAGATATAGACATACACAGAATACATATACGCATACATATACACAAGACACAATTCAACAACCAGTTTCCAAATCAATGCTTAGTGGCATCCACTAGAGTTAGAGAAAGACATGAAGGGATCTGAGCCATTTACTTCACTTGTGCTTTTCCTCCATGGCAGGAGGTTGAACTAGATGGCCCATATGGTCTCTTCCAGTGCTATGAATCTATGAATCTGAACCCTTTCTGAAGCCAAAGTTTCTTGTGGAGCACCAAGAAATGTTTATCTATTGTATTGTATTGTATTATTTTAAAAATGTAATACAACAGTCTGGTTGCTCCTGACATGATAAATATTATATTATATTATATTATATTATATTATATTATATTACATATTACATTGTACAGAATACACACACACACACACACACACACACACATATATCAGGAATGGGCAGACTTTTTGACCAATGCAAAACCTCAGGGACCATGCAGTCCAACCCCCTTCTGCCATACAGGAAAAGCAAAATCAAAGCATCCTTAACAGATGGCCACCCAGCCTTTGTAATAATAATAATAATAATAATAATAATAATAATAATAATAATCACGCAAAAATACTGTGGGACTTCCGAATCCAGACTGACAAAGTTTTGGAACACAATACACCAGATATCACGATTGTGGAAAAGAAAAAAAAGTTTGGATTATTGATGTCGCCATTCCAGGTGAGAGTCACATTGAAGAAAAGCAACAGGAAAAACTCAGCCATTATCAGGACCTCAAAATCAAACTGCAAAGACTCTGGCATAAACCAGTCCCAGTGGTCATTGACACACTGGATGCCGTACCAAAAGATGGAAACAATAAATATTGACAAAATCACAATCTGTCAACTTAAATAATAATAATAATAATAATAATAATAATAATAATAATAATAGGGTTGTTGTAGTTTTTTCGGGCTATATGGCCATGTTCTAGAGGCATTCTCTCCTGACGTTTCACCTGCATCTATGGCAAGCATCCTCAGAGGTAGTGATAAATAATAATAATAATAATAATAATAATAATAATAGCAGAAACCCCAGGGGGCATCCAATTCAACTCCCTTCTGCCATGCAAGAAAAGCACCCCCTGAATAGTGGGAGGGAAAGAGGGTTTTGGAAGAAAAGAAGGTGAGTGGAAAAAGATCTGGATGGTGAGGAACGTAAAGATGAGGGGGGTGAGTAAAAAAGGCTTGTGGGAGAGGGGGAGCAGCAGAAAAGAAGAAGGAAAGCTTGGAGGGGGAGGAATAGGAGAGGAAAACCATGGAGCCCTTCAGTATGCTTTGCAAAGCCCCAAAGGCTCCACGGAGCACACTTTGAGAGCCCCTTTCCTACAGGGATACGTACAGACGTGTAGTTGGTTGCACAGGGTCCATATTCAGCAAAAGCACTGTGTATCTCAACTCCCACTCACTGACATAAGTGTAGATTTACACCAGGCAAATGCAAGGTTGGGTTTTGACTTTCAGTCGAATACTCTAGCCCCGTACAACCGGTTTCTGCTTATCATCAGTTCTGAACACAATATTGTCAGTCAGCTCCATTGACTTGGAGTTCTAGCAGAATTCTGGAGAGACCTTTCTAAACCCTTTCCCTCCTTCCCTCTCCTTTTCTGTCCTCCCACAAACATTAACTGTTTCACAAAACATCATCAGGGCTTTCTTCAGCCATCCTTAATTGGACATAAGGGATACGGTGAATATTTCACATTGGGAGGAACCTGAAAGTAAATACATTTGTTCTACCAAGGAAAAACTGGAGTCTGCAACTTGAAGAGATAGTGCCAGAATGTAGCCAGATAGGAGCATCAAGCTGACTATTGAGCTAATAAGTCAACTTCCATTAACTTCCAAATAATAGCTAATCGGCACTTAATTCCCTCTACTAGTCTTGTTGACTAGCGGACCGTGACTTTTCACTATTACCTCTCTAGCAACATTTGCCAACTGAGGATGTACACAGAGCAAGACCACAGGTTCCAGAGGCAGTTTTGTAAAAATAGAAATGCTAATTGTCCAATTATTTAGGACGCAAGGCTCCTTAGGCACAATGTAAAAGGAACCCGTGGATTTGCAAGTTTCTTTAAATTATATTTGGCAGCATTTATTTACCCAATGTATTTGGGAACACAAGGAAAAATTAGCTATGTTAACAGCCTGTTGGGTTCAGTATGCTGGGCAATTACGCAGTATATAATTGCTCCTCTATATCATATAATATCCATTCAGATCCTCTGCGGCCATGCTTCTAAATCGATGCTAGAATTACTCTAACAAATCAAACTTTCTCAAAGAGTTGGATGTGCAAATGGACTGGCAAGATCACATGGATGCTGATTTGGGGTAAATAGGCTTCACTATAGTTGTCACATTATACCTTAGTGCCAGGAAAGGGCTGGATGATGTGCCATCACTCAGTGCTTGGTTCTCCCATACAACAAATGCCCTTCTGTACGGAAGGCCGAATGGTTGCAAAGACAGGGTTGGGATGGGTAGCATTGCCAAGGATTCTATCCTGCCCCTAAACCAGTGCCTGCGGATCTCTCAACTGGTTGAGAGATCCGCAACCAAGATGGACTGGATGAGGGCTAATATGTTGAAATTAAATCCAGACAAGACAGAGGTACTCCTGGTCAGTCAGAAGGCGAATGAGGATGCAGGTGTTGACCATTTCCGCTACCTTGGCAGCCACCTCTCCACCAAAGTCAACATCAACAGCGAAATACAACACTGTCTGAGCTCTGCGAGTGCAGCATTTTTCCGAATGAAGCAGAGAGTGTTTGAGGACTGAGAAATCTGTAGGGATACCAAGGTGCTTGTCTACAAAGCTATTGTCCTCCCAGCCCTGCTATATGCCTGCGAAACATGGACTGTGTACAGACGTCACATGCAACTCCTGGAACGATTCCATCAGCGCCACCTCCGGAAAATCCTGCAAATCTCCTGAGAAGACAAGCGGACAAACGTCAGCGTGCTGGAAGAAGCAAAGACCACCAGCATTGAAGCGATGGTTCTCTGCCATCAACTCTGCTGGGCTGTCCGGATGCCTGACCACCGTCTCCCAAAGCAGTTGCTCTACTCTGAACTTAAGAACGAAAAACAGAATGTTGGTGGACAGGAAAAGAGATTTAAAGATGGCCTCAAAGCCAACCTTAAAATCTCTGGCATAGACACTGAGAACTGGGAAGCCCTGGACCTTGAGCACTCCAGCTGGAGGTCAGCTGTGACCAGCAGTGCTACAGAATTCAAGGAGGCACGAGTGGAGGGCGAAAGAGAGAAACGTGCCAGGAGGAAGGCACTTCAAGCCAACCCCAACCCAGGTCCACAGTCTGGGGGTGATTCTGGACTCATCACTGACCTGGAGCTCCAGGTATTGGTAGTGGCCAGGAGCGCCTTCGCATAATTAAAACTTGTGTTCTAGCTGCACCCATACCTTGAGACACCCGATCTGGCCATGGTAGTCCATGCCTTAGTCACATCCTGCCTAGACTACCGCAATGCTCTCTACTTGGGGCTACCTTTGAAGATAGTTCAGCAGCTTCAACTGGTTCAGAGATCTGCAGCCAGGAGTTCCATGCAGGAAGAGATCCACTCCCATGTTGTGGCAGCTCCACTGGCTGCTGGTCTACTTCCAGACTATTTATTTATTTATTTATTTATTTGGAAGTCTTCTCACCTCGAACGAGGGATTCAGGCTGGTTCACAACATGTGTTCAAACACAATAATATACAAAAACAACACTAAATACAAAGTGCTCGTCATTACCTTTAATGCCCTAAATGGCTTGGGTCCAGGTTATTTGACTGGTCAAATCTCCTCTTATAAACAAACTCAGCCACTGCAGTCATCAGAGGAGGCTCTGTTCTTGGTTCTACACTCATCTCAAGTACGGTTGGTGGGAATGAGAGAGAGGGTCTTCTCCGTTAGCACCCCCACCTCTGGAACTCCCTCCCCAAAGAACTAAAGATGGCTCCTTCCCTTCTCTCCTTCAAAAAAAAACCCAGCAACAACTGAAAGCTTACTTTTGCTCATTAGCATATGGAGAGGAGGAGGATTAGATGATGAAAGACCACTACCAGACCTCGGATTGGAAACTATTATTGTATTCAGGCTTCATTAGACCATGTTATCCCAGCTAACAACACCAGCCACAAAACTAACCCACACATCTGAGTGAACCTTCATTTGGGTATCTTTGAGGAGATAGTAGTGGGATACAAAAATAAAGTTATTACCTTGTAAATCAATGTGGATGTTTGATGTTTTATATTTAAGTTTTATGTTAGATATTTATTTTTGTTATGTCTTATTTAGGTGCCCTCCGGTGGTGCAACGGGTTAAACCGCTGAGCTGCTGAACTTGCTGGCCAAAAGGTTGGTGGTTCGAATCCGGGGAGCGGAGTGAGCTCTTCCTGTTAGCCACAGCTTCTGCCAACCTAGCAGTTTGAAAACATGCAAATGTGAGTAGATCAATAGGTACCGCTCAGGCGGGAAGGTAATGGTGCTCCATGCAGTCATGCCAGCCACATGGCTTTGGAGGTGTCTATGGACAGCACCAGCTCTTTGGTTTAGAAATGGGGATGAGCACCAACTCCCAGAGTCAGATATGACTGGACTTAACGTCAGGGGAAACCTTTACCTTTACCTTTAGACCACATGAAAGCTTCTTCCCAAATGTATCCACAACGGAGTTTTGCTTTCACCACTTTTCTCAGGATTTCTGAGGTTCCTTGGCCAACAATGTCCCAGTTTTCATTTGCAAAATATTGAAAAGTCTGTCCTGATCGAATGGTGAGCCTCATCTCTGATTAAATGTTTCACACTTTCTACTCCCCTTGAAAGTGGTGCATCCAGCTTCTCTGCTCCCGAACTGAGTGGGAAGTGTTCAGAGGCCTCTTGGCATCAAGTGTGGGGGAAGGTATCACACTCTCCCACCTTTGCAAAATGCAGACATCATTTGGATGGTGTAAGCCAAAGAGAGAAGGTTTCTCATTTAAAGCCGGTGAAACTCATTTCAAAGTGAGACGCTGTTCCCTTAGGATTCATAAAACTTCACTCATAAAACTCAAAGTGCTGTTTTCCTTCCTTTCCAGACTCTCTAATATGCATGTTAAAGTCTGTATTGACTAGACTGTGCATCTTGTTTTAAAAATGACTCTCCTTTCTCTCCCCCTTCCTCCATTATTAACAGCGTTCACAGCAAACAGTGGGAGAGGCACTCCTTTTTTCGCCTAATGTGTGAGTGCCATCTGGCTTGGCAAGGTCTGTAGCATTTATAATCCTTACATCCCATTGACTGTTCTGACAACTCTGTTTTACAACAGATGGGCAGCCATCGAGATGGAGAGATACTACTCCGTGGCACCAGGGCCCAAACTCTGAGATCTGAAGTCAAGTCAGGGATAAGCAATACCGTATCCAAGAAAGAGCTATCAATCTTTGGTCATTTCATTCTTGGGCATGAGACTGGAAAATGTCAGACGTTCACTCCTCCCTGGATGAGATTACGAAATGCTTTTGTACCTTTTGATAGGCATATTTTAGAGAATAATTTTTTGTGCAAAAATTTGGTTTACACAAAAAAAAAATCCCTATTGCCGAAGGTTTTCATGGCCGGAATCACAGGGTTGTTGTAGGTTTTTTCGGGCTATATGACCATGGTCTAGAGGCATTGTCTCCTGACGTTTCGCCTGCATCTATGGCAAGCATCCTCAGAGGTTGTGAGGTTATCCTACTTCTGAGGATGCTTGCCATAGAGCAGGCGAAACGTCAGGAGAGAATGCCTCTAGACCATGGCCATATAGCCCCAAAAAACCCTACAACAACCCAATCCCTATTGCCTTGCACACATTTTAAATACGGTGCCATGTTTTGTGCAGAAAAGAAAACCCATTGACTAAAATCTTGCATTGGGAGACATATTTAGGGTATTTGAATTCTTTTGTCACAGGTCCATCATTGGAATTATGTCTTCCAATGCTAATAAATAATAATAATAAATCCCTATTGTCTTGCACACATTTTGTACATGGTGCCATATTTTGTGCAGAAAAAAACCCATTGACCAAGATATTGCATTGGGAGACATAGTTAGGGTATTTAAATTCTTTTGTCACAGGTCCATCATTGGAATTATGTCTTCCAATGCTAATAAATAATAATAATAAATCCCTATTGCCTTGCACACATTTTACACATGGTGCCATGTTTTGTGCAGAAAAGAAAACCCATTGACCAAGATCTTGCATTGGGAGACACAGTTAGGGTATTTGTATTCTTTTGTCACAAGTCCATCATTGGAATTATGTCTTCCAATGCTAATAAATAATAATAATAATAATAATAATAATAATAATACATCCCTATTGTCTTGCACACATTTTGTACATGGTGCCATGTTTTGTGCAGAAAAAACCCCATTGACCAAGATCTTGCACTGGAAGATATAGTTAGGGTATTTAAATTCTTTTGTCACAGGTCCATCATTGGAATTATGTCTTCCAATGCTAATAAATAATAATAATAAATCCCTATTGCCTTGCACACATTTTACACATGGTGCCATGTTTTGTGCAGAAAAGAAAACCCATTGACCAAGATCTTGCATTGGGAGACACAGTTAGGGTATTTGTATTCTATTGTCACAAGTCCATCATTGGAATTATGTCTTCCAATGCTAATAAATAATAATAATAATAATAATAATAATAATAATAATAATAATAATAATAATAATAATAATACATCCCTATTGTCTTGCACACATTTTGTACATGGTGCCATGTTTTGTGCAGAAAAAACCCCATTGACCAAGATCTTGCACTGGAAGATATAGTTAGGGTATTTAAATTCTTTTGTCACAGGTCCATCATTGGAATTATGTCTTCCAATGCTAATAAATAATAATAATAAATCCCTATTGTCTTGCACACATTTTGTACACAGTACCATGTTTTGTGCAGAAAAGAAAACCCATTGACCAAGATCTTGTATTGGGAGACACAGTTAGGGTATTTGAATTCTTTTGTCACAGGTCCATCATTGGAATTATGTCTTCCAATGCTAAATAATAATAATAATAATAATAATAATAATAATAATAATAAATCCCTATTGTCTTGCACACATATTGTACACAGTGCAATGTTTTGTGCAGAAAAGATAAAACAAACCCATTGACCAAGATCTTGCATTGGGAGACATAGTTAGGGTATTTGAATTCTTTTGTCACAGGTCCATCATTGGAATTATATCTTCCAATGCTAATAATAAATAATAATAAAACTTTATTTCTATTCTACTCTATCTCTCCAAGGGGAGTCACGGTGGATTCCAACAAACAAAAAAAGGCAAACATTCAATGCCTCAGTAAAATAACAAATGTAGACATACTATCCCAGAATAATACCTCATATAACATGTATAGATTAAATAAGACATAGGTAAGGTAAAGGTTTTCCCCTGACATTAAGTCCAGTTGTGTCCAACTCTGAGGGGTGGTGCTCATCTCCATTTCTAAGCTGAAGAGCCGGCGTTGTCCATAGACACCTCCAAAGTCATGTGGCTGGCATGACTGCATGGAGCGCTGTTACCTTCCCACCTGAGCGGTACCTATTTAAAGTTGGTGTGGAAACTATCACTCACTATTCTTTCTGTGTTTTTTTTTTATCTCTGACCTTTTTTCAAACCACATCTCCCTCAGTAACATATTGGGGCATCTCACTTCACTTCACTTCACTTCATTTCTTAATTAGTCGCTCTCCACCAAGTTGCTCCAAGTGACTTACAGACTAAAATAGCATTTACACAATATAAAAACATTCAACATAAAAACATTCAACAGTGACTATTTGGCAAATTAGATCTGATTACTTAAATGCAACGACTTTGTAGACAGCTGATTCTCTCACACCAAAAGCGACTTGCAGTATGTAACCAACCAAACATATTTCCATGACCTGAGTGTTTTATTTCCCAAAAAGTGTAAACAAAATATTTGCTGAAATATGTTAAATTGAGTGGGTTTGTTAAAAGTTGGCGTGGAAACTATCAGTTACTATGCTTTCTGTGTTATTTTGATATCTGATACCATTCTTTTTGTTAGAGATGTTCATGATCACATTAACTTCATTAACTGAGTGATTCCTGTGCAACCAACAGAAATACAATGTATAACAGAAACTCAACGAAAGTATAGAATAGTTGCAAAGGTCTATACCGCATTACTATGTGTTTTACCTGAATTCCTCTTCCTATCTTTGCTTAAGCCCCAGGACAAAATGGGAACTTGAATTCTCTAGGGTCTTGTGGGAAGGCTTTGCCATAAATATTCAACAGGATTCCAATGCTTGTTGCTAATTAGACTGATTAATTTTGGAGAGGGCCTGTTTCCTATTAAACGGTGTCTCTCTTGGTTAATTACTGCAAAAATGGACCAAGGAGGGTAAACTAATGGAAAATAAACAAGAAATGGTACCTAATGCATCTCTCATCAAGGTTGAAGTTTCCTTAAGAGACCAGAAAGTTCAAGGGAGAACGGTCCACTTTGATTTGTTTATATGTAAATTGGTTTCCTTAATTGGCTCCGATTTTTCAAACACACTTTTTTTTTCACTTCCAGAGTTTGCTGATTAATTTGTTTATGGCACCAGCGTGAGTTGCTTCGACAAAATTTGGGCTCCCCTCAATAATGCACTTTTAAACATTTTCCCTTCCCGTTTATCCACACCAACTTTCTTTCCTTCTTTCTTTCCATTTTAATCAGCTGAAGTCGGCACAGTTGTGTGGCCGGTGATAAAACCATGGTAAACACAGTCAATGCCTTTATAAATATGATCTAAGAATTTAATTGCCTTCTTTGTAGTTTAATCTTATCTTTACACATGGAAGCAACACAGATTGTATATGTCTGAACCCCAAAGGACAGCTTTTCATACACTAGTGCGGAATAAGGTATTATCAGCTGAAAGTTGGCAGGCTTGTAATGTTCCCTGTCAACCGATGGGTTAGGAAGTTTGTTATTAATTATGAAAGAGGCGCACAAAAATGCTCTGTGATAGCGCTGCATCTCGCATTAAAGATAGTGGAGGAAGAGACATATTTATCACCAAGAATCCATAATGAAGATGACATTGAGTGCCCTAAATGTTTTGAAGCACTTTCCCTCCTATCCTCCTCCTGTCCCGAGTTCTGGAGGATTCTGAATGTTTTACTTGAAATAAGTAACTTTGCAAAATTCTGGTTTGCCTTTAAGCCAATCGTTCTCAAATGCCATGAATCCTTAATACAGTTCCTCATGTTGTGGTGACCCCCAACTATAGAATTATTTTCGTTGCTACTTCAGAACTGTAATTTTGCTACTGTTTTGAATTGTCATGTAAATATCTGATACACAGGATGTATTTTAATTCACTGGACCAAATTTGGCACAAACAACCGATACACCCAAATTTGAATACTGGTGGGGTTGAGGGAGATTAGTTTTGTCATTTGGGAGTTGTAGTTGCTGGGATTTATAGTTAACCTACAATCAAAGAGCATTCTGAACTCTACCAATGTTGGAATTGAACCAAACTTGGCATACAGATCTCCCATGACCAAAAGAAAATACAGAAAAGGTTTAGTGGGCATTGATCTTGAGTTTGGGAGTTGTAGCTCACCTACAGCCAGAGAGCACTGTGGAGTCAAACAATGATGGATCTGGACCAAAAATGGCACAAATACTCAATATGCCCAAATGTGAACACTTGTGGGGTTTGGGGAAAATAGACCTTGACATTTGGGAGTTGTAGTTGCTGGGGTTTATAGTTAACCTACAATAAAAGAGCATTCTGAACTTCACCAAGATTGGAATTGAACCAAACTTGGCACACAGAACTTCCATGACCACAAGAAAATACTGGGTTTGGTGGGCATTGACTTTAAGTTTTGGAGTTGTAGTTCACCTACAGCCAGAGAGTACTGTGGACTCAAACACTGATGGAACTAGACCAAACTTGGCAGGAATACTCCAAATGCCCAAATGTGAACACTGGTGGAGTTTGGGGGAAAATGAACCTTGACATTTGGGAATTGTAGTTGCTGGGATTTATCGTTAACTTATAATCAAAGAACATTCTGAACTCCACCAACAATGGAATTGAACTAATCTTGGCACACAGAACTCCCATGACCAACAGAAAATACAAAAAGGGTTTGGTGGGATTGACCTTGAGTTTTGGAATTGTAGTTTACCTACATCCAAAGGGCACTGTGGACTCAAACACTGATGGAACTGGACCAAACTTGGCACAAATACTCCATATGCCCAAATGTGAACACTGGTGGAGTCTGGGGAAAATAGACCTTGACATCTGGGAGTAGTAGTTGCTGGGATTTATAGTTAACCTGCAATTAAAGCACAGCCTGAACCCAGCCCACAATTTATCTGCACCAAACTTGGCACACTATCTACATGGCCAACATTGAATACTGAAGGGGTTGGGTGGATGGGGGGTTTGAATTCTGGGAGTTGTAGTTCACCAACACCAAAGAGAAAGAGAAGGTCAGGTGGAGAGATCTTCAGCCCAGTGGTTCTCAACTTGTGGTCCCCAGATGTTTTTGGCCTACAACTCCCAGAAATCCTAGCCAGTTTACTAGCTGCTAGGATTTCTGGGAGTTGAAGGCCAAAAACATCTGGGGATCCTAGGTTGAGAACCACTGTCTTCAGCCTTTTCTGCCAAAGAGGTTCTTAAGACCATCAGAAATATGTGTTTTCTGATGGCCTTTGGTGATCCCTCTGAAACCCCCTCATTACCTCTCCAGGGATCCTGACCCCCAGGTTGGGAAACACTGCTTTAGGCTATGATTGCTGGAGATCACAATTATTAGATGGCTAAATGTCAATTCTTTTGTTTTGGTGGAAGAAATATTTCCATTTCTGATACCTTTTGCAGACTCTTCTGTGACGGAACAGTCTCAGTACAGCTCAAGATCAGTCTTGTCACTGTCAATGCCTGCCGGTGCCTTTCCTGCAAAGATTGACAGTTGTTAACAAATCTTCCAGTTCTGAAGGTCTGAGTCATGCAGCTGGGAGGCAAACAAGACAGATATATGGCTATTTCCTGGGCAAAGGAGGTCAGCAGAGGTTGATTTCTAGAGCTGAATATGGATGGAGTGTGCAGCGAACCTTGAAGCCAGTTTTTTAAAATGGATCCTTGATCACTGTCTAAGCTCTGACTGATTGCCCATGAATGTGTTCTTATATCCGTGTAGGGCATGGAAAAGTGTGCAAGGGAAACAACAGGAGTGAGGGAAAAGTTGACAAAATTGCAAAGAATTTGGTAATTAAAATATGTAGATTTAAACTAGGAGGGGCCAACACAAATGTGTTTGATTTTGCAGCCTGCTTTCACCATTGCCATATTTGCTGCCATGTTGTTATATGTTATGTACAAGATTGTTTTGGGATGGCTAGCATCTAAAGACATAGCTATGGAAATAATACAAATAATAATATTTTATTTGTCTCCTGCCCTATCTCCCCAAGGGGCATCAGGGTAGCTGATGAAAGATGCAGCTACGCCAAGGGTTCTCCAACCTTTTTCAGCCACTGAAACCTTTTTGAAGCAAAAGTTCCTTATAGGGCTCCAAGAAATGTTTATATATTACATATTAAGGTAAAGGTAAAGATTCCCCCCTGGCATTAAGTCCAGTCGTGCCCAACTCTGGGGGTTGCTGCTCATCTCCATTTCTAAGCCAAAGAACCAGCGTTGTCCATAGATATCTCCAAAGCCATGTGGCTGGCATGACTGCATGGAGCACTGTTACCTTCCTGCAGAAGCGGTACCTATTGAATTAATGAGATCTATCTATGCGTTGGCTCACTTTTCAATGAGTCTACTCTTTTTGGGATGAACAGGTGGGTTTGGGGCCATTGTTTATTGTGTAGTAAAGGTAAAGGTTTCCCCTAGACATTAAGCCTCGTCGTGTCCAGATCTGTGGGGTGGTGCTCATCTCCATTTCTAAGTGGAAGAGCCAGCATTATCCTCCAAGGTCATGAGGCCGGGATGACCACATGGACTGCCATTACCTCCCCGCAGAAGCAATTGATCTACTCACATTTGCATGTTTTTGAATTGCTAGGTTGGCAGAAGCTGGAGCTAACAGTGAGAACTCACTCCATCCTGAGCCATTAAATATATGCACACGTTCTGAAATAGCATCTTAGCCATTGTCTTCAATTGACCACAGGCTCCATGCTTTACCAGAAAGGAGCAATTTTTCACCTACAACATTCCCAATGAATTCATGAGATCTATCTATGTGTTGACTCACTTTTCAATGTGTGTACTCTTGGGACTAACAAAGGGGGTTGGAGCCATTGTTTATTGTGTCGGTATCCCCTTGACTTTAAGCCTAGTTGTGTCAAACTCTGGAGGTTCGTACTCATCTCCATTTTTAAGTGGAAGAGATGGAGTTGTCCGTAGACACCTCCTAGGTCATGTAGCTAGCATGACTGCATGGAGCACTGTTACCTTCCCACAGACATAATTGATCTACTTGTATTTGCATGTTTTCAAACTGCTAGGTTGGCAGAAGCTGGAGCTAACAGCGGGAATTCACCCCATCCCATGGATTCGGATGTAGGTTTCCCCTTGACTTTAAGCCTGGTTGTATCCAACTCTGGGGGGTGGTGCTCATCTCCTTTTCTAAGTTGAAGTGCGGGTGTTGTCCATAGACACCTCCTAGGTCATGTGGCTGGCATGACTTCATGAAGCACTGTTACCTTCCCATAGAAGCAATTCATCTACTTGTATTTGCATGTTTTTGAACTGCTAGGTTGGCAGAAGCTGGAGCTAACAGTGGGAACTCACCCCATCCTGTGGATTCAGACCGCTGACCTTCCAATCAGCAAGTTCTGCAGCTTAGCAGTTTAACCCGCTATGCAACCATGGCCTTTTTATTGTGTACAAGAATACATTTTGCGCGAAACCCATGTCAATGGAATGGCGACAATCTCAGCACACACAAGGCACTGAAACACATCTTAAATTTAAGGTACTTTATTAAACACAAAACAAAAATAATATTTACACTAGAAACTAAGCAGAACAAGAAACATCTCGAGCGGCTACATGGTTCGGCTTTCCATTGTTATCAAGAATCAGGCACCTCCTTACATTCCACAGTGACGTGATGACGTACGATGCAACACAGCGTACAACACTTTCCGCACTGAGATTTACGACTCCTCCCTCACGATACAGTTAGCCCTTTCCATATAGGAATTACAACTCGGCACATTACATTTAACAAAGCATCACATTTCTAAGCACATAACCACTAACTTTGAAAACTACAATACACTAAATCAAAACTCACACATATTCTCAACAACCCAATCTTTTGTGTAGTTCTTGCCCTCCAAAATATGAACTATGTAATAACAACAATCTTGCAGTGGATAACAATTTATTTAATGGGATGGCTTGAAATATCAGTATAGTCTTTCCTGTCAAGGGCAGGAAAATTTGAACGTATTCTTTGCCTCTCCAAGTATAACTAATTCAGTGTCTGTCATGGACATACTCTTGATTGACACAAGGAACTCAAGCTGACCTTATCCAAAAAATCCCCTCCTCTTTCATTTTCTCTGTTAGCATTTCAGACAACAGATCTGTATAATTTTGTGGGGACTGTCCATTGTGTGAAAAATGTTAGTTACGCTGAAGGTGAGCAATTGGAGGCAAAGTCAAAATGATTGCCTTCCCTTCCAATTTTCCAGCTGGCTTTTCCACTGGGAAATTTAGGGAGGTTTATCAATTACCTGACTAATAAATTCATCAAGGCAGTCTGCTTGCCATACTGTCTCTCTTGCTTCCAATTGAATTATTTTGACATTACTAACATGAACCCAGAAATGTCTCCCCGTCGGGGAAAACAAAAGGAAGGTAGAACAACATAATAAGGAAGCCACAAAGAAAGCTTTGTGAAACACCAAGTGATTCAAGGAGTAGACAGGCGAAACATTTCTCATTTCCTCCTGTCCCATCTCAATATACTTTAGCAAGTGAACCATACTTTTGCCATCGGCAGTTCTCATCCAACGGTAGCCATTTGCTCTGATCAGTGATCCTTTTTTCCCCCCTCCCTGGTTTTTATTATTGATTTGTGCTCAAAGGATAAGGAAAAAAATAGGAGGCATAGCTCTGTAGAATATTATCAACTGGAATCTTGTAAGTTACTGGGCTATCGCTGCTGAAATATTCAGGGCAGGGCATGATTTTTCAACAATTGGAAACCCTTTATGAACTTTGTGAGCAATATGAACTCTAACAATGGTTAGTAGTAATGATGACATTGGGCTTTTCAATTTACTTTACTTACTCGTTGTCCGAGTAGGATTGTCTTCCAAGATCGGTGTATTGGCGATGGGTCCGTAGGTGACTGTGGAGCCCTATTCTTGACCTGCATTTTCTCCCGCAGTGAGGGCATCGGTTTCCAGGTGGAAAGCGGTCCCGGTCGGGGTTGGCTTGATGTGGCTACCTCTTGGCACGTTTCTCTCTTTCGCCCTCCATTCATGCCACTTCAAATTCTGCAGCACTGTTGGTCACAGCTGACCTCCAGCTAGAGCGCTCAAGGGCCAGGGCTTCCCAATTCTCAGTGTCTATGCCAGAGTTTTTAAGGTTGGCTTTGAGCCCATCTTTAACTCTCTTTTCCTGTCCTCCAACATTCCGTTTTCCATTCTTGAGTTCAGAGTAGAGCAACTGCTTTGGGAGATGGTGGTCAGGCATCCGGACAACGTGGCCAGTCCAGCGGAATTGATGGCGAAGGACCATCGCTTCAATGCTGATGGTCTTTGCTTCTTCCAGCACGCTGATGTTTGTCCGCCAGTCTTCCCAAGAGATTTGCAGGATTTTTCAGAGGCAACACTGATTGAATTGTTCTTGAAGTTGCATGTGATGTCTGTAGATAGTCCACGTCTCACATGCGTATAGCAGGGTTGGGAGGACAACAGCTTTATAAACAAGCATCTTGGTCTCCCTACGAATGTCCTGGTCCTCAAACACTCTGTGCTTCATTCAGAAAAATGCTGCACTTGCATAGCTCAGGCAGTGTAGTATTTCAGTGTCAATGTTGACTTTTGTGGAGAGGTGGCTGCCAAGGTAGTGGAAATAGTAAACATTTTCTAATGTTACACCATTAAGATGCATTTCTGGCATTGGAGAGGGATTGGCTGGTGACTGCTGGAAGAGCACATTGCTTCTTGGCAGTGGGTTGGACAGGATGGCCCACACTGTCTCTTCCAACTCTATGATCAATTTTCTGTGTTCAAATATTGTGATTTTTTTATTGTCTGATATGTTTATTTATACGCTTTCTTGTATTTTATTTTATTTTTTATATTTCATTGTTGTAGATTGGACTACTGTAATGCGCTCTACGTGGGGCTGCCCTTGAAAACGGCTCGGAAATTTCAGCTAGTCCAGCGGGTGGCGACCAGGATGTTAACTGGTGCTCCTTACAGAGAGAGGTCAACCCTCCTGTTCAAGGAGCTCCATTGGCTGCCGTTCATTTTCCGGTCCCAATTCAAGGTGCAGGTGCTCACCTACAAAGGTCTAAACGGTTTGGGACCAGCCTACCTGCGTGACCGCATCTCTGTTTATGAACCCGCACGCTCCCTCCGATCATCTGGAGAGGCCCTGCTCACGATCCCACCTGCGTCGCAGGCGCGTTTGATGGGGATGAGGGACAGGGCCTTCTCTGTGGTGGCCCCCCGACTCTGGAACTCTCTGCCCAAAGACATCAGACAAGCCCCAACGTTGGCAGTTTTTAGGAAGAGCCTGAAGACCTGGCTGTTCCAGTGTGCCTTTCCAGAATAGGAAACTCCTGGCATTAAGTCCCAAATGCACTAGAGATTCAGGATTATCTGCACATTGCACCTACCTCCAAATACCTCTACATATTACCTGTCAGGCTCAGCACTTTTAAATTTTGTCCATTACATTTGGCCCGGCCTCTAGGTTTTTAATTGCATCACGGTGTCATTGTTTTACTGTTTTATTGTTGCTTGATGTTTTATTATTTGCTTATGAGTTTTGACTGTGTATTGTATGTTGTTGTTGTCGGCGGCCTCGGCCTTTGTAAGCCACATCGAGTCCTTCGGGAGATTTTGCGGGGTATAAATGATGTCAATAATAATAATAATAATAATAATAATAATAATAATAATTGTATTCTTATGTTGTACATTTGCATTGTTATACTGCTGGGCTTGGCCTCATGAAAGCTGCCCCGAGACCCCTTGGGGAGATGGTGGTGGGGTATAAATAAATAAATAAATAAATAATTACTATTATTATTCTATGATTCCATCAATTCCATTTTCCCTGGATGGATGAGTTCCAGGCAAACTCTGGAACATCTCACAATTTTTCTAACATGGTGCTCAACCAGATTGACCCAGTATACCCCACAGTATTTACTGCAGGAATGTCATGTGGACATTCAGGAGTGAATTCAGAGTGAGTCTGGGTTATAATCCCTGTCTAGATGAGCCCTTGACCACAAACTGGTGTTCCTTGACCACCAGTGCCCAGGCTTTCATCTATCAAATGTTGGAAGGTATGTTGAATACCCAACGAATCGGTATTTGTTGTTGTTTTTTCCTGTGGGGAATGCTGCCTCTCAGAAATTCACTGTGTGCTGTCGATGCCGCTATCAATTTGGCTCTGTCATACTCTGTTTGCAAAAAAGGCTAAGAAGTGAGGAACTGAGGGACCACAATTGGATCTCATCTTTTAGACAGGTTGTCTTGATATCAGCTGGAGGTCACTCCTAAGACAACTCCAGGGAGCTTCCGTTGTGATTCAGTGAACGTCATTGCTGACCTATTGATAAGCAGGGAATGTTAGCATTTTTAAAATCCTGGCACACAAAAATCTGAATGTTTATTCCAAAGTGAAGACTGTGTTTAAACACTATATGGCTGTGTGTGTATATAGTCTTGTTTTCTTTTGGGACTCTCTGCATCATGAAGAGAAAAATTAGGTAAGCACTTCTCTCCCATAAAGAAATGCAAGGAGAACCATGGGACCATCTGCTTCCTTTCTTCATTCATCATTAGGCATGACTATGAATCCAACGCCAGGAGACAATGAGGCATGGAAAAACCTGTTTGCAATAGCCAGTGGATGGAAAGTGGTTTAAAGGCAACATTCTGCTATAATTAATCATAGTTAAGGGAGGCAAAATCTTCCTGTTACATTTAAGAAGCCTTTTGGGATTTGTGGACTCCCCCCTGCTTTATAATTACTTAAACAATTTTTAAAAAACCTACTTTGCACATTTCAAAAATACAGTTTTGGGGGATGACAACTCTCAGAATCCTCAAGCTGGCAAATTCATCAATCTCCAATTTTTGTGTAAGTACTAGGCTTTGTTGATTAAAAAATGGTTCAAAACTCGTTTCGGATGTAGGGGGAGCTGGTGGTTCAATTCTAAAGTGAATTCTGATTTTCACAGAAAACAAATTCAAAGCTTTTCGATACTTCCGAGACTTCCGAATCCTTTCATTAATGGTTTGAAAGTGTTATTTCCTGTTTCATTGGGAGGTCTTTACTTTGAAAGTAGTTTATTTACTCCAGAAGCAGGCAAAAGCAAGAGAAGGAAATTCCTTCCTTCTCTGGCTTTAAAACTGGCTTCTCTGGCTTGAGCCGAGGCCAGGAAATTCCTTCCTTCTCTGGTTTAAAACTGGCTTCTCTGGATTGAGCCGAGGCCAGGAAATTCCTTCCTTCTCTGGTTTAAAACTGGCTTCTCTGGCTTGAGCCGAGGCCAGGAAATTCCTTCCTTCTCTGGTTTAAAACTGGCTTCTCTGGCTTGAGCCGAGGCCAGGAAATTCCTTCCTTCTCTGGTTTAAAACTGGCTTCTCTGGATTGAGCCGAGGCCAGGAAATTCCTTCCTTCTCTGGTTTAAAACTGGCTTCTCTGGCTTGAGCCGAGGCCAGGAAATTCCTTCCTTCTCTGGTTTAAAACTGGCTTCTCTGGATTGAGCCGAGGCCAGGAAATTCCTTCCTTCTCTGGTTTAAAACTGGCTTCTCTGGCTTGAGCCGAGGCCAGGAAATTCCTTCCTTCTCTGGTTTAAAACGGGCTTCTCTGGCTTTAAAACTGGCTTCTCTGGCTTGAGCCAAAGCCAGGAAATTCCTTCCTTCTCTGGTTTAAAACGGGCTTCTCTGGCTTTAAAACTGGCTTCTCTGGCTTGAGCCAAAGCCAGGAAATTCCTTCCTTCTCTGGTTTAAAACTGGCTTCTCTGGCTTTAAAACTGGCTTCTCTGGCTTGAGCCAAAGCCAGGAAATTCCTTCCTTCTCTGGTTTAAAACTGGCTTTTCTGGCTTGAGCTGAGGCCAGGGACCAGAAGCTGGGGAAAACTGAATTATTTCCGATTCACTTCCTGTGTCATAACAAAAATGGTGGAAAAAGCTTCAAAAGGGCAAGGGGACCTCCAGCTTTTTAAAAAGCTTCAATATCACTTCAAAGAGGTAATTTTAACGAATTTATTACGAGCAATGAGTTATCCAACACGACTCTATCCATGCCTAGTAAGCACACACACACACATTTTAGATTGTAAATCTCTGTTTTTGCTTGTTTTATTGTAAACTTACATGTACACTTGATGGCACTATTAAATAAGTAATAGTGGTGGTAATAATAACTTGATTAGAGCATTTTTTTGCCTGTTTGGATGCACAGCAGAGCAGAGTCCTGACTCCACAATAACAGAGAGAGGAGAAGGAAGTACAGAAAAGTCTCACTTATCCAACATAAATGGACCAGCAAAACGTTGGATAAGAGAAAATGTTGGATAATAAGGAGGGATTAAGGAAAAGCCTATTAAACATCAAATTACACTATTATTTTACAAATTAAGCACCAAAACATCATGTTTCACAACAAACTGATAGAAAAAGCAGTTCAATACATGGTAATGTTATGTAGTAATTGCTATATTTATGAATTGAGCACCAAAACATCTCAATGTATTGAAACAGCTGTGGATCTGGGTGGGAGACAGACTACGTTGAGGCAGTATGGAGAGATGGATTAGGTCTGATTTGGACTGGTCCACTGTTCACATGGCATACCACCATCATCACCATTTCTCTGCACTCATCTATGTGAGGAAAAGGGGGTGTATTGTGCCTGCCCATGTCACTACCATTGCTGCTCCCAGAGCTCCATGCTCCCTTGGTTGCATGATAAGCAACAATTGCTGAAATCCCTTCTTCTACACAACCAGGAAAGATACAAAAGCCCTGTAATGTGTAGAGACTAACTCTAGTTCAAACAAACTTCCTTACTGTTGGAAATGGCAACCTTCTTTAAGCCTCCACTAGTAGTTTGTTTGTATATAATTCAGATTTCTTACGGTATTGTATATGTGTGTGTTGGTATGGAGTTTCCTTAACTATTGCTGTGGGAGGGGCTACAGACCATGCAATCAGATCTGGGACTGCCCTAAGATCTCAGACTTCATTTTAGAAACTGTATGCTTTCAGAAGTCAGTAGAAACAGAATGCTTTAGAGCAGTGTTTGTGCTGGTACGACTGTACCAGGAGCTTCAGCTTCATTTTCTTTCTATTGAGTGTTTGCATATATTCCAAGGTTCCATGCATTTTGCAGTAAGGTGGCTTCCCTTGGTTTGCAATTATAGGGCCAATGACCTGTCTATCTTTGTTAAGTGTTGGTTCCTCTCCTTTTTCCAGGGCTCTGGGAGGGACAGGGAACAATTTTTAGTTCAGTCTAATAGTGAAAAGCTTAGCTACAGAATGTGGACCAGCTCCATCTGTAGACAAGCTTCGTTTCTCACGGCATCCGGGGGGAACAGCTCCACATATTTCATGGAAAAGATCCAAAAGAACTCCAGCTGGAGAATCTACAAAGTCTTGGCTGGTAGGTCTACTCGGGTAACCAGAAGCACTTGGAGCTGGGAGTAGAGCCCACACCAGCAAGCATAGGAAGTAGATTGCCTGGGAGGGGTTAAAAAGAGTTTTCGTCTTAAAGAAAAGAAACAGTTCACAAAGCCAGTTACCTGTCCATTTGGGCGAGTTAAGAAGCATTTGTTTGACTTGTTGAAGATCTGAGAAGTGTTTGTTTAAATTGTTGAAGATCTAAGCAATAATAAAGGACTTTGTTAAACTTTTCAAGCATCTAAAGACTTTTGTATAGGAAAATCCTTAGGGCCTCTCAGCCAAGGCAACCCGGCTTCCCACTGGGCACAAAGAGCACGTCCTGTTCAAAAGACAATTATTATAGGCCCAGTGCATGACAGCACAGTGTTTATCACCCTTCCTAATGTCGTGATCCCTTAATACAGTTCCTCATGTTGTGGTGACCCCCAACCATAAAATTATTTTCGTTGCTACTTCATTAGTGTAATTTTGTTACTGTTATGAATTGTAATGTAAATATCTGATATGAAAGGTGTATTTTCATTAACTGGATCAAATTTGGCACAAATATCCAATATGCCCAAATTTGAATACTGGTGGGGTTGGAGGGGGGTTGATTTTGTCATTTGGGAGTTGTAGTTGCTGGGATTTATAGTTCAATCAAAGAGCATTCTGAATGCCACCAACAATGGAATTGAACCAAACTTGGCACACAAAACTCCCATGGCCAACCAAAAATACTGAAAGGGTTTGGTGGGCATTGACCTTGAGTTTTGGAGTTGTAGTTTACCTACATCCAGACAGCACTCTGGATCTGGACCAAACTTGGCATGAATACTCAATATGCTTAAATGTGAACACTACCATCACAGCAGGAGAAGGGCTTTTGTTGGGAGGATTCACCATCTGTTTCCAAAAAGGAAGAGAAGGACAGGTGGAGAAATCTTCTGCCTTCTCTGCCAAAGGGGTTCCTAAGAAGATCAGAAATATGTGTTTTCTGATGGTCTTTGGTGACCCCTCTGAAACCCCCCATGACCACCACCCCCCCAGGAAGGGATTCTGAGAAATACAACTTTACAGATTCTATTAGACTTTCAGAACAAAGAGAAGACTACTTTATTTTTGGTCTCTTGAGAGCATGATTTCAACCAAGATGTTTTAAGGGGGAGTAGATGTTTTGGGGCAATTGAAGAGAACACTTCTAAAACTCTGCTATATTTATTTTTGTGCATTGATTTCCATTTTTCCAAAACTTACAATGGGAAGAAATTTGTCAAAATGCTCGAGCAATTCCTTCAAAAAGAAACGAAGATTTACCTCTCGGAGTTTCTACCAGCTGCATTTCTGAGTCCGGCTTTAAGGTTTGGTGTTTCATATGTGACCCTGGCCAAGGAACTATTTTTCAATCTCAGTTCGCTATTTGTCAGATGGTGGCAATTCTGATCTACCCCATAGGTTTGTTGTTAGGATTAATGAGAGAATGAAAGCTTTCCTTGAGCCCTGGGGACAGGCAGGGCTATAAATCTAAATAAAATAGTGGTCTTATTTGGTGAAAGTGACTTTCAGCATGCACCGCTTTCCTTCCCTCTCTATGTCTCTTTGTTTTTTATCCAAGACCTGAGAGAGATGGAAAAAATGCTGCCACGAAAGCAAACAGCTCTCACACTTTGGCCTGATTCGAATATGCACGTCATGTTTGCAAAATGTCAGCACAGGTGGGTTGGGACGGGGCTGAATAACTCTGAGGTTGCACATTTGTCTGAAGTGCATAATTGCCACCGTTGACATGTATGACTGCACTTTCATTATGGTGTCAAGAGGACACTTTGTACCTCAAAAAGAGTGGTGATTTCAGAATGGCAATAAAATGGCAAGTACTTGCTTCAAGGAAATTTTATTACAGCTTTGGAAAAAAAATAACATAAAGAGAGCACGAGGCAATTATAAAGCCTTCCCTCGCCTACATTTCCGATTGCAACTTTAAAACATTATTCAGGAAGATGGAGGCCTTGCAGGCTGACTCACCTTCTTCTTGTTCTGGGTGTCTTGGAGTCAGGGTTGCTCTGAGGACATCTTGCCTTGTTCTCTTTTACTGGCCTTTCTTTTTCTTCTAGGTATTATCAAGTCCAGGATATTTCTCTCTCTGTCGGAGGGAGTTACTTGGTGTAAGTCAACCCTCATCCAATGCTTAACTGGTTATAATATCTTATTTATTTATTTAATAGCCGTCCCCTGCCATGCGTTGCATGGAATATTCATGCCAAGTTTGGTCCAGATCAGTCATTGTTTGAGTCCACAGTACTCTCTGGATGTAGGTGAACTACAACTCCAAATCCCAAGGTCAATGCTCACCAAACCCTTCTAGTGTTTTCTGTTGGTCATTAGAGTCCTGTGTGCCATGTTTGGTTCAATTTCATCATTGGTGAAGTTCAGAATGCTTTTTGATTGTAGGTGAACTATAAATCCCAGCAACTACAACTGCCAAATGTCAACGTCTATTTTCCCCAAAACTCCATCTGTGTTTATGCTTGGGCATATGGAGTATTCGTGCCACGTTTGGTCCAGATCAATCATTGTTTGAGTCCACAGAGCTCTCTAGATGTAGGTGAACTACAACTCCAAAACTCAAGGTCAATGCCCACCAAACCCTTGTAGTGTTTTCTGTTGGTCAGGGGAGTCCTGTGGGCCAAGTTTGGTTCAATTCCATCATTGGTGGAGTTCTGAATGTTCTTTGATTATAGGTTAACTATAAATACCAGCAACTACAACTCCCAAATGACAAAAAAAAATTTGAGTGATGGTCACTCCTTGTGTTGTGAGATATTTTGTTGCCAAATTTGGTGTGATTTTGTTCATTTGTTCTTTTGTTTTTAAGGTACTCATTATGCATAGAGCATTTTTATATATAGAAGAAGTGAGAAGATATAGATAGAAAATATAGATGTAGGTGTGTGATATGCCCTAAGGGCTAATCAATAAAATTACTACTACTGCTGCTACTACTAATACTATATCTACTTGTTATGCAGACAAATCAGATTTGGGGTAAGTATAATCTGGGGGCCCTTGTTCTTTTCTCATTCTTGTTGGAAGGCAAGGATGAAATATGTCAGGCGTTTTTTGAGATATTTCCACTTGTCTTAAACTAACAAATTAGTCTTTCTTATCACTTGTGTAAACAAGTTTCCTTTATGTAGGACTTTTGATGCTCCATTAAAAAACCATTAGGTTCCTCAGCAGTTTCAGTCCCGCTGCTTGACTTGAAAGGACAAGCACTGTTCTCAACCTACTTTGCTCTTGGGACAAAAGACGCCTCAGAAGGACATCCTTCCAAAAGAAGGCAGGCTGTCCATTGTCAACAGCAATTCTAAATGAAACGCCATCATTTTGCCAGAGCTTAAAATGTAGGGCAATGCTGCATTTGCACAGTAGGGATGCAATGGGTGACTTATGTATGAAAAAAGAAATGGAGGGAGGAAGATAAAAGATAAAGGAAGAAGAACAGGGCAGAGTCAGAAAAAAAAGGGGCTTTTAGGAAGTAATTTGCTGCAAATATCAGCCAAGTTCCCACTTACAATGATAAGACTGGAAGGGACTATCAAATACAACACACTGCTATGCAGGGATACTGTATGTACTCATATATACATCTAGAAATTTTACTCAGAAAATTAACCCCACAAACCTGACTTGACTTATCCATAATTTAGTTATTTCTTATTTATTTTGTATCAAAAGCATTGCATAAATAAATTAGTATAAAACTGATTAAATAGAGGGAACACAAGTAGCTAAATAATTTTAGACCGAAAATGGGTATGCCGTCGCACCTGGGGGCTATAACTCTTAGTGAAAGAGACATAGACATGACATCTTTCCCCCAGGGGATTGCTTCTTGCCTTCCTTTAGAGAACTGGAACTCCCAAGGACCAAAACACTGTATATAACTCAAAATAGGTTTTATTGTTCACAAAGAGTTATCCCTTAAAGGCAATAAGCTGGAAATTTCAAAGGGGGTAAAGGAAATATACATTACAGTTTCTGGTTGTCTTGGGTCCAAGAAGATTTCGCAGCTGAGAAGCTTTTCCTGTTCCCTCTTTTCTCAATGGCTGTGAAGGTCGGAACAAACACAACTCCCAGTCCAATGGCCTATGCTGAAGGCACAGAGTCTTCCTTTTGATGCCAAAGGACCGGTTTGAAGGTGCTTGGGACTCCTCAAAGTTGTCCAGGGCAATCTGGGCATGAAGTATGAGTCCCAAGGGTAAAAACCTTAGAATTGGTGATGAGAGGTAACTTAATTAAGGGCTTTAGAGCCAAGTCTCTTTCTCACGTCTATCTGATAGAAAATTTGATGGTAGAATGGAAAAGGAAAAGCTCTGCTTGGTGGAGCCAAGCAATTGAGCTGAGGAAGCAATATAACTGGTGCAAACAACATTGATTGACAGCTATAAATAACCAATCAATCCAACTATACATTTACAAACTAAGCAAGTATGGGCATGTTATACAGTTTAAACCTTTGCACTTTAAAGTTCTACACACAGGTGGCGCCACTTATGCCGTCACAATGTACATCAGCAACTGCATTGTCTGCAGCTTTAAAACATTCTTCCTCTGTGTGTGAGGCAAAGCAGTGTGGGCAAGCATACAGATGCAGAGTTGTTTGTTCTGTTCCACAGTCACGCAAGGTGTAGGATTCTTCTAGGTAGTGCCATTTTGCCAGGTTGTCTTTTGATTTTCCAACTCCACTTCTGAGTGTTTTCAGGGTCTTCCAAGTTGCCCATTCTTGGTTTGCCCATTCTTGGGGGCACCCTATTGGGATTTCCTGGTTTAGCTACTCAGAGGGATATTCTTGCTGTTGCTGGGGGAACATTAAGAGGAATGGTGGTTCTCAGGGAACGTTTCCTTGATTTGAGTCTACTGGGAGGAGACTGATAGCCATGCGGTGGATGGCTTTCACAGTATTCAACCTTATTTCTCTCACAGTTGTCAGCAACTTCCTGTCACACATCGGGGGTGGAGGGGTGGGGCAATGCCAGCTAGCTTTTAGAGCAGTGGTTCTGAACCTGTGGGTCCTCAGGTGTTTTGGCCTACAACTCCCAGAAATCCCAGCCAGTTTACCAGCTGTTAGGATTTCTGGGAGTTGAAGGCCAAAAACATCTGGGGACCCCAGGTTGAGAACCATTGCTTTAGAGTCTATCAACAGGTGTAGGTTTGAGACATCTTGTGATTATTCTACATGTTTTGTTCAGTGCTATATTCACCTGCTTCATGTGGGCAAACTTGTGCCAAACAGGGCAGGCATACTCAGCAGTTGAGTAAGACAAGGCAAGGGCTGATGTTCTTATTAATTTTGGGTCGGCACACCATGCGCTGCCAGTAAGTTTCCACAGAATGTTATTGCATGCAGATACTTTGTGCTTGGTATTCATACAGTGTTTCCTAAATGTTGTGTTCAATCTATGGTGACCCGAGATATTTAGGGTGGGAACAGTGTTCAAGCTCTTGGCCTTCCTAGGAAATTTCCTATTGGCTTCACGGTTACATAGGTGGAAAGCACACACTATAATATAAGTACTGTAATCTATATATATAAAAATGCTCTGTGCATAACGAGTACCTTAAAAACAAAAGAACCAATTAACAAAATCACACCAAATTTGGCAACAAAACGTCTCACAACACAAGGAGTGACCATCACCCAAAAATTATGATTTTGTCATTTGGGAATTGTAGTTGCTAGGATTTATACTTCCCCTACAATCAAAGAGCATTCTGAACTCCATCAACGATGGAACTGAACCAAACTGGGCACACAGAACTCCCATGACCAACAGAAAATATTGGAAGGGTTTGGTGGCCATTGACCTTGAGTTTCGGAGTTGTAGTTCACCTACATCCAGAGAGCACTGTGGATTCAAACAATGATGGATCTGGACCAAACTTGGCACAAGCACTCAATACACCCAAATATGAACACAGATGGAGTTTGGGGAAAATAGACCTTGACATTAGGGAGTTGTAGTCACTGGGATTCACAGTTCACCTATAATCCTAGAGCATTCTGAACCCCACAAACGACAGAATCGGGGCAAACTTCCCACACAGAACCCCCATGACCAACAGAAAATACTTAAGACCATCCAATCCAACTCCCTTCATCAGGGCAAGAAAACATAATCAAAGCCCCCCTGATAAAGAGCCATCCAGCCAAGTTCCCACTTACAATGACAAGGATGGAAGGGTGATTTTTTTTTGGGGGGGGGGATATACATTTTTATTGTGTTATGTGAAAGTGACATAGGTAAAGGTAGGATAGGTAAAGGTTTCCCTCTGACATTAAGTCTAGTCGTGTCTGACTTTGGTGGTGCTCCTCTCCATTTCTAAGCTGTGAATGTTTCAATTAGCCACCTTGATTAACATTTGCTGGCCTGACAGTTAGTAACAAGCCACACCTAAAAACTAAAAACCATGTGTGCTGAGTTGCCCTTCAAAAACGACCTTTAGACAATGTTGAAAGTAAAAGAAAAATGTTTCAACAAACACAAAGGATAAGCAAATGCAATTGAAAAGTGCAAAATAAAGCAAGGAAGTCTTAATCCATACACAAATTAAAATCTCTTACAAAGTCCCAAAAGAAGCACCAGCCTTCCATCAGACAATGGGCAATGAACTAAGTCCTTAGCAGCAGACACAAAGCAGGTTCCATTGGAGTGAAAACATCAGTATCAGGGTAGTTGTTACCAGCGAAAGCTGACTGGTCCTGCTTCTGATTTATAGCCCTGAATTCCCCACAAAGGAGGTACTAGGCCCTCTCCTAATTAGCTCAGCGTTTTTAGCAGCTATTCTAGCTGAACACCATCTGTGCTCTGTCTCTTTCCATCTCTCTAGAAATGTGGGCACTTTCAAACCCTCACCATCTGATTCTTCTTCTCCCTCCAATTCCGGAGCACTTCCCTACTCCCCTTCCTCTTCCAAAGATGAGGAATCCCTAACCCCATGAAAATGAACAAAATCTGGCCACCAGTATTAAAAAATTCTAAAATTATAACAGTAAAACAACACTCAAACACAGAGGAACTCCAGAGAAGAAGCAATCAGGGACAGCTAATCACCTCTCAACAAAGGATTCCCCTAGGCACTAACAAGTCACACCTAAAAACTGCCAGGCCATCAAATGCTTTCTGCATGGCGCCAAAACAACATTTCTGCATTGCTCCGAAAGCATGCATGCAATATTGTGCATGTGTTTTTCATTGAAATACACCACAAAACTACAAAAATTGGTCTCTAAGGTGAGATGAGTTCAGTTTTATCAACGGTCACAAAAATGGCTCCCTCTTCCCTCACAAAGGCACTTTTTCTATTCCTATCTCATCCAGGGTTTTATTATTCTATCTGTGTGTTCGGCCCGCCCTATTTGTTTGACTTTTATTATGTTATTTTGCATTGCTCATTTTATTTTGTGATTTTATGTATTTTGTTCTGATACAATTTTTCTGTTGTTTTGTATTTTATTTTACTGTATTGTATTTTTGGGCTTGGCCTCATGTGAGCCTCCCCAAGTCCCCTTCGGGAAATGGTGGCGGAGTATAAATAAAGATTATTATTATTGGGTTGCTGTAGGTTTTTTCGGGCTATATAGTAGGCTTGGGCAGTTTCGTTCGTTAATTTCGTAATTCGTTATTAATTCATATTTAAAATAGCTTACGATCCAATATTGAGCCATGCAGGAATAGTGTGAGGAATAATTAAGATTCGAAACAATTTTTTCAATTTATTTCGTAATTATTTCGAAATTATTTTGTAATTATTTCGTAATTATTTTGTAATTATTTTCGCATGTCTGGTGCAAGTTTTATAGTTGTTTGTTTTATCACACCAACAGTCAACAACAGAGGGAGAGGGAAGCTTCAGAAGTTCCCCCTGTCCCATTTGGAGGTTTTTTTTAGCATATTGTGCAATCGCGTCCGCCATTAACGAATCAATTCGTAATTTTACAAAATTTCATAAATTTCGAAATTTTTTAAAGGAAAATTTTGGAATTATTTAAAAAAATGAAACGCAACGGCCCCCTAAAAAAAAAACAAGTTTAGAACCAAATTTTTCCGTGGTTACCCAAGCCTACTATATGGCCATGTTCTAGAGGCATTCTCTCCTGACGTTTCGCTGGCATCTATGGCAAGCATCCTCAGAGGTAGTGAAGTAAATAATAATAATAATAATAATAATAATAATTATTATTATTATAAAAAGGTAAAACTTAGTTTTCACTGGAATCTCTTTTCACCTCTATTTATATTGAGTCCACCATTTGAAAGCCAAAAACATGTAACTGCACTAAGAGAAACAACCCCCATTTTCTCCCTCTGAAGTTATACAGTGGGAAATGATCTATACTGCGATCATCTCTCTGTTTCTAACAACAATAACACAGGCAATTATTAAAATTTGGGTATTGTAATGTGTAAAGAGTCCCGCTTAAGTAGGCTCAGACAAGACAGTAGGAGCGCTTGAACATTAGCTCACTTTGTGTGCCTATTGTACATCTCTCAGGGGTCCTTATGCATTAACCTGAAGTATAATGTCCATTTGCGATGTAACAAATTGAAGATGGAGAGCTAGTTTTAGCCTAAAGTTTCCTTGGCATTGTTGGGATTAAATTAGACAGCAGTGCGATGCCATTGTGTTTATTGTCTGTTCTCTCAGGAGGATGCAGAGGAGAAAGAAATAAGCCCAAATAGCAAACACAATGGCACTCCATTGATATTCTAATGCGGATTGTTGTAATATCGTGGAGATAAAAGAATTCTATTGACATCATAATAGTGCTGATAGTTATGAATAAAGGCCCATTTCAAGTTTGTAAGCCACATCTGTCAACATTTTAATGTATTGTATAGGCAAAAAAATGGGAGGGGGTAATGGAAGGCAACTGTATTGTGCATGAGATCCAGGCAAGGGGAGTTGCAAAGAAATGCTGAATTTCTTTTGATGGGTTTCAATTAGCTCTTCCTTACCTTTTTTTCTGTCCCACTGTATCCAGACTTTATTTTCCATTCTGCACCCTGCTGGATCACAGAGATTCAAAGTACCATCTTGGATTGGAAGTTTATGTTGAACTAGTAGATGTAGAGGGTGGTCTCATTCCAACAATCTTGCGACAGTTTGGATTGTTCACAGTGCAATTTCACTATGCTGCCAGATCTCTTCTGGTTATTCACAGCCTTGGGGCGGCTAATGAAAAGGGCATCTGGATGACATTTGCTAGCCTAGTTCTGGCTTGTTGGGGAAATATCCCCTGGAAGATTTAAGTGTCCTAAGATGTGGATAATATGGAGAAAAGGAGATCCTTTGGCCATCCAGCCTTTTGAGCAGAGGCTGGATGGCCATCTGTTGGGAGTGTGGGATTTTCCTGCTTCTTGGCAGGGGGTTGGACTGGATGTCCCATGAGGTCTCTTCCAACTCAACGATTCTATGATTCTATGGATCCAAACGATGTAGGACTTTCAAGGGCAAAACCAACACTTTGCATTTGGCCAGAAACTAATTCCTAGAATCATAGAGTTGGAAGAGACCTCATGGCCATCCAGTCCAACCCCCTGCCAAGAAGCAGAAAAATAGCATTCAAAGCACACTTGACAGATGGCCATCCAGCCTCTGTTTAAAAGCCTCCACCACACTCCAGGGCAGAGAGTTCCACTGCTGAACAGCTCTCACAGTCAGGAAGTTCTTCCTAATGTTCAGGTGGCATCTCTATTCTAGGCCTGGGTAACAACGGAAAAATTTGTTTCTAAAATCGATTTGTTTTTTGGGGTTTTTTGCGTTTCGTTATTTAAAATAATTACAAAATTTTCCTTTTAAAAAGTTCGATATTTACAAAATTTCGTAAATGTGAAAAAAATTACAAAACATTAACAAATCGATTTCTGAAACAATAACGAATCGATTCGTTAATGGTGGACGCGATCGCGAAATACGCTTAAAAACCTCCAAAAACTTCTGAAGCTTCCCTCTCCCTCTGTTGTTTGTTGGTGTGATATTATAATTTTTTTTCACTAATTAAACAAAAAACAACCATAAAACTTGCCCCAGACATGCGGAAATAATAACAAAACGACCTCAAAACAATAACGAAACGAATACATAACGAAATACGAAGCATTTACAAAACTATTTAAAAATTCGTTTTTTTAAAAAATTGCTCCAGAATGGTTCGTTATCATTTTGTAATTGGAAAAATTAACGAATTATTAACGAATTACGAATTAACGAAACGAAACCGCCCAGCCCTACTCTATTCCTGTAGTTTGAAGCCATTGAGATATTTTATGTTTTTCGGGCTGTATGGCGATGTTCTAGAAGCATTCTCTCCTGACGTTTCGCCTACATCTGTGACAGGCATCCTCAGAGACTGTGAGGTCTGTTGGAAACTAGGAAAATTTGGTTTATATATCTTGATTATAAAAAACAGCTAACATCTCAAGCTACACAGAGAAGCAATTGAGATCCACAAGCATGTGGACAATTTCAATAGAAAGGAAGAAACCATGGAAATGAACAAAATCTGGCTACCAGCATTAAAAACTCTAAAATCATAACAGTAAATAAAAAACAAAACTCAAAAACAGGGGAACTCCAGAGAAGAAACAATCAGGAACGCCTGATCACCTCTCAACAAAAAAAAAAAAATTCCCCCAGGTAGTAACAAACCATATCTAAAAACTGTCAGGCCATCAAATGCTAATCAAGGTGGCCAACTGAAACATTCACACCTGGCTCCAACAGATAAGAGTTTTTTCTCTCACCCTGGACCTTCCACAGATATATACATCCAATTTTCCTAGTTCCAACAGACCTCACAACCTCTGAGGATACTTGCCACAGATGAGGCGAAACGTCAGGAGAGAATGCTTCTAGAACATGGCCATACAGCCTGAAAATCCTACAACTACTCAGTGATTCTGGCCATAAATTTTCGCCCATGTCCAGCATTATTTTTTAATCTTTTAAATTTTAATTACATTTGGCCTACCCATAGATTTTAAAGTGTGTTGTCCTATTGATAATGCTTATGTATTGTTTTACTGTTTTGTTGTTTTTTTAAATTGCTTGTATTGTTATTGTTATTGCTTGTATTGTTGTATTTTGGGCTCGGCCTCATGTAAGCCGCACCGAGTCCCCTGGGGAGATGGTAGCGGGGTATAAATAAAGTGTTTCTGTTGTTGTTGTTATTATTATTATTATTATTATTATTATTATTATGAAAGCCTTCGACAATACTTTGAAGCCATTGTTCCATGTCCTAGTCTCTGCATCCTAATGTCTGAGATGGTTCATAGAAGCAGATACCCATGAATAAGGTTTTCCCATCAATAGCTAGGAATTTGAGAGCCTTGGGGAGAGGGGGCAGAGGTAAACTGGTACTAGCATGCACACTGCATTGTATGATAGCTATCAACACCAATTGTGATCATCGAGCTATGTGGTTGGTTTGCTTACCATAGATAGATAGAGTCAAAATGTCCCTACATCTTGACTCTATCTATCTATCTATCTATCTATCTATCTATCTATCTATCTATCAGGCTTGGGTAACCACGGAAAAATTTGTTTCTAAACTCGTTTTGTTTTTAGGGGGGCCCTTGCGTTTCGTTTTTTTAAAGAATTCCAAAATTTTCCTTTAAAAAAGTTCGAAATATACGAAATTTCGTAAAATTATGAATCGATTCGTTAATGGTGGACGCAATTGCGCAATATGCTAAAAAACCCTCCAAATGGGACAGGGGGAACTTCTGAAGCTTCCCTCTCCCTCTGTTGTTAACTGTTGGTGTGATGATTATATTTTTTATCACTGATAAAACAAACAACAACTATAAAACTTGCACCAGACATACGGAAATAATTACGAACCAATTACGAAACAATACGAAATAAATTGGAAAAATTGTTTTGATTTTTAATTACTCCTCACAGTAGTCCTGCATGGCTCAATATTGGATCGTAAGCTAATTTAAATACGAATTAATAACGTATTACGAAATTAACGAATGAAACCACCCTACTATCTATCTATCTATCTATCTATCTATCTATCTATCTATCTATCTATTAGGGCTGGGCGGTTTCGTTTCGTTAATTCGTAATTCGTTAATAATTCGTTAATTTTTTCAATTACAAAACGATAATGAACCATTCTGGAGCAATTATAAAAAAAACCGAATTTTCAAAAACATTTTGTAAATGTTTCGTATTTCGATATTGTATTCGTTTCGTTATTGTTTTGAGGTCGTTTCGTTATTATTTCCGCATGTCCGTGCCAGTTTTGTGGTTTAATTAGTGAAAAAAAAATTATAATATCACACCAACAGTCAACAACAGAGGGAGAGGGAAGCTTCAGAAGGTTTTGGAGGTTTTTTAGCGTATTTCGCGGTCGCGTCCGCCATTAACGAATCAATTCGTTATTGTTTCGAAAATCGATTCGTTAAATTTTTACCATTTACGAAATTTTGTAAATATCGAACTTTTTAAAAGGAAAATTTTGTAATTATTTTAAATATCGAAACAAAAAAACCCCCCAAATACAAATCGATTTTAGAAACAAATTTTTCCGTTGTTACCCTGGCCTACTATCTATCTATCTATCTATCTATCTATCTATCTATCTATCTATCTACCTATCTACCTATCTACCTATCTACCTATCTACCTATCTGTTTGTTCATCAGTCTATCCAATTGTCCTACTGTCTGTCTAATTTTCTATGCAATCTGTGTTTCACTTTAAAACAACCATCACAAATGCTAATCAGAATACAATAGTTCTTCCTCACTGCAACATCAGTTTTAAGGAATCTTCAGTGGAAACAGAACAGTCATGATGAAGGGAAGGTGTTCTGTTAGCTTTTCAAAGGTATGTATGTATTGTCCATGGGCTGATTTAATTGTCAGTCTCCTGATTAGCTCCTGCTGTGCATTGTGAACTTGTAAGGAAATTGTAAAAGGCAGAAATTAACTTCTTTCTTTTCGGCTAATGAGAAATGATTGCACCATTGCCCTGTTTTTAAAGCAACCGGCATGTCTGGATAGGGGGAGAAAAACAGGGCACTGGTAAACAGCAGCAAAAAAGATAATAAAGGTAGCACGCTTCCGTATGCAGGCAAGAGAGATTGGAGGTAGAGCTTCAGATGGCATAAACCTTATTTGTTTGCTGCTTCTCATACACACAGGTTCAAAGATGTTTAGGAAAAATCAGAGGGATATGATCAGCATCTGATCAGAGGTTAGAGATGGAAGAGTATTGTGTGGCTTTGCTTTCCCTTTTGAAATGTTAATGTGTGTTACCAGTATACTGGAAAAAAAAGCTTCTTTCACGATCAAGGAAATAGTATAATGTCAGGAAAGGCGCTTTCCATGCACCTACAAACACTTTCAGGAATGCGAAACATGAATACGGTATGTTCCCGAAGCGTTATGTCAATCAAATATTGCAAGACCAAAAGATAATACAGAGAAGTTGGAGTCAAAACTCAGACTGTGTGCAAACAACACGGCTCTCTAGAACAATATTAACACTTCAGACACTAGCTGGAGGGTTTGTGTTAGCCTTTTTTTCATTTGGGAAGTTTCAGCAGATTCAGAGAGATTATTGGCAAAATTATTCTTTCTTTACACACTCATTGTCCAGAATATTTATTTATTTATTTATTTCCAGTATTTATATTCCGCCCTTTTCACTCTGCAGGGAACTCAGGGTGGATTACAATGTACATATACATGGCAAACATTCAATGCCATAGACACACAACGTATATAGACAGACACTCAGAGGCTATTTAACATTCCAGCTTTTCATGAGGATATTTTGGCCACCAGGGGAGCTGTTGCTTCACCGTCTATCTGCGACACTGATGAAGTACTTCCTCATTCCCGCATGCTTCCTGGAGATTTTTATGGCCTTGTAAATTAGTTAAATTAGCCTCACCACATATAAGTGGTACCTAATTTTCCTACTTGATGGGTGCAACTGGACGGAAGCTCACTCCAACCCAGGCTGGCTTCGAACTCATTACCGTTCAGTCAGTAGTGATCTTAATGCAGCTGACTCCCAGCCAGCTGCGCCACAGTCCCGGTGCAATGGTCCTTTTCCAGAGGTGTGGGATGGAAGGGCAAAAAATAGGGATCCTGTTGGTTAGTCCCAACTAGAATAATTTGATTTCATGAATTATTGAACAGTAAGACAGGCTAAAAGTAAAGGTTTTCCCCTGACATTAAGTCCAGTTGTGTCCAACTCTGGGGTGTGGTGCTCATTTCCATTTCTAAACAAAAGAGATGGCATTGTCCGTAGACACCTCCAAGGTCATGTGGCCAGGACGACTGCATGGAGTGCTGTTACCTTCCCGCCGGAGTGGTACCTATTGACCTACTTACATTTGCATGTTTTTGAACTGCTAGGTTGGCAGAAAGTAAGACAACACATTGGTAAATTCCATTGATTCCATGGATCTAATTTGGATAGAATTTTTAGTGACTGTAGTTTGGTGAGACGCCATCATTCTTTGGCAGAGAAAGTCTTGTAAAATTGTAAAATTACATTCCCCATTAAAAAGCAATTTTTTAAATAATGGAATGTATTTAAAAACACAAAACAAAGTTCAAACCTTGGCATGATACTAAATGTCCTTTGACCGGAAGCTGGCCACTTGGAGTGCCTCTGGTGTTGCTGTAAGAAGGTCCTCGGCATTGTGCATGTAGCAGGGCTCAGACTGCATTGTAGTAGGTGGTCTGTGGTTTGCTCTTCTCCACACTCGCATGTCATGGACTCCACTTTGTAGCCCCATTTCTTTAGCTTGGCTCTGCATCTCATGGTACAAGAGCACAGTCTATTCATCCCCTTCCAAGTCACCCAGTTTTCTGTGTGCCCAGTTTTCTCTGTGCCCAGCCATGGATTGAGGTTCCAGGTTTTTGCCTGCTACTTTTGGACTCTTGCTTGCTGAGGTGTTCCTGCAGGTATCTCTGTAGATCTTAGAAAGCTCTTTCTTGATTTACAGCATTGGCATCTGGCTGATATTCCAACAGAGGATGTCACTACCTCGGTCCTTTCATTATTGACTGCTACGTCCCGACGGATGGAAGGTGGTGTAATACCAGCTTAACAGTGTAATTTCACCAGTGGTGTGGGATGCAGACATCCTTTGATAATGTGGCATGTCTCATTAAGAGTCACATCCACTGCTTTAACGTGGTGTGATGTGTTCCACACTGGGCATGCGTATTCAGCAGCAGAATAGCAAAGCGCAAGGGCAGATGTCATCGCTGTGTCTGGTTGTGATGCCCAGGTTGTGCCAGTCAGCTTTTGTATGATATTATGGGCCAGAGTGAAGAGAGGGGGGGGCAGGGGACAGTTCCATCTTGTCTCCTGCATATGTCATCAGTTGGGGACCCCTCCCCCCAGCACCAACTGATGCTTCTGGCAAGAGTGAAGAGAGAGGGGACCAGGAAGACAGTTCCATCTTGTCTCCGGCCTGAATCCCTCTCCGGAGGTTGAGAAGACCGGGTTATAAAAACTCTAAATAAATAAATAATATTCTAATGATATGATATAATGCAATATAATATAATATATTGTATATACATATATTTATAATATTATAATGCAATATACTACTACTACTAATAATAATATATTATAATTATATATTTATATTACATGTAATATTACTAATAATATTACAATATAATGGTATAGTACAATATAGCAATTTATAATACTAATATTGTACTATGTTAATAATATAATATATTGTATGTATATGTATGTGTGTGTGTGTGTGTGTGTGTGTGTATGTATATCTTGTAAGCCGCTCTGAGTCCCCTTTGGGGTGAGAAGGGCGGCATATAAATGTCATAAATAAGTAAATAAATAAATATTATTTCCATCACATAGTCAAGCAATTCCCCACGATTCTATAGTACTAAGCAGTGGCAGTTAAAGTGATGTCAAACTAATTTAATTTTACAGTGTAGCTGGGAGAGCGTTCCAGAGTCGAGGAGCCACCACCGAGAAGGCCCTATCCCTCGTCCCCGCCAATCGTGCTTGTGATGCAGGCAAGATCGTGAGTAGGGCTACTCCAGATGAACGAAGAGATCGTGTGGGTTCGTACACAGAGATGCGGACACGCATCTCTGTGTACATTATTTTGAATGCATTCAAAATAATTTTGGGGGTACCAATAAAAGTGTCACAAATGTGCAAATTTTCAAACTTTGGAAAAGTACCTAAGAACTTGAGAGATTTTGGTATTCTAGCAGGAAAAAAGAACCGTATTACTGGGGTTTTTTTTTTTTTTGGTCTCAAACAGACATGGATGTTTTTCTAAAAATGTATCCATGGCATAGAATGAATGGAAAATTCAGACTCTGTTTCAAAGCTGAAGGATCGCCTTTTTATTTTCTCCTTTGCTGTAGGCAACAAGATGCATTCATTTGAATATTACAAGCACTATAAAGGGCTTTGGGGGCTAGTTTGAGCGATGGCTGACTTGCATTTGTAAGCATCGGCAACGAATGTCATTGTTTATCTGAGTCCCTGCTAACTGCCCAACCTGCTGCCTGGTTGATACTAGCAGAAACCCACCGCCGTAGCCGAAATTAATGCATAGACTTCTTCAATGGGATTTATATCCACTAATTGGATGTTGAAAGTAGCTTCCATAGCAACCAAATTAAGATCCGCAGGAGAGTAAGAAAAAAGATAAGGTGCAAAACAAAGATCTCGGTGTAAAGGCTCCCTTGTGAGCGACCAACCTTTTGTTATAAGCAATTGTAGATTACCGTGATAGGCTTTTCCGAATGTGCGGGAAGAATTAAAAAAAAGGACGGCAACTTCTTTTTGAGGCTCCTCTTGCTTACCTTCAAGGCCACATTATCTCCGCTCCAGCAGTAAGCCATTCTGTTATTTGTTGAATATATCGTAATTTCATATTACTGTGGAATAATGAAAGGTATTGAAAATCAGAGATGTTAGTGCGCCGAGGGCTTTCATACTTGTTCTTAATTAGGGAAATGGCATTTAGTAAATCATCCTTCCCCACCCAGGATAAAAAGCAATTATGTTGCTTTAAAATGAATTCATTAGCCTGGTATCAAAATGCCCCTGTTGAAAAAAACACACACTATTCAAATCCATAGCTTTTCAAAATATGAAAGGACCCACCATATGATGGCGAGGGTTGGATGGGTCATTCCACTTTCCATTCATCACTACCGCTTTTGTCTTTCTGTTTCCACATAAAGCTCCGAGTGGTTTCTTTTTGGAGAAACACACCCAAGAAAGTGTAATCTATATAAATAAAAATGTAATGTTCGTTTGTGGGATTAACAGAACTCAAAAACCACTGGACGAATTGACACCAAATTTGGACACAAGACACTTGCTAACCCAAGGAGTGACCATCACTCAAAAAAAATTATGATGTTGTCATTTGTGAATTGTAGTTGCTGGGATTTATAGTTCATCTACAATGAAAGATCCTTCTGAACTCCACCAATGATGGAATTGAACCAAACTTGACACACAGAACTTGTTTATAAAATGTTTGTCCTCCCAACCTTGCTATATGCCTGTGAAACATGGACTGTCTACAGACGTCACACTCAACTCCTGGAATGATTCCATCAGCGTTGCCTCCGAAAAATCCTGCAAATCTCTGGGAAAGACAGATGTCAGCATGCTGGAAGAAGCAAAGAGCACCAGAACTGAAGAGATGCTCCTATGCCATCAACTCAATTGGACTGGCCAAATGGCCAATCACAGTCTCTACTCCCAACTCAAGAATGGGAAACATAATGTTGGTCGACAGGAAAAGAGATTTAAACATTGGCTTAATGCCAACCTTAAAAACTGTGGTGTAGACACCAAGAAGTGGAAATCCCTGGCCCTTGAGTGCTCTAACTGGAGGTCAGCTGTGACCAGCAGTACTGTGGAATTTGAAGAGGCACAAATGGAGGGCAAAAGGGAGAAATGTGGCAAGAGGAAAGCACATAAAGCCAATCCTGACCAGGACTGCCTTCCACCTGGAAACCAATGTCCTCACTGCAGGAGAACATGCAGATCAATGGGTCCACAGCCACCTGTGGACCCATTACACTTGGAGGACCAGCATCCTTGGACCCTGAGGGATTGCCTAAGCAAGTTTTATAAGGTTTTCATCCTTCTTTGCTAAAGAGTGGCAGTCCCCCAGCAAACTACAACTCCTCTGATTTCATAGCATTGACCCACATCAGTTAAAGTGGTCGCAAACTCCATTAATTCCACAGTACAGATCCACCGCAAGTCAACTCACACGTTGTTGGCAAAACTCAACATTTGAATGCATGGGCACATATCCCTCCCTCCATATTTTGTAGGAACAAAATGGTTCTGCAAAAATAGGATGGAGTATTTTTCTGATCCTGATGCTGCTTCTAATATACTCCTTACACAGGAAAACTAGAAGTTGTGGGAGCAATCTTCCAGTCTGGTGAAGCACTTATACTCAGCTTCTAGCCTTCAGCTTTATCAGCTCAGCATCGATCCTAGCTTCTAGATGCATGAAGCAATGACTTCACCTAGTTTCAGAAGCAGTGTTAGATGCCTCCACAGAGCACCGAGGAACTGCAGGGAATGGTTGTCTGTTCTCTCGTTGCTGTGTGTGCATTGACTCCTGTGTATGTGCAAAGACTTCCAGCTGGGATTAAGTCTAGCAAAGACTTGCATCATTTCTCCCCCCTGGAAAGCCCCTTCTCCACAATTCTGCCATAATCTATGAGACTCCTTCTTGATCCAGAAACTTTGAAGCCATTTTGACAAGAGGAAAAGTCTACACCCTCACAACTGTAAATCACATTTGGAGGAGGAGGAGTGGCAGGGTGAAGTTTCCAAGAGCAACAATTCACATTTGAAATAGGTCCCCTTGCATTGTTTAATATTCAGAAAAATGCATTTTATTCCAAAACTACAAGTGTCTTCTCCTCACTCCCACCCTGGACATTCCACAGATATTTTGGCATTTGGGGCTGTTGAGTAGTCCCTAGGAATTCCTAAGAAGAGAAAACTACCACATTGCAATTGATCCCAACGTTTGCTATGAAGACAACCTCTAGATCAGTGGTTCCCAACCTTCGTAATGTCGCGACCCCTTAATACAATTCCTCAGGTTGTGGTGACCCTCAACCATAACATTATTTTCGTTGCTTCTTCACAACTATAATTTTGCTACTGTTAAGAATTGTAATGTAAATATCCGATATGCAGGATGTATTTTCATTCACTGGACCAAATTTGGCACAAATGCCCAATTTGGCCGGGGGGAAGGGGGTTGAATTGGTCATTTGGGAGTTGTAGTTGCTGGGATTTATAGTTCACCTACAATCAAAGAACACTCTGAACACCACCAATGATGGAATTCAACTAAACTTGGCACACAGAACTCCCATGACCAACAGGAAATACTGGAAGGGTTTGGTGGGCATTGACCTTGAGTTTTGGAGTTGTAGTTCACCTACATCCAGAGAGCACTGTGGACTCAAACAATGATGGATCTGGACCAAACTTGGCATGAATACTGGTGGAGTCTGGGGAAAATAGACATTTGGGACTTGTAGTTGCTGGGATTTATAGTTCACCTACAAAGAGCATTCTGAATGATAGAATTGGGCCAAACTTCCCACACAGAATCCTCAAGGCCAACATAAAATACTGTGTTTTCTGATGTTCTTTGGTGACCCCTCTGACCCCCCCCCCCTCATGACCCCCCCAGGGAGTGCTGATCTCCAGGTGGGGAAACACTGCTCTAGTTTTTCATGTCTGCACTTTCTTGTTCATTTGGCCTGAATCCAATGTTGTCATAGACCTCAATGAATCCCCCATATCCAATCTAGTTCTATTTAATTTCATAGAATGGCTGCCTGGTAATGCAGCTAGGAAGGATCTCATTCACGCAGCCCCCCTCCTTGTCACTTCTGTTTAGTTGCATTTGAAGCACTTCATTTGGTCCTCTCTTGATGTAACAGGTTAAACCCACCAGTGAAAATCAAGATGTCATTTCCACTGTTTCCCTTTGTGGATCAAGATAGAAATTTGTTGACAGACTTAGCATTGAAATTCTGCCGGGATGATTACTACTGAGAGCAAAGTCAATCGGCAGGTGGTTTAAATTTCATCAGTTAAAGTGACACCTTGTTTTTGTTTTTGCAATATTTGGCTAGAGAATTGGCATGAAGGACAGAGTCTGTGTAATGTGTTTTGAGCAGAGTCAGAGCATTGCCACAAGCAGCCATGAAGCTAGAAGTAGCAAGAAAGCGAAAAGTTCTCTTTTTCTGACCCATGGACCAGCTTGAATAGTATGAAAGGTGTTCATTAAAGATTTTTCCTGACCCACTTTGATGAGATGAAAGAGTTTTATGGTGTTGATTCCCCATCATATGATGTAGTCAAGAACTGGTATTGTGAATTTAAATATGGTTAAACTTCGGTGGAAACAGCTCCAGTTCCAGGGCAACCATACTCTGCTACTGATGAACACATCATCCAGCAAGTGGAAGTCACATTTTTGGAAAATTGCCACATGATGATTCTCCACCTAGCCCAAAATATCAAGATTAGTGTGAGATCCATGGAAAAAATTACCCAAGACCATCTTCACATGCATAAGGTTCACTGAGTTCCCTCGGCTGCTCGCATCTTTCCAGAAGCAGGAATGAGTTGAATGCTCTCAGGATCTCTTGACAATGATGTGCCATGGAAACCAGGTGGACTTTTTCCACAGACTGATCCCACAGGATGAAATCTGGGTCCACCACTCTGATCCTGAGACTAAAGTCCTGTCGATGCAATAGAAGCATCATGACTCACCGGCACGAAAGAAGGCACGTGGCCAACTCTTGGCAGGCAAGGTCATGCTCACAGTATTTTGGGACCAGCACAGAATAGGATTAATGGGTTTCCTACCAAAGAGTACCATGATCTCTGGGGCATACTATGTTTCACAGCTGTGGAAATTGTAGGAGGCCATCAAAATAAAGAGACAATGTGGCATGCTCACCAAAAGTGTCTGCCTTCTGCAAGACAATGCACCATTTCACAATGGAAGCATGCTCCTGTGGCTTTGGAATTCTACCGCATTCCTCTTATTTACCCGACCTTGCGCCATCAGACTTCGCTCTCTTTCTAACAATGAAGTTATTTTTGAGGGGCAAGCCTTTTTCAGATTATGAGACTTTGATTTCCAAAGTTGCAACATGGCTTTTGGAGCAACTTGTTGACTTCTACAAGCGAGGTTTTTACCTCGCTTGTACCTCATTGGGTTGTTGTAGGTTTTTCGAGCTATATGGCCATGTTCTAGAAACATTCTCTCCTGCATCTACGGCAGGCATCCTCAGAGGTTGTGAGATCTGTTGGAAACTAGAAAATTCGGGTTTATATATCTGTGGAATGTCCAGGGTGGGAGAAAGAACTCTTGTCTGTTGGAGCTAGGTATGAATTTTTCTGTTGGACACCTTGATTAGCATTTGATAACCTGGCATTTTTTGGTGTGGCTTGTAAGTGCCTGGGGGAATCTTTTGTTGAGAGGTAATTAGCTGTCCCTGATTGTTTCCTCTCTGTGTTTGAGTGTTGTTTTACTGTTATAATTTTAGAGTTTTTAAATACTGGTAGCCAGATTTTGTTCATTTTCATGGTTTCCTCCTTTCTGTTGAAATTGTCCACATGCTTGTGGATTTCAATGGCTTCTCTGTGTCGTCTGACATGGTGGTTGTGAGAGTGGTCCAGCATTTCTGTGTTCTTAAATAATAAGCTGTGTCCAGGTTGGTTCATCAAGTGCTCTGCTATGGCTGACTTCTCTGGTTGAAGTAGCCTGCAATGCCTTTCATGTTTCTTGATTCATGTTTGGGGTGTTTGTTTAATCACCTCTCAACAAAAGATTCCCCCAGGCACTAACAAGCCACACCAAAAAATGCCAGGCCATCAAATGCTAATCAAGGTGGCCAACTGAAACGTTCACACCTAGCTCTAACAGACAAGAGTTCTTTCTCCCACCTTGGACATTCCACAGATACATAAACCCAAGTTTCCTAGTTTGCAACAGACCTCACAACCTCTGAGGATACCTGCCATAGATGCAGGTGAAACATCAGGAGAGAATGCTTCTAGAACATGGTCATATAGCCCAAAAAACCTACAACAACCGAGGTGTTTACAGTTACTCAAAAAGATGGGAGAAGTGTGTGTCCCTAGATGGCACCTATGGAGAGAAGGATTCAAAAATGTGCCAAACTTAATTGCTCTCCATCCACAGGAAGTGGACCAGAGGAATTATTTAATGAATGCCCCTCATAACTAAATAGCTTAGGAAGAATGTGTTACCCAGGAGTAGGAATCATGATCCCCAGATTTTGTGATCCCTGACTAGAGTACAAAGCACATCCTTACAGTCTTCCATTTTCCTCTCATTCCCCTACTGCTGAAACCTTGACGATTCAGAATAGCTGCAACAGCCATCCCTAAATTACCCCAAGAATTATAGTTCTATGCTGCAGAAATATCTCATCATTGTACTGTAGGGAGTCGGCAAGCATGTGGAAACGCTATATGCAAGCTGAATGATTTTGCCTGACTCATTTGCTTCGCCCTTACGCCCCTGACAATTTTGCAGATGGCACAGTGGCTCATTGGATGGAAAGCTCGCTCAAAAATTCACTGCAAAGCAAAATTCATGATTTTGCCCAGTTTCCCATTGCCAGAGTATCCATGTAGATGTCAAAGTCATGCTATTCCCTTCTTGGCAATATGCTTTGATTGCTCATTAAGGCAAACAGCTTGTTGCTCACAATTACTTTTCGGTGACCAAATGAGTGAGAAAAGCCCATTTCAAACAACCCATTCAGAAGCCCCCAAAGCATTCAATAAATAAAATGCCGACACTGAGCACTGGGCAATTTTATTTAAAGATATATAATTCCTTGGCAAGTTACAGAGAACTTCAAGTTTGCTAATGGTCAACCATCTGAGAAGAAGAGAGTGCTCAGAGGCAGATAAGTAGCAAAAGGAAGGCATGAGCCAAGACTGCATTTAAAGGCATGGAGATGTGTCTGTCCAAGTTCATCCTCGCTATTGATACCTTCATTGCTATGATGGCAGATGACACTGCTGGGCTTTGACCAAAGATGAATGGATAGAACAGGATGTCGGCTTCTAGATGGCTCAAAGACTGGCATAAACAACTTGTCAGAACTGAGTTACAATGGATACTACAAATTAGGAAAGCTGTGGATCAGTCTAAGAGAGTGCCCAAAAAGCAGAGTCAAGAGAGGAAAACAAACCAGGAATGAGGAACAAACCACGCTTTCATTATGAAAAGACATCAGAACATCTTAGGTAAAGGTTTTCCCTTGACATTAAGTCTAGTTGTGTTCGACTCTGGGGGTGGTCGTGGTGGTGGTGCTCATCTCCATTTCTAAACCGAAGAGCCAATGTTGTCCATAGATGCCTCCAAGGTGATATGACCAGCATGACTGCATGGAGTGCCATTACCTTCCCACCAAAGTGGTACCTATTGATCTACTCACATTCACATGCTTTCAAACTGCTAGGTTGGCAGGAGCTGCGGCTAACAACAGGAGCTCACCTCATCTGTGGATTTGAACTGCCAACCTTCCGATCAGCAATTTAGCAGTTTAACCCTCTGGACCACCACGGCCCTATCAGAGCATCTTAAGCACCGGGATTGTGGTGCAGCTGGCTGAGTGTCAGCTGCATTACGATCACTCTGACCAAAAGGTCATGAGTTCAAAGCAAGCCCGGGTTGGAGTGGGCTTCCAACCAATTGTGTAGCTTGTTGTCAACCTTTGCAACCCAAAAGACAGTTGCATCTGTCAAGTAGGAAAAAAAGGTACCACCTTAAAGTGTGGAAAGGCTAAATTAACTAATTTATGAGGCCATAAAAAAGACTCCAGCAAAGCACTCCAGCAAAAAAGCATGCGGGGAATGCAGAAGTACTTCATCAGTGTCGCAGATGGACGATGAAAGCGACAGCTCCCCTGGCGGCCAGAAAAAGTTAAATAGCCTCTGTGTATGTCTGTATACGTTGTATGTCAACTGGCATTGAATGTTTGCCATATATGTGTACACTGTAATCTGCCCTGAGTCCCCTGCGGGGTGAGAAAGGCGGAATATAAATACTGTAAATAAATAAATAAGTACTAGAAATTCAGAGGAGGAAGAAGAGAAAGAACAAGAAGAGGAGAAAGAGGACGAGACATTTCCTCATTGCTTGGAAGTTTTAATAGAGCCTCCCTACCATCTTGGCTTATGTACCAAATTTGAGAATGGAGATAATTTGCTTTGATATATGACACAATATATTGTTTGGCTCGACTAGGAGTCTCTTATTTTTATGAAATGGAAAGTAAGCACAAAATGCATTTAGGGCACTAATATGAGATAATGAGGAATGTCTTGATTTAGAGGATACACTTCAGAGACATCAGTGTTTCCATTTGGTTGGTTGTGTGGGTCATTCTCTCCCCTCTTGATTCCGTCTTATAAATCTACACTAATACACATTTAAAGAGGAATCATGAGCCCAACTTGCTGGTTCATAACAGCTTCCATCACACTGTGTGGGAATGCTAATTATCCTTCTGGAGAAGGAGATGTGTCCCCCGAGGCCAAACATTTTGGAAATGGCTTCTGTACAACTTAAGCATCTGCAAACAACCCCTTTTAAAGCCATGATTCATGTTTTATGCACACATACTTCTGGTGTGGTTGCTGACTCTGAATTCAAGCTTAAAAGCTTTGAATCCCAGACTCTGAAGATCAGCAACAGAATCAACGAGAGGGGAGCATTTTAGTCCAATGGTGAGGAAATTCTTCCAGCAAGAGGGTCAAAGCTAGACCTTGATATGGGTTACAATCTAGTGCACTGCTTCTCAACCTTCCCAATGCTGCGACCCCTTAATACAGTTCCTCATGTTGTGGTGACCCCCAATCATAAAATTAATTTCGTTGCTACTTCATAACTGTGATTTTGCAACTGTTATTAATCATAATCTTCTACTTTATTGTTTATTACTAGCTGTACCTGCTACACATTGCTGTGGCCAACCTTTCCTCTCTCTTTCTCTCCACCTTTCTTTCTCTCCTTCCTTCCTTCCTTCCTTCCCTTTTTTCTTTCCTTCTCTCCTTCCTTCCCTCTTTTGCTATTCCTTTCCTCCCCTCCCTTTTCTTTCCCTTCCTCTTTCTCTCCTTTCTTCCTTCTCTACCTATTCTTGGGCTGCAGCTCCCAGCAGTCCTCCTGATCGATCGGTCTGTCTGTCTGTCTGTCTGTTTATCTATCTCTATCTAATCTATCTATCTAGAGGATTGCTGGGAGTTACAAGAATAGGAATAATGGATGACAAATCTGGATTATGGTTTTGATGATGAGACAATAGTGATTGGTTACTGTAGTAATTGTCTAATTTATGTAATGTGTTAAGTTGTTAAGTGTTTTTATACTGTTGCATTGAATTTTTGCTGCTTTATTGGTTGTGAACCGCCGTGAGTCGCCTTCGGGCTGAGAACAGCAGTATATAAGTAAAGTAAATAAATAAATAAATAAATTGGAAATATGCAGGGATTTGGGATGCTCTCAGAGAAATCCAAGGAGAAGAAAGCTTACAGCCTGGAAGCAATGCATTTGGATCATCCTCCTCTCCTAAAGGGCCTGGTCTAGGGGATGCTGGGAGCTGTAGTCTGGAAGAGAGTGTGGATATGCTATTGTGTGTTTTGTTTGCCAGGGGGAGTCATTTTGCACATACGTTGCTTTTTTGGCCTTTTAAGCCCCTTCTGCTGTGTTTTTCAGTGGTCCAAGGCACTCTCAGAACTTTCCTCCAACACCACAGTTCAAAGCATCTATCTTCCTTCGCTCAGCCTCCCCTGAGGACCAGCTCTCACATCCGTAGGTTACTACAGGGAATACCATTGCTTTTTACTATGAGGACCTTCGTTGCCAATGTGATACACTAGGCATCCTCAAACTGCATCCCTCCAATTCCCAGATGCCCTGGCCAGCTTTTTCTATGGTGAGGAATTCTGCGAGTTGGAGTTCCAAACAGCTGGAGGAACACAGTTTGAGAATGCCTGCTTTACACTGTTGCCATGATTGAATATGAAGGGATAGTTAATATGAGTCAGTTACAGATAAATAACTCTCAGTTAGATCTTCGTAACTGCAATTGTGAATTCCACCCATTCTTTTTTTTCTGTTGTCACCATCTTTTATGGACGTGTCCTCTCTTTTGGACCACTATCAACAGTATCTAACCAAGTTATTACAGGGAGACTATTGCTACTCAAGCTGTCACCAGAACTGGAATGGGCCCCCCTTCCCCTTCGAGCCTTTAGTGTGAGACACAATTTTCTCTCGCTTTTTTAGCCGGATCTAATTTAAGCATTCAAAGTGACAGTCGATTAGACACTCAGGTGCCAGCACCTAAGGAGATGGGATCCTTGTGTGCCAGCCCCTTGACATGCACCGTCTAGGTGTAGCTGGAAATGACAGATAACAAAGCGAGTCTCTCTTTAGAATCATCAGTGTCACTAGTCCTTTCTCTCTCTCTCTCTCCGGAGAGATGGCTGTTGAAGCAAGAGCTCCCTCTCCTTCTCCCCCCAAAGGTTGCTTGCTGACTCAAGGTCTAAGGGAGTGATTTTGATGAGCTACACCATCCGATGATTGGGGCGGTTGGAAGGACTAATCTAAGCCAGGACTGGGTGTGTTGTTAGCTTTCAGGAAGGCTTCCTCCTGTCTCCCAAACCATTATCGCAGCGATAGGAAACCGGCTATTAGCGGGCTGCGGAACCTGCCTGTTCCTTTTCAAAGGGAGACAGCGGCTCCTCACCTATAGCACCAGGTGTCAGAGATAAAAAGAAGGCCTCTTCTCAATTCTCTTTGCAAAGGAAGGGGGAATGAAAAGGATCCTTATTCTAAGAACAAATGGAACAATGTTCGGTTGCAGAAATTCAGGTTTCGTAGCTGTCATGTCCTCTCCCTATCTTTTTTTTTATTATTGTCGGATCGGTAGCTTATTTCAGTTACTTCTTGTCTTTCCTCGGGTTTAACCCTGTAGTCAAATGTTATCCGGTGATATGACTGCACTGAAGAGGATTTAATTTATTGTAGTTGGATCTCAAGGCCACTCTTGCGCCTTGCTTTTGTTCTCAAAAGAAGAAAGGAGTCATTTTTGCCAACTTCTCCCCTGCTGTGAGAAAGTTTTCTAAAAATGGTACAGTTGTAAAAAGAACTATTTGTAATTTTAGACTAATATTGTGCAGAAATTTCACTTGGGAGTTTTGCACAGAAAACGCCATTTTCTTTTTCTTTTAAAACACATTTCTATTATTTTATCATTGTTGTTGTTGTTCATTCGTTCAGTCATTTCCGACTCTTCGTGACCTCATGGACCAGCCCACATCAGAGCTCCTTGTTGGCCGTCACCACCCCTAGCTCCTTCAGAGTCAATCCAGTCACTTCAAGGATACCATCCATCCATCTTGCCCTTGGTTGGCCCCTCCTCCTTTTTCCTTCCATTTTCCCCTAATTGTCCTCTCTAAGCTTTCCTGTCTCCTCATGATGTGGCCAAAGTACTTCAACTTTGTCTCTAGTCTCCTTCCCTCCAGTGAGCAGTTGGGCTTTATTTCCTGGAGGATGGACTGGTTGGATCTTCTCGCAGTCCAAGGCACTCTCAGAACTTTCCTCCAACACCGCAGCTCAAAAGCATCGATCTTCCTTTGCTCAGCCTTCCCTAAGGTCCAGCTCTCACATCCGTAGGTGACTACAGGGAATACCATGGCTTTGACTATGCGGATCTTTGTTGCCAGTCTGATGTCTCTACTCTTCACTATTTTATCGAGATTGGACATTGCTCTCCTCCCAAGAAGTACAGTATATTCTGGCATATAAGACTACTTTTTAAGCCAAGAAAATCTTCTCAAAAGTCAGGGGTCGTCTTATATGCGGGTGTAGTCTTATGCATGGGAGTCATCTTAACTCTATATTTTAACTGGAAAAGTTGGGGGTCGTCTTATATGCCCAGTCGTCTTATATGCCGGAATATACGGTAAGCGTCTCCTGAATTCCTGGCTGCAGTCTGCATCTGCAGTCATCTTTGCACCTAGAAATACAAAGTCTGTCTCTGCCTCCATATTTTCTCCCTCTATTTCCCAGTTGTCAATCATTCTTGTTGCCATAATCTTGGGTTTTTTATGTTTAGCTGCAACCCAGCTTTTGCACTTTCTTCTTTCACCTTGATTAGAAGGCTCCTCAGCTCCTCCTTGCTTTCAGCCATCAAAGTGCTGTCATCTGCATATCTGAGGTTGTTATTTTATCATGGTTCGATACATTTGTTATACATTGTTTATTTTATAGCAAATACATATTATTCAATACAACCTACCATACTTTAACTCTGGGCATCTACTGTTATTTTTCTGCTTATACATATTATCTATCCCTCACCACTGTGCTCCCCTCCCCCACTCCCAAGCCACATATCATCTGTCCAAAATTTCAATTTTTCTTGTGGAGGTAACTTTTCTTCTTTCTTTCTTAATCCTTTTTCAATAAATGTTCTCCATATATCATCAAAATCACTTTGTTTCCACATGCCTCTTTTAACTTTTAATAGACATGTCAGCTTATCATTTATTGCCCATTTCCATACTTCCTTGTACCACTCCTCTATTTGTATATTTATTTCTTTTTCCAATTCCTTGCTATACGCAGTCTTGCTATTGTTAATAAGTTTGTTATCGCATCTTTATCCTCTTTTTTCAATTGTTTATTATTATATAATGAGAATAAAGCTATACTAGGAGTTCTTATTATTTTAATGTTCATTATATCCTCTATTTCTCTAAGAAAACACCATTTTCTATACAGCAGGCATGGGCAAACTTTGGTCCTCCCTGCAGGTGTTTTCGACTTCAACTCCCACAATTCCTAACAGCTGGTAAGCTAACTGGGATTTTTGGGAGTTCGTCCAAAACAACTGGAGGGAGGACCAACGTTTGCCCATGCCTCATATACTGGAAACAGGATTGTTCTGCATAGAAAATAATATTTCTGCTTAGAATATGCTGTTATTTGACACTTAGGGCACTTCCAGACAGCACCAAATCACGGGTTTTAGTCAGGGGCAAAACAATCCTGAGAGCATGTCCACATATAGACCTTTTAGTCCTATGATTTCTGCCTCCGTTGTCCACATTTACTGCTTTGTTGCAGGATTTAGAGCTCCCAAAATGGTCACAGCGGAATGTAAACTGGAAAATTCAGTATTTTTTTAAAAAAAGAAATGTAAGATACGAATATGTGAATTGTTGTATAAGTTCTGTTCCTGGGTTATAGAGGCTGCATGGCCATCTGTGCAGACAAGTACTTGTGCCAGGGAACTATGGGGTGATGTTCCTGGGTTATACATGTCTGTTCCTCATTGCTTTTATAATAAAAACATGGGGAAAGTTGATTACATGACAAAACCTTTGTGTATCATGAACTTCATTCAATGTGTGGAGGATGAAGTTTCTCTTGCCGTGATAAAGTTTTTTTTTTTGGCCCTCTAGTCAACTGTTGCCATGTTTTTAGGATACAAGCTGTGCCGTCACGCCTGGGGGCTATTATTCTTAATGAAGGAAGGATGGACGTGGCATCTTTCCCCCAAGGGGTTGCTTCTTGCCCTCCTATAGGAAACTGGAACTCCCCAAAATCCAAAACGCTGTAAATAACTCAAAATAAGTTTTATTGATCACAAAGTTATTTCTTTAAAGCAATGAGCTGGAAACTTCAGAGGGGTGAAGGAAAATATACGTTACAGTCCTGGGTCCAAGGTGTTTGAAGCTGAGAAGCCTTTCCATGTTTCCTCTTTCCTCAATGGCTGTCAATGCCGGAGCAAACCACAACCTCAGTTCAGATGGCCTATGTTTGAAGACTCAGGATCTTCCTTTGGTGCCAAAAGAACCGGTTTGAAGGCGCTTGAGGCTTCCAACGTCATTCAGGTTGGTCTGAACATGAAGCACAAGTCTCAAGGGTAAAAAACCTCAGAACTGGTGCTGAGAGGTAATTTAAATCAGGGTCTTTTAGAGTCAAGTCTCTTACGTCCATCTGGTAGAAACTCTGATGGCAGAATGAAAAGAAAGGAAGCACTCCCCTCCTGCAGGAAGAGGTGGAGCCAAACAGTACTGATTGACAGCTATAAGTAACCAATCCATACAACTATACATAAGTAGGGTAAAAGGCAGGATTCAGCATGATACATTAGTTTAAATCATGCAACTAACAGTTCTACACATAAGTGGCACCACTCGTGCTGTCACACAAGCAATCAGGAACTGACATGTATAATCCAACATTAAAAAATCCCATGTTTTCTGAATATAAAGACATACAGAGATTCGAATATCTGCATTTTCCAGCCAGAACCAGGATATTTCCACAACTGAAAATCTCGTATTTTTGGACTTTGTAGCGATTCCTCCCATGTTTTCAGGGGACGTTGTTTGGCCACCCTCCATTTTGAAGCAGGAACTCCTGGGATAAAGGTTCTGTGTGAATGGGCCCTTGTTCTGTGCAAAATTTTCATATGCTTCATTTTGCTACTACTAATATAGCTTTTGTGGGGATAATGCTATTTCCAGTGCATTATCAGAATCTTATGTACATTTTTGCTCAGAATATGCCTTAGATTACAAAGATTACAATCAGTCCAGGGGTCTCCTTGCCAGGTTACTGATACACAAAAAACATTTTCCCATCATTAAATATTTCTGAATATTCCTCATCCTGTTATATACCAGCAACTTCCTCACAAAAGATACCAAAGAAATGTGCTATTATTTTTCTGCCTTCAAACACTGCAATTTACTGACTGTTTTTTCCCATCACATTATTTGTTTACTAAATGTTTACATAGAAAAATAGCTAATTATTACTCCCCATACCAGAAGATAACATGCCATGACTCCAAAATACAATTAGAGATGAGCAAGCAATTTATTGGGTATCGGGAGAAAAGCTTTTAATTGGCTTATGGTATACTTTTCTACCAAATATCAAAACTGCCCTAATAGGGTTATCACTGTTGACTTGCATTTTAAATCATTCTTTTTTAATGGTATTTTTATATATCTTTTAACCTTTGTATGTTTTAATTGATTTTAAATGCATTATATAGTTTTAATTTTTATATCGTGTGTTATGCGTCTTTTATCTTGTGTGTTACATATTTTAAAATAGTTTTTGGACATCATTATGATTAGAAAAGAAGCATGGCAGGACTGTATCCTCTCACCCTACCAATTCAACTTGTATGCAGAACACATCATGCAATGTTCGGGGCTTGATGAATCCAAGGCTGGAGTTAAAATTACTGGACAAAACATTAACAGCATTAGATATGCAGATGATACCACTTTGATGGCCGAAAGCAAGGAGGAGATGAGGAGCCTTCTAACCAAGGTGAAAGAAGAAAGTGCAAAAGCTGGGTTGCAGTTAAACATAAAGAAACCAAGATTATGGCAACAAGAATGATTGACAACTGGCAAACAGAAGCAGAAAACACGGAGGCAGGGGCAGAATTTGTATTTCTCAATGTAAAGATGACTGCAGATGCAGACTGCAGCCAGGAAATCAGAAGACATTTATTTCTTGGGAGGAGAGCAATGACCAATTCTGATAAAATAGTGAAGAGCGGAGACATCACACTGGCAACAAAGATCTGTATAGTCAAAGCAATAGTATTCCCCGTAGTAACCTATGGATGTGAGAGCTGGACAATAAGGAAGGCTGAGCGAAGATGCTTTTGAACTGGAGGAAAATTCTGAGAGAGCCTCGGACCGCAAGAAGATCCATCCAGTCCATACTTCAGGAAATAATGCTACTGGAGGGAAGGATATTAGAGGCCAAAATGAAGTACTTTGGCCACATCATGAGAAGACAGGAAAGCTTGGAGAAGAGAATTATGCTGGGGGAAAAGGAAGGAAAAAGGAAGAAGGGCCCACCAAGGGCAAGATGGATGGATGGCATACTTGAAGTGACTGGACTGACCTTGAAGGAGCTGGGGGTGGTGACGGCCGACAGGGAGCTCTGGCGTGGGCTGGTCCATGAGTTCACGAAGAGTCGGAGACGACTGAATGAATGAACAACAAATATATATATAATGGAATATATATATATATATATAAATGGAATTATATATATATATAAATGGAATTATATATATATATATATATATATATATATATATATATATATATATATATAAAATATATATATATAAAATGGAAAAATATTAAATATTAAATGAAATGCTGTTCAGCCTAGGTAGGTGGGAATGGCAAGCCCTCCAGAGCTAGCTAGCTAATTAGCTTGTTGTTGTTGTTGTTGTTGTTGTTGTTGTTGTTGTTGTTGTTGCTGCTGCTGCTGCTGTTGCTGTTCCATTCTAATTCCTCTCTCCCAAAGAAGACTCAAGGCAGCTAGCACTACAATTCATACAATATGCTTTTTCCCTTCCATTACTTATTATTTTCATTTTTAAAAATCACTCATCCACTCAAAGGTTGTTCAAGGGGACATACAAGAAAACAACAAAAGAATAAAATACATAAACTGCAAAGAACTGAATGAGTCAAGCGCAAAAAAAGGGGAAAAAACCAAGGGTCAACAAAGACATAGTGAGGAGCATGGACTATTAAAAGCTTACTGACACAATGCTGTCTTCCCCAGCTTTCCAAAGGACAATAATAAAGGAGAACAAAACCTTTCCTGGTGAAGTGTAGCTTATCCAACTAACGACTGACAGCGGAGCAGCATGGGGTGAGATAGGAGGACAGCTATCTTGGAGGCCTGGCAGAAGCATCCCACAGAGGAGATGAGGCTGCCAGGTGTCTCCTTGGCACAATATAAGGTGGAAGGGAAGGAGAAGAAACAATCCCTTCAAAGTGTGGTCTGTTTCTTGACCATGGGGTGAAAATGCTCTTGTAAAATGGTCAATGGAAGACATGTATTTCCAATTGTGACCTTGACTGTATCATTGGTGTGGCTGAATCCAGCGGTTCCTTAAAAATGGACACAGATGAGTTTCTGATTTCTGTTTACTCCCAGAAACTTTTCTATTAATAATATTTGGATTCTTAGGGAAGCAAATGCACTAAACTTTAAGGGAAAGTTTCTAATTAGAAAATTGGTGTAAGAGTGGAACAGATTGCCTTGGGGTATGGTTGTTGGTGTCCTTTTTTCACTTTAGATCAGTGTTTCCCAACCTCCTTAATACAGTTCCTCATGTTGTGGTGACCCCCAACCATAACTGTAATTTTGCTACTGTTCTGAATCATAATGTAAATATCTGATATGCAGGATGGATTTTCATTCACTGGACCAAATTTTGCACAAATATCCAATAGACCCAATACACATTGACCTTGAGTTTTGGAGTTGTAGTTCACCTACATTCAGAGAGTGCTGTGGACTCAAACAATGATAGATCTGAACCAAACTTGGCACAAATACTCAATATGCCCAAATGTGAACACTGGTGGAGTTTGGGGAAATCAGACCTTGACATTTGAGAGTTGTAGTTGCTGGGATTTGTAGTTCACCTACCATCAAAAGCATTCTGAACCCTGTAGTGCTAAGCATATTTCAGTAAATTCCAATGCAGAAGACACAATAACATTGCACCCAGGCAAGAGGAAAAAGAACAGAAAAACTTTACTTTTATTAGCAGAGTTAAAACATAAACTTACAATGTTACAAACAGTGCAACAAACTTACATAGTCTTTGTAAGCAATACAGAATAAGGCTTCTTCATCTTCATCCAAATGAGAGAGCAGTAGAAATGGTTGAGCAAAATGCCTGAGCAAATGCTCCTTAGAGCAAAAGCTGAACTGTATTCTAAAAACCATACAGTTATCCCCCACCGAGTGTGGTCCAAACTTACTTGTTGACCTACATTAACATCTGCACATAATAATTAGCAGCATAAGGCTTTGTTTAACACACACACATACTTGATCCTGTTACGACTTACTGTAACAAACCCCATCAATGATAGGATTGGGCCAAACTTCCCACACAGAACCTCCATGCTTTGAAGGGACTCGCTGGTGCGAGCCTCCCTCCAGCCACACATGCTCTCCCTCACCCACACATGCGCACCGCTCTGCCATGTGCTGAACAAGCCTGCTCTCCCCTACTCAAAACAGCCCTCCCCTTGGCTTAGAGGCCTGCCAATCATAGTGGAGGAGGGCTTTTGGTAGGAGGATTTACCATCTGTTTCCAAAAGGAAGGACAGGTGGAGAGATCTTCAGCCTTCTCTACCAAAGAGGTTCCTCAGACCATTAGAAATATATGTTTTCTGGTGATCTTTGGTGACACCTCTGAAACCTTGTTGCATCCCCCCCTCCCAGGGGTCCCGACCCCCAGGTTGAGAAACACTGCTTAGATATTTAAATAAAGGAAGAATGGCAAAATACTTTGCCAATTTTGACATTGAGAAGGGGGTTGGAATAAATGACCTCTAAGATAGTAAACTTTGAAAAATTTATGGTTCTACAATCTGTACAGAGAGATGAAATAGAAAACAGAATGATGAAGGCTTCCTAATTCATCAGCTCTGCTTTGCAAACCAGGGAGAAAGGTGAATGAAGAGAATATCCTTAACTCTGGCTGATATTACCATATATATTACCTAAAGAGATGACAGCGGTGATATCATTAATGCCATTCCGATTGTGATCCGGGCTTCCTAGGGAGCTGCTTTGAGAATGATGCAAAACATGGGCGGACATGTACCTAGTGAATTTTAGGAACAGCTAAAATATTCTCATTGTGGAAAGAGATACAGGAGCTAATGGGAGCCAGACCCTGTCAAAGATTTCAAACATTTCCCCAAAGCCTCAGCTGAGACGACATGACAGTCTTATGTGACGGGAGTCACTGAGTTCTCACTGTGTCAAAGAAATAAGTCAAGAAGAACATCAGAACTTTCCCATAACATTGTGTACCAAAACTGCTATACATTTTTAAAAGAAAAAGTAAATACAATGCAGAAGTTGGAAAAGTTACTGTTTTGGCCTGCAACTCTCAAGATCTTTTAATCAGCTCTCTAAAAGCAAGTTTTTCCTGGGAGTTTTAGTTTCCCAAACAAGTTTTTTTGGGGCAATCATTGAAGACAATAACAGAGTTGGAAAATGCTTCACAACCCATTGAGTCCAATCCCCTCCTCAAGACTTATGCTACCAACTAGAGTTGTGCATGGAATTTGTATCTCATTTTTTTCATTTCTTTCATTTCCTCGGGAACATGAAATGGGAAGCCCCTTCCCTGCATGAAAATAAGTTCAACACAAAAGCAAACTGGAGCCAATCCTGGTTCTAAGCCTGTTTTCATCTGCAGCCGAGTGCCTCCCAGAACATTCCTGCTTGCCTTGGAAAAAGTGTGTGTGTGTGGTGTGCAGACCCAGAAAGCACATGCGTCTTCCAGTATTTGCAGCCGAGTGCTTAACTGCAGGCACCGACAGGTGTGCATGCTTTCTGGGCCTGCACACCACACACGAAGAAGAGTGCATTTGGTTTGTTGTAGGTTTTTTCGGGCTGTATGGCCATGGTCTAGAGGCATTCTCTCCTGACATTTCGCCTGCACTTTGGCAAGCATCTTCAGAGGTAGTGAGGTCTGTTGGAACTAGGCAAAAGGGTTTATATATCTGTGGAATGACCAGGGTGAGACAAAGGGCTCTTCTCTGCTGGAGCTAGGTGTGAATGTTTCAGCTGACCACCTCGATTAGCATACAATGGCCTGACTGCGCCTGGGGCAAACTTTTGTTGAGAGGTAATTAGATGTTCCTGCCTGCTTCCTCTCTCTCCTGTTGTGCTGTTGCAATTTTAGAGTTTTTTAATACTGGTAGCCAGATTTTGTTCATTTTCATGGTTTCCTCCTTTCTGTTGAAATTGTCCACATGCTTATGGATTTCAATGGTTTCTCTGTGTAGTCTGACATGGTGGTTGTGAGAGTGGTCCAGCATTTCTGTGTTCTCAAATAATATGCTGTGTTCTGGTTGGTTCATCAGGTGCTCTGCTATAGCTGATTTCTCTGGTTGAAGTAGTCTGGAGGGCCTTCCATGTTCCTTGATTCGTGTTTGGGCAATGCTGCTGCCTTTGGTGGTCCCTATGGAGACTTGTCCACAGCTGCATGGTACATGGTAGACTCCTGCAGAGGTGAGAGGATCCCTCTTGTCCTTTGCTGAACATAGCATTTGTTGGATTTTCTTGGTGGGTCTGTAGATAGTTTGTATGTTGTGTTTTCTCATCAGCTTTCCTATGCGGTCAGTGGTTCCCTTGATTTATGGCAAGAACTCTTTTCCTCTGGGTGGATCTTGACTCTCGTGGCTTCTTCTCGGTGGTCTTGCAGCTCTTCTGATGTCTGAGGTGGAGTCTCCATTGGCCTGGAGAGCCCAGTTGAGGTGGTTCAGTTCATCTTGGAGAAGGTGGGCTTCGCAGATTCTTTTTGCACGGTCTGCCAAGGCTTTAATGGGGCTTCTTTTTTGACTTGGGTGATGGTTGGAGTTTTTATGTAGATATCTACATAAAGAGTGCATTTATTTTATTTATTTCAAATATTAGTACCCCGCCTTTCTCAATCCTCGAAGGGGGACTCAGGGTGGCTTACCTTTGGATCTGTAAAACTGTTTTCTTCAGAAGCTTTAGGGCTGTCTCCCCCAGAGGCTTGTAGAGCTGTGAGGCTGTAAGTTCCCCAGCCAGAACTTTGAGAACTGTCTTCCCCAAAAGCTTTGGGACTATTTTCCCCTGGAGCTTTGTAAGAAACAGAGCTTCTCTACAGGTGGGAAAAGCTCTCATGTCCTGTAACTGAGCTTCTAAACCAGGGGTCCCCAAACTACGGCCTGTGGGCCGTATGTGGCCCACCAAGGGCATTTCTCCGGCCCGTGCAGCCTGGCCTGGCCACACCCGCCCGGCGCCGCTCCGCCCATCGCGGGAACCCTCTGCTCTGGCCCTTATGCTCATGTTGGAGGGAGAAGCCTTTGTAGTTTACCTGCCTCCTTGGAGACCAGAGTGGCCGGAGCAGAGGGTGATTGATGGAGGCAGGTGAACTACAACTCCAAAACCAAAGGACACTGCCCACCAAATCCTTCCAGTATTCTCTGTTGGTCATGGGAGAACTGTGTGCCAAGTTTGGTTCAATTCCACCGTTGATGGGGTTCAGAATGCTCTTTGATTGTAGGTGAACTATAAATCCCAGCAACTACAACTCCCAAATGTCAAGATTCTATTTTCCCCCAAACTCCACCAGTGTTCACATTTGGGCATATTGAGTATTTGTGCCAAGTTTGATCCCGATCCATCATTGTTTGTGTCCATAATGATCTCTGAATGTAGGTGAACTACAACTCCAAAACCAAAGGACACTGCCCATCAAACCCTTCCAGTATTTTCTGTTGGTCATGGGAGAAATGTGTGCCAAGTTTGGTTCAATTCCATCGTTGGTGGGGTTCAGAATACTCTTTGATTGTAGGTGAACTATAAATCCCAGCATCTACAACTCCCAAATGACAAAATCATTTTTTTTTGAGTGAAGGACATACATTGGGTTGTTAGATGTCTTGTGTCTAAAATTGGTGTCAATTCGTCCAGTGGTTTTTGAGTTCTGTTAATCCCACAAACAAACATTACATTTTTATTTATATAGAAGTGTGGGACTTTGTTTTTTGATTTTTTTTGGGGGGGGGGTTGCACTGCAAATAATATATGTGCAGAGTGCATAGGAATTCATTCATGTTTTTTTAAAAATTATAATCCGGCCCCCCAACAGTTTGCGGGACTGTGACCCGGCCCTCTGTTCAAAAAGTTTGGGGACCCCTGTTCTAAACTGTAAGACTGAACTAAAAACTTTCTTTTCCCTCCCAGAACCCTGGAGAAAGGGGCGGAACTAAAGAACTGAACGATGATAGGCAGGTGGCTGGCCCTATGGCTGCAGCCTGGAAGGAACCACCCAACTTGCAAAATGCATGGCCAAAACAAGCACATGCATAGAAAGAAAATTCAGACTTCTGGTACAGCTGTACCAACACACAAGTAGTCTTTAAGGTGCTACCAGATCCCTTTGCTGATGGTATTCCAGATTATTCCTGCCTTGTCCATTACAATATTTAAGTCTCCTCTCTTGGGCAGTAAATTGACTTAATTTGAAGACTCCATCCATCCAAATGCAAATTACTTTCTATGTAATCTCCTACCTCATTTTTTCCATGGGAAAAAAAGACCTGGTTAATATATATCCCCATCAAAGGGAAACATTCCAGATTTTGGGCTCCTCACCCCACTTCAAAATTCTTCTGATAACATTCACTTATTTAATTTTGAAAGAGCCGTAGATGCTGCTTTAGAGATCTTCTTTCCTTGAAATCTGTAAGACTTAGGTTAATCATGCTGTTAGTGAGTAAAGGATTTAAATTTTAAGCTGTTACTATTCCATAAGGCAAGAAACAGCCTTGAAAGGCAAATCTGCTAAGTAGATTACAGAACAGAGGCTCAGCATTGAATGTATAGAGGGAGGGATGTAAGTACAGAATCTACGAGAAATGTCTACGTCTTTTTTAAAAAATTAAGAATTGTAATAACTACAATTTGACTATTTTATGCATGCATTCAGTGCACCATTATACACAGAGGTAAAATGTGTTGTCAAATGCTTTCAGGGCCGGAATCACTGGGTTGCTGTGAGTTTTCTGGGCTGTATCGCCATGTTCTAGGAGCATTCTCTCCTGACATTCACCCACATCTATGGCAGGCATCCTCAGAATTTGTGAGAACTAGGCAAGTGAGGTTTATATATCTGTGGAATGTCCAAACAGACTCTTGAGGCAAATGTGAATGTTTCAAATGGCCACCTTGATTAGTATTTAATGGCCTTGCAGCTTCAAAACCTGGCTGATTTTTGCCTGTGGGGAATCCTTTGTTGGGAGTTGTTAGCTGGCCCTGATAGTTTCCTGTCTCGACTTCCCCTCTCTTCAGAGTGTTGTTCTTTACTTACTGTCCTGATTGTAGAGTTTTTTTAAATACTGGTAGCCAGACTTTGTTCATTTTCATTGTTTCCTCCTTTCTGGTGAAATTGTCCACATGCTTCTGGACGAGAATCCAGACAAGAATCAATCAGGGTCTAGAAATAAAGCCCTATGAGAAGTAGTGTATTTATTTATTTATTTATAAATAAATAAACTGCCACATTTTGCTGTGGCCCACTGTGTGTATATGTGTTTTGTGTGTGTGTATATATGTGCATATGTTTGTGGGGATGTGTATATATGTGTGTTTGCGTATAAACATGTGGTTTGGCACATGCATTGTAATGTATTTTTATTTATTGGATTTTTAAGTCCCTTCTGTTGTGTTTTTCAGTGTTTTTAGGAGTGATGGTCATTCGTTGGCCTAGTAGGTGTATTGTGTCCAAATTTTGTGTCAATTAGTTCAGTGGTTTTTGAGTTATGTTAATCCCACAAACGAACATTACATTTTTATTTATGTAGTTTTATTTATTTCATACACTTTTACCCTGCCTTTCTCACCCATGAGGGGGGACTCAGGGCGGCCTCACAGCAAGGACCGTTCGGTGCCATCGCAATCATAAAAACATTAAACAAATTCATTAAAACAACATTAAATAAACAGTTGTTAAAAACACGCCAGTTAAAACCAAATCCGGGTCAGTTCATTGTCACTTCAAATTGCACTTGCTGCTATTCAATGATCAAATGCTTGGTCCCACAACCAAGTCTTGAGTTTCCTTCTAAAAGAAGGTTGCCCTGACACGACAAATAATTTCTAAAGGACAGAAGGGAGGTGACCAATCTGAGAGCAGGGCCTCTCCAGCTGATCTTAAACTTTGTGATGATCCGTAACAGGAGAAACATTCAGACAGGTAGTCTGGGCCAGAATTGATCAGGGATTTAAAGGTTAAAACCCGCACTTTGAATTGTGCTCAGCAGCAGATTGGCAGCCAGTGGAGCTGCTATAACAGAGGAGCTGTACACTGCTCCGGTGAGCAACCTAGCTGCTGACCGTTGGACTAATTGAAGTTTCTGGGCAGTCTTCAGAGGCAGCCCCATGTAGAGTGTGTTGCAGTAGTCCTACTCAATGCCTTTGAACAAGAAGCAGTTAAAATACATTAAAGATTTAGAATTAAAATTAAATGCACATTAAAAACATACAAAATGTTATACTCACTATTAATCACGTTCCAGGACTTTGCCCCAAAAGGGGAGTTTGGAAACTGGCCAAAAGTTGTTCAGTTGGGTGGGATCTAGTGATGGGGTTTTTTTTTACCATAACTTCCCTTGTTTTTGACACTATATGCCTATCAAGGAGTCATTGGCTTTTCATTGGCTTTTGGGGCTTCTGCATTGGCTTTTGGGGCTCCTGCATCACATTGTTGGCTCATATAGCTAAGATGTTGCAAAGGAGAGGAAGAAAGAAGCCAGGTAAGGGAAAGGAGATGAGATAGTCAAGCAAAAAACAGCTTTAGAATGAGCTGTTAAGATTGCTTTTCTTCAAGATAATGCTCTCTCCATTGGTTGCAATAAAAGCTTTAGATTTATATTTTCCTTCCTGCATGAAGGTGGGATCGAGAGCAGGGCCTCTCCAGATGATCTTAAACATTGTGATGGTTCGTAACACGAGATACGTTCGGACAGGTAGTCTGGGCCAAAACTGATTAGGTCTTTAAAGGTTAAAACCAGCACTTTGAATTGTGCTTGGTAGCAAATTGGCAGCCAGTGGAGCTGCCGTAACAGAGGAGTTGTATACTCCCTGTACGCCACTCCGGTGAGCAATCTGGCTGCTGACAGTTGAAATAGTTGGCAGCCCCACGTAGAGTGCATTGCAGTAGTCTATTTGCAATGTAATAAGAGCATAGACCACCTTGACCAAGTCAGACTTCCCAAGGTATGGGTGCTGTGGGCGCACAAGTTTTAATTGTGCAAAAGCTCCCCTGTCCACCACTGAGACCTGGGGATCCAGGCTCAACAATGAATCTAGGATCACTCCCAAACCGCGCTCTTGTGTCCTCAGAGGAGTGTAACCCTGTCCAACACAAGCTGTAACCCTATGCCCTGTTCGGCCTTTTGACTGACCAGAAGTACCAGTTAGAAAGCTGGAGGTTCAATGGGTTGTCGTAGGTTTTTTCAGGCTATATGGCCATGGTCTAGAGCAGGGTTTCTCAACCTGGGGGTGGGGACCCCTGGGGGGGGGTCGCGAGGGGGTGTCAGAGGGGTCACCAAAGACAATTACAAAACTCAGTGTTTTCTGTTGGTCATAGGGGTTCCATGTGGGAAGTTTGGCCCAATTCTATCATTGGTGGAGTTCAGAATGCTCTTTGATTATAGGTGAACTATAAATCCCAGGCACTACAACTCCCAAATGTCAAGGTCTATCCTCCCCAAACCGCACCAGTGTCCACATTTAGGCATATTTATGATTTATGTTACAAATGTTTTTAATTGCCCTATACTTGTCTCGTGATGTTTTGTATTGATGTTGTTCACCGCTTTGAGTCGCCCGAGGGCTGATAAAAGCGGTATATAAATAAAGTAAATAAATAAATAAAAATAAATATTGAATATTCATGCCAAGTTTGGTCCAGATACATCAGTGCTCTCTGGATGTAGGTAAATAACAACCCCAAAACCCAAGGTCAATGCCCACCAAACCCTTCTAGTATTTTCCTTTGGTCATGGGAGTTCTGTGACCCAAGTTTGGTTCAATTCCATCATTGGTGGAGTTCAGAATGCTCTTTGATATTGTAGGTGAACTATAAATTCCAGCAACTACAAATCCCAAATGACAATATCAATCCTCCCCTCAGTCCCACCAGTATCCAAATGTGGGATGTATCGAGTATTTGTGCCAAATGAATGAAAATACACCCTGCATATCGGATATTTACAAGATAATTCATAACAGGAGCAAAATTATAGTTGTGAAGTAGCAATGAAAGTAATGTCATGATTGGGGGTCACCACAACATAAGGAACTGTATTAAGGGGTCATGGCATTAGGAAGGTTGAGAACTACTGGTCTAGAGGCATTCTCTCCTGATGTTTCACCTGTATCTATGGCAAGCATCCTCAGAGGTAGTGAGGTCTGTTGGAAAATAGGAAAAGGGGTTTATATATCTGTGGAATGACCAGGGTGGGACAAAGGACTCTTGTCTGCTGGAGCTAGGTGTGAATGTTTCAACTGACCATCTTGATTAACATATAATGGCCTGACAGTGCCTAGAGCAAACTTTGTTGAGAGGTGATTAGATGTCCTTGTTTGTTTCCTCTCTGTTGTGCTGTTGTAATTTTAGAGTTTTTTTTAATACTGGTAGCCAGATCTTCGGCCATGAAAGTCTTCAGCTTGGAGAAGATTGAGGGATGACATTGAAATACTTGAAAACACTGTTGAACTTCTGTATTGTTCTGTGGGAGAGTTGAGACCATAGATTGCAGAAAACAATACCCCTTATGTCTTGTAGCAATTTATGTGGATAGATCCAACTGATGACCATTTTACCAATTCACAACAGGCGTACATACTAGATACGCTCCCGGCTAGCATAATTTAGATCACTTAAAGTAACTCTTCCAGATATTGATAGTCATCGTCTTGTATAACGTACTAATTGTCATTCCGCTCCTGTAAAGAAATAACAGATATTTCCGGAGGATCGCTTAATGAAGCCAAACCAATGCAATTATAAATTACAGTCTACTGGAAGTAAGATTGTTTTGCATTACATTAATTTATTGTATTTGCTAATGCATTTCTTCTTTTTGCTGCCTCTGCAGGCATAGATCACATTCTTGTTATTTTCTGCAAGGGGTTCATTATCCTGTGCTTAATAACACAAGAAACCTCAGCATATTAGTAGCAAATATTTATAATTCAACAGCATAGCAAATGAGAATGCTTGATTCCTAATCAACACATTATATTGGAAAAAATCCCAATGGAAAATAGTGATACACCCAGGAACCTGCAGCTAGAATTGATTTGTACTTTCTTCTCCTTGAATTTGGGAATAATAGAGCAAGAACGTAGGAATGGACTAAACTATAAATGGAGGGAGGAACAGAGATCGGAAAGTTAGTAATAAAGGCTTAATGCATTAGTAAATCTTAATAAGCTAAGACTTTTATATTGATACATTTACATTAGAAATGGAGAGAATACCGATTATATTTATGTTTATCTACAGTGTTTCTCAACCTTCCTAATGCTGCGACCCCTTAATACATTTTCTCATGTTGTGGTGACCCCCAAACATAAAATATTTTGCTACTTCATAACTGTAATTTTGCAGCTGTTATTAATGGTAAGGTTCTACATTATTATTTATTATTTATTATTTATTATTTATTATTTATTATTTATTATTTATTATTTATTATTTATTATTTATTATTTATTATTTATTATTTATTATTTATTATTTATTATTTATTATTTATTATTTATTATTTATTTATTTACATTATAGATCTTCTGCCAACCTAAGAGTTCAAAAACATGCAAATGTGAGTAGATCAATAGATACCTCTCCGGAAGGAAGGTAACAGCGCTCCATGCAGTTATGCTGGCCACATGACCTTGGAGGTGTCTACGGACAATCCTGGCTCTTCAGCTTGGAAATGAGCACCAACCTCAGAGTCGGACACAACTGAACTTAATGTCAAGAGTAAACCTTTACCTTTACTAAATATCTGTTATGAAGGATGTATTTTCATTCACGGGACCAAATTTGGCACAAATGCCCAATACGTCCAAATTTGAATACTGGTGGGGTTGGGGGGGGGGGGTTGTATTCATTTTGTCATTTGGGAGTTGTAGTTGCTGGGATTTATAGTTCACCTACAATTAAAGAGCATTCGGAACTCCACTAATGATGGAATTGAATCAAACTTGACACACAGAACTCTCTCAACCAACAGAAAATACTGGAAGGGTTTGGTGGGCATTGACCTTGAGTTTGAAGTTGTAGTTCACCTACATCCAGAGAGCACTGTGGACTCAAAGAATGATAGAGCTGGACCAAACTTGACACGAATACTCAATATGCATAAATGTGAACATTGGTGGAGTTTGGGGAAAATAGAACTTGACCTTTGGGAGTTGTAGTTGCTGGGATTTATAGTTCACCTACAATCAAAGAGTATTCTGAACCCCAACAATGATGGAATTGAACCAAACTTGACGCACAGAACTCAATGACAGAAAATACTGGAAGGGTTTGGTGGTCACTAATCTTGAGTTTTGGATATGTAGTTCACCCACATCCAGAGAGTGCTGTGGATTCAAACAATGATGAATCTGCACCAAACTAGGCACGAATACTCAATGTACCCAAATGTGAACACTGGTGGAGTTTGGGGAAAATAGACCTTGATATTTGTGAGTTGTAGTTGCTGGGATTTATAGTTCACCTACAATCAAAGAGCATTCTGAACCCCATCAATGATAGAATTGGGCCAAACTTTCCACACAGAACCCCCATGCCTTGAATGGACTTGCTGGCATTAGCCTCCCTCCAGCCTTGCACACTGTCTCTTGCCTGTGCATGCGCACCATGCTGCCATGCACCTAGCCCGCCTGCTCTCCCCTCCCCACTTGGAGTCTCAGAAACAACCATCTCCTTTGCTGAGAGGCTGGTGAATCACAGTGGAGGAGGGCTTTTTGGTAGATTCGTGGTCTGTTTCCAAAAAGGAAGAGAAGGACAGGTGGAGAGATCTTCAGCCTTCTCTGCCAAAGGGTTTCCTAAGACCATCAGAAATGTATGTTTTCTGATAGCTTTTGGTGACCCCTCTGAAACCCCCTTGTGACCCCCCCCCCAGGGGTCCTGACCCCCAGGTTGAGAAAGGCTAATCTACTGCATAAATTTAAAACGTGCTAAACCCTTTACCAGAATGAAGCTTTGGTGCTTATTCTCATACTTGTCTTCTCTTTGTATTGCCTTGAGCTTCAGAAGGAAGAAAACAAGTTCATGGATTTTTGGAAACCACATTTTTCACCCAGCTCATCAAAACACTTATTTATTCTCTCTCTTCCATATAATCAAAACTTTCTCATTTCTTTAGCTTAATAATTTAAATAGCAGCAAAAATTCCAAGGGTAAGCTTCAAAACTCAGTTTATTGGGTTTCTTTTTTTTTTAGTAATTATGTCAGAAGCGACTTGAGAAACTGCAAGTCGCTTCTGGTGTGAGAGAATAGATCATCTCCAGAGACATTGCTCAGGGGATGCCCGGATGTGTTACCATCCCATGGGTGGCTTCTCTCATGTCCCCGTATGGAAAGCTGGAGCTGACAGATGGGAGCTCACCCCATCTCGTGGATTCGAACCACCAGCCTTCAGGTCAGCAGTTCAGCCGGCAAAAGGGTTTCACCCATTGTGTCACCACAGCTCAATTTCTTGAGGTAGATGTAAACACCTGGATATAGTAAAGATCAATCTTTTCAAATTGTTCTTGTGTTTGAATTCTTTGAGTCTTAGAATTAATTAACAGATCAGACTCTAATTATGAACAAACAATTCCTATGCCTATTTGCATTTATTAAAGAATTGGATGGGAAATGTAGAATTTACTGGCTCCTTAGCACACCCTCTCATTTAATCAGTTAATGAGTTCATTAATAATTTACTTTTATAATCAAGTTAATGCTGAAAGTCCAATGTAAGTCAATCAAGTGAGATAGAAAAGTTATTTAATTAAGGTATTTCTTTTTCACTAGAAAATTTCTAACTTAAATTTAAATCAAATAGTTATTCCTGTCACTGTACTGGTCTTTCTGTTAACTGTTTTGCAGTCATAGGGCAGGCCTCCTGTCCATCATAATTAAGCTTTGGTTCCGCCCCTTGTTCTGGGCTCTGGGAGGGAAAGGAGCCATTTTTTTGGGCAGTCTCACACAAGGTAACTAAGCTATAGGACATAGACCAGCTCGTCCCGTAGAAAAGCTTCCTTTCTCAATAACCATCCAGGGAAAAAGTAACATCCGGGGATACAGAAGCAGAAATTCCAGGAGAAAAGTCCCAAAAGCTCTGGCTGAGAGCTCACAGCCTCTCAGCCTCACAGCAATCAGAGGGAAAACAACCCTGAGGTTTTCAAAGAATTCTCTGAGGAAGGACAGCACTACAGATATACGGAACTCCAGCTGAAATATCTTCAAGCCTCGGCTGGTAGGTCTACTCGATACCCAGACGTATTTGGAATCGGTAGTAGGACCCACACCGATGAGGCATAGATAGAAAGTAGCCTGAGAGAGGTTAAAAGGGGTTTTTCCTACAGAGAAAGTTTAGTTAATCAAAGTCAGGTGCCACTCCATTGAGGACTAGACTAAGAAAGCCTTGAAGTGTTGTTTGAACCATTGAAGATTTTTTGTTTGTTCCATAATAAAGACTTTGTTGCATCATTAAAGACTCTAAAGACCATCACTTCAGAAAAATCCCTGAGAACCTCTCTTTGAGGTGCCCCTGGCTTCCTGCTGGGCTTAAAGTATACGTCCTATAGAAAAGTACAGCTGTTGCAGGCCCAGCGTGCGACAGAACAGAAAGCTTTCTACTCCTTCAGATTGTACCCTGTACTCTGTACTCGCTTTCCCAGCTGCACTTGCATTGGGTGGCCATTGAAATGTTCCTCTCAAAGCACGATGGGAGTTGAAGTTTTTCCTCTCTCTTTCTGTTTCTCAGGCAATAAAAAGTCTGGTGGTGTCCATGCTCCGATTGGCTGGGAATGGACACAAGTGGTGACTACACTTCCCAGAACCCTCTCTTGCGGTTTGTCTTATTTTAAAAAATGTTATGGTTAAAACTTAAATTATTTCTTAAAAAATCAGTAGATTGGTGAATCGCTCTGAAACTTGGCGGGTCTGCAGTTGTCAATGGGGTCTGAAACCCCATTGCAGATAGGCCTTAAAATGACTGAGGATTGTGTCTTTTAAGTTTCCCATTGTATCTAATGGGCCAAATCTTTGCCCAATGAAATGGCAACACCTTTCCCTATTCGAGTAACTTCCCTGTAAACAGAAAGAGAGGCCTGCTGACAATGGACCCTGAAACGGCATGCCTTTTGACTGATTTTCACAGCTCTAACTGGTAGCTCCACTGGGAATATGGTGTGGGGACAGAAATAAGTCTAGACTAAGTGTTTGCAAACTTTTTTTTAGCCATGGAGCCCTTTTAAAGCAAAAGTTTCCTGTGCAGCCTGAAGAAATGTCTATATATGTATGGAGTGGGCTAGACCAGTGACAGATGGATGGAGAGTGTTTGTGTGAACTAATTCACACAGTGCAAAATAAAAAATCCACAATATTTAAAATGAAAAAACTAACATTATTTCAGTAGAAGACCCCTGGGACCATCCAGTTCAACGTCTTTTTGCCATGCAGGAAATATTTATTTATTTATTTATTTCGGGAATTTCTATGCCGCTTTTCTCCGGATGAGCCCAAGGCAGCTCGCAACATCGTTAAAACAGCAACATAACAAAAACCATTCATTAAAGCACTATGAAACTATGATTGGATGATACAAGATACTCCATTGAAGGAGACGTGGTTTTAAAAGGGAATTTTCAGAGATTTTCCCAATGCCCATATGTCTTGATTTACTGCCATATTGGCCTGTTTCTGCAGTAGGCCTTTGTTTACAGAAAATGCTGATTGTTTGCAAAAAACAGTGGTGCAGAGAGGAAGTTACTTTTCAAGGATAACAGTACACCCGGACAAAACCGACTAGCTAGTGGCTAGTTAGAACCCCCATGTTTCCCAGTTGCTCTGGAGTTATGTTTGCAACAGAATAACAGATAAGTTTGATTAATTAAGACAGTCATGGTCAGGGAACAATAGACTATAGTTGTGCTATAGTTGTGCCATTGTTAGGGTCCTGCTTGTGCTATTATGTCAATCAAAATCATAAACAACCAATGAGAAACTGTATAGCTAGCTTAGACCAATGAAATGATTTGTCTTTGGAAACCAATGAGAATGCGTATTCAATTTACTGCCAAAAAATGATAAAAACTCTGCAGCCCTATTGGAGGTTGCAACAAACACTTTGATTACATTCCTGTTTGTATGTTTGTCAATACTACTATGGCCACGCAATAAAGCCTTTGTAGTAAGAATCCAACTTATGGCTTCGTCCTTGCATAGCTACATTGGGCCATTGAGGGGACTCCTAAGCTTGTGCATTTGGAGTGCCCTATATCGGTGCCCCTTCACCATCGCATCATTCCGCTTTAAGTATATAAAATTCAATTAACCGAAAACACAATCAAAGCACCCCCAACAGGTGGCCATGCAACCTTTGTAATAATAATAATAATAGCAATAATAATAATAGCAATAATAATAATAGCAATAATAATAATAGCAGAAGCACCAGAGGTGGTGGGTTGCCTGTGGAGCCTCTGAGCACCTCTCGAGGAGCACCAAAGACTCCCCAAGCAAAGTTTGAGAACTGCTGGTCTAGACAATGGATTCTTTGTAGAAAGGGCAAGATGGCATCTGTTTCCTCATACAGAAATCAACTACACTGGAAGCAGTATCTTACTTGTACTTAGTAATGGGATTGAGGGTGGATTTGACTGAATGAAAGTAGCCTTTGAAACCTCCTGGTATTCATTGTGAGAAGAAATGGGGATGCAACTCTGCATATTTGTGGAGCTCAGAATTTGTTTCCAGATGCACGTGGCTCAAATGGCGTTTCCTTCCTGCAAACGAAATTCCAGAGGGAAACGTGCATGTGTACAAGATACTAACAGACCATAATGGTCTTTATTCATGAATATTTGCTATCTCAGGGTGTGAAGGCAGCTGCATCCCAAGAGAATCTGGAGAGCCATAGCTTTCCCCTTCCCACGCACAGAGAAGAAGGATTCTGTGCAGCATTTCTGAAAAGCACCGTTATGAAGCATCCTTACACAAAGTCAAGTCTTCCAGCCCTGTGTTTTTCACCATGATTGGCAGACTGCTCTTCCATGCCTTGGGCAAAGAGATAGAGATACTTCCTGACCATTCAACATGGGATCCTTTCAAAATGGAGAGGCATGGGACAAAAGCTCAGATTTTCTGTATGCAAAAGCAAGAGCTCTTCTAAATCATTGCACGATGGGTACTTCCCTCTCACTGCATAAATGCTCAGCATTAGCATGATCTCTTCCCTAAGAAATGAGGGAGCTAAGATGTGCTTGCCTTCTGAAAAAAGGATTCAGAATGAAGAATTTTGTTCTGCGAGAGCCTTTTTTCCCACAAGGAAAAGACGGAGACAGTATTTTAGCAGATGTGAAAAGGCAGGGCTTTGCTAAAATTGGCAGGATGCTGACATGTTGGGCCTTCTGGTACCAAAAATGAACTAGAACGTGAATTTCACTTATATTCATCATGCGTACCTTCATCCTATCAGCACACCGCCGCCAGGAGACGGCGGAAACCATTCGCATGCAGAACGCTGCTCTTTTTAAATGAGATGATGGATGGCAAATTAATCCAGATATCCAAAGTGCTTTGGGCTATTTCCTTACATCTGGGGACGAAAACAGAAAACAATTGCCAGCCTTGTTATGAAGGTTCCTTGCAATTCACAGAAATAGCCACCTGATGACATGCACAAACTGCAAACAAAATGAAAATAAATATTGCAGAAGGGCCTCGACTCGAATATTTCCAAGACATAAGGTAGACCACTTAGTGGAATATTAAACATAATTCAGAATGGCTCCTTTTTCGACTGCTACTCAAGTATCCAGGCATGCTGTATATGAATTTGGAAAGGACAGGAGGTCTGCTGGCCTCCAACAGCATTTCTATTGCCTTCTACCCGAGGAATCCCCCAGTGTTGCAGTAGGTTAAACTGCTGAGCTGCTGAACTTGTTTACTGAAAGGTCACAGATTTGAATCCGGAGAGCAGTGTTAGCCCCAGCTTCTGCTAACCTACCAGTTCGAAAACATGCAAATTTGAGTAGATCAATAGATACCACTCCGGCGGGAAGGTAACAGCGCTCTATTCAGTCATGCTGGCCACATGACCTTGGAGGTGTCTACTAGGCTTGTTTGATCCAAAAAAAAAAATGGTTCAAGACCCGTTTCGGATGTAGGGGGTGCTGGTGGTTCAAATCTAAAGTCAATTCCAATTTTCACAGTTCAAAACTTTTCAAAACTTCCGAGACTTCTGAAGTTTTCAAAGTGTTAATTCCTGTTTCATTGGGTAGTCTTTACTTTGAAAGTAGTTGTTTTATTCCCGAAGGGGAGTGGTGAGAAAAGGGAAGAAATCGCGGGAGGGAAAGGAAACAAAGGGAATCCATGCAAACTGCATTAAACTACATCTCTCACACAAGGCTGACCGGGAGGGAAAGGAAACTGAAGGGAATCCATCCATGCTGGTTTGAAAAGCTGAATAATTTCCAATTCACTTACTGATTCATAAGAGAAATGGTGGAAAAAGCTTTGGAAGGGTTTCCTTAAAAACTTTGAAATCACTTCAAAAAGAAAATCTTTCCAAATTTATTCCGAATTATGAAGTTTCCAACCGAACCTAACCATGCCTAGTGTCTACAGACAATGCCGGCTCTTCGGCTTAGAAACGGAGATGAGCACCAACCCCCAGAGTCAGACACAACTGCACTTAATGTCAGGGGAAAACTTTTACTTTGACCTATTAGAGCATTATAATTCCAGACTCAACACATTTTTATGGAATCCTGGGATTTGCACTTTAAGGATAGATAGCAATCTCAGCAAGAGATCTACAATTCCTCGCTATACTACATATTCCTTAGGATGTTGCCATGACAGTTAAAACTGGACTACATTTGTATAGTGTGAAAGAGCCCCAAGTGTATTGATTCATAGGAACAGAGACCTCAGAACAAGCAAAGAATGGTATTAAAGGGGATAAAACAAACTCCAAAGAGAGAGAGAGAGAGAGAGCTGTCATGGTGGATGATGATATTATGTTTTGGAGTGTACCAAGTGCCCTTCAGCTGCACCCGACTGAAGTGAGTTAACAATAAACAACAGCTTAATGACTCCTTTTCGCATTTAAACAATGCTGGAGTTATAAATGTTTCCATTAGACAGCCAACAGGGATCTTTGAAATTGCTCCTTTTTACTATTATGGACTTAACAGGCTTTCCCGCTGTTATCATCTCTGCTCTTCCAACTTTATCCCAAGGTAGGCTTTTCCATCAAAGTGAGGAAATGAATGGGTAGAAGGCCTGGTTCTCCAGCATTTGCCTTTCACTTCTGTTCAGAACATTTGCGCCTTATGCCAGCCACTTACCATTCACTTCCCACACACCTGAGTCTTCAATAATACCACCAGCTGACAATTTAATTGGATTGAAACTTTCAAACTGTTTCAAGCAGGAAGAAGGCTGAGCTGCCCATTGGATAACATTCATTTTGAAATTGGTGCCTGTTTCTTTTTCGCTACTAGATGCCAGAGTCATGAACAAATAGCATATCATTTGTTGTTGTTTATTCGTTCAGTCACTTCCAACTCTTCGTGAACTCATGGACCAGCCAACGGCAACGCTCCCTGTTGGCTGTGGCCGCCCCCAACCCCTTCTCTCTTTTTTATTTTTTTTAAATTGTGTGTGTGTGTGTGTGTATATATATATATATAAATAATATGCTTGTTTGTGGGATTAACTCAATTCGAAAACACTGGACAATTTGACACCAAATTTGGACACAATACACCTCTCAGGCCAACGAGTGACCATCGCTCATAAAAACACTGAAAAACACAGCAGAAGAGACTTAAAAAGCCAAAAAATAAAAAAGATTACACTACAGTGCATGTGCAAAACCACATATACACATATATATACCCACACAAAACACATATACACAGAGTGGGCCACAGCAACGTGTGGCAGGGAACAGCTAGTCTATATAAATAAAAATGTAATGTTCGTTTGTGGGATTAACATAACTAAAAAACCACTGGACGAATTGCCGCCAAATTTGGCCACAAGTCACGTACTAACCCAAGGAGTGATAATCACCAAACCCCCCCCCCCTGATTTTGTCATTTGGGAGTTGTAGTTGCTGGGATTTATTGTTCACCTACATTCAAAGAGCATTCTGAACCCACCAATGATGGAATTGAACCAAAAGTGGCACACAGGACTCACATGACCAACAGAAAGTACTAGAAGGCTTTTGTGGGCATTGATGTTAAGTTTGGGAGTTGTAGTTCACCTATATCCAGAGAGCACCGTGGACTCAAACAATGATGGATCTGGACCAAACTTGGCACAAATATTCCATATGCCCAAAGCGGAACACAGATGGCGCTTGGGTGAAATAGACCTTTATATTTGGGAGTTGTAGTTACTGGGATTTATAGTTCACTTACAGTCAAAGAGCATTCTGAACCCCATGGACGATAGAATTGGGGCAAACTTCCCACACAGAATTCCCATGTCCAACAGAAAATACTTAAGGCAATCCAGTCCAATTCCCTTCACCAGGGCAAGAAAATGTAATCAAATACTGTTTGCCCACAAGCATAAATAAATTATATATATTAGAAACCAACACTTTTTATTACTTTATTTTCCAGTTCACCAGACTGGGCCACAGCAACATGTGGCAGGGGACAGCTAGTGTATGTATGTGTGTGTGTGCGCGTATATATATATATATATATATATATTACACACACACTCACATAGAAACATACAGTCTTCAAAATTCAGCAGTCAAAATGGCAGAGGAGAAGAGCTGTGCATGTCATCTTAAGCTCGGTGAAGAAAAACATGGAAATAAATCAAATGAATAAATGCAAATAATTAAATATGGTAATTATAATTCGACTGTTATGAACTCACAGCAAGCTAAGGCTGACTTCTAATTTAAATGCCTGGAATTTTAAAAAGAAGTAGTAACTGACCATATTTTAGTTCTTGCGGACTACTGGTGATCCATGGACGACAGGTTGGGAGTCATTGCTCTTCTTTATACTAGTTTCTATACATAACTGAATTTGTTCCCCGTTTCTGGCCACTTTCTTTGTAGAAATGTAAATAATGATTTGGCTTTTTTGCTCTGAGAAGTTGGGTCCAACTGTTAAAAAGTGGTGATATTTTCAAATACAGTGTTCCCTCACTTATCACGGGTGTTACGTTCCAGGACCACCCACGAAAAGTGAAAATGCGCAAAGTAAGTACGCTATATATGCATATCACATTCAGAGGATGAGGCAGAAATGAGGAGAGATTTAAATGCACCACACACCTTTTTTTGCTAGCTATCTCTGCTTTGCTTTGCAATCTCTCTTGATTGGCTGCTTCTCTCCCGAGGGGGAGGGTGAAACCCCCTTCCACACTCCATCGTTGCCAGAAGATGGGATTAGAATGCCGCTCTCGGCAACGGCAACCATTCATAAACTGGGCGGCAAAACCCCACGAAACAGTGAGTCCGCGAAAAGTGAACCGCAAAGTAACGAGGGAACACTTTATTTTCTTTTTTGGCTTATGGCGCTTGGAAAGATGGGAACTTATGCAAAGATACAGAATGGGGACTTGTGGCTCAAGAGCTGTACGTGTCAAAAAGATCTTGGGGTCCTCATGGACAACAAGTTAAACATGAGCCAACAATGTGATGCGGCAGCAAAAAAAACCAATGTGATTTTGGCCAGCATCAATAGGAGTTCAGTGTCTAGACTTCTAGATCAGGGGTCCTCAAACTTTTTAAACAGAGGGCCAGGTCACAGTCCCTTAAACTGTTGGAGGGCCGGATTATAATTTGAAAAACAACATGAATGAATTCTTAAGCACACTGCACATATCTCATTTATAGTGCAAAAAACACTTGAAAGCAATACAATAATTAAAATGAAGAACAATTTTAGCAAATATAAATTTATTAGTATTTTAATGGGAAATGTGGGCGTGCTTTTGGCTGATGAGATAGGGTTGTTGTTGTTGTTGTTGTTGTTGTTGTTGTTGTTGTGTGCTTTCAAGACATTTCAGATTTAGGTTGACCTTGAGTGAGGGCTGGGTACATGACCTTGGAGGGCCGTATTTGGCCCTCGAGCCTTAGTTTGAGGACCCCTGGTCTAGATCCAGGGAAGTCATGCTACCCATGCTCTATTCTGCCTTGGTTAGACCACACCGGGAATACTGTGTCCAATTCTGGGCACCACAATTGAAGAGAGATGTTGACAAGCTGGAATGTGTCCAGAGGAGGGTGACTAAAATGATCAAGGATCTGGAGAACAAGCCCTATGAGGAGTGGCTTAAAGAGCTGGGCATGTTTAGCCTGAAGAAGAGAAGGCTGAGAGGAGACATGATAGCCATGTATAAATACGTGAGAGGAAGTCATAGGGAGGAGGGAACAACCTTTTTTTTTCTGCTGCCCTGGAGACTAGAATGCAATGGAACAATGGCTTCAAACTACAAGAAGTGAGATTCAATCTGAACATTAGAAAGAACTTCCTGACTGTGAGAGCCGTTCAGCAGTGGAACTCTCTGCCCCGGAGTGTGGTGGAGGCTCGTTCTTTGGATGCTTTTAAACAGAGGCTGGATGGCCATCTGTCAGGGGTGCTTTGAATGCAATTTTCCTGCTTCTTGGCAGAATGGGGTTGGACTGGATGGCCCATGAGGTCTCTTCCAACTCTAGGATTCTATGATTCTATGCTGAGCGGCTGTCCAGACACATCTGGTTTCAACTTTCATATCATTACCTTCCTTTCTCAAATGGACAAAAAAAATGTGTGTCTGTCTGTTTAAAACGTGCAATGGTGCAATTGAGACATCTAATTGCCTAATTATATTACAACATTTTTGGAAAGTATATCCTTTCACAGATAGTAATTAACATGGACAGCCAAGTCACTGCGCGCATTGGCAAATACACAGAGTTTCTTATATCTATTTTATCTAATTTTAATGGATTGGGCTGGGTAAAACCTCACGGAGGTTTTAAGAAACTTCCTCTTAAACATGTCCTTTGCTACAGCACTGCACCGTGAGACACACAGAGACATTTAAGCACTTGAAGCCATCAAATATCCACATGTCAGTTTCGAAAATGAATGTCATGTAAACATCTGGTGCCCTAGAGTCGGGATGTTTATGAAATGATACAGGTGCAGTCATGTTTCAGATCACTAATATTGATTTGTCACTGACATGGAATTTGCTAGATACTCTCACTCTCACTTCCAAAAATATCCCATCTTCCATAAAACAAGGCAGTTGAAGTTTCTAGCCCTTTGCAGCAAAGAGAGGGGCAAAACACATGGGAATGGACTCCTGGGGACATTGGATATCGCTGCAGGGAAGCTTTTCCTGCTGGTCAATCTATATGAAGTACAACTGGAGGTCCAAATCCCATGTAAAGGGTCACAGAAAACAAACCTCATTCTACAACATTGGCAGATGAAGAACAGGAATCCCAAGCAGGTCCATCTGGAGTTTCTTTAGATATGTGGAATAAATAAATAGGCTGAGAAAGGTGGTATACAAATATCTATATAGATATAAATGCTCTGTGCATAATGAGTACCTTAAAAACTAAAGAACCAATGAACGAAATCACACCAAATTTGGCAACAAAATGTCTCACAACACAAGGAGTGAACATCACTCAAAATATTATGATTTTGTCATTTGGGAGTTGTGGTTGCTGGGATTTATAGTTCACCTACAATCAAAGAGCATTCTGAACTCCACCAACAATGGAATTGAACCCAACTTGGCACACAGTACTCCCCTGACCAACAGAAAACACTAGAAGGTGTTGGTGGGCATTGACCTTGTGTTTGGGAGTTGTAGTTCACCTACATCCAGAGAGCACTGTGGACTCAAACAATGATGGATCTGGGCCAAACTTGGCGGCAAGCACTCAATACGCCCAAATATGAACACAGATAGAGTTTGGGGGAAATAGACCTTGACATTGGGGAGTTGTAGTCACTGGGATTCACAATTCACCTACAATCAAAGAGCATTCTGAACCCCACGAATGCAGAATCAGGGCAAACTTCCCACAGAGAACACCCATGAGCAACAGAAAATACTTAAGGCCATCCAATCCAACTCCCTTCACCAGGGCAAGAAAACGTAATCGAAGTCCTCCTGACAAAGAGCCGTCCAGCCATAGATATAAATAGATAGATAGATAGATGGATGGATGGATGGATGGATGGACGGACGGACGGACGGACGGACGGACGGACGGACAGATAGATATGATTCACACACACACAGATATAGTATAGATTTGAAAGGGACCCTTAAAGAAGGACAATGATATGTTGCATGTTCCAGGGTGGGAAAACCAGACACTCTCCAAATCAACACTGACAAAGAAACAGAAAGACTGTTTACCCACAAGCATCAAGAAATGACAAATATTAGAAACCAACACTTTCTCATTATTTTATTTTCCAGACCACCAGACTGGGCCACAGCAAAGCGTGGCAGGGGACAGCTAGTAGTAAATAAATAAATATATACAAACTTGACCTCATTGAACTTGGTAGGAATTACTGTATATACTTGAGTATAACCCTAGTTTTTCAGCTCCTTTTTAGGCTGAAAAAGCTCCCCTTGGCTTATACTCAAGTCAAGGTTATTTATTATTTTACTCTGTTATTAATATTATTTTATTACATTTATTATTTTACTTTATTATTATTATTATTATATTTACATTATTTTACTCTATTATTATTCTATTTATTATTTTACTCTAACATTATTACATTTACAGTATTTTACCCTATTATTATTTTTATTACATTTATTATTTTACTCTATTATTACTGTTTTTATTACATTTATTATTTTACTCTATTGTTATTGGAAGGTTACATAAGTACTGTTGTAGTAGAACCTGTAAGTAACGTAAATGATCAAGGGTCTGGAGAACAAGCCCTATGAGGAGCAGCTTAAAGAGCTGGACATGTTTAGCCTGAAGAAGGGAAGGCTGAAAGGAGACATTATAGCCATGAGAGGAAGTCATAGGGAGGAGGGAACAAGCTTGTTTTCTGCTTCCCTGGAGACTAGGACACGGAACAATGGCTTCAAACTACAAGAGAGGAGATTCCATCTGAACATGAGGAAGAACTTCCTGACTGTGAGAGCCGTTCAGCAGTGGAACTCTCTGTAGTGGAAGCTCCTTTTTTGGAAGCTTTTAAACAGATGCTGGATGGCCATCTGTCAGGGGTGCTTTGAATGCAATTTTCCTGTTTCTTGGCAGAATGGGATTGGACTGTATGGCCCATGAGGTCTCTTCCAACTCTATGATTCTAAGTATTGAGATGAACTTTTGTTATGGACCAAATACTTATTTTTCACCATAATTTGCAAATAAATTAGATAAAAATCAGACAATGTGATTTTCTGGATGTGTTTTCTCATGTTGTCTCTCATAGTTGAGGTCTACCTATGATGTCAATTACAGGCCTCTCTCATATTTTTAGGTGGGAGAACTTGTACAATTGGTATCTGACTACAAGAGAGGAGATTCCATCTGAACATGAGGAAGAACTTCCTGACTGTGAGAGCCATTCAGCAGTGGAACTCTGCCCCGGAGTGTGGTGGAGGCTCCTTCTTTGGAAGCTTTTAAACAGAGGCTGGATGGCCATCTGTCAGGGGTGATTTGAATGCAATATTCCTGCTTCTTGGCAGAATGGGGTTGGACTGGATGGCCCAGGAGGTCTCTTCCAACTCTTTGATTCTATGATTCTATGACTAAATACTCCCCCCACCCCCACTGTAGAAGTGTCAGAAACCTTTTTGCATACGTTGAAATGTATAACTATAAATCACGTATATGACTGGCTCGCTACAGAAACACTGTCCACTAGCATTTCACCCATAGCATGAACTCAAATGGAGATAGGGTGGTGTGATAGGCTCCTAGTTTTCTTTATTTAGCCCTCAATTCATCCCATATCTTTGCTAAAGGCTATTCTTGTTTCTGATCAGACACCTTGGCTAAAGTTCTCAAACTTGTGGGAGTTCAGTCCAAGGGTCATGGCATACTTTTGAATAGGGAAATACTACTGTGTGTTTCAGGAGTGCGGCAAGTGTCAGCAATACAATTGTCTTCGCCTTGAATATGATTTGCAATTGCTTTTTTTGAAATCCCAATGCCCAAAAGGCATCCTTTTGGGGAATTGGGGGATCTAGTTCATTCCCTCGCCTGCCTGCCTGTGTTTGCGATGTTTTCTGACATCCTGCTTCCTTGAGGATCACATTAAAAGTTTATCTACTTGCATAAAACTTTAATTACTTAGCATTTGAATGAATTATCATTGGTGAGTGTCAAGCATGCCCAGCTTAAAGAAACACAATCAATCACATCAGCATGTTATTTTCCCAGCCACATGTGCAACAATACTTTGTTCTTAATTACATCCAGATCTTTAGCATGGAAAATTAATGACTAAGGGATTAGAGCAGCTATAAATATACTGAAAATCTGATTGGCATAAAGGGTTGATGATCTTCCTGCTTGAACATAATTTAAGATTTATTATAGCGATGTCATGATAATGTGTTTAACATTAATTCACGTCGTCAGTAGTGCTAATTGTAAATAGGGTACGCAGCAGCCATTTTGAGAGCTGTTTCATATACACTGATCACTGTATTGTGGTCTTTCGCAAAATAAAATAATTTCTGAAACCTTGGTTTCTTTCATCAAAATGGAAACTTAAAGAACAGTTTTCTTAGGCTAAATTCAGATGATAAATTCTTCAGTCACCTTCATTACTTGGGTTTGGATGAGAATATTTTAATAAATCAAATGCAGAAATAATCCTTAAAATGTGCTCTTTAACTACCACTATTCACTTTTCTACATAATTACCAGACAATTGGATATGTTTCTGCCAAAGATGAACAAGTTTTATGAAGCCGTCACGGAATAAATTGACACTCTGTTTCCGCAACCCATCGTGCACAGAATTTCCGATAGCCAAGCAAAGCAATAATGTGATCCATATGTTCTTGTGAAATGCTGATTATGCTTGAAATTTCTCTCTGAGTGATACAACGATTGTCCTGAATCAATCTGTCAACCTTTTGCTTGTGAAACTCGGTGGTTGCTGTCACAGGACGTCCAACTCTTTGTTTGTCACGCAAGTCAGATGTTCCCACCTCAACATCTTTAAACTTACTCGCACAATGACACACAGTACTCACATCAACACAATCACAATCAACAGCTTGCATTCTCTGATGAATCTCCTTTGGGGTGACACCTTCTGCTGTCAAGAATTCAATGACTTCACATTGCTTAAGTCGCATTGACTGACCGTCTGTGCAGGGTTCCATACTTTGCACTTTAACAACACAACTGTTCAATGCTAAGGCTTCCTGCCTACATGGAACTGTAGAGGAGAGTCTACTGAACAATCCAGTACCTGCCGCATATCAGTATTGCCATCTGTTGAGGAGTTACGAAGGTGGAGGCATTACTTTTCATTCAACCCTCGTAGTAAGAGTAAACTTTGGCTGGATCTATACTGATCTATATCTCAAGATCTGACATGGATTATTTGAGTCTACACTGCTAGACAATCTGGGATAAGAACATAATCTTGGGTCAGATTCTGTGATATAGGGTAGTGTAGCATTTGATGGTTGTACGATGTCATAGTAAACCAGGTTGCGATAAGTCCTTGGACCAAGTACGTGTGTGAAGAAAAATCTTATGAGTCATAGTTATCTTGTTCAGCTGGCTAAGTAGGTCAACCAGCAATCTTGTACCACACCCAAGGACCTATAACTGTTTGAGTTTCTTTGAATATATTTTGGTTCACCAGCATGGAGTTCCAGCAGGAGATGCTGAAGGAGGGATCCTGAGGGAGCGCTTCTGGGGAGCCTTTTCTCGGAGGAGACCTATGGACAAAGGCTTGGCTCTGGGGAGCGGTTTGGAGAAGCTACTCTGAGGAGGCCATGGTGACATAGCTATTTACTTCAGGTTTATTTTGACCTCTCATTTGCTGTAAGATGAAGATGCCTTATTTTAAGTTTCTTACAAAGACTGTGTAAATATGTTGCACTGCTGGTTTTTGTATGCAACATTGCCAGTTTCGTTTCATCTCTGCAAAACAGAGAGAGTAAAGATTTTTCTGTTCACTTTTACTACTGGTCTGTGAGTCTTTTGCGTTTGGACTTTGGGTGCTGGGATATCTTGCTGAAATACATGCTGTGCTGTCACGCGCTGGGCCTGTAGCAGTTGGCTTTTGAACAGGACGTGCCCTTTGTGCCCAGCGGGAAGCCGGGGTGCTCGGCTGAGAGGCCCTAAGGGTTTTCCTATACAGAGTCTTTAGAAGCTTGAAAGGTTTAACAAAGTCCTTTATTATTGCTGAAGTCTTCAACAAACAATCAAATACTTCTTAGATCTTCAACAAATTAAACAAAGGCTTCTTAACTTCTCTACAAAGGACAGGCGCCTTGCTTGGAGAACTATTTCTTTGTTCAACAAGGAAAACCCTTTTTGACCCCTCCCGGGCAATCTGTTTTCTAGGCTCTGCTGGTGTGGGCCTTACTCCCGGCTCCAAACGGCTTCTTGGGTCCTGAGTAGACCTACCAGTCAAGGCTTTGTAGATTCTCCAGCTGGAGTCCTTTTGGATTTTCTCCACGAATGGTGTGGATCTGTATCTTTAACCCCAACAAGGGTTGTGCTGTAAAACCATTTTCCTTAGAAGCTTTAGGGCTGTTTTCCCCGGATGTTGTGAGAAACGAAGCTTCTCTACAGGTGGGGAAAGCTCACGTCCTGTAACTGGGCTTCCAAACTGAAAGACTGCCTGAGATCTTTCTTTTCCCTCCCAGAGCCATGGGGAAAAGGGCGGAACTAAAGAACATAATGATGATTGACGGGTCATTGGCCCTATAATTGCAGAGCAAGGGAAACCACCTTATTGCAAAATGCATGGAAGCTTGGAATACATGCAAACACTCAATAGAAAGAAAATGAAGTTGGAGCTCCTGATACAGCCATACCTGTACACATGCTGTGTAACAAACCACACCAAATCATCCTTGGGTTCATAGAATCATAGAATCAAAGAGTTGGAAGAGACCTCATGGGCCATCCAGTCCAACCCCATTCTGCCAAGAAGCAGGAATGTTGCATTCAAATCACCCCTGACAGATGGCCATCCAGCCTCTGTTTAAAAGCTTCCAAAGAAGGAGCCTCCACCACACTCCGGGGCAGAGAGTTCCACTGCTGAACGGCTCTCACAGTCAGGAAGTTCTTCCTCGTGTTCAGATGGAATCTCCTCTCTTGTAGTTAGAGGATAAGATATGTTGTATATCTTGTAGTTGTAGGATAAGATATCAGGGTAGACCCAACCTAGGACTTCTGAGTGTTGTGATCCATCAACTCTGCACTTCAACCATATGGACCTTCTCACCACTGTCCCATCTTTTGCTTTACAGGATTTGAGTGCAATGTATTCCTCTCTCCCTCTCTCATTCTTCTCAGGAACTCCCTGAGGCCTTTTGACAGGAAACTCAACGTCTCCAGACCCCAGAAAGGTCTCTCTTCACAGACAATTACCTGGACATGTCCTATTTCCATTAAATGTCAATGGCTTATTGCTGGAACATTCCTACATTGTTAAATGCGCTGGAGAGAAATCATACTCCCATCATCCATTATTTACCACTTCATCCTGCTAAATCCATTTCCATTCATTGCCCTATACCAGCCTTTTTCAAACCCAAGGGATAGTCTGGAACTCTGCTTGACATATTGGAAGGAGGCAGCGTGGCTTTTTCCACCCCTTTGGGCGGGTCGGAGGTGATTGATGATCATTTCTGTTTCTTCCATGCTGTTCTGGGGTGGACCTTGCCTTGAAGGATAAAGCACTGGGGGGCATGCCAAAATTCTTAAAGCAACATATGTGCAATTTCCACCCAGAAGTTGATATTAGCTCATTAGCATCCTTCACAGCTGAAATAACACCGGGAACCTATGTGAAGCCAAGTATCCCGGGGGGCTAATTTCCCTCCCACTAATTGGAGAATGATGAAAACAAACAAGGAGAGGGTCAGCCCATTTTTAATTATAAATAGAGCCCCATTGATGAGGGAAAAAGCTATTGCAGTGCACATAACCATCACTTGAGTGCAATTTGTAAGGCTTGGATGCATGATGATAAATGGCAGAATGGTCCATTTCCAGGGGAAAGCACAGTATCCTTGACATCCTTCCATAGCCCTTGTTCTCACATGCCCCTTACAAATACCAGCAACGAGAGTCATGTCTTTGTGCCTTGCCAAACTCATCCTGCATAGCTTAGGCAAGATAATTTCAAGGTAAAGTGAATCAGTGTTGTTCATTATGGGTGTTTTGCATTGCTTGTGAGCTGTAAATTAAATGATAAGACCTATAATGACACCCCAAAGGAATGTCCAAAAACACAGGGAAACATATCTATATGCCTCCTTGTCTATTGCTCAGTCTTACTTAGGTGATGTCGTGTCAGGAGCGACTTGAGAAACTGCAAGTCGCTTCTGGTGTGAGAGAATTGGCCGTCTGCAAGGACATTGCCCAGGGGACGCCCAGATGATTCGATGTTTTTATAATCCTTGTGGAAAGCTTATCTCATGTCCCCGCTTGGGGAGCTGGAGCTGACAGAGGGAGCTCATCTGCCTCTCCCCGGATTCGAACCTGCGACCTGTCGGTCTTCAGTCCTGCCAGCACAGGGGTTTAACCCATTGCGCCACCGGGGGCTCCATACTCAACATGCCCAAATGTGAACAGTGGTGGAGCTTGGGGGAAATAGAGCTTGACATTTGGGAGTGGAGTTGCTGGGATTTATAATTTACCTATAATCACAGAGCATTCTGAACCCCACCAGCGAGAGAATTGGGCCAAGCTTCCCATGCTGAGCCCCGACAACCAACAAAAAATTACTGTGTTTTCTGATGGTTTTTGGTGACCCCTCTGACACCCCTCACGACCCCCCCCCCCAGGGGTCCCAACCCCCAGGTTGAGAAACACTGACCTAGACCATTGTTTTAAAGTTTGAGGGGAATGGACTGCTTCTCAAATCATACTCCAGATGTATATGTTTAAATAAAGAATTAGCCCATACATTTAGTACCGGACCTACTATATACCCCGTAGGTATCTTCAAAAACAGTTCTTTTAATAAATAAATAAGTCTGCATTTGGAGATATGGAGTTAAAGGTCATTTTTGCCGAACAGGTGCATGGATGAGTATCAAGGTGAAGCTCATGCAGACAGCAAGGCAGATTGCATCTCCTATCACTTTTTCATCTCAGTGTTTGTTGTTTTTCTATGATCTGCACCTGTGGCCTGTAGACAATGAGTTTGAAGGCATTGTGTGGGGAAAGGCATTTTGAGATTAAAGCTCTAGCTGATAGGAGTGATTTCTCTTTGTTCCCTCTCGTGAACTCTCCCTAGCGTTGTTTTCCTTTCCACTGTTCAGAACATCACTTCTCTGTGAACATTGGTTAGATTGTTGGTTATCTTTCAACTCTCCTTTGATGCTCCATTCTGGGGTATGTAAACCATGGAAAAGAAGGCTATAAAGACACAGCTACACAACATTTCTAGAACTGTAGTGTAGATAAGAAAGGAAAAAAGTTAGTTTCGCTGAGTCCATGATGATAAAGCTCAACAACAGTTGGACTCATGGACAAAAGAGCACTTTCCTTCTCTTCAGATCTCTCCTGAAGGAAATGGTACAACTGATCTCAAGGGAAGAAAAAGAAGAAGAAGATGATGACGATGAGTAGGACAAAGAAAGTATAGGGAAAGTTGCAAAACTGAAAATGTAATATACCTGCTTCTCTTTGTTCCAGTTCACAGTGTAGGTGTGAAGAGAAGCACCTTCATTTAGGGTGAATGTGCTGGTACGGCTGTACCAGGAGCTCCAACTTTATTTGCTTTGTATTAAATGTTTGCTTGCAGTCCAAGGTTTCAGGGATTCTGCAGAAAGGTGGCTTCCTTTGGTTGCAGTCGTAGGGTAAGTCACCTGTCCATCATCGTTAAGTTTTGGTTCCGCCCCTTGTTCAGGGCAATTGGGAAGGGAAGGGAGCCATTTTTAATTAGTCTCAGTAAGGAAAACTAATTTAGAGGATGTGTACAAGCTTCTCCTGTACAAAAGCTTCAACCCTTAAGACTTTCCGGGGGAGAACAGTCTTAAGAGCATCCAAAGATTTCCAAAGATTTCCAGATAAACAGCTCTAAAGCTTTTGGGGGACTTCCGGGTGGACAGCATGGTGGCAGGACGGGCACTCTGAGGGCTCTCGAGTGTCATTGCCTTCGCGACCGGGTAGAGCCTCCATAGGCTCCCTCCGCCAGGTGGGAAAGACCTGGTGGACTGCTAAACCCACAGGGCACCATCCGACGGTCTAGGAGACCCCCTCCCCTCAAGGGCGAGGGTCCACAGACCCGGGAATACTGGTGCCCACAGGGCAAGCGGGTCGCTGAAGAGACAAGCACCAGCAGTACAGCCGGCTAACTGCCGACCCATCCACTTTCAAATGGAAAAGAAATTTACAGTGCAAAAGTAAGTACTCTGGAAATAAGAATCTCTATTTGAAGATCAACTAGCTTCCTGGGAACTGTGAAAGGAAAGAAATATCTGCCCCAATAGGGGAGAAGAAATTAATAACCTAAGAGATTGGGGAGAGACCCTGAACTGAACAAAATAATCTCTCCGGAGAAAAAAGCAAAGAGAAAGAAATAGAAATATACCAAGTAAGACGCAAAATAATATAGCAGATTTGTTAAAAAGACTTGTACTAAATAAGGGGGGGAGAAAGACAAGAAAGACAAGGCGCCATTTCGGAAAAGTACTGACCTTGATCGAAGATTTGTTGTGTCTACACTCCCCTCCTTCTCAAAACAAACTTATAATAGATTAAATGTGGCTAGAGAGTCGCCAAACAAAATGGTGACAGGAAACAGGAAGCAGTAACAGAAGAGGCTTGATCACAGAGAACAGAACAGGAAGCAGGAAATAAGAAGATAGAGGGACCAAACCAGAGAGCGGATGCCTAGACAGTACTCAGCTTGGAAAATAATGAAATATAATAAAAAATAAAAATAACAAAGCCACATTAACAATCACTATACATAAAGACAGAATTGAGAAGATAGACGGAGGCAACAACCCAACGCGGAGAAGAAAGACGAAGGCAGTGGGAGACGGAGACGGAGGGAGACGGTGGGAGGCAGCGAGATCGGCGGAGAAGGACGGTGACAGTGGGAGACGGAGAAGAAGGACGGTGACGGCGGGAGACGGAGAAGAAGGACGGTGACAGCGGGAGACGGAGAAGAAGGACGGTGACAGCGGGAGACGGAGAAGAAGGACGGTGACAGCGGGAGACGAAGAGAGACAGCAAGATCGGCGGAGCGGACGGAGCGGAGCGGACGACGAGGATGGCGAGGGACGAGGGACGAGGAGAGACGGGGAACAGGAAGGAGCCCAAAATTAGACAACGAAGTGAAGAAAATAATAGGATAAGAAGATAGCTAAAAATTGAAGCGGAAGATTGGCACATCAAAAGAAGAAAAAGAAGGAAAGGAGGGGAAAAGTGAAAATAGAGCAAACAAACGGACATACAAACCTCAATTAGACTCTGGGGCATATTTAATGAACGGAGTATTTGATAAATTTGATGAATTGAAATACTGATGCCCACACCCAACCATTAATTAAAAATTTGATCAGGAAGATTAAAACAACGACAAAAATAAATTACTAGATTATATAGAAAGAAGTAAATATAAACAGGACAAAGATTGACTCTCCTTAAAGATTTATTTTTACTGCAACAAAATCAAAATAAACTATCCAATTACATCAGTGAATTAATGAATTAAATTGAACACCACTGTATTCTATCAAATCCAATTGACTATATACATAAATTAAATAATATATATTAAATATACATTAAATATATATTCAATAAAAAAGTTATTAATTAAGTTCATACCATACAAAACAAAATGACGACACCAAAAGCAAAACCAGAAAAAGAAAAGGAAGAACCAAAACTACCACAGAGAAGAAATTCCCTCCCAGACAACCCAAATTTAAGAGATATATTAAAGGAAATATTAAGAATCTCTGAAAGCCAAAAAGCCGCCCAAGAAAATCAAACAAATTTTCAAGAAAAAATGCTGGAAATGAAGAACGAAATTACAACAGAATTAAGTGAGATTAAAAAAAACTACAACTCTCTTCAACAGGACATCAGTGTGGTTAAACAAGAAGAACAAAAACTAAAACAAAAACAGGACACGCTGCAGACAAAAATAGAGAGTTTGGAGGCAACTTGCAGTAAACTGGAAGCAAGGCAGGAAAGGCTAGAACAAAAGGAGACAGAATTCCAATTACGATTCAGAAACATAGATGAAGAACCAAAAGAGAATACAAGAAGTAAAATATGCAAGATACTGGCTGAATTACTCGGAGCTACGGAAGAGGAGATATCGGATGACGTTGAGAAATCCTACAGAATAGCAACAAGTTATGCTAAAAAACATAAAGTAGCTCGGGATATTATAGTGCATCTTGCTAGAAGAAGCCTGAGAGAAGAAATTTTGAGAGAAAATAACAAAAAACCCCAACTCTATAATGGGAAAAAAATCCTCATCCTAAAAGAATACCCAGTAAGCACTCTGATGAAGAGGAAAAAATATATGTTCTTAGTTGAAGAATTAAAGAAAAACCAGATCCGCTTCAGATGGGAAAGATCAGAAGGGATGATGATTACATATAAAGAAGAAAGAATCTGGGCAACATCAGAAGAAAAAGCTAAAACTTTCTATAAAAGACTGATGAGAGACCTGAAGAGAGACATGTCACCAGATGATCCGAATGACAGAGACACGAAGAGAGCAAGATTCCTGTCTCCGACTCTAACGATGACCTTGACTCCGAACCCCCCCAAGTTGGACATGGACCGATTGGCTGAGATTGAATAAAATAAAATAAAAAATAAAATGATGCAACTGAAGTGTTGGAGTCTTAATGTTAATGGACTGAACTCCCCACAAAAACGAAAAAAAGCCTACAACCAAATAAGAAAAGGGAAATTTGATTTAGTGGCATTACAGGAAACTCATATAAATCAGAAACAAGTTTCACATCTAACCCAAAAAAATATAGGGATAGAATTCTATTCGTCCGCAAAAGAGAAGAAAAGAGGAGTTGTAACTTATGCCAACCCAAGATTAGATCCTAAATTAGCCTTCAAGGATGAGGAGGGAAGAATGGTTGGAATAAATATAAAAGAAAATGGTCAAACTATATTATTTTGCAACATATACGCACCTAATGGCCCTAAAACAAAATTCATCAAGGATTTAAGAGAAAATCTCCTCAAACAGAATTTTGATAGTCTAATTATAGCTGGTGACTTCAATGGAGTAATGGAAACGAAATTGGATAAATCTAAAAAGAAAAAGAAGAGTAAAGGGAATAAAATGAACCAGCTGCCCCAAAAATTTCTAGAACTGCAACAAGAATTTGACCTGATTGATCTCTGGAGAAAAATACATCCAAAAGAATTAGACTATACTTATTTCTCAAATCGTCATCAATCATGGTCTAGAATTGACATGATATGGGCATCAAAAACAATATCCACAAAAACAGTAAAAATTAAAATTCAACCGAGAACACTATCAGACCATTGCCCCATGGAATTAGTATTTAATGAATTAAAGAGAACTTATAGATGGAGATTAAATGACAGTCTCATAAAATCAGAAGGAGATATAAACAAAAATAAAGAAATATTAAAGGAATACTTTCAAATTAATACCTCTCAAGAAGTGCCATTACAAACAGTCTGGGACGCCAGCAAGGCGGTAATGAGAGGACATCTCATCCAACAAAATGCGAATAGACAGAGACTTAAGAGACAAAAAATGGAAAAGATAACCCAACAGATTGCCATATTAGAAGGAAGTCTAAAACAGAATCCAACGGATAAAAAAATACAACAAGATTTAAAAATTTGGCAAACCCAAAGAGAGAAATTAGAAACAGAACAATTAGCTAAGCAACTAAAATATATGAAACAAAGAGACTTCCAACATGCAAACAAACCGGGACGCTGGCTCTCCAGGAAAATACAACAGAGAAGACAGAGACAAATAATAACTGAAATAGTAGCAGAGGGCAAACAATATACAAATAACCAAGATATTATGAAGCAATTTCATAAATATTATCAAAAACTCTATGCTAAAGATCAAATAAAAAGAGAGGAGGTCATGTCTTATCTGGGCAAACAAAACCTGTCAAAAATAACAGAGCAACAAAGACTAAATTTAAACAAAGATATAACGGAAGAAGAAATCAAAAAGGCAATAATGAGAATGGATAGTAATAAAGCACCGGGCCCTGATGGCTTCACAGCCGCTTATTATAAAGTCATGAAAGATGAATTGACCCCACACCTACGAAAATTGATGAATGGAATTATAAATAATCAAAATAAAATACCAGAATCATGGAAAGTAGCACATATCACAATGATACATAAAGAAAATCAAGACCCACGAGATGTTAAAAACTACAGACCCATTTCACTCTTAAACACAGATTACAAAATTTTTACGAGTATCCTTGCAGAAAGATTGAAGATCTTTTTAAATGAATGGGTGAAAGAAGAACAGTCAGGCTTCCTTCCAAATAGGCAGATCAAAGACAACGTAAGAATTATACTTAACACAATTGAATATTTTGAAAAACATAATCAAGAAGAATTAGCCCTACTAAGTTTAGATGCCGAAAAAGCATTCGATAATCTGAATTGGGACTATTTTAAATTACTAATGAAAGAAATGGATTTCGGATATCAATTCATCAATGCTATAGATGCAATATACGATACACAAGAAGCCAAAATGTTAATAAATCTGCAAGAGTCAAAAAGTATTAAAATAAGTAAGGGAACAAGACAGGGTTGTCCCCTCTCACCTCTGCTATTTATAATGGCTATAGAAACTTTATTAAACAGTATAAGAAATGATCCGGAATTAAGAGGCATCAAAATTCACAAAGAAGATTACAAAGTAAGGGCATATGCAGACGATATAATCTGTATTGTCAATAATCCAACAGAAAATATATTAAAGTGGCTAGAAAAAATTGATCAATATGGGAGAGTAGCAGGCTTAATAACAAATAAGAAAAAAACAATGCTCTTGACAAAAAATCTCCCAAAAAAGAAAAAAGAGGAACTCGCAAGCTTGACGGAATTTCAAATAGTAGAGAAGATAAAATATCTGGGTATAACACTAACAGCAAAAAATTCTCAACTAATGAAAAATAATTATGAACAAAAATGGAAAGAAATAAAAAAAGATCTGGAAAATTGGAAAAACCTAAGACTATCATTATTAGGCCGAATTTCAATAATTAAAATGAACATCCTTCCAAAAATGCTATTTCTTTTTCAATCTTTACCAATAATAAGAAATATGAATATCTTTAGTACATGGAACAAGGACATTTCTAAATTCATATGGCAGGGGAAAAAACCAAGGATAAAAAGATTAATCCTAATAGATGAAAGAAAAAGAGGCGGCCTTGGACTACCAGATCTCAGAACATATTATGAAGCTTGTTGCCTTAGTTGGATCAAAGACTGGACTACTTTAAAAAAGAGGAAGGTGCTAACACTGGAAGGGGCAGACCTAAGACGAGGGTGGCATGCCTATTTATGGTATGATAAAATTAAGATTGAAAAAAATTTCACAAATCATTACATTAGAGCTGGTTTAATAAAAATTTGGGAAAAATATAAAAAAAGATTCTACAATAGCACACCAATATGGCTGTCACCCTTGGAAGCATTTCAACGAAGAGAGCTTGGCTGGGAAGCATGGCCCACCTACAAAGACGTAATTAGGTTTGAAAAGGGGACATTTACACTGAAAGAAGAAAAGGAAATCAAAGAAACTTTCACTACTCTATCTTGGTTGAACTATAGACAAATACTGGACTGTTATAAAATTGACAAAGAATTAAACTTTGGAAATGAGGAGGGATTTTGGGATACTATCATGAAGACGAATAATAAAATAATAACAAAAATTTACAAAAAATTACTAGTATGGACAACAGAAACGGAACACATAAAAGAATCTATGATAAAATGGGCACAAAATATAGGCCATCAAATCCGTTTGGAACAATGGGAGAAGATTTGGAACCAGAAAATGAAATACACCTACTCCTATAATTTAAAAGAAAACCAAATTAAAATGATACACAGGTGGTATATTACACCACAAAAAATTTCAAAGTTTGACAAGAAGGCACCTGACAAATGCTGGAAATGTGATCAACACATAGGATCCTTCTATCATATGTGGTGGTCGTGCCCGAAAGCAAAAACTTTTTGGAATATAATTCATAATAATATACAAAGTATACTTGATATAAAAATAAGGAAAGAACCAGAGTTCTTCCTACTTGGAATGTACGATATAATAGGAGATAAAAATAAAGATATTATTTTCAATTATCTGATTATAGCAGCCAGAATTGTATATGCCAAAAGATGGAGACAGAGTGAAATACCACAAATTGAAGAGTGGCATTGTAAGATACTAGAAATAATGAACATGGATGAACTAACATTCTGGCTGACACCGAATGACGGTAAACCGAAAAAACAGACAAATTGGGACTCGGTGAGAAGCTACCTAAAACAGCAGAATATAGAGGTCGTTCCTTGAAAATTACCAATATAGAATAAAAATAACTGTACCACAGGAAAGCATATTGAATCATCGGAAAAGAAAGTTTTTTGTTCTTCTACTACAAACTATTTACAGACTATGGATTTGGATGTCACTTCCCTTTCCATTCATATTATTTTTTTTTTCTCAACATAAATATAGATCTTCAAAGAACAGATGGAAGTCCACCAATTTTTGATTTTTAACCCCCCCCACCCCTTTTTTTTTT